>NW_024039506.1:0-631563 GCF_016077235.1 Cyprinodon tularosa | reverse complement strand
AAAAATGAAAAAAGGAAAGAGAGAAAAAAAAAAAGAAAGAAAAATTTTTTTCCTGTTAAAAAGGGGGGGGGGGGGGAAAAAAAAAAAGAAAAAAGAACAGCACAACCAAAAAACATGGTACGAGATATACAATAAAGCAAACACCTTGAAACTATCACTAAAGTAATATTATTAAGTCTGACATGTACTCTGTGTTACCTGAAGATATGAATGTGGGGTTTCTGTTTGGAAGTGAATCTCTAAGTACCTGAAGCCTAGCACCTGTAGTTGTTTGTGAGGGTGAACTTGTGCATGTAAAGTTTTAACCATAGAAAAAAATGCTCAATAGTGGTTGTGGAGAGCCGGAGAGGCACACCCCCCAGAGCACTGAGTCCAGCGCCGGGAGACCCAAAGCCCCAGGCACCCAAGGGGACCCCAGAAGCGAAGGCACCAAGGCGGGGCCAGCCCCGGAAATCAGACCCCACCAAGGCAGGAGGAGAGACAGCCACGAGGAAGCCCCCCAGCCACCGCCATGCCGGCGCCCCGGGGAGCCGCGGGGACGAGTCCGCGGGCCCCGCCGGCAGCCGGCCACCCCGAAGTAGGGCCGGGCGCCGAACACCAGCCCCCCCACGGCGCCGACCGAAACGCCCCAGCCCCACAGAGCACCGAAACACGCCCGCCCCCCGCACCAAGCCCCGGCGACCGGCCGCAACACCCACCGCGACCGCACCACCCAGGAAAACACTAAGACGGGCCCCGCCCCCGGCCGGGGCCCACGCGCATCCGCCGCGAACCGGCCACGAGCGCCGCGGGACCCCCCCCAAAACGCCCCCCCGGCCAAAAGCGCAGCCCCACCCCACCAAGACCGATGCCAACAGCGCGCAACGAAACACACCGCGCACAGAATCAGCCCGAGAGCAGAAAAGCCGCCCGGCGCAAAACCGCAAGAGGAGCAGACCGCAGCCGGCGCAACCACCCCCCCCAGCAGCCCGAGGGGCAGCACAAAGCCAGAGCGGAGCGAACCGCGCCGCCCCCCCACCGGACGATGCCAAAGCAGCCCAGCCACGTCCGCCACCCCCCCCCGCAGCCCGCACCAGGCCCCGACACGCGGCCAGAGCAGCTCCGCCGCCCCGGCCCCCCACCACGCGCCGGTCATAGCCACCCCAGGCCCACACCCCCCCGCAGCCCCACCCGCCGCGATCAGTGGGAACAGAGCAGCCCCGCCATGCCTCCAGGAGGGAAAACCCACCCGAATACCCAGCCAGCGCAGCCAGCCCGCCCAGACCGGCCCCCCAACACTACCCCGCCGGAGCCGCCCGGACCCCCACACACCAGCGGCGCGCCGCCAGCAGGACCCCCACCCAGCAGGCCCGCCTGCCCCCCGAGAAAACAGAATGTGCTTTACTGGAGGCATCCATGTTTGTCAAAGAACACTACTGCCACCTACTGGTTTGTGACGTCACGGTATCAGCTGTTGATCAAGTCCCAGTCCCAGAAGTTCGATGGCAAATCCTCCCTCTTCAAGTTGGCGATCCAACGACCAACCCGTCCGTGGAGGATCAGGAATCTTTTACCCGATGTATTCCAGCATCCAGCTGCCATGCACGTGGGCATTGTCAGTTTCACTATAGCTCTGGTGAATTTCAATGGTGAAGTATTCTGGAAATCTTCCATAATTGTTGTTGATTGCAGATGTGTCTAGTAGTTCCCATTGATTTAGCTTGTAAAGCGGGGAGAATGGCGCTAGGCTTACCGCACCGTGACGTCACTGCTGGAAGATGGCAGGAGGGAGGGGCTACTATATTTGGGCAAAAATGGCCGCTCCCAGACTCAGTGGTCGTGACAAATTTTTTTTTTTTTTTCAGTGATTAATGGCACATTTATTAAATCACCAAAAACATATTAGTTTTAGGTATAAATAATGATCTGTATCAAAGGGAAAAAATTCTCCTTAGCCAGTTCCAGGATCTAGTGCAGCCTGCTGATGACGACACAGTTCTGTTAGTCAGGTGTAGAAAACCCTGGAAACATGCAGGACACTGGGCCCTGGATGACCTGGAAGGTCCTCTTCTAGGTTGGAAAAACTCTGAAAAAGAAGCTGATTGGTCACTAAATCAATATCAGATATGTTTACCAGATATATGTAATGGAAAAGATCTCTTTTTTCCCTCAAAGTTGAAATGTATTTTTTATATAAGATCAGGACCAAATGTACTGAGTATGTAAAACCAATTAGATCTGAATTCATTTGATTGTTCTTGTATAATATGTGTCTTGTCTTGTTATGTCTTTGTGGTTTCATTGCTCGAGGTGGTGCAATCCCCAATGTTCTTCAAATCGGTTAATTTTTGTTATCGTTTACAACTAATTAGTGATATTCTGTAAAAAAAAAACATCAGAAAGGCAACATGGATAAAATCACTTGGATCTTCTGTTTATATCCTTGGAGACGTTTTTAAATTGGTAAAGCTGTAATTTGTAAATGTAATCTAAATCTTTTTTTTCTAAATAAATAAATAAATAAATAAAAATTTCCTTCTTTCATCTGAGGAATATTGCAAATATTAGAAATCTCCTGTCCAGGAGTGATGCTGAGAAACTAGTCCATGCATTTGTTACTTCAAGGCTGGACCATTGTAATTCTTTACTATCAGGAAGTCCACAAACTGTAGTTAAAAGCCTTCAGCTGATCCAAAATGCTGCAGCCAGAGTTCTGATGAAAATTAAAAGGAGAGATCACATCTCTCCTATCCTGGCTTCTCTTCATTGGCTTCCTGTTAAATCCAGAATAGAATTTAAAATCCTCCTTCTCACATATAAAGCCTTAAATGGCCAAGCTCCATCTGATATCAGAGATCTGATTGTTCCTTATGTTCCTAACAGAGCACTTCCCTCTCAATCTGCAGGTTTACTAGTGGTTCCTAGAACTTCTAAAAGTAGAATGGGAGGCAGATCTTTTAGTTATCAGGCTCCTCTCCTGTGGAACCAACTACCAGTTTTAGTCCGTGAGGCAGACAGCCTATCTACTTTTAAGGCTAGGCTTAAAACTTTCCTTTTTGATAAAGCTTATAGATTAAACCTGAGTGATGTCTGCTTCGTCTCTGGGTGAGTAGGGAGACTGATCCAGTGGAGGAAAATTCAGCACAGACAGACATTTTTCCTGGGATCTATTTTCCTCATACCTCATTCAAAGTAGTTAGCTTATCCTGAGTTATATATATTTATGCTGCTATAAGATTGGACCGATTTTCATCATTCTGCTAAATTCTATCTGCATTCTCCTGATCTGCAGTATTTGTTCAGCTCCACGCCTAACTTTATGCTGTCTGTGCTTTTTGCATCATAGTAGCCTCATCTGGTCTGTTGTCTGTCTTTATCAGCTAGGCTGCTGCCATCAATACCTTCATTTATATATGCTAGATCTGTTTATTTAGTTGGTCTCCTGTTTCTTTAACTGTGACTAACTATATCTTAATCAGAATCAAGTTTCTTTCCAAGTAGGTTTGCACTTGCAATGAATTTCACCTGGTGTTGGTGATGCAGACCACTGACAAATATACAGAATACAGAATCTATAGCTATATGCAATATAAACCATACAATATTCTATATACAATATATAGCATATAGCCATAGACAATATACACAGACACTCTGTGTTAATGTAACGCAGGAGGTCTGTAGATGCTACGTTGGTGTAGCTTCTAGAACCTGAAGAGAGGCAGTGTCAGTGTGACTGGGGTCCCTGGGCCTTGTTGATAAGGCTGGTAGCGGACGGGAAGAAACTGTTCTTGTGGCGTGAGGTTTTGGTCCTGATGGACAGCCAGAGGGAAGAAACTGAAATAGTTTGTGGCTGGGGTGCGAGGGATCAGCCATACTCTTCCCTGCACGCCTCAGAGTCCTGGAGGCGTACACATCCTGGAGAGAGGGAAGATTGCAGCCAATCACCTTCTCTGCAGACAGGATGACATGCTGCAGTCTGACCTTTCCCCTGGTGGTGACATCAGCATACCAGATGGTGATGGAGAAGGTGAGGATCAACTCAGTGAGGGAGGAGTCAAAGTGCACCATCATTGTCCTTGGCAGGTGGAATTTTTTCAGTTGCCAAAGGAAGTACGTCCTTTGCTTGGCTTTCTTGTTGAGCGAGTTGATGTTCAGCTCCCACTTTAGGTCCTGTGAGATGATAGTTCCCAGGAAGCGGAAAGACTCCATCCATCCATCCATCCATCCATCCATCCATCCATCCATCCATCCATCCATCCATCCATCCATCCATCCATCCATCCATCCATCCATCCATCCATCCATCCATCCATCCATCCATCCATCCATCCATCCATCCATCCATCCATCCATGTCAGGGCGACAGTGGCGTTGGATGTAGGAGTTTGCCCTGAAATCGAAGGGTTGACGGTTCAAGCCCCGACTCCGACTTTTATTGTCGTTGTGTCCTTGGGCAAGACACTTCACCTGCATTGTCTACTGATGGTGGTCAGAGGGCCCGGTGGCGCCAGTGTATGGCAGCATCGCTTCTGTCAGTGAGCCCCAGGGCAGCTGTGGCTACAATGTAGCTTGCCACCATCAGTGTGTGCGTGAATGAATGTAGTGTAAAGCGCTTTGGTCAAGTCTCCTAACTTGAATAAAGGCGCTATATAAGTACATGCCATTTACCATTTACCATCCATCCATCTATTTTCTGACACACTCAACCCGAAGTGGGATGGTGAGGGGTGCTGGTGTCTATCTCCAGCTGTCTACGGGCGAGAGGCGGGGTCCACTCTGGACAAGTCGCAGTCCATCGCAGGAGGAAAGACTCCTCAGTGTCAATAGTGGAGTCACAGAGGGTGATGGGGATAGCTGGGGTTGAGTTCTTCCTGAAGTCCACAACCATCTCCACTGTTTTTAGAACGTTTAGCTCCAGGTGGTTCTCCCTGTTCCAGGTCACCAGATGCTCAGCCTCCCACCTGCAGGCGGACTCATCGCCATCAGAGGTAAGTCTGATGGGAGTGATGTCATCTATGAACTTCAGAGGCTTGACAGACTGATGACTGGAGGAGCTGCTGTTGGTGTACAGGGAGAAGAGCAGAGGAGAAAGAACACAGGCCTGGGGGGGACCAGTGATGATGAGCTGTGAGGTAGAGACATGTTTTCCCAGCTTCACCTGCTGCTTCCTGTCAGACAGGACGTCTGTGATCCACCTCCAAGTGGAGTCAGGCACACTCAGCTGGGAGAGCTTCTCCTGGGATGATCGTACTGAAGGCAAAGCTGAAATAAACAAATGGAATCCTGGCATAGCTACCTGTGGAATCTAGGTGCTGGAGGATGCAGTGAAGGGCCAAGGAGACAGCGTCGTCTGCAGACCTGTTGGTTCTCTTAATCCTCTGACTCAGATCCTCAGATCTGCCTTAAATATTGAGGAGAACCTGAGGTTCTGTAGATCCGTGTCAGTTCTGATCCAGATATCATTAAAACCAAACTGTAACATATCGCTTTACCACACAGGAGGACTCCATTCATTTAACCTTTGACCCCTCACAGTTATTCTCACCGTTTCTCTCATCTTTTCTGGATCTGCTGCTGCTTTTCTTTAGAACATTAACTCTTAAGTATTCAATCTTTAATTATCTTTCCTTCTCTAACGCGTTTTCCTATTTTCTCTGACGTCATTGTTCAACCATTATCCTAAATATTAACCTGTTAGGTTCCAACTTTAACTGACACAGCTGAATCTCCCTCCTGATCCTGGTGTGAATATAACATGAGATATGTCTAATTTACAAATTTTTTATTTTTAGGAGATAAACCCTTTTTTTTCCCATTTGTAGCCCCTTTTTCCCCTGACTTTTGACTTAACTGGATGTGCTCTCTTCTTCCTCTGGTTGAACTGTCTCTGTAAAGCACCTTTACTGCTCTACCCAGTGGGCCGTCACTCTTTCAGCTTCAAGGTGAACTAAAGCAGCATAAACTGCAGAAATGTTCACAGGGTTTTTTTTATTTTTGGAGTGAACGCCCCCCTCTTTCGGGGGTTGAAAAAAAGGGAAACCCCCCTTTGATATGGACAGGATCCATAATCATTAGCTACAGCGGGGTTTAAAGCAATTTTGGTTTCATTTTAAAAAGACCCAGATGATTCACTTTTGACTTTTTTTATTTTGTGTTTATTCTATTTTAATTTTTGTTCCTTTTTTGTGTCCCCTTTAAAAATTTGGTCTCCCCCCCCCCCCCCCCCCCCCCCCCCCCCCCCCCCCCCATTAACGGGTGGAAGCATCGGGTTTTGGGACCCATCAGGGGGGGGGATCAGGGGGGTTTGGGTTTGGGGGCATCAGGGGGAGCATCAGAGGGGGATAAAGGGGGGGGCATCAGGGGAGCATCGGGTTTTAGAAATCAGGAGGGATCAGGGGGGGCATCAGTGGAGCATCAGGGGGGGCATTGGTTGGAGCTCAGGGTGGGGCATCGGGGTGGAAAAAATAAAGGGGGGGGGATCAGGTGGGGAAAATTCAGGTGGGGGCATCAGGGTGGAGCATCGGGAGGGGGATCAGGTGGGGATCAGGGGAGCTTTCGGGTGGGCACCCAAGGGGGGGGATCAGGGGGGGCATTGGGGGGAGCATCAGGGGGGGGGCATCGGGTTGGGGGGATCAGGGGGGGGGCTTTGGGGTTGGGGAGAAATCAGGGGGCCATCGGGTTGGGGGACAGGTGGGGCTTTGGGGTGGAGCATCAGGTGGGGCACAGGGGGGGAGCATCGGGTTTGGGGCATTCCAGGGGAGCATAAAGGTTGGGGCATCATTTTGGGGCATCGGGTTTGGAAAGAAATCAGGGGGGGGACCCGGGTTTGGGGCATTTGGGGGGAAAGGAAAACGGGTTGGGCACCCAAGGAGGGGCATCAGGTGGGGGCATCGGGTTTGGAGCATCAGGAGGGGGATCGGTGGCCCATTGGGGTGGAGCTTTCAGGGGAGCATCGGGAGGGGGATCAGTGGGGCCTTTGGGTTTGGAGCATCAGGGGGGGCCCAATTCAGGGGGGGTCAGGTGGGGCTTTGGGGTTTGGAGCATCAGGGGGGCATCATTTTGGGGGATAAAGGTGGGGCATTGGGGGAGAAACGGGTTTTGGGGCTCAGGTTTGGACTTTCAGGGGGGGCATCAGGGGAAAAGCATCAGGTGGACCCTTTCGGGAAGGGGGTTTCCGGGTGGGGAAATTGGGGGGAAACCCCCCAGGTGGACATCAGGGGGGGGGATTCAGGTGGGGCATTGGGTGGGGGCAATCAGGTGGGGCATCAGGGGGGGGAATCAGGTGGGCTTTGGGGTTTGGGAGCTTCAGGTGGGGCATCATGGGGGGATCAGGTGGGGCTTTGGGTGGGGGCATCAGGGGGGGCATAAAAGGTGGAGCATCAGGGGGGGGGAATCAGGGGGGGCATTGGGTGGAGCTTTCAGGGGGGGAAATCGGGTGGAGCATCGGGGGGGGAAAATTTCAGGGGGAGCTTTCGGGTTTGGAGCTTTCAGGTGGGGGCATAAAAGGGGGGGGTCAGGTGGGGCTTTGGGGTGGGGGGCATCAGGGGGGGGCATCGGGTTTGGGGGAAAACAGGGGGGGAATCAGGGGAAAAAACATAGTGGACATAAAGTGGGCATAAAGGGGGGGAAATCAGGGGGGGTCATTGGGTGGAGCTTTCCGGGTTTGGGGGAAATCGGGTGGGGGCTTTCCAGGGGGGGAATCGGGTGAGCATCGGGTTTGGGGGCATCAGGTGGGGCCATCAGGTGGAGCACCCGGGGGGGGTTAAAGGGGGGGGCATTGGTGGGAGCATCGGGTTGGGGCATTAGGGGGAGCTTCTTTGGGGCATCAGGGGGAGCATCGGGTGGACCCATCGGGTTTGGGGAAATCAGGGGGGGAAATTCAGGTGGGAAGCATCAGGTGGGGCTTTCCGGGAGGGGGAAAATCAGGGGGGAGCATCGGGTGGAGCATAAAGGTTTGGGGCATAAAGGGGGGGAAATTCAGGGGAGCATCGGGTTGGGCCATCAGGTGGAGCACCCGGGTGGGGCATTCGGGTGGAAGCTTTCAGGGGGGGGGGGCATTGGGAAAGGAGAATTTGGGGGAAAGCTTTCAGGGAGCACAGGGGGGGTTTAAAGGTGGAGCATCAGTGGGGGGCATCAGGGGGAAAGCATCAGGGGGGCCCATTGTTTGGGGGGCATCAGGTGGGGAAATCGGGTGGGGGAAATCAGGAGGGGGATCAGGTGGGGAAATCGGGTTTGGAGCATCAGTTGGGGGCTTTTGGTTGGAGCATCGGGTGGGGCATCGGTGGGGCTTTCAGGGGGGGGGATCAGGTGGGGCATCAGTGGGAGCATCAGGTGGAGCATCAGAGGGGATCAGGGGGGCATCAGGTGGGGGGCATCGGTGGGGGCATCGGAAAAGGGGGGGTTTTTTCCAGGGGGCATCAGGGGGAGAAATCAGGGGGGGGCTTCAGGGGGGGAAACAGGTGGGGCTTTTTGGGTGGACCATCAGGGGGGGGAAACAGGTGGGGGATCAGGGGGGGCTTTGGGGTTGGGGGGAAATCAGGGGGGCTTTCCAGTGGGGGATCGGGTTTGGGGGCTTTGGGGGGGAGCATCGGGTTTGGGGCACAGGTGGAGCATCGGGGTGGAGCACAGGGGGGGAAACAGGGGGGGGCATCAGGGGGAGCATCGGGAGGGGGATCGGGTGGGCATTGGGGGGCTTTCAGGGGGGACATCAGGAGGGGCATCAGGTGGAGCATCAGGTGGAGCATCAGGAGGGGGATCAGGTGGGGCATTGGGTGGAGCATCAGGTGGGGCATCAGGTGGAGCATCAGGTGGGGCATCAGGTGGAGCATCAGGTGGGGCATCAGGTGGAGCATCAGGAGGGGGGTCAGGTGGGGCATCAGGTGGAGCATCAGGTGGGGCATCAGGAGGGGGATCAGGTGGGGCATCGGGTGGAGCATCAGGTGGGGCATCAGGTGGAGCATCAGGTGGAGCATCAGGAGGGGGATCAGGTGGGGCATTGGGTGGAGCATCAGGTGGAGCATCAGGAGGAGCATCAGGTGGAGCATCAGGAGGAGCATCAGGAGGAGCATCAGGTGGAGCATCAGGTGGAGCATCAGGAGGAGCATCAGGAGGAGCATCAGGTGGGGCATCAGGTGGGGCATCAGGTGGAGCATCAGGTGGAGCATCAGGAGGAGCATCAGGAGGAGCATCAGGAGGAGCATCAGGTGGAGCATCAGGAGGAGCATCAGGTGGAGCATCAGGAGGAGCATCAGGAGGAGCATCAGGTGGGGCATCAGGTGGGGCATCAGGTGGAGCATCAGGTGGGGCATCAGGTGGAGCATCAGGAGGAGCATCAGGAGGAGCATCAGGAGGAGCATCAGGTGGGGCATCAGGTGGAGCATCAGGTGGAGCATCAGGTGGGGCATCAGGAGGAGCATCAGGAGGGGGGTCAGGTGGGGCATTGGGTGGAGCATCAGGTGGAGCATCAGGAGGGGGGTCAGGTGGGGCATTGGGTGGAGCATCAGGAGGAGCATCAGGAGGGGGGTCAGGTGGGGCATTGGGTGGAGCATCAGGTGGAGCATCAGGAGGAGCATCAGGTGGAGCATCAGGAGGAGCATCAGGAGGAGCATCAGGTGGGGCATCAGGTGGAGCATCAGGTGGAGCATCAGGAGGGGGGTCAGGTGGGGCATTGGGTGGAGCATCAGGTGGAGCATCAGGAGGAGCATCAGGAGGGGGGTCAGGTGGGGCATTGGGTGGAGCATCAGGTGGAGCATCAGGAGGAGCATCAGGTGGAGCATCAGGAGGAGCATCAGGAGGAGCATCAGGTGGGGCATCAGGTGGAGCATCAGGTGGGGCATCAGGTGGAGCATCAGGAGGAGCATCAGGTGGGGCATTGGGTGGAGCATCAGGAGGAGCATCAGGAGGAGCATCAGGTGGAGCATCAGGAGGAGCATCAGGTGGGGCATTGGGAGGAGCATCAGGAGGAGCATCAGGTGGGGCATCGGGTGGGGCATTGGGTGGAGCATCAGAGGGAGCATCAGGTGGAGCATCAGGTGGAGCATCAGGAGGAGCATCAGGTGGGGCATTGGGTGGAGCATCAGGAGGAGCATCAGGTGGAGCATCAGGTGGAGCATCAGGTGGAGCATCAGGAGGAGCATCAGGTGATTTAAAATGCTTGGATGACTCCTGCTTTCATCTCTTACATCCTGTTTTTACTTTCCTCTCTTCTCAGTCACTTCTTCCATCTTTTCTTCCTTCCTCTCTCCTTGATTTCCACCACAAACTTTCCTTCCGTCTCCTTCTTCTCCTCCTCCTTCCCGCACCTCCTCCTTCCTGCTCCTCCTCTCTTCCCCTCTCATGCTCCTCCTCCCTGCCCCTACACCTCCTTCTCCCTCCCTCCCCCCCTGCTCCTCCTGTTCCTTAGGTGAGCTGATGATTGGGCGGCAGGTTGGAGGAGGGCTTCAGGAATCACATGGTTTACGTTTGCAGCTCAGCCAGACGCCATTTTGGAGGAAAGTTTGGGATTTGTGAGAGCTGGAAGCTGCAGGAGAGGAGCAGGAGGAGGTAGAAGGAGAAAGCAGGAGGAAGTTGGCCACGCATGCAGCTCTCAGGCTGCGCCTCTCCGGGCTCTGAAGCGATCGGGCCGGTTCCGGATCAGGCGGTGGGACGGAGTTAGGAGAGCCTCCTCCGGGCTGGACTCTGAAGTTTGTCCCGGGGTTTTCTGGAAGGAGGTGCGGAGCTCCGGAGCGGCTCGGTCTCCTCCTGTGCAGCCGGAGCAGCAGCCGGAGCGGCGGGCAGGGCTGGGTGTGTTTTATCGCAGAGCCTCCTTCCAGCGGTCAGTCTGAGCGCTGCTCCCCGGCCACTGCAGCCTCTGAGGCGGGGAAGTGTAGCTGGGAGGGTCGGAGTCTCCCGGGGCTCCCCTCCCCCTCCTGTGCGGCTGGGTCCCGGTCCGGGACCGGCTCGCTGCTGGGTGGATCTGTCGGAAGTTTGTCCGCTGTGAACTTGCTGTCGTCGTGGAAACATTTCTAGCGGGTTTACTGGATTTTACGGCGGGAGAACAAGTGGAAACCTGCCCAGTGAGGAGGGTGTATGTGTCGCTCTGAGCCCCGAACCGAACCGAGCCCAGTCCGAACATGCCCGTCAGGAAGAAAGGTAAGCCGCTTTCACTTCTCCTCGGGAAGCTAAGGCGGCTACACGGCGCTGAAGTCAGTGTCAGGATGGTAGCTCCTATTAAAGGGCTGTTCCCACTTTTTATCCACACTGGATTGATCAGCTCTTCCCTTTAGGAAAACAATCTGATGGAGTTAATTAGCACAATAGAGTCACAGAGTCTATTTAGCCTTTATTATGATTCAATTCAGTTTATTTCTATAGTACCAAATCACAACAGGTCAACAACTTTCTCAACTTTCCAGTTCACCAGATCATCCAGTCAAATTGATTCAAAGTTTTCTATCTAAGGAAAACCAGTTGATTGCATCGACTCATTGACTCTTCAGCAATCCCTCACACTAAGCATGCTTGTAGCGACAGTGGAGAGGAAAAACTCCCTTTGAAGAGGAGGAAACCTGCAGGCCGACTGGGGTTCAAGGAGACAGAAGCAGACATAGCAAGAGAAGCATAGATACAAAAGGCAACTGTCAACCAGCTCCACAGGCGGCCCCGTCCAGGAAACACAGCCAGGCAGACGAGCTCTGAGCCAGCTCCCATGTCAGAGGATGAAGAGAACACATCCATTTAGTCACAGTCAGAGAAACAGGACTACACTGGAAAACAGACCAATCTCTAACATCTTATTTTAGATTAGAAATATCTCGTGTTATATTCACACCTGGATCAACAGGGAGATCCGGCTGTTTCAGTTAAAGTTGGAAGCTAACAGGTTAATATTTAGGATAAAAGTTGAATATAGACTTCAGAGAAAATAGGAAAACGCGTTAGAGAAGGAAAGATAATTAAAGATTTAATACTTAAGAGTTAATGTTCTAAAGTAAAGCAGCAGCAGAAAAGATGGAAGCAATGGTCAGAATGACTGTGAGGGGTCAAAGGTCAATGAATAGAGTCCTGCTGTGTGGCGATGATATTACTGTTTGGTTTTAATGATATCTGGATCAGAATCTCAGGTTCTCCTCAACATTTAGGGCAGATCTGATCAACATTTTGTCCTTTTCCTTCAGACCTGGTCCAGCTCAGCATCCACAGGTTCTCCTCTTATTAAAACGCTTTAAAAGAAAAACTGAAAACAGATTTTAATCCAGATTAAAGCTGAAGACCAAATTCATCTAAACTGCTTCTCGTTTCCCCGATAATACATTTTATTTCTTATAATGCATTGATTTAAAGCACAGAAATAACAAGATTTGTACATTATTCTCGGCGTTTTAATCATCTCTTTAAATCTCTCTGTATTTAATCTCTGATAAAACAAAAGCATCGGTCCAGTAATCCAGCCCATGTCTGGGATTTAAGCTTCATCTAGGCTGGGCTGATTTAAATGACAAATCGCCAAACTTATGACGTTTTTCTACTTCTACAAACAGAATAAAATGATTTCTCTTCATATAAATTGCTTATGTCCCGTAGAACAGATGGATCGGTCCAGATTCTGGACCACAGCTCATCTAATCTGGTCCAGGAGTCTAAAAAACTGTGAAATAGCCCTTTATGGTCACCAGTCAGAGGCTAACTTCAGGGCTGGGTGCGCTAACCAGCTGGGGAGAAAAACTCCAACTGCAGCTGATTAGAGGCGAATAAAACCCAGAGAAACAGGCAGGAAGAAGAACCCGGGTCTGACCCGGGCTAAATGTGCTGGACAGGACTGAGTTGTGGCCTGCTGAGCCCAGCAGAACCGGGCCAGGTGAAGTTAGCCTGTTAGCTTCAGATGCTAACCAACTTCTAATTGGGGCACCTTGTAGGAACTAAAAATAACCCAGAATATCAATAAAATATTCTCTGCCGCCTCATAAAGATCAGCTTACCTGTAGCGTCTGAACTAAAAAAATCTTAAAAATATTCTCTTCCCAGATAAACTCAGATGGACAGTAAAACATGTAGTTTATTATTGTTAAAAACTAAAGCTGCTGGTGTCTGCAGGCTGCTGTCAGCAGCATCCAGAGATCTGCATGTCTGCAGAGGAAACACTTTCATCTGTTCTGCAGGAAAACGCTGCTTAAAACCACAAGGATAAAAGACTTCAGGCTTTTCTTTTTGGGTTAAACCTCAAAATAATTCATCCAAATATTCCAGCTTATTTTTATTCTTCCAGCTTATTTTTATTCTGGGAGAAGTTTATTATCTTCATTTATTTACTCGCATCAGAAACTCAAACTAATCATCATTTAAAAAGTCAGTTTGGCTCCAAAATCTACAGAAGTTAAATGGATTTATTGAAGAGTTAATTAGAAATAACAAAGTAAATCTAAATGAGCGTTCTCCAGGGTCTCTTCATGATCTACGGTCCTGCAGGTTTTAGATGCATCCCTGATCAACACGGCGGGATTAAAGGACTGATGCCATCAGGTTTGGCAAAGGTCTGGTTAAAAACCAGCAGCGTTGGAGCAGGGATGCATCTAAAACCTGCAGGACAGCTCATCTGGAGGAGCACGGTTGGAGACGGCTGAGATATCAGGATATAGGACCTTCAGAATAAAAGCCTTGCATGACTGCACTCTATAGTTAGAGATTTTATTTATAATTAAGTGTAAAATGGTTCAATTTTCTGCAACTTTTAATCACCTTAACCTTAAGAACTTCGGCTGTTCTTTTCGTTCTCTTATTTAATCCGGAGGCGTTTCTGTCTCCACTGCGTTTCTTTCCTTCTTCCAGGCAGATTCCAGGATCCTTCCAGGGTCCTTGGAGGCGCTGTAGTTGGACGCGTCTTTAGGGGATTAAAACCAGCTGATCTCTGGGATCTGGTTTGGACCGTTTCAGATGATTTGGGAGTTTTGCTTTGCTGATCCGGATCAGAACTAGATCGGTTCATAATGAAGGAATAATCTGGATTAAAGTTATATTTTAAAATGTTTTTAAGATTTTCTAGTTTAGAAACAAAGGAATCAGCAGAAGGAAGATTTAAAAACTGTTTAACATGAGAGTCTGACCCCCAGATTCCACATCCTCCGCTCCCGTACGTCATGTTAACCAATGCGAGCTGGTCCACATCCACCGCTGCCCCTTCGCACGTCTTCTCTCTCCATCACCGCTCCGCTCTGGTCCAGTCAGGTTAAGGTCCGCTTTGCGATCACACCCAACAGGAAAAATAACGATGAGAAGATCCAGCTTGGTTACGATGGATCTGTAACTACAGATTGGAGGAAATTTCTTATATATTCCCAAAGAATAACAGAGTTTAATTAAATGATTGGATGCAAACTATTGGCGCTACAACATACCAGGAAGCAGATTACTCATCCTGATCAAAGGTTAAAAGTTTAATTAAATCCAGTCTCACTAACTTCTTAATACAGGATGGAGAGATGCTGAGTTTGGAACTAGAGAACAAACATAGTTAATAAAAAATGTTTTTATATGATCCTATTTATCCAGAACTGAACTGGATACTGATGGATTTTTAAGATGTCAGATTAAATGAAGCGTTCGTTTCTGCATGTTTAACCATCATGAATTTAACAATAATCAAAATAAAGTGGCACCTGCTCTGCCTGAGCTCCAGGGAACGGCGGAGGCTGCAGCGCAGGGGGGCGGGGCAAAGGATGTTTGATTTCAGAGGTTGGTTCTGGTTCTACGGTCAGAGGTTGGTTCTGGTTCTACGGTCAGAGCAGACGGTTCTGTTCTCAGCTGGTCTTTTTAATCCATCATCTGCTGCAGAACCTCTTGATCGTTCATGTTTATGTTCCTGATCCAGACCCGGTTGGGCTTGGTTCTGTTTGCTGAGCTGCTTCAGCCACCTGATGATCTCCTCTTCCCCCCCCCCCCCCCCCCCCGACCCGGTTCTACAGACGCCCAGCGGGCCCTGCTGCTCCTGGAGGAGTACCGGAACAAGCTGACCCACACCGAGGACCGGCAGCTGAGACTCTCCCTCCAGCGGGTCATCGACATCTTCCAGAGCAACCTCTTCCAGGCTCTCATAGGTAAGCAGTACCAGAACCGGACCGGTTCTCTCCTCAGAACCCAGACAGAACCCTGATCTTCACCTTGTTGGTCCAACTCCTGGTTCCTGCAGATGTTCTGGACCCCTGGTTCTGGTTCTGAAAGAACACGTACCGGGTCATAATTCTGTTTCTAATCCGTTCGAATGCCACTGGCAGGGAAACCGGACCAGCTGACAGAACCCATCAAGGTTTAACGTCCTTTATCTCTTTAAACTTTAAACCGGTCCAGAACCACTGAGGTGTTCTGGACTTTCCCGGTTTGTTCTGGTTCTTGAATCTCTCTGGGTCGGGTTGTGATGGTGTAAAAGCAGCAGCATGGCTTCTGTAGACCCCAGGAAGCTGTTTGGGTTCTGGTCCTGTCCTCCTCAGGCTGCTGGTCGGTCGGTTCTGATGGTTCTGCTCCATTGGGTGGAATTGTTCTGGTACCGAGCCCGGTCCAGTCTGACCGACTGAACTCTGCTCAGCAGCTGGGAGTCGTACGCTCGGCGGCACCGTGTCTCTGACTCAGATTAACCTCTGAATGGGACTCGGATGGGATTAGACTCCATTAGGAGGGTTAATCCAACCGGACCCTGAGCCCAGTGAGAGTGACGCTGCTCTCTGTGGTCTCCATGGAAACGGTTCTGATACACTACGTTCAGACCGCACGCAGCAGGAGGAATTTATTTCTGATGCTTGTAATAGTTTGATGATGTGCCGCTGAAGCATCTCTGCTGCTCTGGCTGCGCGGAGGACACAGTAGTTCTGATGCGCGGTGGGCGGAGCTAACCGTTCCTTTCTCTGCCTGGAACTATGGCAGCCATATTAGCTGTGATCAGCGGGTAAAAAGTAGTTAGAATCTATTTCTAAGTAAGAAAGTCCTCCTGAGAACATCATCAGTCAGTTCATCCAGATTACCATCCTGCCTTCAGAGATTATTTCTCTGTGGGAGCTGCTCAGACCCCCACATACCGGCGGTGCACAGCTGCCTCAGGCCCGCTCGCCTCTTGGGGGTTTTCCGCTACTATTTGCGGCGACTGGAAGTAGATGTTAGCATTTTTCAACTTTTCAAACTGCAGGCACCAAGATAATAAAATCAAGCATATTCTGCCGGCAGGTTTCTATGTTTTAAGTTAATTTAGACGTTCATAAACTGTTTCAGAGGAGTGATCATAGCGCTCTGAATCAGCAGCGCTGCGTCTGTCTCCCTGCCAGCTCCCAGATCAGCTTCTCTGATTGGTTGATGTGGGGCGTTGAGCAGCTAAAGTCACATTTTTCCAACTTCAGCAGCTGCTGCTTCTGAAACGCGTTGCACGTATCAGAATGCCTAGAAGCTCCTGAGGCGCTGCTTCGGCTGCTCAACACGAGCTGCAGAACTTCTAAAAAGCTAAAAAACACTCCACTAGACTTTTGTTTCCAAGTTTGAAGGCGTTTCTCTTCCATCCAGGAAGCTTTTTCAATTCAAAATGTCAGAAATATCGTTCCAGGTTTTATAAAGTGGACCAACAAAGCCTTGTTTATAAAACACGCAGATTGAAACGGACGAACGGGTCCACCTCTGCAATGCCCCATTACCTGTCAGAATGCTTCTTTTTTCCAAAGCGGTGGACCCGTTCATCCGTTTTTAATTTGCATGTTTCTAAACGAAAACAAGGCTTTGTTGGTCTGCTGGATAAACTAAAGTAAAGAGCCACAGCCGTATGAAGCAAAGCAGAGTCCTGGATGTTCCCAAACCCGTAGAACCTTCCCAGGAGCTCTGCTTCAGGTCCGGTCCGGTTCTCTCAGATCATCATGCTTCATCAGGCCCGGATCAGGTTCTGCCTTAGCTTCCAGTCCCCCCACCCCCCCACCTCATCCCAGAGGAGATGTCTGCAGCATTGCGAGCGCGGTGTAATCCCTCCGTGGACACCATGATTACCCGCCCGTTAATCCCCCGCCGCCACCGCCGCAGCAGCTGACTTCCTATACCTCTGCTTTCTTCCTCCTCTCTGGCCCGGTTCCTGGTGGACAGATGGCTTCAACCCGCCGCTCCTCTAACGCAGCAGCAGCAGCAGCGGCGGCTCCCAGTTTGGCCCAGAAACGCTGTGAGGCTGCAGGTTCTGGCTCTTCTACCGCTGATGAAGGTTCACAGCTTTTAGGTCCCACTAGCCGTCGGTTCTGTAGCGTGGTCTGTTGGATCACCAGCTGATCCCGGGCCTCCCAGCAGAACCTGCTGCAGGTCCGTTATGCGCTGATTGATATGCCGGTGGTTCTGGTGCAGGATAACGGTACTAACTACCTGTTTATTGAAACAAAAACAACATTCTGTGTGATAAATTACCGTTTTACCGAACCAGAAACAAACGTTTCTGATTGTTTAGTCTTTTTTTTTTTTTCTTGTTAGTCAGAATAAACAGAACCGCTGGTTCTGATCAGAGTTTTAGGTCAGCCTGGGTTTGATGAACTGATTAAGCTTAAATCCTGCAGTGTTGATGCCTTTTGGACGGGACCAGGCTACTTCCTGGAATATTTCCAGGCGCTCCTTTCTTCGCGGCTTTAATTTCTGGTTCAATTCAATTCAGTTTATTTATATAGCGCCAAATTCACAACACATGTCATCTCAAGGCACTTTACAGTTCAACCAGATCATACAGTCAAATTGATACAAAGTTTTCTATCTAAGGAAAACCAGTTGATTGCATTGACTCATTGACTCAAATACAATCCCTCACACTAAGCATGCTTGTAGCGACAGTGGAGAGGGAAAACTCCCTTTTAACAGGAAGAAACCTCCAGCAGAACCAGGCTCAGTGTGAGCGGCCATCTGCCGAGGCCGACTGGGGTTCAAGGAGACAGAAGCAGAGATACAAAAAGCAGCTGTAAAAGGCGGCCCCGTCCAGGAAACACACAGCCAGGCAGACGAGCTCCAAGGCAGCTCCCATGCCAGAGGATGAAGAGAGCACATCCACTCAGTCACTGTCAGAGAAACAGGACCACACTGGAAAACAGGCCGATCTCCAACATCTATAAACAAGGGTGTTGATAGAAGCAGCACAGCTGATGTTTCTTTCCAGGATGACGTCACAGCCAAACAGGAACAGACGAGGCAAAGCTACTCTGAGGAAAAGCAGAGAGAGCAGAAGGTTAGAGATTGAACTAACAGATTCTGCAGAGTGGGAGAATAGAGAGAGAATGAAGCAGAATGATGAAATGGGGGTCCCTATGTCCTCCAAAAGTCTTAAGCCTATAGCAGCATAACTATAGAGATAGCTCAGGATAACCTGAGCCACCCTAACTATAAGCTTTATCAAAAAGGAAAGTTTTAAGTCTAGCCTTAAAAGTAGACAGGGTGTCTGCCTCACGGACTAAAACTGGTAGTTGGTTCCACAGGAGAGGAGCCTGATAACTAAAAGATCTGCCTCCCATTCTACTTTTAGAAATTCTAGGAACGATTAGTAAACCTGCAGATTGAGAGCGAAGTGCTCTGTTAGGAACATAAGGAACAATCAGATCTCTGATATCAGATGGAGCTTGGCCATTTAAGGCTTTATATGTGAGAAGGAGGATTTTAAATTCTATTCTTGATTTAACAGGAAGCCAATGAAGAGAAGCCAGGATAGGAGAGATGTGATCTCTCTTTTTAATTTTCATTAGAACTCTGGCTGCAGCATTTTGGATCAGCTGAAGGCTTTTAACTACAGTTTGTGGACTTCCTGATAGTAAAGAATTACAATAGTCCAGCCTTGAAGTAACAAATGCATGGACTAGTTTCTCAGCATCACCCCTGGACAGGATATTTCTAATTTTTGTAATGTTCCTCAGATGAAAGAAGGAAATTCTAGAAACCTCTTTGATGTGGGATTTAAATGACAGGTCCTGATCAAAAATAACACCAAGATTTTTTACTTTATTATCTGAAATCAGTTTAATCCCATCCAAATGAAGTGACTGGCTAATCAGTTTCTTTTTCAGAGACTCTGGTCCAAAGACTATAACTTCTGTTTTGTCTGCATTCAGAAGCAGAAAGTTAAGAGTCATCCAGGTTTTTATGTCTTCAAGACATGCCTGTAATCTATGTAATGGGTTAGCTTCATCTGGATTTATAGACAGATATAGCTGGGTATCATCAGCGTAACAGTGGAAATTAATCCCATGCTGTCTAATAATTCTACCAATTGGGAGCATGTATAAAGTAAAGAGAATTGGTCCTAGCACTGATCCCTGTGGTACTCCACAGGTAACCTTTGAGCGTGTTGAAGATCTATCATTAACATGAACAAACTGAATTCGATCAGATAGATAAGATTTAAACCAGTCTAGTGCTGTTCCTTTAATTCCAACAAAATATTCAAGTCTTTCTAAAAGAATATTATGGTCAACTGTATCAAATGCAGCACTAAGATCCAACAGGACGAGCACAGATACAAGTCCATTATCTGAGGCCATGAGAATATCATTAGTGACTTTCACCAGAGCTGTTTCAGTGCTATGATGAGCTCTAAAGCCAGACTGAAACTCTTCAAAAAGTTCATTATGGTGGAAGTGATCGCAAACTTGTTTGGCAACTACTTTCTCAAGAATTTTGGATACGAAAGGAAGATTGGATATAGGTCTATAATTGACCAAGTCATCTGGGTCAAGAGACGGTTTCTTAAGCAGAGGTTTAATTACAGCAACCTTAAAAGCTTTAGGTACATATCCCTGTAACAGAGATAGATTAATCACATCTAAAATGGAGGAGGAGATCAAAGGGAATACCTCCTTAAATAACCTGGTTGGAACTGGATCTAACATACAAGTTGAAGGCTTAGATGAAGACAATAATTTTGCTAATTCAGAGAGTTCAACTGGATCAAAGCAGTCTAAACCCGGTTCAGATTCCATGACTACCTCAGGTACAATCGCGGATTGAGGAGTGCTTATGATCTTATTTTTAATAAGATCAATCTTATTTATAAAGAATCCCATAAAATCATTGCTGCTAAGAGCAGGTGGAATGGACGGTTCAACAGAGCTATGGCTCTGGGTGAGTTTGGCAACTGTATTAAAAAGAAATCTAGGATTATTCTTATTCTCCTCTATTAATGAGGAGAAGTATGCTGCTCTTGCTTTACAAAGGGTCCTCTTATACAGCAGTAAACCATTTTTCCAGACTAGGAAGGACTCTCGCAGGCCTGTGGAGCGATATTTTCTCTCCAGTTTCCTAGCATTTTGCTTCAAAGTACGCAGCTCTGCATTAAACCAAGGAGCAAGCTTTCTATTTTTAACGGTTTTCATTTTCAAAGGAGCTGCGTTGTCTAAGGCAATACGCAGAGAACTAGCAACCCCATCAACAAAATCATCAACCTGTGAAGGGGAATAAGCTAAGCTTTTGCACTCTGCAGCACTGCTCAGTGACACAGAGGAGAGAGAAAGTGAAGCAGATTCTTTAAAATTTATAACTGCACTATCTGATAAAGATCTACTAAAATTGAACCTTCTTTTGGGGGAGGAGAACTCTGTTAAAGTAATCCTGAAGGTTATTGGAAAGTGGTCAGAGAGGACAGGGTTGTGAGGAAATACTGTTATTTCTTCACATTCTATGCCGTATGTCAGGTTCCGTTCCTCAGACTGACTTCCTGACCTGCTGTTCTGTCAGACCAGCATGGTCGATACGCAGCGCAAGACATCAGATTTGCTTTTATCCCTTTAGTTTTGTACAACAAATAGACTTTAGATAACCTCGACAGGTGTGTGTGGCTTTAGTCGTGTACAAAAACATTTAAGGTCAGATCTTCATACGCTTCAAAAAACACCAAAAAGTCATTAAATGGTTTCTATTTGTTCATGACTAAAGGGATACACGCCTGTTGAGGTAGTTTAAGTTTATTTTTCATACAATTATAAATCTAAAGGGATAAACAGGTGTTGACTGCAGGTATGCTGCTCTGACAGAACATCCACTCACTTCCTGGTTTTCCAGCGACCCGGCTCAGCTTCAGCTTCACTTCCTCTAACAGATCGGATCGACCCATGAAGCTGGACGGTTTACCATCCAGCAGTTCTAAAGGTTCTCATCAGTCCACCCCCTGATGAAGAAGAATCAGGACCTCTGTCGCTGTGGTTCTGTTTGGGTCCGGTTCTTTCAGAACCCAGGCTGTTCTTCAGCCGCTGGTTCTTCTTCCTCTCTGTTTCATTCCTGTGGGAAAAAAAGTTCCCACACAGAACATAAGAAGGAAGACCGGTTTAACCGGACCGGTTCTGCTCAGCCTGCAGCTCATTGGATGGGTTCTGACTCGTCTCCTTCATGGAGGAGGACCGGTTCTGATGTTCTGAGCTTCAGCAGATTATCTCCCACTGTCAGAGCGTGGAGCTCCCACAGCAGGAAGCTCATCACTGGGCTGTATTTTGGTTGGACCGCACCTCGACCCAAACATGCACGGTCCGGTTGGAGGTCAGGATTTATAACTGATGAAGTCGTTTTAACAGGAAGGTCTGAGGGAGACGACTCGGTTCTGGTCCCTCCTCCCGGTCCGGTCCACATGGGGCCAGTGCCATTTCCTCTGCAGACGGTCTGGGTGTTTCCCAGCAGCGTTCCCAGGCGGTTCTAACCGCTTCCTGTGGTCCGTTTGCTCACAACAACTTAGAGATTGGCTTTGTTCAGACAGTCTGCGCCTCCAGAGGCTCACGGTCCATTTCCACCTGATAAGAGGTTCCTGTGGTTCTGGGAGCGGTCCGATAGCGCCGAGCTCAGAGCAGAGGAAGCAGGAGAACATGATCCGCTCTTTAGTTCTGATGATAGAACCATCTAAGGCCAATCCACCCTCTGATCCCGGTTCTGTTCTTCTGAGTCCAACTGGAAGCTTCATTCACTGCATTCACTTCTGCTGGGTCGGCCCAACAGCTGGATGGGTCCAGTTCTGTAAAGACCAGCAGAATTGTCCCATTTCATCCTCAGCATGTTTCATCTGGATCCGGGACAGTACGGAACGATCAGAACCCCCTGAGGTGGATCCGGGACAGTACGGGACGATCAGAAACCCCTGAGGTGGATCCGGGACAGTACGGGACGATCAGAACCCCCTGAGGTGGATCCGGGACAGTACGGGACGATCAGAACCCCCTGAGGTGGATCCGGGACAGTACGGGACGATCAGAACCCCCTGAGGTGGATCCGGGACAGTACGGGACGATCAGAACCCCCTGAGGTGGATCCGGGACAGTACGGGACGATCAGAACCCCCTGAGGTGGATCCGGGACAGTACGGGACGATCAGAACCCCCTGAGGTGGATCCGGGACAGTACGGGACGATCAGAACCCCCTGAGGTGGATCCGGGACAGTACGGGACGATCAGAACCCCCTGAGGTGGATCCGGGACAGTACGGGACGATCAGAACCCCCTGAGGTGGATCCGGGACAGTACGGGACGATCAGAACCCCCTGAGGTGGATCCGGGACAGTACGGGACGATCAGAACCCCCTGAGGTGGATCCGGGACAGTACGGGACGATCAGAACCCCCTGAGGTGGATCCGGGACAGTACGGGACGATCAGAACCCCCTGAGGTGGATCCGGGACAGTACGGGACGATCAGAACCCCCTGAGGTGGATCAGGGACAGTACGGGACGATCAGAACCCCCTGAGGTGGATCCGGGACAGTACGGGACGATCAGAACCCCCTGAGGTGGATCCGGGACAGTACGGGACGATCAGAACCCCCTGAGGTGGATCCGGGACAGTACGGGACGATCAGAACCCCCTGAGGTGGATCCGGGACAGTACGGGACGATCAGAACCTCCTGAGGTGGATCAGGGACAGTACTGGTTCTGGCCGGTCCAGAGGACGGTGTTGGAGGGGCGTTCATGTTGAACTGCCTCCTATAGAGCTGCATTCAATCACCGGTTCTGGTTCTGTTCTCTATCTCAGCCGGGTCAGCTTCACAGTGGACCTCTGTGCCGTCCAGCATAACGCTCTAAGTTTGGACCTCCAGGGCTTCGGTTTACAGAGACGCCATGAGGAACTTCACAACATTCCTCACAGGTCATCAGATGAACCAGAACCAGGACTGCTCCTTAGAACCTAAAGATAAGGTTCTGTTCCATGTTGGTCTGATGCAGTTCAGCTGGTTCTTCTCTGAGTAGGACCGGGCTGTAGGTGGCGCTATCAGTCATCCTCTGGGTAGTTTGATGGGATTCATTGAAAGGTTCTGTTGGTTCTGCCTGACCAGGTTTTAGCTTTGCAGGGACGTTCTGTAGAAACATTGGAATCCCTTCAGCGGGTCAGAGTTCTGATGGTCGGGTCGGGTTTGGAGGTAAAAACTGAGCTGAGGCTGTAAAACCAGCAGCTCTTCTATTGATAGAACAGGCGTCCAGCAGCTGCTGATAAATCCAGCCTGGAACGCAGCCTGGTTCCGAGTCCTGTGGGCTGAGGGAGCCGTGGTTCTGGAGGTTAGGGAGGTCTGGCCTGTGGTTTGGAGCGAGGAGAGCGGTCACAGTTCTGATCCTTTATGAGGAAACATCTGCAGCGGCTCGGGCGGCGCTCAGCTGCTCCGCCGCTTATTTTAGACGCTCGCTCCAAAAATACAGGCGCTGTTGGACCAGGCCTCCTGCTGCTGGCTCACCTTTAAAGGAGCCCAGCATCATCATCATCATCATCATCATCATCATCATCATCATCATCATCATCATCATCATCATCATCATCATCATCATCATCATCATCATCATCATCATCATCATCATCATCATCATCATCATCATCATCATCATGGCTGCAGATGAAGAAAACCTGCAGCATTCCTGGTCCAGCTGCAGGTCAGAACCCATCAGGGTTCTGTTTGTCCTGCATCAGTGTTAGCAGCAGTCTGAGGGTAAGGAGTCAGAAATTAACCTGATGGATCTGATTAGCTGGTTAATGTGACCCCGGGCAGCAGCTCGTTAACAAGCTCGTTAGAGCTGTCAGAGTGGGCGGAGCCAGAGCCTGACGGCCTGCCTCCAGGTTTAACCTCATTAACTGAAGCTGGAAGCCTCCTCAGATGGAAAACCTCTCAGGATGGAGAAGTTCAGCTTCCCTCTGCAGGGGAATGAAGTGAGCAATGGAGCTCCTGCTCAGCATCGCCCCCTGTAGGTGAAAACACCCATCCTGCATCAGAAGCTGGAAAAGGTTTTGGCCTTTCTCAGACCGGGTCCATTAAATGTGTTCTGATAACAGAAACCTGTAGTTCTGGGTCAGACAATAAACTCTGGATCACAGCTAGAGAAGAAAACTGCATCTGGGTCCAAATAGTCAGAACTTCCATCATGACCCAAAGACTTTCCTCCTTCCTAGTGTCCTCTGTTCTTTCCTACCTTCTTGTTTCCTTCTTTCCCTCCTTCTAGTTTAGCTAATTAACACTTTAAATATAAGATTAAATATTAGATAAGAGATTTTTTTTTTTTTTTTTTTTACCAGTGTTTGGAGTTTTAATGGGAATTCTGCAGATGGGCTAACGTTAGCCCTGGTTCTCAGTCTGCTGTTCTTGTGAATTGGAACACTACTAGGGCTGAGGATGATGACGTTTCACGAGGACGCACAAGTGCACATAGTGAGAAACGCCCTGGAACGTTGACTTTAGTCTGTTTGAGAGAACAGCATAAGATTGGTGTTTAATCTTGGTGGAGCATGTTTAGATTCTGTTGTTTTCTCAGTGTGATAATCCCTGAATAGGATTGAATAATCTGAATCCTGCTCATATTCCGATGTCTCCTGATGAAGATGATAAATCCTGCGGATGGATCTAAGGGTTAGAGTCTGGGTTAAGAAGGTTCTGAACTTTCCCAGCCTTGACTGTAGCGGCAGGTCCGATTGGATTTGATCTTTAGGATCAGAACCAACAGATTAATGCTTGTTTGTGGGTTCAGTAGAACCTCTGACCTGATTCCTGTTTCAATCATTTCCTCTCTGTCCTCCCAGATATCCAGGAATTCTACGAAGTGACCTTATTGGACAGCCAGAGGTGGGCGGAGTCTTCCAAAGGGCCGGATCCCGGCGTGCCCATCAACCTGTGGGACTTCTCCAGTCTCCAGAGCCCGACCGGAACCTCGGAGACCCTGCCCAGCCTTAGCACCAGCATCGAGGTAAGGATGTGCCGGGAACCGGTCTGGACCGGTTCCACCGCCGCCGCTCCGCTTCCCTCCATTTGTCCTCCCGTGAACAAACGGAGGCGTCCTGCGGGCGGTAAAAATAGCAGCAATAAAAATAGATGAGAGGAGTTTAAAAATAACGCTCCTTTGATGCTGCCGCGACAGAACCGCTCCGTTCTGCTGCTGTCAGAGCAGAACCGGCTCCAACCAGTTAGGACGGATCTGTTAACCCGAGCATCAGTGAATCAGCTGGATGGTTGTGATGGAATAAAGATGTTTAACATGAAGAGGCGGTTCTGAAGCTCAGATCAGTCTGTCATCAACAGACCGGTTCTGGTTCTTCTGCCTGGGTGAGCAGATGAACCGGACCATTAGAACCAGTTAGATAGGGAGGAAAACGGCCTGTCACGACCTCTGAGCTGGCGGATGAGGGAGCTGCTTCCAGTCCTCCATAATCCCTTGTTTGAGGAATTTATGGGATTATGGGGAATCTGGGAGCTGTTGGTGTGGGATTGGGTTTTAAATCAGAAGTTTGAGGAACGCTGCAGAACCAGAGAACGCTCAGAACCGTGTGGGGTTCTGCTGCGGAGCCGGGGGGGATAATGGAGGGAACGTTAATGTGTGGAGCTGCTGGGAGATGAAAACCAGTCATCTGCTTTGCTCTTTTCCCAGCGAGAGGATTTAAAGGTTTAACTGGGAGGATTTTTAACTCTTTGTTTGCAGCCGATCCACTCGGGTTGCTTTATTTGACAGAGATTAAGGTTCTGATCGGGGTAAAGATCGCTGACCTCTGGGTTTACTACAAAATAGGAATTTATCTTAAAATAAGGACATTTTAGAATAAGATAAAACAAGTGCTTTTTATCAGATTATCTTTTTTGGGGATAAGAAACAGTCCTTTCCTCAGTAGATCATCTTATTAACCTGTTAAAACAAACAGAATTTAAAAAGTTTTTACTTTAGATCAGGTTCGCTGTAAAATCCATTTTTTTTAGATGGCGTTTTACTTTCTAATTATTATGTTTCAAAACAGACTCATTTTGTTTCCTTTGGCCTGTTGGCATTTAAAAGAAAATAAAAACCATCAAAATAAGTTTAAATAATTTTTCCAGATGATGCAAAGCTAAATGTGACGCTGTTACCATTAGTAATAAAACTAAAATGAAGTCTAAGAAAGTTTTCATCCAGAACTGTAGAAAAATGTTCCTTTAATAAGGTAGAGCAGTAAAGCTTTTTTCCTGCATTGATTTTACTTTTGTACTTGAAGTATTTTTAAAAATGTTAGTTTTACACTTTTACTGGAGTAAGAAGCTGAAGTTTTTCCTCTGACTTCTATAAAAGTGTTTTTAAACTGTAGGATTTCTTCATATTCTGCTTGATTAATAAATGGAAATCCTTTGGACAGCTCTGCAGCTGGACAGATGTTCCCTGCAGCAGCTGGACTTTACTGATCAGCAGTTCTCCTGAATTAGATTTTTTCTCCTGAACAGGTTGATAATATTCTTACTTTTTCTGTTTGGTCAGACTAATTATTTAAAGCAGATATTCCTTATTTTAAACATCTTCTTTATGTGGAGATTCTTTCTCCATCTAGACACGACCTTAACCAGCTGTTCTCCAGATGTTCTCTGTTAAAGTTTGTCCTTTTTTACTCACAAACCATCAATCTGGTTATTATTAATGAACCATGCTGAGCACCTAGTTATTTATAACCTCTGCATGTTAATGAGGACTTTAATAAAACCTTAAACCTTAACTTGACAGTCCATAAATAAATACATAAAATAATATGAACTGATCTCCAGTCAGCTGCATCACACATACCGGAAAAGTTCATTGATTAAATGTCTTTTTTTCAACCAGTTGAAGGAAGACATTCGTCTTGTGTCTGTGGTGGTTTTATAAATGTTGATAAAGGTTAGTTATGAGGTAGCAGAAATAGCCAGGCATGTCCTACGCAACACCTGGCATTGCCCAGCGTCGTCTTTTTTTTTAACCCAAAATAATTACAAACAAGTGAAAGTGACGAGCTTGTGTAGAAAATTCCACACAAGCTCCTGTTTGGTGCCAGACCTTCAGTTGTGTCAGTTTTTATTGAGTCTGATGCCATTGTTCAGCGGGTAACTCGCATATGAGTATCGATTTTCCCTCCATGCTACTTTGCTAGCAGGTCACCTCCGATCACGTGACCCGTGACGTGATCTTGTTTTACCCTATTGTGATATTATTACAAATGCAATTAATCGTTCAGTCCTAGTTGCTAGTCTCTCATTAGGTTTAGCTTTATCTTTGCAGCTTCACCTACCTTGATGAAAAACTGTAAATCACAACGTCAGTCTGATGGATTTCACCACTGAAATTAAAATATATGCTGGTATATATGCTCGGGGGTTAAAATGCCTCCTCAAACTGTGCTGCTGTAGAACGAAAGTTACTACCGTAACTACGGTTCTATGAATCCCGGATGACCGCCAGAGGCGGTGCTTGAAGCACCGCCTCTGGCGGTCAGTAGGGATGAAATAGAACATATAGATTCTCACACAGGTTCTCTGTCCAGTGGTTTTCATCTGTTAAATATGTAACTGTGTCATCTGCATACATAGAAACACAAGCAGCAATACATGATGAGTGGAAGTCACTTATAGACGTCAGAAAAAGCAGTGGGCCAAACACTTAGCCTTGGGGTACACCTGTTTCCCCATCATTGTTTAGGATATATTACCTATGGGTGTTTCAATCAAAGTGTGTTTTTTTTTTTTATTCTTGAATTCAAATAAAATGAGTTCTTGGACAAGAATAAAACCAGATGATGTCCGGTGTAGGTACCAGATCTGATTGTCTCTGCCTGATCCGTCCTGGAGGGACGATCCTTCCTGCGCATGCACCATCAGCTCATTTGTGCATCAAAATATCCATCTGGGTCACCCTCGATTTTATTTTGTTAAAATGACCTAAATGACATTCTTCCCTCCCCTAAAAATAGGAAGCGTACTATAATATAATGTTTTAAAGGTTAATAATGTATTTCTTGAGAAAATTTATGAATACCTTTCTGTTTTATCGCTCTGTTCCTGATCTGCACAGGAAATGGGATGTTCTCTATGCTACTCATGGGAGCTAACTTCTTCGGCTTTGGATTTAAATATAAATCTAGTCTTTTTGAGTTTTATGTTTTTCTCTTATGTTAACCTTACGGTATATATAGTGCATAAACTTAAGGAAGAAACGAGTAAACCTCAGATAAACATGGTTTAATCATATTTTGCTGGACTGCTCCGAGCATCTACAATGATGACGTCAGAGAAGCAGCTTAAGGAAAAGCATCAAACTTTTCTCACAAAAGTCACAAAGTCAGAGCTGTGGCTAGCTTAGCACAGCTAGCCACAGCTCTACCCATCTCTCCCCCTCTTATATCATGGTCTAACGGTTACTTCTCAATAAGGTAAAACTTCATCGGTCATCAGACACGCTAACGCTACAGATGCTACCGACTCGGCTCATGGACACTGTGTGATGTTATTATGGTTGTCTTGGCAACCACAATGATTTACATCATGTGGCAACGTTCAGCCAATCATGTAGCGTAACATTGGCGTGTTGATGGCCCGAGCAGATCTGGTACCCACACTGCTGGTGATGCATTACTCTGAACAATAAAAGAGTTTCATCAAAGTCAAACGGCTGAAGTGTTTATCTGCTGGCTCCTGACTGGAGGTTCAGGTCCTCTTTCAGCTTGTTCTGTCATTGAATGCTGTCTTTCTCTTTCCTCTTTTGTCCGTCTGTAAACGAACTCCGTCCCTCGTAGGAGTCCCCCCTCCTTAACGAAATCCTGCACACGTTGGCGCAGGCCAAACTCTCCCCCTGCCATGACGGACAAGTAAGTACCGGAGCTCTGCTGTTGGTGGGGGGGTGTCGGTGTTGTCCACCTTCGCCGCATGTCCCATCCAGTCCTCGTGTGCTTTGGACCATCAGACGGGCGGGGCGGGGCGGGGCGGGGTGTGGGTCCAGGGTCAGACGGCCTCAGTGCGTCGCTGTAGTTTGATCACAGCAGAATCTGAACAGGAGTGAAACCAGAACCGAGTCGAACTGGACCGCCTCTCTGGTTTCACGGAATGTTCTGGATGTTGTGGCGTTAAACCATCAGTGACATGTTTAGGCGGTTTGTGAGGCGTTCAGGTCTCATGGTTCATCACGCTTCATTCGTTTTGGTTCATGTTGTTGGGTCTGAACAGTACACCTCCGGTGGGTCCAGAGGGAGGCGCTCATGGTTCTGAGTCCGTCAGTGGGAGGGGAAATGAGAGGACTGCCCTAAAATGATAGTAACCATGGCAACCCAGGAGGAAAAGCCAAACTTCCAACATGGCGGAGATTTCTTTCCTTAGAACTTTTTCTATAACCTAATATAAATGAAGTGAAATATGCTTGTTTTTGCGAACTTACTTCAAAACAAAGTATTGAAAACCTTTTTTATTTAATAAACACATAAAAATGTTTAGGACAGACTTTCTTCTCAGTTCTTCAGTCTAAAATGAGTGAAGGTTTTAGGTTTTATTTAAAGTCTCGTTCCTTTGACTCCCTGGATGCCTCTGCATATGGAGTCAGTAGCTCTTCACGAGGACAAAGGTCAAGAAGACGATGCTCTTTGGGACGAAGTTTAAGAGGATTAAGGTCAAGAAGACATGAGGACAAAGTTCACTAAGACGATGGTTCATGAGGATAATAAGCCCCAGTCAGCTGTCTGGGTTGGTTGTGGAATCCCACAGAGAAGAGCTCCACTGCTGCTCCCAGAACCATCTCTATGGTGTCACCTCTCTAACGGATCAGAACCAGGAAAAAAATCCTAAAAATGGTCTAGGCAGTATCATGGTGTGGGCCTCAACCACTGCCACATCTGTTGGTGCTCTGGAAGTTCTAGTAAAATTCTCCAAACTCATTGGACAGAACTTCCTTTTTAATATATATATGTTAAGATATTAGAATGCAACATTCGTAAATCGTACCCAAGAATATGAAGTAACGGTATATTAACAAATTAATTAAGAAAATATATACTCTTACAAATATAACAATAAAAATAAAAACCACTAACTGAGGAAAAGAAACAAAAAAAACATACCCACACAAGTCCAGAAAGTTATTGGTTACTTTGGAACGAAGTTACGATTACATTTACACTTTAGGATGGTCGTTAATCTCTCACACTAAGCATGCTTGTAGTGACAGTGGAGAGGAAAACTCCCTTTAAACAGGAAGAAACCTCCAGCAGAACCAGGCTCAGTGTGAGCGGCCATCTGCTGAGGCCGACCGGGGTTCAAGGAGACAGAAGCAGACATAGAAAAAGAAGCATAGATACAAAAGGCAACTGTCGACCAGCTCCACAGGCGGCCCCGTCCAGGAAACACACAGCCAGGCAGACGAGCTCCGAGCCAGCTCCCATGTCAGAGGATGAAGAGAACATATCCAGCCAGTCACACTAAGAGAAACAGGACTACACTGGAAAACAGGCCGAGCACCAACATCTATAAACAAAGGTGTTGATGGCAGCAGCACAGCTGATATTTCTCTCCAGGATGGAGTCATAGCCAAACAGGAACAGACCAGATGAAGCTACTATGAGAAAAACGGAGAGCAGAACGTTGAGATTGAACTAACAGATTCTGCAGAGTGGGAGAATAGAGATAGCCACAGTCGTTTGTGTAGCGGTACTGTAGTTCCAAAGTCAGGGAGAGTATCCAAACATGCAATCTGGGAGTCTATGTGACAGAACTTCCTGAAACAAAGTGAGGTGCTCACAGCTGATTGGCTGAGATGAAGATCAGGCCGTTTGTTTAAGAGATGATCTTCAAAACCTGCTAAAACAAGGAAGTCCTCAACTTTATTTAACTGCTTTATTTAGGAAGATGTTTTCCTCAAGAACCAAAGTTATGCTCAGAACATATTAGATAATAATAGAAAATGCCTTTTAATGGCAGTAGAACCCCTAAAAAACACGCAGCATTATGCAGTAGATGGTATATAGAGAAATCTGCAGAGAGAACTACCAACCAATCAGGATGAACTCCTGCAGGTTGCATCAAACTGGATATTACTGTCCGCTTGCCGACCGATTTATAAACCCATCAAGATGAAAACAGACCCTGAGCTGGCCTGACCCTGGAGCCCCCCTCCTCATCTAGTTTCTGTTTCCCAGCGCCGCAGATGTTGGCCGACTGTGGGACCGACTGGAGTTGTACTGGTGTTCAGGACCTGCATCCATGGTGGTGGTTGGGTTGGTGTGGATTTTCAGTTGTGTTGCTCTGCAGAAACATCAGCCATCCTCTCATCTGTTCAATGTTTGAAGCTTTACTGGTTCTGATGGGCGGGTGTTAAAGGTCAAGCTCTGCCTTACAAAAAAGGAAACTGGGATTCTTTGATGGGTTTTGGACCATTAGAACCAGACTGTCTACTGTCTAGAGGTCCGGCTACAGTAGATGGTCTGAGATTCTTTTTAAACTGTTGAATTGTGTGTTTTTTTTTTTATTTATTAATAAATATTGAACCAGGACCAGAAATGTTTCCTCTGAGCTTCTGGTTTCATAAAGGTTTTGACAGAATCCGGTCAGGTTATTCTGTCATTAGCGCTTCATTTAACCTCCAGAGACATCACTGCCTGACATTTGGTCTGTTGGTTCCAGCGACCAACAAAGCGCAGCTCCAGGTTCCACTATGCTGAGAACAGGAGCTGCTCAGGTCTCTCTTTAGGTCCAGAATTGCTTTAAAAGACCCGGGCCGTGGTTCTGGACAGACCCGTCTGGGCTTCCAACCGTCACCTGTTCTAACCTTTAGAAAACTTCAAATACCAGAACCTCAAACATTTGGGTTTCCTTCTCTCAACAGTTAGCTGTAATTTTGGCCCATGCTTCATATCAAAACCGGCAGAACTGGGTCAGGTTTGCTCTCTGTCTCCCTGAGACCGATAATTTGCTCCTTGGCTCAGATCAAACTCCATGATGGCCTCTTTTGAGGTTAGCTGAGGGACATTGTCCATTTGGAGACAAACCGGTCCATTTAACCTTCTGCTCTGTCTCTTATGAGGAGGCATCTGCTGGTGATGATTCTCAGTCATCCACGTCATAGTCATTCCAAAAAAAGTTTAAATCATTTGTGAGGACTATGTTTCCAAGTTTGAAGACGTTTCTCTTCCATCCAGGAAGCTTTTTCTATTCACAATGTCAGAAATGGCCTTGAGTTCTAGACTTATACAGTAGCCCAAAATGTCCAAAATGGGAACATTCTGGTCCTCCAAAGAGTGTCCTCTGTCCATAAGGTGTAGATGGACCCGGGCCGTGGTTGAGGAGTCGAGGCTGCAGTGTTTACACCTTCTGTTCTTTCCTCCTGTTTTACATCAACAACTGGTGACTTGTGGGATGTAAAACCTCAGAACGCCGCATCAGAACCGAACACCATTATATCTTTATCTTCTGTTTGTGTGACGCAGTCGACTGAAAGATGAATACAAAAGTCTTTGACATTCTGCTGAGTTCTGAGAACCGGGTTCAAAATGTTCCTGATGTTCTGAGGAGCTCGTATCAAAGGTTTAAATCACACTGAAGGTTTATTTCTTCCAATATTTCAATAAAGCTGCAGCAGAGCAGCGGACAGGTACACCTGGGACACCGCTGACATCACTTCCTGTGTGCTGCTGGTAACGAAGCCATGTAACACACCATATGATGATGATGATGATGACACACGCACCCTGGGCGACCACATGACGGATTCATGGAAGTGTGAAAGATTGGGACTTGAGTCTCCTGCCCACACAGCTTGTTCTGCTCACGCTCTTCATCCTCCTCCTCCTCCTCAGCCATTTGGCGTTGAGTCATCATACATGTTTTTCCCAGGCAGTTAGTGTGTGTTTAAATATGAAGCACTCTGGTCCAGAACAAGGCGGGAGCAGAGTGACGTTAGATAGGCTCTGCCTGTCGCAGAACTCTGGATTTTACAGTTCATCCATCAGATCATCGTTTAGTGATTTTATTTTACTTTTATTTTTTCCCTCCCTGTTACGTTCAGAGCTTCCTCTTCCCATAAACGATCGAGATTGTAATGGAAAGAGTTCCTGGGTCCGGAGGGATCCAGTTCTTGGTCTTCCTGGACTCTCCACCTAGTTGGTTCAAGTGTTTTGTCTAAAATAAAATCTTTTCTATGAAATACATGAAACTTTGAAATGATCTATCCCTTAAGATCTCCAGCTTTTCTGCCCGTTTGTAAATTCAGAGAAATCCGAGCTTTGCGGCGGTACTTGAACGCATCCTCTGTGTTGAGGAGCGGGAGTGTGAGAGGTTCAGGTCCGGACCGGGCTGAGGGCGGACCGGGGGGAGGGAGGAGCTGCCTCACCGGTGAGAAACCACTCTTACTCGGGTAGAAGTGGCAGCGGCAGCCGGTCGGTCGGTCTGCGTGGACTTAGCGGCGTCTGTGGAGGAAACACGCGGGATGAGATGCTGACGCTGCCGGGGTGTTGCCTCCCCGCTGCCTCGGAACGATGGACTGCATCTGTATCGTCTCAACCAAGGTAAAAAAAAAAACGGGGAAATCATGGCAGCACAGCCGCTGCAGGCGGAGGGTCTGACCCGGCATGGGTCGGTGAACAGTTCGGCATCTTTCAGTCTGTCAAGCCGCTTTTCTTTGGAACAAAATGTACTTTTTTAATCGCTCCCCTCCGCATCTTAGCGGCTCTGCCTCCACTGAGGCTCATTAACGACGCGAGGCAACCAATAAAAATACCCTGATAACTGATTAAAGTTGGTTATTTTTTAAAACCTAGTTACAGCCGAATTAAAGTAAAACACTTTAAATCTAAAGTGGGGTGTTTATGTACATTTTAAAATCATTTTTTATATCCGCAATGGGGGACGATTTTTATTTATGATTTTTTTGTAAATGGAGTTTGGCTTTAAAGTTTTGATCAAATAAAAAATCATTATTTGATTTACTTAAATTGCTAAAACTATGTTAATATCCATAAAATTAGAATTTCTACATCCCTGCAGTTTATCTGTTTTTGGATTTTTTTTTTGTAATAAATTATTACAAATGTGACTTTTTTTCTTACATTTTATTTGGTGATCGGTTCTGTTTTCACTCCTTGGAAATATTTTATTTAGGATATTTCTGTTTAGTTTTTCCCTCATGGAATCAAGCTGTGACTCCTATAATCAGCTTAATTGTATAATTAGTTTCTTTTGTTGGGAAAGTATTAGATGGATTAGATTTATTGATATTTGATCAGAAATCATTGAACAGAACCTGATTTCTCCAGATGAAGGTAAATCTCTGCAGCCCTCCCTGCTTTTGGCTGATTTTCCTCTTTTACAGTGTAAATGTTTCTGGTTCTGATCTGCCGGTCAGAGTAACGGGTTAAAGTTCTCCTTCAGTCCTGTAGCAGCTCCAGCATCCGATCATCTGAACAGACTCACTCAGCATCATGGCCGCTAAAACCGACCCGTTAATGCAGATCTTTTTTAGGAGGATCTGTGGTGGAGCAGGGTTCCTGTTCAGTCTGTGTTTTGGACCGATCCCAGAGGAGGTTCTCCCCCCCGGTGCATCTCGGTTCTGTTTGTGTTTGTAGGGCAGGATCTATTTTCAGCTCTCAGCAGGCGCGATGCTTCCCGCCCCGCCGACCAATCAGGAGGAGTAGAGGAGGGAAACGGAACGAGTGAAGGTGATCCAGCCGGGTTCTGGCTCAGAATGACACTCTGTTGGTTCTGAAGAACCTCTCTCACCAGAGCGGCTTCTGATTGGTCGGATTTGGCTCAGCGTGACAGGAAAACATTTCATTGGTGCCGATTGATCCTAGAAAACCCAAACTGGAGGTTTTTCTGGTTCCAAGACCAGCCTGGGCTCCAGAACCCCCCTCAGCAGCGGCTCCGTCTGTTGCCTGGTTCCCTATGGCTGTATGTCTGTCTGGACTTTAACTAGGCCACTGTGGTTTGGTACCACGGTTCTGTTGAGGACCCAGTCCATCCCTGTAGGAGGTGAAGTTCCAGTCTGGTTCTGCTGGTGCTGAAAGAAGCCCGCACCATCATGCTTCCACCACTGTGCCCGCTCCTTCATTAACATCCTAATAGCCTGCTGTTTCCTGCCATGACCTTTGACCTGCTACCTGAGGTGGACATGAGAGGTTCTGCTCAATTCTCTCGACGGATATTCTCCTCTACGGTCAATCCTGGGGTTAAAGGTCACTTGATCTTTCAGCTGCAGGAGGTCAGGAGGTCTGATGGGTCATGAAGCCGTGATGTCAGCTAGAATCTATTTAACATGAAGCTTTAAACATCCATGAAGTGCTTTCTGGATGTTAGAAACATGCCTGCTTCCTCCCGCCTGCAGATGTTTGAGCTGAACTCAGGTGAACAGGAAGTCAGTCTGCCTCCAGTTCTGAAAGGCATAAACATCTGAACCTGCCGCTGCAGATCGATCCTAAACCTCCTGATTCTGAAGGTTCTGGCCTGGATGTGGAGTCCAGTTGGAGGAGGGTCAGGGACTGGGCGTGCTCTGAAGGCCGAGGAGGAAGGAGAGCGCTGCTGCATGTTTATCAGCAGCAGAGCGGGAGCTGCCAGCAGACTGCAGGGAGTCTACAGGAACAGACGGAGAGGGCAGGGAGGAGGAGGAGCGCTGTCCTGCAGGAGGCGCCGAGTCAGGAGCTGTTTCAGCAGCTTTCAGGAGGAGAGTTGGTCTCTGCAGACCTTCACTCTGCTGCAGATCATTTTCATGCTGGAGACCTTCCTCCTGCTGCAGACCTCCTTCCTGCTACAGACCATCTTCTTCTTGCTGCAGACCTTCCTCCTGCTGCAGACCTTCCTCCTGCTGCAGACCTTCCTTGTGCTGCAGACCACCTTCTTGCTCCAGAACTCCTTCCTCCTGCTGCAGACCTTCCTCCTGCTGCAGACCTTCCTTGTGCTGCAGACCACCTTCTTGCTCCAGAACTCCTTCCTCCTGCTGCAGACCTTCTTTCTGCTGCAGATCATTTTCCTGCTGCAGACCTTCCTCCTGCTGCAGACCTTCCTTGTGCTGCAGACCACCTTCTTGCTGCAGAACTCCTTCCTCCTGCTGCAGACCTTCCTCCTGCTGCAGACCTTCCTCCTGCTGCAGACCTTCCTCCTGCTGCAGACCTCCTTCCTCCTGCTGCTCCTGCTCTGATCTCTCTGCCCTCCGTTCTGTATCCGTCTCTCTGCAGGCTTTGCTGCATCTTAAGGCAGCAGGCTGCACTCTCTGAATAATTGATTCCCTCTGTGATCCGCTGTGTGTTTTACAGGACTGATGGAGTGATGATCAGCAGGGAGTCTACCCACAAAGAATAAGAGGAGCTCTTAGTGTTAGTTCCTCAGTAGATTACAGTATATTATAGTATTTAGCTCCTCCATTCTGGTTGGTTCAAAGTTTGTAACCAGCTAAATGCATCCAGTCTGTTTCCTGCTGGTCTTTATGGATCCAGCTTTTCCCTCAGCTGAGCTGAACCTCCTGCTGGACCTTCCTCAGCAGCTCCAGGCTGATGTATGGATCAGTCTGGCTCCTGGTTCTGACCACTTCCTGAACGATGACATACACAGACTATTTACAGAGAACCTACAGGGTTCCTCTGGTTAGGTGTGACGCCTCCTTTGGGGTTTATATTGTTCCTGCAGGAGAAACCTGCAGGTTAACCCTTTATAGGACCTTAGTGAAATACTTGAACGTCAACATTTCAAGCCTATAGTGTTTTTGGAATTGTAATAACAAGAAACACCAACTTTCCCCGAATATATTAAGAAAAATGACAAAAGTGCTTCTAGAAGAAATTCATGAAAAACACATTTGTTTTGCTCCAACATAACCTTAATGCATTAATGCTGATGCTGGAACTGACATTTTTTAGTTTATAAACCTAAATATAATTGTTAATGAGGCTTATTAACTTTTTCAGCTTTTCAATCAGATTTTTACCTTTTTCTCAACTTTTTTTCCAACTTAATTTCCAGTAGGTAATAAATCATTTAACCCTATAATGCCAAATGTATCGTATTTGATACATACGGTTTCTGAAATGTTTTGCATCTGACACCTTTTGCATAATTTCATGGTAAAAACTTTGCTCAAAATCCTATTGTACACAATCAGATACCTGATAACCGAGGGCAGAAGACTACACAAAAAATAATCTTGACTTATCGCATAGTAATAAATTATTAATATCAAATATGTATTTCTGTTTTTTCTTTTTACATATTTTGTTAAAAGGCCAAATAAGGACTTCAAACCAAAAAAATGTTTTCTGTTTTGTTTTATTCTTGGATCGGGCTTTAAAGGGTTAAGGACTCATTGGTCAAACAACAAAACAAGATGTGCAGCCATGTAGCAGTATCTATGCTGAATAGCTGGGTATAGATTTTGTGTTTCTAGACCTTACTGAAGGACGGGGGGGGGGGGGACTCCATTTGTAAGGGGGATAGAAACGGTAAAGAGCAGAGTGATGGACAGTTCTGTGGTGCTGAACATGATGGATCTATTTAGAGAAAACAAGACCCAAAAGATTCTGGTACCGCTTCACTGAGGTCCAGATAGATAGGAAGAACAAGGACTGTAGGATGGTCTTCATCTCCTCAGTAGGGTGGTCTTTTTCACATCTGTGGGGTGGTCTTTGTCGCCTCTGTGAGGTGGTCTTTGTCGCCTCTGTGGGGTGGTCTTTGTCGCCTCTGGGGGGTGGACTTTGTCGCCTCTGTGGGGTGGTCTTTGTCGCCTCCGGGGGGTGGTCTTTGTCGCCTCTGTGGGGTGGTCTTTGTCGCCTCTGGGGGGTGGTCTTTGTCGCCTCTGTGGGGTGGTCTTTGTCGCCTCTGTGGGGTGGTCTTTGTCGCCTCTGTGGGGTGGTCTTTGTCGCCTCTGTGGGGTGGTCTTTGTCGCCTCTGGGGGGTGGTCTTTGTCGCCTCTGGGGGGTGGTCTTTGTCGCCTCTGGGGGGTGGTCTTTGTCGCCTCTGGGGGGTGGTCTTTGTCCCCTCTGTGGGGTGGTCTTTGTCGCCTCTGTGGGGTGGTCTTTGTCGCCTCTGTGGGGTGGTCTTTGTCGCCTCTGGGGGGTGGTCTTTGTCGCCTCTGTGGGGTGGTCTTTGTCGCCTCCGGGGGGTGGTCTTTGTCGCCTCTGTGGGGTGGTCTTTGTCGCCTCTGTGGGGTGGTCTTTGTCGCCTCTGGGGGGTGGTCTTTGTCGCCTCTGTGGGGTGGTCTTTGTCGCCTCTGTGGGGTGGTCTTTGTCGCCTCTGTGGGGTGGTCTTTGTCGCCTCTGTGGGGTGGTCTTTGTCGCCTCTGGGGGGTGGTCTTTGTTGCCTCTGTGGGGTGGTCTTTGTCGCCTCTGTGGGGTGGTCTTTGTCGCCTCTGTGGGGTGGTCTTTGTCGCCTCTGTGGGGTGGTCTTTGTCGCCTCTGGGGGGTGGTCTTTGTCGCCTCTGTGGGGTGGACTTTGTCACCTCTGTGGGGTGGTCTTTGTCGCCTCTGTGGGGTGGTCTTTGTCGCCTCTGTGGGGTGGACTTTGTCACCTCTGTGGGGTGGTCTTTGTCGCCTCTGTGGGGTGGTCTTTGTCGCCTCCGGGGGGTGGTCTTTGTCGCCTCTGGGGGGTGGTCTTTGTCGCCTCTGTGGGGTGGACTTTGTCACCTCTGTGGGGTGGTCTTTGTCGCCTCTGTGGGGTGGTCTTTGTCGCCTCTGGGGGTTGGTCTTTGTCGCCTCTGGGGGGTGGTCTTTGTCGCCTCTGTGGGGTGGACTTTGTCACCTCTGTGGGGTGGTCTTTGTCGCCTCTGGGGGGTGGTCTTTGTCGCCTCTGGGGGTTGGTCTTTGTCGCCTCTGGGGGGTGGTCTTTGTCGCCTCTGGGGGGTGGTCTTTGTCGCCTCTGTACGATGGTAATCATGCTTCTTGTCTAGATGTCCCTTTAGGATCTGATGGGTTCAGATCTTTGAGGTGGACCTTGTGGACCTCATGGAGCCTGTGCGGTCCGGTCTGTCTGTGGGTCGGTCAGAACCATCCTAACATTCTGACGGACTGACGGCAGATCAAAGTTTCGCTGTAAACAGTCCAAGCTGAGCCGGGAATGGACCCCCTGCTTCCGACCAGCTCCCAGAATACCAGGTCAGGTTCCAACTGATCCTGGGAAGCAGGCAGGAGAAGGTTGGTCCTTCAGCTGGTCCTTCAGCTGGTCCTTCAGCTGGTCCACATGGGTTCTCTGTCTGCACGTTCTTCAGGTGGTGATGAAGAACCATCATTCTATAGATGTGGAGGAACTAGAAGCTGCTCCCATCTGAAGCTTCTCAGAGCAAACCAGCAGCTTAGAATCAGCCTGAACAACCCTGCTTCACTCTTCATCTCAAACATCATCCTTCAGGCTCCTGGGGGGCGGGGTTAGAGGGGGCGTGGCCTCCCAGCTGTAGGAATATAACCACTGCAAGTCACTAAAGATCAGTTCTCTGTAGGAACGATGAGTTGCTACAGGAGAGTCTTCCAGGGAGTTCAGTCTGAGGGAGTCAGGAGGAGGTCTCTGTGGGAAGAATCTGCAGAAGAAGAAATGTTTTCCTCAGGTTTCCCCTAAACTGCATCAGAAACCAGAAGGAGAGGGAAAAGTTGGAGCTGTGGCTGCAGCTTCTCTGATGCTCTGCTGCCCCCTGCTGGTGGTCTGTAGAACTGTTTGTCACCATGGTGATTCACTGACAGGTCTAAAATGCCATAAATCCTCCAACACTGATAAATGTTGGAGGTTAATCTGATCCTTTGTAGAAAATCAGGATAAAACTCTTTTGATCGTTGACAGTAAAGCCGTGAGGAGTTTGAACCATCCCAGAACTGCAGATCATTTTAAACAAAAATACTTTTCACTGGGAACTTCACATGGATAAAAACAGAGGTAGAAAAAAAGTCTCCCACATCATAATGCTGCCACCACCGAGCCTCTCCATGGTTCAGATTTTCTGTTCAGCCTTGGTTCCATCAGCTCATCACAGGTTCAGAACCAGTCGGTACCTGGAAGCGAACGCCTCCAGCTTCAGGTGAAGTAAAGCAGCCCAGATCATGACGCCGTCTCCACCGTGGTTCTTTCTGGGGTTCTGATACTGTTTCACATTGTGGTTGTTCTCTGGTTCGGAAGTTCTAGTTTCTAGGTTCTGATTTTATTTGGTTGGAAGATCAGATGTCTTCCTAGAATGCAGATCTTATCCAGATGTGGGTGTTTTTGGTTCTTCTCTGCCTTACATCCTGGTTCTGGTTGGATCCGGTTCAGCATCTCTCCTGTCTGCTGTTTACTGGTGGAGCTTCTCAGTCATCCAGGTCACCAGCAGTTCCTGCCTGCTGATTTCTTAGAGGAACATCCAGTCCTTCAGACCTTTTCTTCTCTCCTAGTAGAACCCAGATTGACCTAACTGAGCTTCCATAGCTGCAGATGTGAATTTAATAGACAATCTGCCCATTTCCTTCAGCCTCTCATTTGTTGGAACATGTTCAGTGTCAGAACCGGTGCAGGGACTGTATTGGTCCAGCAGGGGGAGCCACCTGCCCAGCTCATCCTCTCACTGACTCCGTCTGATGGGAATAAAGCAGATAAAATGGGTCCAGCCAAGGTTAAAGTCCTGATCCTGCTGGTCTGGGTCGGGGCTGGTCCTGGTCGGCTCCTCCAGGGGACGGGCAGCAGGTCTGTGGACAGCGAGCAGCAGCGGGGGTAACTCTAGCAGGAGGCTGTCACATCTGAACCCGTCAGCTGCCATCACAGTCTCCCGGCGCTGCGAGTGTGTGGGAGTCCAGCGAGGAGCCCTGTGACGCACGTGTGTGAGCTGCCTGACTCAGGCTTTGATAATGAGGCGCTCAGACAGACGCACGCCCATTGGTGGAAACCACACAAGTGCAAACGACTTCAACCCCGGGTCGCTTTCAGGACGCCTAACTGGGACCAAACGGTTCTGATTTATTTTCATTTTCCTCCCAGTCGTCCAGAACAGCCCAGAGTCTTTTTAAAGGGGGTCCGGATCAACAGACCTCTGGACCGAACAACCTGGGCTGGATGGGGACTGATGGGCTGCAGTGTTTTACTGGTTGAAAACTTTCCAGGACTGTCCCTGTCCCTCCCCTGTGTCCACCCTGATTGGTCCAGGTGCACCAATCGCTGGTTTCTGGATGATCGCCAATGATAAAAACACCCAACATGAATATTCTGATTACAACAGACACCTCTTCTCTTTTTTTTCTTTGTTTTAATAAGTGACACAGGCAGTGGTTATAAAACCAGAGTACTCCAGCCTTATTTTATTTAAAAAACACAGCAATAAAGAACATAAACTAGTTTTAACTGCAGTAGATAAATGCTGTTCAATAAACATGAGGAGCTTTAACAGCAGCTGATTCCAGACCTTCAGAGGTCGATGGATCATCGGTTGAGACCCGGTTCACATCCTAGAATCAATTAACTTCTATTCTGTTTATTAATTAGCGCCAATTCCCAACACACGCCATCTTTGAACCAATCTGACTTTAAGGTTGACTCTTTAAGATTTACTAAGGAGAACTAGTTGATTGCTAGTTGACTCATTGGCTCTTCAGCAATCCCTCACACTAAGCATGCTTGTAGCGACAGTGGAGAGGAAAAACTCCCTTTTAACAGGAAGAAACCTCCAGCAGAACCTGGCTCAGTGTGAGCGGCCAGTTGAGCAGAAATAGAAAAAGAAGCAGAGATACAAAAGGCAGCTGTATAAGGTGGTCCCGTCCAGGAAACACAGCCAGGCAGACGAGCTCCAAGCCAGCTCCCATGTCAGAGGATGAAGAGAGCACATCCAGTTAGTCACAGTCAGAGAAACAGGACTACACTGGAAAACACGCTGATCTCCAGCATCTAGAAACAAGGGTGTTGATGGCAGCAGCACAGCTGATATTTCTCTCCAGGATGGAGTCACAGCCAAACAGGAACAGACCAGATGAAGCTACTATGAGAAAAAGCAGAGAGAGCAGAACGTTAGAGATTGAACTAACAGATTCTGCAGAGTGGGAGAATAGAGATAGAATGATGAAAGGGGGTCCCTATGTCCTCCAGCAGTCTAAGCCTATAGCAGCATAACTATAGAGATAGCTCAGGATAACCTGAGCCACTCTAACTATAAGCTTGTTAAAATAGGAGTTTTCATGAGCGTCTCATGTATCAAAACTGGTAGTTGGTTCCACAGGAGAGGAGCCGATAATTCATAGATAATTTTAAAGGACCTCTATCCTGCAAAATCATCTTTTGGTGTTTAACTGTTATAAAGCTGCTATTCCTTCTTCACAATCAGTTTTTTTCTGCTTTATTCTCTCATCTTTGAGTAATCCTCATGAGTTTTCCCATCTGAGCCGCCCCTCCATGACCTGTGAAAATGTTTAGAACAGCTATGCCTTTGCCGGGCTTATCTCACCAGGAAGCACCTTTCCTCTGTGCCTGCACCGTAAACAAAGCCCAGTGTTTCCAGTCATAGAGGGCTGCTGTGAGGCTGAGGGCGATGATTTCAGCTCTGAGTTAAGAAGTGTCTCTTTAAGCAGCTAATCTGCCGAGGACAGAAAGCTCTCTGTCTATAGGGCTGCTTATCCTCCCTCAGTGTGTGGCAGTTAGCTTCTCGCAGGTATGATGCAGATATTTTTGATTTGTGCCCAATATTGAAGCGGTGTCTGCACTATGTTATTCCACGCCACAACGCGAGAGGGACAATCAGGAACTAGCTAGGATTGTGGGAGTCTACAACCCCTCATCCCACGCCGGACGACACGCAGTTCACTCATGACTGTTCCCCAAAGGCTGGCCGTGGCGCTGCGTGTTTTGGCTTCGGTTGCAAACTAGCATGCTAGTTGTGTAGCGTCCTGCACGGTGTCTGGGATAGAGACTGCGGTGTGGACGGCGCTACAGCCTGAGTTTCTGCCATTAGGGACCAAACATTAAATACGCATAGTGTAGAGCGGATGTAGAATTGACCAATCAGAGGCCTTCTTTCTGTCCTCCCTGTGATGCTAACCGCGGCTCTGTGTGGGGGGGGCATATCTGCGTTAACTGCGACACACGCAGCCAGCCTGGTTTCTGAGCATGAACAGGCTGTAGCTGGGACCGTAAGTCATATAAAGCATCATTTGGCTGAGATCAGCCTCCAGATGGGGTGTGATCATGAAATGATTGGCACCAAAAGAGAAAGGCGCTTTCACTTTATTTCATAGCAAACAAATACATACATCATGTAAAAGGCATTATTTCACCATATATATGAGAAGGAAGATATAGGACTTTAAGGAAATCAGGTCAGACCGCCGTCCTTCATCATCATCATCATCATCACATAGGCATCCTACAAACATCTGTTTGAAAGCTTCACTTGATTAGAAGTGATGGCTTTGCTCCAAATGAATGTGCTGCTGTTTCTGCAGCCCATTATGACGGGATGTGAACTGTAATGAAAAGAGGCCGTCTCCACATCCAGCTGCTCCTGTTCTGACTGATGCAGTGAAATATTAACCAAGCAGCTCTCCTGTTGTTGGATGGCGCTGACCCAGAAAAGGTGGATGATTCAGTTCTGATGCAGGCGGCTGACGGAGGAAAGCTCCTGGGTCGACCCGAATGCAGCGGAACGCTGCGTTTACCGCCGCACGGATCGGATCAGATGTATAATTCATCATCAGCAGACGATCTGAGGTTCCTCTGGAATCGTCTCCAGCCTGGTTAGGCGGCGCTGGTCTGTTCGCTGCCGTCGCTCTGACTGTATCTCTCACAGAGAGAACCTGTTTATTCTGCTCTCACATCGCGTCCCGTCTCCCGCTCAGCTCGATGACTAACGCTCTGCGGAGGACAGCGGCAGACGGTGGGCGGATGTGCAGAGAATCAGGCCTGTAAGAAGCAACACCATCCAAACGCTCAGGAGGAACCTCCTGATGCCTGCTGACCCGGTCCGCCTGCTCCTGCTGAGGGGGGGGGGCTTCAGGCACTAAAGCTGGATAAATCCATGAGCTGCTCCTTTTTCTTTCTGGTCCAGCTGTTTTTCACATCTGGTCTGATTGCTGTCTGTTTGGGGTCTTCCTGCTGTCCTTTTTGGTCTCAGTAGTGTTTGCTTAATGGGCTCATGATGCTCCACTCACAGACATTCCACACATGACGGCAGCACACTGACCAAGATGGTCGTTTTCCCACAATCTGGTGATAGTGGTGATCAGGGGCGGATTTAGGAAATATGGGGCCCAAGGCAAAGACAGGCAGGGGGCCCTCTGAATGGAGAAGACATTAAACAGCCCCATTATCCAGATAGAGAAATGTTAATAGAATAGACATCCATTATCTGTTCTAGGTTGTGTCCCTCTCTTATTGTCCCTTTTCTTCTTGTTTTCTTCTTTATGTTATGAATAAAGGATTTTTTTAAATCAAAGCGCTAGAGGGGTCTGAAAAGTCGCTTAATAGGCGCTAAGTTAGCAACACTGCTCTTGGCATGGTTTGTTTTCAAATGGTTTGCTGCTGTCTGTTTGGACCTTTCTGAACATGTGCAGCAAATGGACTGATCCAATATGGTGGACACTGAGGGGGGGGGGCTGAGACACACTTTATATTATCAGCGTTCTGATTGGAATTTAGCCAAATGATTTGATCAAAAACATAGTTTTTTATAACACACATGGAAACAGTGTTTCTATGGGCCCCCCAGGATTGTTTTAGTTAAACTGGGCCCCAGTTTAGATCATTTTAGTTAAACTGGGCCCCAGTTTAGATCGTTTTAGTTAAACTGGGCCCCAGTTTAGATCGTTTTAGTTAAACTAGGCCCCAGTTTAGATCGTTTTAGTTAAACTAGGCCCCAGTTTAGATCGTTTTAGTTAAACTAGGCCCCAGTTTAGATTGTTTTAGTTAAACTGGGCCCCAGTTTAGATTGTTATAGTTAAACTAGGCCCCAGTTTAGATTGTTTTAGTTAAACTGGGCCCCAGTTTAGATTGTTTTAGTTAAACTAGGCCCCAGTTTAGATTGTTTTAGTTAAACTGGGCCCCACTTTAGGTCCAAAGTTAGTCCAGTAACGGTCCAGAGAAGCTCCCCTGCTGCCCAGTGAGGGTCCAGTTTGGTTCTGCTTGGCTTTAAGTTCTCCATCTGTCAGAGGGCTGCTGAATTATTGGATATTCTGATATTATTTCTGTAAACTTCAGATTGTAAAACACGAATTCTTGGAATATTTGTTAAAATTAAATCAGCTGGAGAAAGTTTTCATCTCCACAACCTGCAACACAGCGAACAGCAGCTTTACTAAGCCCCGCCCCTTCCGGTCAATCGGGTCCCCTCCCCCTCCAACAAATCTAAGCCCCTCCCCTTCATAAAGACCGGCTTGGAGCAGAAGGTCTGTGGAGGACTGGAAGGTCCACAGGTTCTACCCTGGGTACCCGGGTAGATCCAGAACGGTTTTATCCTGGATCCGTTGACTCTGATTCCTCTCAGTTCAGACATTTTGAACTCTGACAGGAAATCAATTCAATTTCAATTCAGTTTATTTATATAGCGCCAAATTCACAACACATGTCATCTCAAGGCACTTTACAGTTCAACCAGATCATACAGTCAAATTGATACAAAGTTTTCTATCTAAGGAAAACCAGTTGATTGCATTGACTCATTGACTCAAATACAATCCCCCACACTAAGCATGCTTGTAGCGACAGTGGAGAGGAAAAACTCCCTTTTAACAGGAAGAAACCTCCAGCAGAACCAGGCTCAGTGTGAGCGGCCATCTGCTGAGGCCCACTGGAGTTCAAGGAGACAGAAGCAGAGATACAAAAAGCAGCTGTAAAAGGCGGCCCCGTCCAGGAAACACACAGCCAGGCAGACGAGCTCCAAGGCAGCTCCCATGGCAGAGGACGAAGAGAGCACATCCACTCAGTCACGGTCAGAGAAACAGGACCACACTGGAAAACAGGCCGATCTCCAACATCTATTAACAAGGGTGTTGATAGAAGCAGCACAGCTGATGTTTTTTTCCAGGATGACGTCACAGCCAAACAGGAACAGACGAGGCAAAGCTACTCTGAGGAAAAGCAGAGAGAGCAGAAGGTTAGAGATTGAACTAACAGATTCTGCAGAATAGGAGAACAGAGAGAGAATGAAACCAGGTTGTAGGAGGTCTGAGTTTCTCGGCCCTCAGTGGTTCTGCTCCTCTCTGCTGGTTCTAGAACTGCAGCAGGACCTTCTGAGCTCACCGTCTGCAGCAGAAACACTGCATGGTTCCACAGATGAAGAACCAGAGGAAGATCTGTTAGGGAACCCTCCTCTTCCTCAGTGTTCTTCATCCTCTTCCTCAGGGTTCTTCATCCTCTTCCTCAGGGTTCTTCATCCTCTTCCTCATTGTTCTTCATCCTCTTCCTCAGCGTTCTTCATCCTCTTCCTCAGGGTTCTTCATCCTCTTCCTCAGGGTTCTTCATCCTCTTCCTCAGGGTTCTTCATCCTCTTCCTCAGGGTTCTTCATCCTCTTCCTCAGCGTTCTTCATCCTCTTCCTCAGGGTTCTTCATCCTCTTCCTCAGCGTTCTTCATCCTCTTCCTCAGCGTTCTTCATCCTCTTCCTCAGGGTTCTTCATCCTCTTCCTCAGCGTTCTTCATCCTCTTCCTCAGGGTTCTTCATCCTCTTCCTCAGCGTTCTTCATCCTCTTCCTCAGGGTTCTTCATCCTCTTCCTCAGCGTTCTTCATCCTCTTCCTCAGCGTTCTTCATCCTCTTCCTCAGCGTTCTTCATCCTCTTCCTCAGGGTTCTTCATCCCTCCTCTTCGTCTCTGCTCTTCATCCCTCCTCTTCCTCCTCTTCCTCTCTCTGTTCTTCATCCCTCCTCTTCCTCCTCTTCCTCTCTGTTCTTCATCCCTCCTCTTCCTCCTCTTCCTCATCCCTCCTCTTCCTCTCTCTGTTCATCATCCCTCCTCTTCCTCCTCTTCCTCTCTCTGTTCTTCATCCCTCCTCTTCCTCCTCTTCCTCTCTCTGTTCTTCATCCCTCCTCTTCCTCCTCTTCCTCTCTCTGTTCATCATCCCTCCTCTTCCTCCTCTTCCTCTCTCTGTTCATCATCCCTCCTCTTCCTCCTCTTCCTCTCTCTGTTCATCATCCCTCCTCTTCCTCCTCTTCCTCTCTCTGTTCATCATCCCTCTTCTTCCTCCTCTTCCTCTCTCTGTTCATCATCCCTCCTCTTCCTCCTCTACCTCTCTCTGTTCATCATCCCTCCTCTTCCTCCTCTTCCTCTCTCTGTTCTTCATCCCTCCTCTTCCTCCTCTTCCTCTCTCTGTTCATCATCCCTCCTCTTCCTCCTCTTCCTCTCTCTGTTCATCATCCCTCCTCTTCCTCCTCTTCCTCTCTCTGTTCATCATCCCTCCTCTTCCTCCTCTTCCTCTCTCTGTTCATCATCCCTCCTCTTCCTCCTCTTCCTCTCTCTGTTCATCATCCCTCTTCTTCCTCCTCTTCCTCTCTCTGTTCATCATCCCTCCTCTTCCTCCTCTACCTCTCTCTGTTCTTCATCCCTCCTCTTCCTCCTCTTCCTCTCTCTGTTCATCATCCCTCCTCTTCCTCCTCTTCCTCTCTGTTCATCATCCCTCCTCTTCCTCCTCTTCCTCTCTCTGTTCATCATCCCTCCTCTTCCTCCTCTTCCTCTCTCTGTTCTTCATCCCTCCTCTTCCTCCTCTTCCTCTCTCTGTTCATCATCCCTCCTCTTCCTCCTCTACCTCTCTCTGTTCTTCATCCCTCCTCTTCCTCCTCTTCCTCTCTCTGTTCATCATCCCTCCTCTTCCTCCTCTTCCTCTCTCTGTTCATCATCCCTCCTCTTCCTCCTCTTCCTCTCTCTGTTCATCATCCCTCCTCTTCCTCCTCTTCCTCTCTCTGTTCTTCATCCCTCCTCTTCCTCCTCTTCCTCTCTCTGTTCATCATCCCTCCTCTTCCTCCTCTTCCTCTCTCTGTTCTTCATTCCTCCTCTTCCTCTCTCTGTTCTTCATCCCTCCTCTTCCTCTCTCTGTTCTTCATCCCTCCTCTTCCTCCTCTTCCTCTGTTCTTCATCCCTCCTCTTCCTCCTCTTCCTCTCTCTGCTCTTCATCCCTCCTCTTCCTCTCTCTGTTCTTCATCCCTCCTCTTCCTCCTCTTCCTCTCTGTTCTTCATCCCTCCTCTTCCTCCTCTTCCTCTCTCTGCTCTTCATCCCTCCTCTTCCTCTGTCCTACATCCCTCTACCTTCCCTCAGGATACACCCCCACTCGCTTTCACTCCGTTCAGCGCTGCTCGTTTCCAATGAGTCATGTGACCAACCCCTGTCACCCCCGCCTCCCTCCCCCCTCCCCTCCCTGGCGACCGCTCACACCCCCACAGAGCAGAGCTGCACGCACACAGAGGCAGAAACGCTCTTCAGCGCTCGGAGGAGGACTCTGAGCAGAAGATAGAGGGAGAGGAGCTGCAGCCAGCGCCTAGGAGGAGAGATTATAGCGCTCCATAGGAGGAAGAGGAGGACAGGGGAGGTTCTCCCTGGATGAAGGAAGAGCTCTGGGAGTCGTTTCCTCCCCGCCGCGATGGAGCGACGCGAGGAATGAGGGCGGATGGTGAGAGCAGGGAGCAGCAGCAGCAGCAGTGGAGGAGGAGGTGGGGATGCAGGAGGTGCCGGTGGAGGAGGAGGAGGTGGGGGCAGCTCGGCGGGCGGCAGCAGCAGCGCCGGCAGTGGGAGGCGGCGCGGGAGGAGCCGGGAGCGCTCCCGGGGGAGCCGGCTGTCGGCCAAGTGCTCCGGCGGCGGCGGCGGCAGCGACAAGATGTCCCCGAGCTCCAAGAAGGTGGAGTGCTTCTCGCCCATGCTGTGCCACTGCAAGGTGGCCTGCACCAACAGCACCATCTCACTCATGTTCGGCTGCAAGGTGGGTGGAGCCGCGGTTCACCTGCTCAGCCGGAGGGGGCGGATCTCACTGATCAAACCCTCCCAGTTCTCTTATCAGGTTAGCCGGTCCTACATTTCCCATCATGCCCGTCTGCTCCTGTCCGGAGGTAAAGCCCAGGAGACGACCTTTAGTTTCCACAGGTTCTCCAAGGTGGGTCCTGGAGAACCAGCAGCGGGTCGGGGCGGACCCAGACCGCTGGGAGGAGAACCATGGTTCCCTCCTCAGGTTCTAATGATGGCTGTTCTACAGCATCCAGAACAAGGCAGGCAGAGGTCCATACGGTCCGCTTCTTCTTCCCCCATCAGAGATCCACGACTCTTCCTTCCGCCCTCGGTCCGGTTTTGGTTTTGATTGGTCCGGTTCTCCCCTCAGGGTCTGTTTCCAGATCCGGTCTAGGATCCAGCTCTGGTCTGATTGGGTTTCCTGGAATCATCTCGCCGTTAGAATCAGAACCTTCATGCTGATGGTTTCAGAACACGGTCGGAACCGAGTGCAGCCAGTCAGACATTCTGGGGGGGGGGACTGTTTAGTTCTCCTCATTGGTTCTTCTGGATCAGAACCGTCATAAACTCCCCCTTCAGACTCTGCAGCTCTCTGATAGCAGCAGCACAGAACAGCGTGTCCTGATGCAGCTCAGTCCAGTGAACCGGTTCTGGTTCCTTATATAACTGATGAAGACGCGGCTGAAGCAGGCGGGCAGCGCTGAGACGCTGCAGGCCTCAGCAGGCAGCAGGAAACCTTGATGAACTTCTCCCAGGTTCCTCTGCTTCCTGCTTCTACCTGTCAGACTCAACTCAGGGATTAAAATCCCACATTTTAACCAGCAAACCTGACATCTCCTGATTGGCCGACCAGGCTGCCTTGCTGGTTCTCCCTCAGTGAGCTGACCAATCAGAGGCTGCGTCAGCTGCAGAGCTGCATAGCTGTGATTGGCAGAAGGAGGCAGGCGTGCACGTGTCTGTGTGAGGTCCATGTGCTCCGCAGGGAAACAACAACAGAGGAGGATGGAGGGGATCACCTTCCCCTGATTACCCATGATGCTTTGTGTTTACACTGTTTCTGACTTGGATCCAGACTAGAGAGAAAATAAAGATGAAACGTCTTTACTCCTGGATGAACAACCTGCTGTTAAAAAAAGCAGAAGCTTAAAAAACACCTAAATCAGCAGCGTCCAAATAAAGAAACTAATCAACCAATAAAGGTCCAGAGACATTTTAAATTATAATCTGTTATTTTAAACAGAGTAAAATTAGGTGTTTATGCATATTCATGTCATACATTCACTTTATAAATAGAACATAAAAAAAAGTCTAAAGTGTTTTTTAAGTATAGAACAATAATCATTCAGTTTGGTATACAGACAATTTCCTGACTCCCTTTTTTATAGGACGATATCCATGATGATGTTATTTCTTTCTTTTTTCTGTCTTAATGTTGGCAGTGGGCTTTAGGCTGCCCTGCCAGGCTTTAAACCTGGGTTTGAATGGAGACTAAGCCATTCTCAAGCACATATCAAGGAGCTCATTTTGAGCCTGGATCCATATTTGTTGATTCTGTTCATGGTGGAGAATCCTGCTTCACAGCAGCAGGTTGAGCCAAACATCCTCTAAATGTGCAGGGTCATCTTTGAGCACGCCATTTCACTTTTCTTTCACCAGTTCACCGCAGTTCTTCCAGCAGTCCACACTTTCTCTGCTCTCTTTTTCTCATCGTCTTCTCCTTCTTTCCCATCGCCCGGCTTGCCACAGGTTTGCCTGCTGTGTCTAAAAGTAGCAGCAGCAGCAACCCAGACTGACAGCTCATTGGCTCATTTGGATCACGTGCAGCCTGGAGCCGGACGCTCCCCAGGGCTTTACCGTATTAACAGGAGAAGAGGAGCAAGTGAAGTTAGACCCTGCCATCAGACAGGCAGTAATTTATAAATGTTTTAAATCCGGATCCAGAACGTGGTCCGCTGATCCGTGACCTCTGACCTAGAGAGTTCTCAAGGACGTCAGCACTGACCCGTCTTTAGGTGTGGTCCGGTTCTGGTGAAGGAGGCTGGGAAAATCCTCATACACCTTAAAACCCATTAAGCCCAGAGGGTCTTAGGAGATAATTCCCCCTGAAATGACGCCTGTGAATTAAAGCAAGTACAGATCCCAAACTATAATATGAAATGAAATTGTATTTGTATAACAGAAAGGCATTGAGGAATATTTTTGAGGTGGAACCATTATTTTAAATGTCTCCATGTCTGATTTATAGGTGATTAAAAGAAAAAAATGAAAAAATATTTAGCCTCACCAAATTTGTTTTCCAAAATAAACTCTGCAAAACGCCATGAAAGCCCATTAGAAACTCTGGATGAGCCTCAGACTTTATAGATCCACATCTTGACTATAACTAAAGCTAATCTGGACTGAATAAGTGAAAGCATGTTTGTTCCACAAAGGTTTTAGTGGGCAGTGTGAAAGGCGGAAGTGAGAGTTTGCACAATGACAGAAGTGTAAAAATGCATTTTTTTCACTCATAAAAGGGAATCTGGTCAAACAAATATGCTGATTTCCATTATTGGAGACCTTCTGCACGAGGCAAAGCCTTTGCTCCTAAGATTTGAGACGTTGTTTCATTGAAATTGACCAATAATATCACCAAACTGAATAGAAAATAAGAATAACAGAGCAGCTTATGTAACGCATGTCGATTACATCACCTGAAATAGTTGCTTAATTACAGCTGACCGCTCTTTGGGAAGGTCTGAGCCTCTAGTTATTAATGATGCCAGTCATTAGGGGGCGGGGCTAAAAATGAATACCTGCTGTTGCATTACTCCCCTGGAGTCACACGTCAGATGGAATTTAAATTTCATTTTATTTGTTCACACAGCTGTAAAACTAAAAAAAATCACGTGGATGAAACACCATGTGACTGTGTTTTGGCCATTTCTATAAATAAACCTGAGCAGGAGTCAGTTGGTCCCGGTACCGGGCCGGCCGAGTTTAAGGGTTTAAAGCAGAAGTAGGCCAGTCAGAACCTGATGCCAATACTGGAAGAGAGAACAGGTTCTTGTGCCGTCCCTAGCTAAAGCCGACCAGTCAACCTTTTTTCTGAGCATAAACCAGGCTTAACAAGAAATGGTTCCTGCTTCCCTTCACACTAGGGCTGTGTCAATAGAAATGTTCCTTTCTAATACCGTACCGATAACGTCAATGTTTACCAGAAGCACAGCTGATCTATCCGTATACTGGTTTTATTTCTGGTGCCAATATCAGATTGGTTCATCCCCCTTTACACCTCGTGCTACGTTCAGACCGCAAAGCGCTGGACTCTGCAAAGAAGCTGCTGTTGCTTCATTTTTTATGCTTTTTTACATTAAGGTCCGACATCCCTCAAGCGCATCTTTGTTGCTCCTGAATCGCGTAATCTATAAAGCAGGGCACACACAGTACGTTTGATTCCATCCTTGCCATCTAACCAATATGATGAGTTGAACTAGCATTAATTCATACAATTCATTTATTTGAATTCTAAAAATTAAAGTTTTCAGCCGAACAGCAATGATGAACCTGCAGTGCAGCATTCCATAACCAGCTATTGTAGCATCTAGGCTAGAGCTGTCAGTCTGGGAAAGAATCTGGTTGTTATTCGAAATTGTAAAGGTTCACTTTTTCTTGCAACAGACTAAAATGCAACAAAGACTAATAATAGTTTTCATCCTGAAGACTAAGACTAAATCTACATGGCTGACAAAAAAACTGTACAGTCATGGTCAAAAGTTGAGAATGATTCAAATGTTAGTATTTGCAAAGTCTACTGCTTTAGTTTTTATAACGGCAATTTGCATATACTCCAGAATGTTATAAAGAGTGATCAGCGTAACAGCAATTAATTGCAAAGTTAATATTTGTCTAGAAAATGAACTTTATCCCCCAAAACACATTTCAACGTCATTGCAGCCCTGCCTTAAAGGAGCAGCTAACATGGCTTCAGTGCAGCAATCATTGCACTGCATAAAAGTGGCCTAACAGGAAAGAGAATGGCAGCTAGAAAGATTGCACCTCAGTCAACAATCTATGGCATCATCAAGAACTTCAAGGAGAGAGGTTCCATTGTTGCCAAAAAGGCTTCAGGGCGTCCAAGAAAGACCAGCAAGCACCAGGACTGTCTCTTAAAAGTGTTTCAGCTGTGGGATCGGGCTACCAGCAGTGCAGAGCTTGCTCAGGAATGGCAGCAGGCAGGTGTGAGTGGATCTGCACGCACTGTGAGGCGGAGACTCTTGGAGCAAGGCCTGGTTTCAAGGAAGGCAGCAAAGAAGCCACTTCTCTCCAGGAAAACCATCAGGGACAGACTGATATTCTGCTAAAGGTACAGAGAGTGGACTGCTGAGGACTGGGGGAAAGTCATTTTCTCTGATCAATCCTCTTTCCCATTGTTTGGGACATCTGGAAAACAGCTTGTTGGGAGGAGACGAGGTGAGCGCTACCACCAGTCTGGTCTCATGCCGACTGTAAAGCATGAAACCATTCATGTGTGGGGTTGCTTCTCAGCCAAGGGAGTCGGCTCTCTCACAGTCTGACCTAAAAACACAGCCATGAATAAAGAATGGTACCAGAATGTCCTCAGAGAGCAACTTCTCCCAACCGTCCAAGACCAGTTTGGTGATGAACAATGCCTTTTCCAGCATGATGGAGCACCTTGACATAAAGCAAAGGTGATATCTAACTGGCTCAGGGAACAAAACAGAGAGATTTTGGGTCCATGTCCTGGAAAATCCCCTGATCTTAATCCCATTGAAAACTTTTGGTCAATCATCAAGAGACGGGTGGACAAACGAGAACCAGAATGCAAGAATGGACGCTATCAGTCAGGATTTGGTCCAGAAGTTGATTGAGAGCAGCCAGGGAGAACTGCAGAGGTCCTGAAGAAGAGGGGTCAACACTGCAAAGATTGACTTAGTGCATTAACGCATTCTGTCATTAAAAGCTTTTGTTGCTCATAATATAATTGCAATTGTATTTCTGTGTGTGATGACAACATCTGACACACATGAAAACCAGAGGGCAGCAGATCATGTGAAAATATAATATTTGTGTCATTCTGAATACTTTGGCCATGGCTGTACCTGACCCAGTGTCCGTCTTTATGCGAAAGTCTGATCATTGGGTTGTTCTGTGATGTGACACTGAGCTCACATTACACAGGACTATCCATTGGAAGTGCACTTAGAGTTTTCATCACATGCAGTTCACCCGACTTCATAAAACTTCATAAACATAGAAGAACAAAGGGGCCAAGGCGTCAGCCCTGTGGAACCCCAATTCCACATCCTCCGCCCCGCTCACGTACTTAATGCGTCCATGAATGTCTTTTCCGTCCGCGACCGTCAACATACAGAGTCGATCTGTTTTTGCTCTGCTCAGGTCAAGATGATTGCAATCGTACCAAACAGGGAAAAAAATGGCAAGAAGATCCGGTTTGTCAAATTAAAATATGGTAAAGACGCATCGGTAACTACAGATTAGAGCATAATTCTTATATATTCCCAAAAACTAAGACAGCTTAATTAAATGATTGAATGCAAACTATTGGTGCTTCATTTTACCAGAAGCAGATGACTCATCTCCATCCTAGTTATCTCTGTTAGAAAAATCCACAACAGAAAGAAAATATTTGGGCAGAAACTGAACAAATGCTGGATGCTGGTGGGGATTTTTTTAATATGTCATATTAAATTACGCCTTCATATCCGCATGTTTTGGTCCTAAGAGTTTGATCATATTATCGCGCATGCTCTCATAAAGCTCCGAGGAAGCCGGTGCGGAGCAGGAAGGGAGGAACAGCGGAGGCTGTAAGTTTGCTTTATGCAGGCGGTCTGGAGCGGAGAGGGGCGGAGCCTGAAGATGTGGGGTTTAGAGGTAACAGTTGGGAATTGTTTGTCAGGTGTTTTCGCCTACAGCGGGAGTTAATTAACCCAAATGTGCCATGGTAACTAATAGCATTCAGCCAACTGCCAGAAAACCAGCAGAACTTCAGCACTCAACAGAACACAGTGGAACCAGAGGAGGTTCTGTGGGTTTGGACGGGTTTGTGTTTCACTGTTTATCCTCCTAAAGGTCAAAGTTCATTCAGCGTTGAGGATGTGGGCTGAAACCCGGGTTTGGTTCCGGTAGAACCAGTCGGTACAGTTCTACTTTGGGCCAGAATTAACTCTTGGATTGGAACAGCTGTGAGAAATGAACGATGATGATGCTGCAGGTTTGATTCTTCTGGGTTTGTTTTGGTTTTATCGCTCTGAGCAGAACCGAGCTGGTGGTTCTGATCAGTTCTAGAGGCCGCATGCTGCCTGTGATGAAGGCCTCTGCTCCTCTACCTCCCGCTCTGTGACTCTTTGACCCCGGCCCGTCATAATTAAGCCCGATCGATCCGCTGCCATCGACTGCTCTGGGAGTGGGTCGGTGCAGACGTGCTCGGTTCTGGTGCCGGGGAGCAGTCCAGCGAAAGGGAAAAATTACAGTTTTTATTTTTCATTTTATAATAAACTGATGCAGGGAAAGTTTGTCTAATCTGCAGCTTCAAATGAGCAAAGTTTGTATGATTCTGATGATTCTGGTTAATATCAGCGGCAGCTATTGGAGTTTTCTCCGGGGGGGGGCTATAAATTCATAACAGACGTATACCAAAACCAATCAAACGTATACGGAGTTATTATACCAGTATACTTGTATAAATGCCAACAACAAAAACATTATTAAAACACTTAATAAACCGAGAACATATTTTCATTTACAGGTTTACTTTTGTACATAAATCTTTCCCTTCTGAGGCTTTCTGAAGGTAAATCTGTGTTTTAATGGCCCAATATTGTGTTACTAACATAAAAAAATAATATTTAGCAGTTTAATAATGGAATAGCTATTTGTCAGCTTTATATTTTCTTAAAATATATAAAAACTTTTTCTTTTCTGAGAATGTTTTTATTTATGAGCAACTATGCAAATTAACAGACACCTTAAAAAAATGACACAATATTCTATTGTTTTCCATGTGAATCCCAGTTTGTTCATTCTTCTTTGCCAAGGTCCTGACCGACTGAACCAGACAGTTCAAAGAGGTTCTGGCCGACTGAACCGGACCTGTAGAAATTTCCAAACGGTTCATGTTTCATGATTGCTGCTCTGGTTCTGGTCTGATGAGATTGGGCTGGGGACCGGGTCAGAGACAGACCCTGTGGTGGTTCGGTTCTGCAGGTTTAGAGTGACCCGGTTCTGTAAAGCTTGGTCCATTCAGGATGGAGATGTTCTGTCTGGGTGGCTGCAATTTGGAGCAGAACCAAGAATGGACCAAGGCTTAGAGGACCCGGTTCTGGAGAACCCACAGCAGAACAGCTGTTTGGATGGAAGCTGCTGCTGGTTCTTCTCGCTCAGGGCAGAACCTCCTTCCTTTAGCTGGACCGGGTCGGACCGGGTCAGTGTTCTGATGGCAGGTGTTCTTCCTCTTCAGTCTACAGACATTTTTCAAAATAACATCTTTCACTGTTGCACCAGAACCGGACCCAGATCAGTCAGCTGGTCCGATTGGATCTTTGAAACCAGCTGAATGAGTTCTGGAGCTGCAGGTCCTCTGCGTCCAGAACATTCAGGAACTTTCAGGTTCTGGTTGCACCTGCTGGGTTCTGTGATCCGTCCTCCAGAAGCGGCGCCACCTGCTGGTGTTTGAGGCAGAGCGTCTCTGTTGGTTCTGACCCGCTGTTTGTCCTGCAGAAGTACCGGCACCACGATGAGGACTCGTCCCCCCAGGAGCAGAGCTCCCCCCAGCTGACCGAGGAGCCGGGGGGTCCCGAGCTGGTGCAGGTGGCAGAGAAGAACCTCTCCCAGATCGAGAACGTCCATGGATACGTCACCCACGCTCACATCTCGCCGATGAAGGTAGGGGGCGGAGTCTCTGACCTCCGACCCTGATCCGGGCCTCGCCTCTTCCTCAGTAGGCTGAGGTCCAGATCAGGAGCTCCTCCTCTTCCTGTCTCTGTGCATCACCTCCTCTTGTCCTCATGTTGGCTGTGGTCCTGTCTGTTACCGCTGAAGGCTCAGGGTCTGACCTTTGACCTCTGACCTTCAGTCAGATCCCTGATGGTTCGGTCCTGCAGGAAGGCAGCAGCAGGAAGTAGCTGGTTCTCTGAAAGGAATCGGATCAGAACCAGGGTTTATTTCTCAGATTTATTTTTTATTTTCTCATCAGTCAGTTATAAATAATAAAGCTTGATCCTCAGAGGATCCAGATCTCTGCCATTCAGAACCACAGAGTCCAGTAGGGGATCAGCAGGAGGGATGAACTGAGCCGATACTCTGTCAGGCTCTAGCAGCTCTGGTCCATGTGAACTGGATGTGCTGTTCCTATACTTGTGTGTCCTCGTGAAACATCATCAGCCTCAGCCCTAGTACGGTTCCTGGTCACAAGAACAGAAGACAGAAAACGGACAAAGTCCTCGGACGTTGTTCTCGCCCCTTCCTCTTTACCCAACATGCACTGCAGCAGCTTCCAGGTTAGAGCTCAGAGTATTATGTTAAAAGTTCTCTTTTCTTTTGCTGCTGTTCTATAAAAGTGTGTTTTAAGTTCATTTGAGGCGAGAATATTATACTCTAAGCCAGGAGTCGTTTTCAAGACCCCCAAACCGATGGTGAGATGGAGCGGGGATCCCCTAATTATATATATTGCATGAAATTGTGTTCTATCAAACTGGCCCTATAGTCATTATATTAAGTTATTTTGGCCCTGGGATTATTAAAGTATTTCTGATTCTGGGGGAATATAAACAGAAAGTATAATCAACCCAAACATTTGCGACATCCATGCAGTACCTCCATGGACACCCTAGGGGTCGTGGACCCCCTGTTGAAGACCTCCGCTTTAAGCGTCACTATATGGCCCATTTACTGTTTTAGTGCGAAATACAAAAAAAAAAAACCTTCGTTGAGAGGTCAGTGGCAACCAGCTGACCTCTGAGGCTAACCGCGAGGCTAACGTTAGCCTTGGCCGCTGCAAATGAACATTTACAAATAAAACAAAAGATCCTCTATCAGAGCCAGCGGGTCTTCACACAGAGGGCTGCTGCAGGCTAACGGTAGCCCTGGCCACTGTGGGCGGGATAATGTTAGCCTGTCCGCAGCATTCTTGGTGCTGATGGAGGTTTTTTGTTTTATTTGGCAAAATGTTGATTTGATTTGTGTTTATCTGACTGTGCTCATTATTATTCCCTCACTAAATGAAAAATAATGTATTATTATCTAGAGACTATTAATAACAGGATGTGATGTCACTACCTGATCTGACCCAGAAGCACGATCTGTCCTGCGCATGCGTGAACAGATATATATCCGGGTGTCCATAAATAATGTAATTATGGTACTAAAACTAATTATTCCTATAATTATCTCACCAAATAATGCAGACACATCTTAAAAAATGTTTTATGACATATGTGAGACAATTTTTATGCTTTTTACGTGTTCTACGTTAAACAGCTTCTCTGACATCATCTGCTCAGAGCAGTCTGTCAAAATCTGATTTAACCATGTTTATCTGCATTTTAGTTGGTTCTTTCTTTAGATTACGCACTAAATGACATATGATTAAAACGAAACGAAAACATAAAACTGAAAAACATTTATGTCTAAATCCCGAGCTGAAAAAGTTAGCTCCTGGAAGTAGCGTAGGATCCCATTTCAGGTGCAGATTGGGCAGAGACCAGTGATAAAACAGGATTTTAAGGCATTTCATGTCTCAGGAAATACATTGATAACCTTTAACACATTATATTTTAGTATCTTCACTGCCTTTGGGGAGGGAAAATGTCATTCAGGTATTCTAAAAACGATACGGATGCGCTAATGAGCTGATAGCGCATGTGCAGAACCGATCGTGCTTGCGGGACGGATCTGGTAGTGACGGGTGAGATGCAGCTCCAGACCAGCTGAGCGTGTGGTGATGTCATCAGCGTCAGTTGACCCAGATTTATGCTGCGTGCTCCCGTTCTCCCACTGTCCAGACTTTCTTTGATCTGGTCAAGATCATACTTGGCGAGAACACGAGTCAGTACTGGTGTTCTCGTGAATTGAAAAACGAGCTATGATTAATTTGATAGTGAAATGGAGGGAAAGAGGAGAAACAGAAGCAGCATTTAGCCGCACAGATCAGGGATCAGTTAATGATGATCAGTCCGGATCAGCCGCTCTCTGATAGGCAGACTTCGTACATCTCTCCTCAGAGAACAGCCGTCTCTGTCTGAGGAGCTAAGGCCGTAAAAACAATGATAGACCAGCAGTTGGATGAATTTTGACCCTTTCAGGCTTCCATAGATCTACAGGAAGCTGAAACTGCTTTAATAAACTGAACTCATCAGGTTTTTTTTTTTTAACTAACCATCAGCGTTGCTCTCACATCCTGATCTTTATTTGCATCATGTTCACTTCCACAAAATTAGGTTGTCATGGCAACCCCCTGCTGCACGTATACTAAGCAAATGAAACCTACAGGAACATTAATGTTCTGATCCGATCTGTTCATTATCATCGATCCAGAAACAGAAGCTGTTCGTGTCAGAAAAACATTGATCTTTATTAACGTTATTCTTTATTAGCTTTTAGGTGATTTTAGTTTGATTCATAGAAATACCTCTCAGCGCTCTAGAATCACTCTGGTAGCAGTGGCGCCGCTTTCCTTCAGCGGATCTAAATCTGATGTTTGCAGATTGAAGGCCCTGTTGTTTTCACTAACAATCATTAAACTGGTTCTGAGGGAACGTAGTGAGGAAGTCTCTGCTGAGACGAAGCTTCAGCTTCTTATATTTGGAATAAAAAAGTCTGAATCAGAGTTAAAATGTTTTCATTGCTTCGTACTGAACCTGGACCTTCCATCGCTGGAGTCACATGACCCTCAGAGGCAGAACCGCTGGGTTTGGTCGTCTGGCTCTGACTGAAGCACTGCTCCTCATCAGATGAGGTTAACTGGATCATGTTCTGATCCGATCCAGAAACTTCTACTGTCGGATAGCTTAGAACCATACAGATCATCTGAGAAAAAATATGAGATGTTCAAATTTAAATAAAAATAATGAAGAAATCAGCAAACATGTATTGTTTATTAATCAGTCAATTTAATTGAATTAGTTCTCAGAAACAATATCTTCATAAATTGGGATAGAATAGAATATTATTAAATTAAATTCAGATTATTTCTATAGTGCCATTTCACAACCAAATCATCATCAATCGTCAGATTGATTCAAAGTTTTCTGTCTAAGGAAAAGCACTTAATTGCAACGACTCATTGACTCAAAGGCAATCCCCCACACTGAGTGGAGAGGAAAAGAAGAGGAGATTCAAAAGGCAGCTGTAAAAGGAAACACACAGCCAGGCAGACAAGCTCCGAGCCAGCTCCCATGTCAGAGGATGAAGAGAGCACATCCACTCAGTCACGGTCAGAGAAACAGGACTACACTGGAAAACAGGCCAAGCTCCAACATCTAGAAACAAAGGTGTTGATGGCAGCAGCAGCAGCCACAGCCCAGAATAGAGATAGAATGATGTAATGGGGGTCCCTATGTCCTCCAGCAGTCTAAGCCTATAGCAGCAGAGCTATAGAGATAGCTCAGGGTGCTATATGCAATACAAGCAACATGATAAAACAAGAACGGCTCTGTTTTCTCACAGATGTCATGGCTCAGTGTCATTACTTCCTGGTTCAGGTAGAAGCAGGAAGTGTTGTTAAAAAAAATAAATATATATATATATATATATATATATATATATATATATATATATATATATATATATATATATATATATATATATAAAACAAGATAAACACTGAAGAAAACCCCATACCTTTAGCTCTGGTAGATCTAGATCTAAGGTAGAGCTGCTCTGGTAGATCAGCCACTCTTCAGCTATAGTTCAGGATGAAGAGGTCTGATCCACATCGGTCTATAAAACAGCCACAGTGTCAGAGAATTGCCTCATTGAAGCAGGTTTATGTGGTTTGATGGATGTAATTAATTAACAGAGATTATATTGATAAATCCGTCAGGCCTTTAAAGATGGAGGATCGACCAGAACACTGCAGTCACTGCTTTGATCTATCAGAGGTTTTATTGAAGAGAAGAAGGTCTAAATGGATCGGTGTAGGGCTGCAACTAACGATTATTTTGAAAATCGATGAATCGGCCGATTATTTTTTCGATTAATCGATGAATCGGACACAAAATATTTTTTTTATATTAACCTCTTTATTCCAAAATAAACATTTTAGACAGAACAAACAAGCACACAAGTACAGGTTTCTCATTAACTGTACTGGTGCAATATGAAAAATAAATGTTTGTTTTAAAACTACGCAAACTTACATGAGAAATGTAGCTGTACATCCACAAAATATAGGGTACTTTGTTTCATAAAGCGCAAAAAGAGACAGGCATTTTTGTTTTTTAAAGCCCCTAAGGGGTTCAAACAATAGGCCCCCCCATTTCAACAAATGAGGTTTTTTTAGACTAGAAGAGTTCTGCCTTTTAAGACAGGAAAGTATAGCAGTTAAAGTTGCTACTTGAGAAAATACTGAACCATAGAGATAAAAATAGCCCTGTGATTCAAATTATAAACTGTATTTGGAATAAAAATGAGAGAACTAGGGGTTCTAAAAAACACATCCTCCAAAGACAGATATTTACATGGGAATGAGGCATATAATTAATTGACATATTACTGATCATGCTGGATTTTATTCTGCTTTACTTCCATAAATTGCAGTATCTTCTTTTCTTTATCTTTGCCAGAAGATTAAAACTTTAAAAGCCTTGCCCTCATAATTTGCAAGTTAATTTATTTATAAAGTAAATATAAACGCTGCTTAAGCTAATTCAAATGAAATTAAAAGTAAAATAAGTAGCCAACCTTATCACTGTCTGTAACCTACTAACACGGTAAGGAAAGCATCAGATGAGCTACCTGAGAAACTAACTTACGTTTCCCCACTTTAAAACCAAACAAACATGGTTACTCATCCTGCTGATCAGCTCTCTTCACTGCCATTGAAGGCTCCAACGTGTTTTCTTTTCAGGTGCTGCGTCATAACAGTGGTGCTTCCGTGCCATGTTTATTTGTTTTTACAAAAGTCGCGTGTTACGACTTTTTTCACTTTACAAAGCGCAGGCTATTTTAATTATTGTGATCAATTTGCGCCGTCAATCCCGGGGCATGCGAGCTTCATTTGCAGTCTGGACGCTGAGGTTAAACTCCTCACTAAAATCCTGCGGCTCGGACTGCAGCGCTGAGAGGGATTCTTGTGGGAGAGGGAGAAAGGCGTTGGGATGGGGGAGGCGCCCCACGGCAGCAGCTGCCGCTGGAGGACAAGAGTAGGAACGATACATGCTTTCACGTAAGAGTCTCCAAAAGCCGCCAGTGACACCGTAAAAAGTCGCCAGATTTGTCGCTAGTCGCTTTTTAAAAAAAATAGTCGCTGGAGGGGTCTGAAAAGTCGCTGAGTTGGCAACACTGCAACTGCGGCGCTGACTCGCTCCGCCATATTTTTTTTTCTTCCCCGGGATGACGGCGGCGGCGGATGACGCATTAATCGCGCGACACAACTAATCGATGATTAAATTCGTTGCCAACGCTTTTAAAAGTCGATTTTTATCGATTTTATCGATTCGTTGTTGCAGCCCTAGATCGGTGTCTCCATGCAGAGGAGACCGGTTCTGTTGGAGAGAAGCTCTACTGCCCCGATCATCTCAACGGAAACAGCAGCAGAACCTTTGTGATCAAAGAAGCTTTTACTTTGAAAACTAACATCCCAAATCGTGGTGGGGAAGATTCTCAGTCATCCAGGTCATAGTCATTCCAAAAGAGTTTAAAAACAATCCACTGGAATTTGTTTCCATGTTTGAAGATGCTTTGCTTCCCATACAGGAAGCCTTTTCAATAAAAAATGTCAGAAATAGCGTTGAGTTGCAGGCTTTATACAGCAGCCCAACTAAGCCTTGTTTTAGTTTAGAGAACATGCAAATAGAAACAGGCGAATGGGTCCAGCCCTCTGGAATGGGGGTCGTTTGGCTTTCTTTGGGGTTCTGATCCCCAGTAGAGGAGCCCACCTGTTCCTCCTCTCATCTCTATGATGTGACATTGCTGCCTGTAGCATCAGTGTGTGGCTTCATAGAGAGGATCTTTAATACCTGCTGGTTTCCCTGCGTTTGATTGGCTGAATCCCTCTGACATCATGAAAGCAGAGAAAGGAAGCGACACCAAGAACAGAACCATCTGCTGCTCCACTGCTGAGGTTTTGGTCAGGATGATGTGAGGAAGTGCTGCCCTCCAGTGGCGGCTCAGGCACACTGCAGGAGCTGCTGCAGCTTTAAACATTAAACTCAGACTGTGGATTAAAGCAGCTGAGAGGTTCTGGATTTGGGTTCTAGGTGGAACTGAACCAACATCCTGAAGAACCTGGCTGATGTTTCTGGTTTAGTCCAGCAGGGGGCGACAATCACACACCAGTCCACTAATTGGGATTAATGACTCCCAGTTGGTTCTGCTCAGTGTAGTTTGGTCCTGGTTGGTTTAGAGGAGATGGGACTGAGTTCTGTTTGGTTTCATCATCATGATCTGGACCGGGTTCCTGCAGAACCTTCTGGACCTCAGGTTGCTGGACTCTACTGACGCCTGACTGAGGAATGGATTTAAAGCTGAAGAAAAAAAGGGTTTGGGGTTTGACTGCTGGTTCTGAATGACCAGTCTGACGCGTCGGTCTGTCAGAGGTTCTGAGGTTCGAGTTGGAGCGCCGTCGATGCGCTAACATCTCGTCTGCTCCGTGTGTCTGGTCCCGTCTGCGTCACCACATCACTAAAAACAACGCGGGCCGCTGTCTGGTCCTACTCCGGTTCTGCTCTGAGGCTCGGCTCGGACGGGAACCGCCACACGGCCTTGTTTTTATGATGTGAGCCGTTCCAGTTCTCATTCATCAGTGGTCTGTCCGTCATCGGTCAGCTGCTCTCTGTCCCTCCATCTGTCTCACTCTTCTTCTGTGGTTTTATCTGAACTTCCTGACTCTTCTTCCACCTGATCCGGCTCCAGGTTCCTCCTCAGACCTCCTGGAGGTGACCCGTCATCTGTAGGCGTCTCTGTGCACAGACCCAAACCCCCCCTCCGCCTCAGAGGCGTCAACGAACAAATTCTTTGTTCTTCAGTAGAAATGTTGCCAATCTAAACTTTACTGGAGTTTTTATTTCTAATCCTTAGATTTTAAAAACAGATGTGTTAGTTTAGTTTAATTTGAGCTCATTTTCAATATGACCTGTCGGCGTTTCAAAGAAAATATAAACCATCAAAATAATGACTTTCATCCAAACAAGTAATTTCTTTGTGGTTGGACTCGGTGCTGCCCCAACTTGTTGTTCACCACAAACAGAAATAAATCATTTATCAAGATGATCTACAGTTAAATCTGACACTGTTACCTTTCGTAATAAAACTAAGAAAATGAAGTCTAAGGAAGTTATCCACCAGAATTGGAGGAAAATGTTCCTTTAATAGTGTAGTGCAGTAAAGCTTCTGGCCTTAACTTTTTTCCTGCATTACTTTTATAATTTTAGTACTTTAAAAAAATAAAAAACTTTTACTTGAGTAAAAATCTTCAGTTGATTCTCTAACTTCTACAAAAGGGTCTTTAAACAGTGAAGTCCAGAACACCCTGAACCTGATTTTGCATCTGATCCGACAGGAAATCGTGTCGGTTGAGATTGTGGCGTTTAGCGCTCATGGAAAGTCTGGCGACGATCCAGACCGGATTTCCTGCAGGGGCAGCGTAGCTCCCACTGAGATAGAGTCTAGGTCTATGTTAGTCAGACTCAGCAGCAATTCAGCTGCAATTTTATGAATCTGACAGGAGGAGAGACACTATTACAAAGAAAAATACATCCGCTTTGGAGGAAAATACAAAATCGGTCAGAGAAATCGGTCATTCTGGACTCGCACATCACTTTCAGTGTTTTTGCAGGACAGACTGATGCAAAAACAATGAATGAAACATTAAAAAAGGAAAGTACCATGATAGGGGTTTAGGAGGACAGAAAAAGATGAAGTAGTGCTCCTCTTTGAGCCTCACGGAAACCAAGGGAGAGAGTGCAGTTTATCAATTTCTAATGAGAAATAACCTCAGGAGGAGAAAAATGGAGTAAAGTATTGCTCCTCTTTGAGCCTCACAGAAACCAAAATAAGCAAAATAAAGCAGACAGAGCAGGAAAGAGCAGCAGATCTCTCACCTCTTTATGAAATGAAAGAAAAACTCGGATAAATTTCCCTGATCTCTCTGAGAATCAGCTCTCTGCCTCAGTCAGCATAGAAACCGTCCCACGCCGTTTAGTGCCGTTTTTCTTTAGACATAGATCTCATTATGTTTTTAATTTATGAACATTCTCTATCTGTTCTGGATAGAGATGCTGCACTGAGGGGCTTTGCTTTATTGAATGGGCGTTTTATTTTAAAGCTACAGTGTGTAACTTTTAGCGATATCTAGCGGTCAGACTGCAGACCGCAGCAACATGAACATCTCCCCCCCACCGCTTCTCCCCCCCAACAGTACGGCGAGCGTTACGGGACAAAATGTCTTCCACGACTTCCGCATCACCTACCTTCTCAAGTGATGAGGTTTGTTTACATAGATAATTTTACAGATAGTATTTCATTAGTCTGTGTAGGGTATAGATTTCATGTAGACTTAAGATAATAAATATACCCGCTATTTTTTCTACATCGTTGTGACGTTTTGGCGATCTCGCAATCGCTAGTTTGTTGGCTCTGCGCTGCCGTAGCGCAAAGATGTCTGCCTCCATGGCTGCGAGACCCGCTCCTATGTAATTATAAATAACGAATTCTAAGGCAACGCAAATATTAAGGTTAAGAGGCTGAGCTCGTAGATGATGATAAATAACATAGTTATGTATAATATATTACATTTCTGACTGTATATCCCTGTAATTATTACACACTGTAGCTTTTATTGTTTAAAAAAAAAATTCAGAATGTTTTTCAATTCAAATCTGGGAAATAGTTTTAATTTATGTGGCACAGAGACACAGGTGAAAATAATCTGCTCAGATCTGCCCACCCTGCCCCATCAGGGACTCTCTATATGCATTCAGTTGGACATGGAAATAATCCGATCGGAGATTAAAAAAGGCAGCATTGAATACTTTTGACACTCTGCTCCTCCTAAATGCTGCCCTCTGGTGGACAGATGATGGAATAGCTAAAGAAAATCCTCCTAGATGAGAATTAAAAGCTTGTTAAAGGTTAAAATCAGTCTAAAACCCGAGGACCGTCTTCATGGATCAACATGGAGGTCAGTTTTTCTCCTGTCGTGAAACGATGGACCCACTAAATCAGGTTTGGTCCGTTTTCAGCACCAATGAGTCCAACTTGATAGGAACCGATCATCGGCCGTGTCGAGCCGTTTATCCGTCATAAACTCTGATAATTGATCCGATCAAAGGAACCAGTAAAGGTTTCCAGATCCAGTTTCCCGTCTCATCAGACCGTAGAACCTACCGGACCCTCATTCCTGGAATGGGTTTGGGTTGTTCTCCAGAACCGGCCCGGTTGCTTTGAGTCTGTGCACAGAGAGAGGATGTTGGAAAAGCTGAGAGGCTGTGAAGTTTTCCTGCAGAACCTGTTTCCTTCTGCTGTATTTTGTCCTCTGAGGGCCTCCGTATCTCTCCCCCCTATATCCTGTAGGTAGCGTCTCTGGAGTGCATCTTTGACGGCTCCTCCTCGTTAGGACACTTCCACTCGGAGCTCCCCTCCCCCACGCCCTCCACTCTCTACCCCCACGGAGAGGACAGCCCCCTCCCCTCCTGTTCGTCCAACCCCTACCCCCCGATCCAGGTAAACCCCCCTCTCCTAACACCCCCCCTCCCCGCATAGAGGAAGCGGCTCAGGCATCATGTCTGACATGTTGGTTTGAATCCTCAGAAACGAGTCCAGCCGGGATTAGAATCAGAACCACGGTTCTCCTGAAGCTCTGCTGACTCACAGCTAAAAGGTCCTCGGTTCAAATCCCTGCCTGAGGTCTACATGGAGTTAGCATGCTGGCCTCCTACAGTCCCATAAATCAGTAGCGTTGATGGGTCGGTGGACTGGTCCGCCGTCCTCTGTCTCCAGGTGACCGTAGCTCCAGCAGGGAGCCTCTTCTCCTGCGATGCGTTCAATGACCGTCGTTTTTCCTACCTTCAGTCATATTTAATGCTCAGCTTTAAGATCCAGAGCCAAACAATTACTTCCAAACCAAAACTCTCTTTCAGTTCTGGTTGTTAGTATAACCCTGTTGTTTTATTTCCTTTATAGATTAAATGTCCCAGAGGAGATTGTAGTTGATTTTATAGCAGTTTACTTCAGTTGACTTTTCTCTGTTCAAAGTAGGGGAATAGATGTGGGGTTTCAAAACTTTCTGATAAACCAAAGTGGGGCTCAGTTAGAAAGTGAAAAAGTTTGTGACCCAAGAACCAGGAGAGCATCGGTTTAAAGAAATCCAAAGACCCTCTAAAACAGAAAGTTCAGCTAATCAATAACATCAATCAGTGGCCCCGCCCCCAGGGGAACATTTAATTATCTCAGTTTTTTAATCAACTAGGGCTGCTACACAGAATTATTCTGTTAATCCATTTCTCTGCTGATAATTTATTCCATTAATCATTGGATAGCAAAAGGTTCTTTAATTACGATTTTTTTACAGAATTTAAAGCAGGTGAAAATAAAACTTTTCCATTTGAGGCGTTCTGGTTATTGATGCACAAAATTTTTCCTCTTAAATGCAATTTTTTCTGTTTTATAATTTTGGTATAATTACTGCTCTGTCAGCTAAAGGCATGTTTTAGGCTACGTTCACACTGCAGGCCTAAATGCTCCATTCAGATTTCTTTGCGTTGCCGTTCAGATTTTCAGATAAATGCGACTTGTCAGTGATCTCCTGTTTGAACTGCATTCATAGAGCTTAAATGTCCCGCATGCGCAACAGAGACGCCATGATGTCACAAGCCAGCGTGCCCTGTGTTTCCAGAAGTAAACATGGACGGTAGTAGGGATGGAACGGTTTATGAAAACTGTCCGAACCGTTCGGTTCAACTGTCTCGGTTCGGTTCGCGTGTGTTGCGTTCGGTTCATGCGCTGCTCCTTTTTCTCATAGGTGAAGCATTTACACTCCAGAGCAGAAGGTGGCGGTACTGCGACCAAAGCCAACCACCAGTAGTAAACAAGAAGAAGAAGAAGCGAAGCAGCGTAGCCGGGTGTAGCAGAAAAAAAATCAGTTGCTGTGGAGAATTGTGTGGGTATGCAACGCATAAAAGTGCAACAGTGTGAAAGCATTGTTCAACACATTTTGTTTATGCTAACAGCAACATGACCAACATGTCACGCTAACCCCGAAATCCCACATACTCCGTCAGCGCTCCGCTCCGCCCCGCTGCGCTCCAGACCGGCTGCACAAAGGAAAGCCTACAGCCTCCACTGTGGCTCCCGTCCGCTCCCCTCTCAGTTCCTTGGAGATCGTAGAGGGCAAGCACCAGATGATTAAACTCAAAGCAGCAAAACATGCGGAAATGATCCAGGGTTTCCGCGGATCATTAAAAATAGTTACAATTCATTAATTTTGGGGGATTTTTTCATTAATTTAATAAATTTCTATAAATTTTTTTATTTTTCGGTGTAACAATCAACATACACCGAACCGAAAACCGTGACCACGGAACCGTGAACCGAACCGAACCGTGGATTTTGTGAACCGTTCCACCCCTAGACGGTAGTGCTGGAGCGCATTCAGCAATCGTTCCCAACCTTAAAAACTCAATCTTTTAAAGATTGTTCTATATAAATACTGCTCTCTGCATCATTGTCCGCCATGGTTTGTTGTTTTTCTTCCTGCTTCTGTGTAGGAAGACCCAGAATAGTGACCTATGTCTGGTGTTAATGGTGTTCAGGTCGGATGAATGCGACCTGGCCGTTCAGACACAGGTCGCATTGAAAAGATCAGATTCGTATCGGATTCAGGAGCACAGAGCCCAGCCTGGGTCGCACTGGAAAAAAATAGGTCTGAGTTGTTCAAACTCGCATGAAAAGATCAGATCCAGGTCACATATGGCTGCAGGGTGAACGTAGCCTTAGTCTCTACTCCAGTTAGGATTAATCCAACACTTAGTTAGCTGACAATTAATTCAGTAATCATTTACTTTATTTTCCAGTCTATAAACCGTCACTTTTTCCCACGCTTTGAACCATGCAGCTTATCAGAAGGTTTTCTTTAACCGCCAGAGGGGGGAGTCAGTTGGAAATCAAAGAATAAGGGGCTAATATTGGTTTAGCACAGCACGCTAGCTGCAGGAATAACAAAGGTCCAGAATTCACACATTTTAACATTTATTTGCCGCATTAAAGCCGCCAAACTAATGAACAGACTGGACTGAACTCCTGCAGAGCTGAAATAAAGAGCTGATGAAGCCCATCTTTCATTAGAAGCTCCCACTGCTGCGAGCTAACAAGCTAACGGGAGGCTAGCATTCTTCATCCCTACTCCAGGGGCTTTATGTAGAGCTCCCTCTACAGGTTTAGTGCGGGAGAGTTCAGTAGATATCAGCAGCTTATAGCCCAGTGTGGCTTACATATGTATATTTCCTGTTTAAAACAAGAACTTTATGATCACGGCTCATAGTGAGGTGCTGTATAGTCTGGAAAATACAGTAATATTCAGCCGTAATATCAAGCTTTAAAAATATACTTTTGTCTTTGACTGGATCCCCAATCACTCGAATATTTTAACATTTTATTAGTTATTGCTTTACATCGATGATGATGATGATGATGATGTCATTGTTCAGACGGCAGCAGGTCACTTTCCCTCCTGGGAAGCATTTGCATAGACCTGTGAAACCAAACTGAGGGAGAAAATCAGAGTACCAGGAGAAAATCCAGGCAGGAACAAGGAGAACAGGCTGATTCCATGTTAGAAGGACCCCAGGCTGGGATTTGAACCCGGGACCTTCAAGCATTGAAGGCAGCAGAACCAATCAGAGCTCCACCAACTTCCTACCTTACAGAGCCGCCTGTGGTTGGACTGACAGTAGAGGTTGATCTCGGCAGCCATCTTGTCGAGTTGCTGTCAGCATATAGAGGCTGTAAACTTTATCATGGGATAGACAAACACTACAGCATCCACATTAGTGCAGATAAGACATTAAATCTAACATATTTGATCTACACATTATCCAGTACGGTAGCAGTCTCCATAGACGGCAGCCGTCTCCATAGACGGCAGCCGTCTCCATAGACAAAGCGTTGGGACCCCCTGGGGGCCCGGTGCTACGTTCACAAGGGCACAGCATATTAGAGCACACAGAGGCAAAACTGAGGGTTAAAAAATGTTTTTAGCTCTCAAATATTTTTTCTTTTGTTTGATTCAGCTGTGGGAATGTTCTGTAGAGGGAAAAAAAGGAAGGAATTAAATATCCTCAGCTTCTGAATAGGAAAAAAAGACAAAAACCCAAAAGAGTCAGACGTGGTGAGCCGATCAAAAAAAACAAAAACCCAGAACGGTACAGCAGGAGGCCAAACCTAGACAGGGCCGTCAAAGCCCTTACTAGAACCGGACTATAGAAAACATATACGGTAATCTACAAAAAAAAAAAAAAGAGTCAAAAACAGGACAACCAGGCCAAGATCAGAACCAAAACAGCAACCAAACAACACCTAATAAAAATACGGCATGGCAGGATGGAGGCAACAGCTGCAGCCTACAGCTACTAGAGACGGGCTGACAGTAGACCTATTGTCAGCACGCATCCTCGTAGGCTCATCATCAAATATCCCAGCCTATTTATAGGCCGTACAACAGCCACAAATTAACGAGCCCAAATTAATTACAACAAAAGTATCCAAACTCCAAAATATACTAAACAAAAATCATTCAACTAAAGTCAATATTGAACAATGTAGAAAGAAAAATGACTCTGTGATCCCTGAGTAATATGGAGGACAAATGTTTTCCTTTAAATACATAAAGGTTAATGTCCTGTGAAATAAATAAACCATTAATTAATAATAGTAAAATGAATTTATTTTACCAAATTATACAATTTAACATAACATTTACTATCAATTACATAAAAATCCTTTAAAATTTGTTATAATTTTAACTTAAAACTGAAATATAATTTATTTTTATTGGTATAAATAGATATAGACTGAATTAAAAGTGTGTATTTTAACCAGTCGTTTAATATTTTTGGGGTGAAAGGCTGAAATGTTTGCAAAGCCCTGCTTTAGATGATGACCATCTAACTATGAATATATTAGAAGGTAACAGAAATGTATATTTTTATATATAATGTTTACCATAAGGGAAGACCTGGTTGAATGAGTGCTGATGAGGACAGTTCCTCATAGAGACGGCGGGGCTGTAAAGCAGCTCCGCCTTCTCTCCGATGATGATGATGATGATGATGATGATGGCCTTCATCAGAGGGTTGGTCTTTCTGAGGTCCCCCTCCTGGGTCTCACTGAGATAAGAAGCAGATCCTCCAGCAGTTTACCCAGCATTCCTCTGGAGCTGGTGGAATCGTTCTGGAAGCGGCGGGTTAAGGCTAACCGCTACTTTGAGCCGCTGAGATGTGGACCAGAACCACTGGACCTAGACTTGGAGGAGGTGAGAGCAGAACGGTTCTGACGATGTTCTAGAACAGATCATTTCTGGACGGTAACATGATCTGATTCTACCGGGTTTAATTGGAAACTCGACCCAAACGGCTTCCTGTGGGAACGTTTCTGTTGCTTCATGGGATACGGTAAACAGACCGATGACCGTTGATGATGATTAGAGAACCACCTGACCTGAACAGAACCCAGCCAAGGTTCTGGTTGAATCCTTCATGTTTCTACCCGCTCAGAACACAGAACCTTTTTCCTCTATCCAGATCGTTTCGATCCTTTGGTTCCTGGAATCATGGATCATGTTCTGTTCTGAACTCATCAGCATTGGACCGAACAGAACCTGCAGTTTACAGTCGCTACCTGATCTGTCCGTGAAGCACGATCCGTCCTGCACATACACGAACAGATATTCATCCGGGTACTGAAATCACTTATTTCTATCCTTAACTTACTATAGAATGCTGATACACATCTTTATAAAAAAGCTTTCTGACTTTTCTGAAACGGTTTTGATGGTTTTTACATTTAAACCTTAAACTGCTTCTCTGACATCATCATCAGACATGCTCAGCAGTCCAGCTAAATATGATTAAACCATGTTTATCTGCATTTTAGTTGTTTCTCTTTTAGATTACGCACTATATACCATAATGTTAGCAGGAAAGGAAAATATAAAACTCTAAAACACTAGATTTATGTTTAAATCCAAAGCCGATAAAGTTAGCTCCCAGAAGTAGCGTAGCATCCCATTTCCGGTGCAGATCAGGGATCAGAACAGTGATAAAACAGGATTTTAAGGCATTTATTTTCCCAGGAAATACATTATTAACCTTTAACACATATTTTAGTACGCTTTGTATTTTTAGGGAAGAAAAAACGTCATTTAGATCTTCCAGATGTACATCCAGATATACCCGGATGTATATCTGGATGAGGAAATGAGCTGATGGTGCATTGGCAGGATGGATCGTGCTTCCGGGACGGATCGGGTAGCGACAGTGGTCAGAACTTATCGGACTCTAAGGAGATATTTTATAATCAGGCTGTAAGATCTAAAAAAGGTTAACTGTAGAAATAAACAAATCTTGTTGAATTTCTGATCTGTTAGAATCCTCTCATTTCCTCATCCAGAACCAATCAGGTCTCATGTTGGATTGAAACCATTCCCAGACTGATGGCGCTGACGGGATGATGGATCCATACCCGAAAAGCAGCTGCAGTGAAGGAACCCTCTGATGATGGGGACCCTCAGCGCTGGTTCCTCGTCCTCTCATCGCTCCCTCCTCGCCTCATGTCCAGCGAGGCGTTTCCTGACGTCAGCAGCGGTTATCTGCGCTGCCGTAGCGCTGAGCGCCGCTCTGCTCTTATCAGCCGCCTCTCTGCAGCTCCATGGAAACGCAGGGGATGAGTGTCGGCAGGAAAATGGAGGAGGAGCAGGTTAAACCGCAGTGAGAGATTTAGAGGCTTTCAGTAACAGGGTGGGGAGGGGGGGCAGCAGTCAAGGCCTCCAGGAGGATTTGCTGCTGCTCTCTGGTTTATTTAGCAGTGATCAAAGAGCGGCTCACGGTAAACACTCTGTCATCCTTGTTCACGGAGGAGCATCTGGTCACGCCTTTATGGATGTTTAGGAAGGCTGAGGGCCGTAGACGTCCGGGTCATGGAGTCCCGTCTGGGAGAAGATGCTTTACTTCAGGTCTCAGTCCACCTGGACTGAGCTGAGCTTCTCCTCCAACAGCCTCCAGGTTCTGCAGATTAACGGCTCGGTCCGGTCAGGACGGTCCGTCACAGAAACAGAAGCAGCTGGTTTCTGCTCATCATCCTCCTTTAAAACCATTCCACACCAGCGGACATTTGTCCATGTTTCCTATTCGTCCGTTTATCATTATTGAAACAAACGCTTCATTACCTGACCTCTAAGGGAAGCGTATCCCAAACTTTGGAACAACGCACATATGTATATATTTATAAATAAAACCAGGGCTGCAACTAATCAATAATTAGCAAATCGATTGTCAGATTATTTTTTTTTTTGATCAATCAATTAGTTATCGGATAGCGAAAGGTTCCTTAAAGGTATTGTGGCAGATTTTTTAAAAGACCTGCCCTCTCCATTTAAAAATGAAAAAAATGTGCGTGCAAGAGCATTCACAAGGCCATTTCTCCTCCTGCGCACCCCGTTTAAAATGTGCTGCTCTCATAGCTCATACAAGCTAAATGTCCACATACAGCGGGGACTATACAGTAGGGTTGTCGTGATAAACTTTTCAACTCGATACCGATACTAAGTAAAATATTCGATACTCGATACCCTTTTCGATACCACAAGAAAAAAAAAACAAAGACTCTAAAATTCAACAGAAATATTTTCATTACAAAAAAAATACAAGAAATAAATAAAAAAACAATAAGAACAATATTTTGAGGTTGTTTGCTGTGCATAATATTAAGCAAGCTTGATAAAAAACTTACAAAATTAAAATGAAGTGTTCCTTCCTTGGCTATGCTTTGCACACATAACAATGACACTAGCCAAACCGGTTAAACAAAAATAATTCTCAGCAGCTGCACCTGTTACAGAAGAAGTCTGAAACTGAAAAATGCCCAGAATTATTCAATCACACAGTGTTCAGAAAAAGCATTTTCCACTATTCTGCACTTTAGATGGCTGTATCGATACTTTTGAAAATGAGTATTGTATCCGGATACAACGTTTCAGTATCGATACACCAGAATGATTGAAAATTAGGTGGACGACTTATTTAGATGATTCAGCCATAAATAAAAAATGTTCCTCTATACCTTTAAAGAAGACTTGTTTTTACAAAATTAAACCAGGTGGAACTAGATATTTTTTTCCTTGAGGAGTTCCAGATAGGGCATACTGTAAAAGTTTTTACCATACGTTTTTTGGCAAATGCAAAATGTTTAATACAATTTAATTCAGTTTATTTCTATAGCATCTAAAGGCCCTTTACAGTTCACCAGATCATCCAGTCAAATGACATCTTTTTTATTACAATGTTGGTATAATTACTGCTCCAAGTAGGTCACTCTTTCAGCGTATTACTGCCACCTACAGGCCAGGAAGAAGAAATACGTTTGTGTAACTCAATTTAAAGGTGGACTTAGAAATGTAACGGCCGATGCTTATGTGTTTCGTCCATGTGTTGGCATTGGCCGATACATTGTTGGAGTAGCTCCTAGAGGTTAGAGCGTTGCCCCTGGGTCATAGAGGTTGTGATATCAGGTCCCACTGCTCCCCGGGCGCCGCACAATAGCAGCCCACTGCTCCCCAATGGGTTGGGTTAAATGCAGAGAGTTAATCTCCCCATTGTGGGACAATAAAGGGATTTACATGATATTGTTTCAACATCGGTGGATTCATTAGCGCAGTGGTTCTCAAACTTTTTCTGTCATTCCCCACTTCGGACAAGGGGGAATATTCAAGCCCCGCCTGTCCCCAATGTTCCAATTTTATTGAAGTAACAAGTAGTATCTAAATACAAACTATTTACATCAAATAACAGCAAGCTCAAAAATAAAGAAAATAAAAATGCAGCTGGGCTGGCAACACTGGGGCGCGAAAGTTTATTCCGTTACAAATAATATGCCGACATCACGTCAATCATTATTTTGGCACTTCAGTTCCAGGTGAAATTTTTCTCATATCTAATGTTCTTTTAATTAGGCTGCATGTAGGCTAGTAATGATTACTTTGTGGGTTTGATTGGTCTAAAAAGCGGCAACATACAGCTATAAGGACAGTTTGCTCTCACATGTTCTACACTTATAGTCACACACACACACACACACGCACACACCGGAACTTGGCGCGCCCCACCTGTCACGTCTCAATTCCCCACCAGTGGGTCGCGCCACACACTTTGAGAACCGCGGCATTAGCGGATTCAGCAGCCAGGCCTTCAGAGCACATGAAGGATGTGCTTCGGCATGAAGGACATTGTGTGGTTTGTTACATCCACCAAGGTGATGTTTTCCACTGCGCTTTTTTGCAGGATTGCTTGAAAAGTTATGAACAGATTTTAAGGACATTTTTAGTGGAGGGGCCTAAGTCCAAGGATGTGGTGATGATCATTTCAGCCCTAAGTATAAGTCACAATATGGGGCCAATTTTGGCAGGGGGTGGGGTGGGGGGTTTACCATCAAGGCATTACTAGGCAGTTGCCTGGGGCCCCAAGTTCCTGGGGTCCAAACAGACAGCAGCAAACCATTTGAAAACAAACCATGCAAAGAGCAGTGTTGCCAACTTAGCACTTTAGTCGCTACATTTAGCCACTTTTCAGACCCCTCTAGCACTTTGATTTCTAAAAAGCTCCTAGCGCCAAATCTAGAGACTTTTTTCTGCTACTGGAGACTTTGGAGACAACATCTAAAAGCAGCTAACTCTGCTCTCCAGAGCAAGTAGATTGGTAACCCCGCCTCCTGCTCTCCTCTATCTTGTCTGCTGTCATGATTCATGCAGCTATTATTTCATCCAAATGAAAAATGGAGAACAGAGAAGCAGATCATGGCTTGTCTACAGTGAAAAGAAGGACTGGGTTATTTACTTTGGCCTTTTTGGAAACACAGGAAGGAGCAATCAGCTAAGTGAGCTTAGTGCTGGGAAAAAATCTTTCATTCCTTTAGAGACAGCATGAAAAGTCAGCTGAGTACAAAACATAGAGAGGAAAACAAGAAGAAAAGGGACAAGAAGAGAGGGACACAACCTAGAACAGATAATGGATGTCTATTCTATTAACATTTCTCTATCTGGATAATGGGTCTGTTCTATGTGATGTCTTCTCAATTCAGAGGGCCCCCTGCCTGTCTTTGCCCAGGGCCCCACATTTCCTAAATTTGCCCCTGGGTGGAGGTCTGCATTCTGACTTCTTTTATAATAAAATTTGCCATAATTGTAATTTTGATCATGTGAATAGAGGAAGTAAAAGTAAAACGGGCCTGAAGTACCTGAGTAACTCAGTGATCAGAAGGAGCCTCTGCTGGTTCAAACCATCAGAAACACAAACCTGGAAAGTTCCTCATTTGAAGGTAAAACCTTCGACTTTCAGGAGGAAGGAGCTGAAGATAAACCCTGGTTATGCATCAGTCACGAATGGTAACGGAGGCGCGGAGCGTCTCCGCGGTGACGGGTTATCCTCTGACCCCTCCCTCCCCCCGTCAGTCACACTGCCATTACTCAGCGCTTTCCCAGTTTTCCCCGTCGACCTGTTTCCTTTCTCCTTCCTCGGGAGAAGGAGTGAAGTGGGACAAAGGTCAGCTGATCCAGCCTCACTCTGAGCTGTCAGCGAGGAGGAGGAGGGAGGAGGAGGGAGGAGGAGGGAGGAGGAGGTGCGTGATGTTGTCAGACTGCAGAGGGATCAGAGGAGGAACACTCTCTGCACGTCCTCCGTCAGCCCTGCAGTGTGTTATTGCTGCTCCTCAGACAGACGGAGGCTGCAGAGCCTCCATCGCTGGCGGAGGCGTGGGGGGGGGGGGCACCGCTGCGTCTCCGCTGCTCCTGCAGGAGCGCCTCTGGCTGCTCCACAGCCTCCCTGTTCGTGTCTGTGAGGAGGAAGGAGGGGGGCGTTAGGTGGAGTGAAGCCCCCCCCCCCCATCGTCTGCTCTCCAGCCAGCTCCACCTCTGCCCCCCCCCACACACAGCCTGCAGCAGGAGCTGCACCGGCAGCATGCTGAACTCCGTGTGGTACGCCAAGAAGATGGGGCGCCGCATCATGGGCACCCTGAGGAGAACCAAACGCCTCCACCGCCGTCTGCTGGTAGGTCCGCCCCCCACCCCCCCGCTGCAGCTGCTGCCCCTCGGTGGCGACGAGCGTCGGAGCTGCTGCGTCATGTGGCGGCCAGAGAGCGGTCCGGTCCGACCGGAACGCGCAGAGCGGGAGCCTCCAGCCGCCGTCGGGTCCGATCGGGTCCATCGTGCTCAGAACTCCAGGTTCACCTGCATCGTGTTCTGATGGAAACGAGCCACACATGTCTCTGCTGACGTTGCCTAGCAACCGCCGGGTCCCCATTCACCGCCTCCAACGCGCGTGTTAACATGCATGACCAGGGGAACACGCCGTCCGGCTGATCCCCGGTCCACCGGGACGGCCCGTTGGCCGCACACCAGAACCAATGACGGATCCAGAACCAGAGAGTCCAGCTGGTTCTGGTTGATCTGACCCGGATTACTCTCCAAACCAGACCCAGTTTGACCTTAGCAGTACCGGGTCAGATACAGCTCTAAGTGGATCCATCAGGAGAAGTGGACCAACCCTCAGAACCGCTCAATAATCCTTTAAATGTTGGTTCTGGTCATGGCCCGGATGTTATCGGACCTCTCCTGTTATTGTTTGAGACCCAGTAGAAGTTCTGCAACAGTTTGAAACGGGTCGGTGTTTGTGAACGCTCCTCCGTTGGCCTGTTTTCATCCTGACCCGGTCATCTGAAGCTCCTTTGGTTTGGGTCAGAACCGGCTCCTCTCTGCATGTTGCTGCTTTTAATTTTGATTTATTCTGAGAAATAAAACCGGTGGAGTTTGGATCTGCAGAACTATCAGAACCGGACGGTGAACCGATCATTCGGTTCTGAGTGTGACGGGCCGTTCTAACCGGGTCAGAACCTGAAGCTGACAGCGGTTCTGAGGCTATAAATTGGGTTCAGAGACTCAGAATGTAGCAGAACCCAAACTGTTCTGTGGTTCCATTCAGCTGCATCCTGAGGCAGACAGCTGGATGGTACAGAACCAGAACCAGCGGGTCCAGAGCAGAGCTGGATGGGCAGAACCTCTGTAGCTGTGGGTATCAGGGTGGCCAGTAGGAGGCGCCACTGGGATTAGGTTTAATCTGAGGCTCGTGTGGAAAAGCAAACATTCACTGTGTTCAGATTGAATCCGGGTCGACCCGGTTTGGATCCAAAGGCGTTCAGGGACTCCGGGTTCTGGATGATTTCCTGTGAATAAGGAGGATCCATTGGGCCGAGGAGGACTGGTTCTATTGGAAACAGGGTGTTCCTTCTGTGTTTGTGGATCAGAATCAGAACCGGTCCCCTGAGCCACGGCAGCAGCCTTCTGCCTGCGTCATGGCTGCTGTTGAGCAGATGCAGGGGGTCGCATCGATTATTCATGCAGCCGGCGGAACCAGCCGGACCCCTCCTGCTGCTGACATGTGCCACTCGCAGCCTGATTAATTGGCTGCAGAGAGACGAGAGGGAGGCCGGCCCGGAGGAGGTCGGATTCTGTGACGGTTTGGGAGAGTTCTGCTTCTGTGCAGGGATCAGACGCTCCGACCCGGGTCTGGAGGAACCCGCCCTCGTTAATTATTCAGCCTGCGGTTAGGGATCTCCTCCAGGACCATGACAACCCGTCAGCCTCAGCCGGGGTTCCCCTCCAGGACCGCCGAGCGGAGGCCGCCGCCGGAGCCCGGCCTGCAGGAGTCCATGGCCCACCTGCAGCGCCAGCACGCCGCGGAGCTGCAGCAGCACCGCCTGCTGTCCTCCTTCACGTCCTGCGCCGTCCCGGCGTCCTTCAGGGCGCGCAGCCGCTTCCTCAACCTGCGGGACAGCGTGAGGAAGAGCCCCACCAAGAGCACAGCCAAGGTGGTCAGCAGCAGGAAGGACGTCCCCTGGTTCAGTAAGGTACTGCAGCCGGACCCGACCCGACCCGATGTCCTGCTGACCAAACCAAGGCTCTGTTCATTCTGTTTAGAACGGGTCAGAGCAGAACTGAGATGCTTCAGGGACTCTATTCCTTTCTGGGTCTCTGGTTCTGAACCATGAGGAGCTGCAATCAGTTGGATTGAGTCGGGTTCTGACCCCCCTGGGTCCACTGATGGTTCTGACCCTCTGCGGCCCGTTTCCCTTATAAAGCTGATTTCTGTAGGTTTTTCCCTTCAGTGCCAAAGAGCTCAGTGATTGGGCCTAGTACTGACGGATTCTGGAGCAGCGATCCAGAAGTAGGGCTTTCGGATCAATGGCGTCGATGTTCTGGGCTAAATTTAGTGGCGGCTGGTTTTCCATCAGCTTCTGCAGCAGCTGCTTCATGAAGTTGGTTCTGTTGCATAACGGATCGGACCCTGTTGGAGGGTTCTGGTCATTCAGCAGGAGGAAGCCGTTTGGTTTTAGACCCTAAATCTGTCGTCTCAGACAGAAGCAGCAGCTCTCCTCGGGTCCAGTCTCTGCTGGAGTCTGTTTTGGTCTCGGTTCTTCTGGGTTTATGGGTCCATCTGAGCGGCTCGTCTTCTCATCGCCTTGATATAGAAATAAAAACACAAAGAAAAAATACATGTTAATGATTATTTATACTGATCCAATAATCTTTCCATGCATTTTAGGTTCTATTGGACCCTTTTTTCATCACCAGGTTCTGATCTTTCAGCTTTGAAATGGTTTTATTTGGGTTGGTTGATCAGTCGGCTCAGTTCCCTCTGCTGATGCACGTTTCCCCTCTGATCAATAATCCCTCACTAACAGAACCACCCGGCCCAGAACCACTCTCCCTCTCATTTAAAGTCCTCCAGGTTCTTGGTTCTGGTCCAGTTTCTGAGGTTTCTGTTGAAGGATTAACCTTTGACCTTGTGAGGACCTCCAGCTGCAGCTGCTCCTGCAGGGCGGAGCATTTCCCCTCACACACCATGGGAGTGGGTGGGGGCTCAACAGCCGGACCATCTGTCAGATCTGTCCCCTCTTCCTCCTCCTGTGATTGGTCCGTTCCTCTGACCCTTTCAGCCATGTTTGGTTAAACTCCCCCCATGATCATCCTCCTGCTGCTCATCTGTGTTTCTGACCTTTGACCCTCACCATGCTATTGTCCAGCAGGCCGAGGCCGTCCCGCCCTCCTCTCCTATAATCCCTGTGATCCCCATCTCGCCAATCCCAGCCGAGACCACCGTCATCCCTCCGACGTCACAGGTTTTATTTTGCTTTTTATTTCCTTTCTCTGTCCTTCCTCTCTCTGTGCTCCATCCATCATCCATCCATCATCCATCCGTTCATCCTTTCAGTTATCTCTCAGCTTATTTGGCCGCTGCTCTCCTAGTTTAGCTCAGCCTGTGGTCCAGTTGTGGCTCTGATGGACTGAGCAGATTAGGGACGCTAGCTGCTGCAGAGATGCATTCAGCGCTTCAGAGCCCATCTGGTTCGGCGCCATCAGCAGTAGTTTGAGGAAGGAGCCGCTCATCTTGTCTCGCAGCATCGACGGCGGTTTGATTCCCGTCTTCATGCTTCAGAACTGCATCCTCTGCAGCGTGAAAAGCCACCGCGTACGTCTGCTGCGTGTTAGCAGGGTGGAGCTCAGGCTTTCTGGGTGGATGTTGGTGGGGATTTACTGGGAGGACGGTGGGTGACGGTGTAAGTGACGCTGCCATGTTTGTTCTCTCCTCAGGCCAACCCTCCGCCTGTGGTGGTCAACACGGACAGCCTGGACACGCCTCCATACGTGAGTTCACCTTTTATCTCCCGGGACGGCATGATCATCACTTAGCTCAGGTGGACCATGATGCATTGCGGCCTTTTGATTTATATTGAGGGCATCACATCAGCTGACGGTGCTGGTTTGTAAAGAAACAATAATACGGTCAAATCCTGATGTATTTCCCGCTGTCTGATGATTGGCCAGAAAATCAGTTGACCTTCGTATTAAAATATCTGAACCTTTGTTTTTTCACATCCATCAGACTTTATATTTAATTCATTGGAATTAAAAACTAAAGGATTCATGCAAAGCAATGTGGCTCTAACTGTTCAGTAGGTGGATTTTCTTATGTTTAGTTGCCTTAAAATGAGACAAAGATGATAAATTGACCTTTAATTCGTCCCTTATTACCATCATGTCTTCTTTTCTGTTGTCCAGCTAACTGAAATCTATCAGTAGAATGACTGTAGAGACTAAAGGCCTAGTTTTAGGTTAGTCAGCTTGTTTATTGGATGGTGGTCTGATGATGTATGCTAGCCCTCAAGCTAACTTCAGGGTTTATAAATACTTACAGTGAGGGAAATAAGTGTTTGTACACCCTGCTTTTATTGCAGGTTTTCCTACTTAGAAATCATGGAGGAGTTTGAAATTGTCATCGTAGGTGCATGTCCACTCTAAGAGACATAATCTAAGAAAAAAAATTCCAGAAATCTATTTATTTGTATGACTCAGCTACAAATAAATATTTGAACAGCTGTCTATCAGCAGGGTTCATGCAGGTCCTTAAAAAGTCTTAAAAGGCATTGAATTCTTCAAATAAAATTAAGGCCTTAATTGGTATTAAAATGCCTAAATCAGTCTTTCGTAGGTCTTAATTTTTAAAACATTATAAATAGGATTATTTTTATTAAGATTTATTTTTGTAATCTAAATAAACATTAAAATTGACAATTATTTATTTTTTTTATTTAAAAAAAAATACCGGCTCGCCATTAATGGTTCCGTCCCGATAGTGGAACCAATAAAGCGGCCGGGACATTTGGGAGATGCACCATTTACTTTTTGTCTGGAAAATATGAGCAAATGTAAATGTAACCAAAATTGTCTCCAGCCAAGAGTTTCCTCCATGGCTAAAACCAGGGAACATACATGAGGCTCAGCATTTAGTGCAAGAAGTCATTGAAGCTCAGAACGATGGGAATTAAGGCAGTGGCGTCAAAGGCGAAGCACGAAACACAAAGTGTCAAAATGGAGTTACAGAGAAACAGCCGGTATTTCTCAGTTTAGTTCCACCCTTGTCTCTGCAACGCCTCCACTTATCACCAAATCAAACATACTAAGAAAACCATACAAAGAAAAATAGCTGCTAAAAAGACTTAGCACTGGTTATGTTGGGGCTTTAAAACTGATTTGTTTTGTTCCCTGCTAAAACAAAGTTTGTGAATTCAGTTAAATAATTGTTCAAATAAATCTGTCATTTGTGTGTTTTTAGCTTTCTTCCTGTATGGGAAGCTTTTCAAAATGTGAAACATTAGTGCAGTGGTTTATGTTAAAATAAACCTTTGGGTTAAGTTGTCACAAGCGGGTTTTTCTTCTGTTTCTTGTGAATTTGGTCTTAAATTTTTATTTCAAGTGGCATTAAAAAGTCTTAAAAAGTCTTGAATTTAACTTGCCTTATGCTGTAGGAACCCTGAGCTAGAATTCTGACCCTCAAAGACCCGTTAGTCTGCCTTCAAAATGTCCACCTCCATTTATTATCCTAAATTAGATGCGCCCCGTACAATCAGTAAAGCTGAGTCTGAACGTCCGCCCTAAACCCTACATCCCTCCATCACTATATAGAGCGGGGCGTATATAGTGGACTTTATAGAAAACTCAGTTAACATACCGCTCAGACAGAAGATCACAGCTTTTCGCTCCCAGTTTGTTACGTGACTCCGCCTCCTTGCACGGTGCCTGCGCCATCTTTGTTATTTATCGCCACTGTGACAACAAATCCCATAATGCTTTGTGTGGAGAGCTCTCCACATAAAGCATTCCAGGATATATTTCGAGTCCACCACCTTTTCATCCACTAGAGATTCAGACACTCATCCAAAATGGCGTAACCACTATATAGTGTCCGAATGTTTGATTAGGGCGGACATTTGGACTCGGCCTAAGAATCCAACTGCTAACATGGCCAAGACCAAAGAGCTGCCTGAAGACACTAGAGAGAAAAATGTTACACCTCCACAAGGCTGGAAAGCGCTACGGGGGAATTGCTAAGCAGCTTGGTGAAAAAAGCTCCACTGTTGGATCAATCATTGGAAAATGGAAGAAGATAAACATGACTGTCAATCTCCCTCAGACTGGGGCCCCATGGAAGACCTCACCTCATGGGGTCTTAATGATCCTAAGAAAGGTGAGAAATCAGCCCAGAACTACACTGGAGGAGCTGCTTAATGACCTGAAAAGAGCCGGGACCACCGTTTCCATGGTTACTGTTGGTAATACACTTTGAAATCATGGCCGGAATTCCCCTGCTTAAACCAGCACATGTCAAGAACATGTTAAATTTACCAATGATCCAGAGGAGTCATGGGAGAAAGTCATGTGGATGAGACCAAAATAGAGCTTTTTGGTCATAAATCCACTAACTGTGTTTGGAGGAAGAGAAATGATCAGTATCATCCCAAGAACACCAGCCCTGCTGTGAAGTATGGGGGTGGTAGCATCATGCTTTGGGGTGTTTTTCAGCACATGGAACAGGGTGGCTGCACTGTATTAAGGAGAGGATGACCGTCGCCATGTATTGAGAGATTTTGGGGAACAACCTCCTTCCTCAGAGCATTGAGGATGGGTCTAGAATGGATCGTCCAACATGACAATGAGCTGAAGAACACGGCCAGGATGACCAAGGAGGGACTCTGGAAGAACCGTATCAAGGTTCTTGCATGGCCTAGCCAGTCTCCAGACCTAAACCTGATAGAGAACCTTTGGAGGGAGCTTGAACTCTGCTTCTCACCAACATCCCAGAAACCCGACTGATCTAGTGGGCAAAATCCCTCCTGATGAAGAACTACAGGAAATGTTTGACCTCTCTAACAGGAACCAAGGACTGCTGTGCCAAATATTAACATTGATTTTCCTCTTCAAATATTGATTTGCAGCTGTATCATACAAATATTTAAAAAAAAATCATACATTGTGATTTCTGGATCTTTTATTTTTATTTTTTTAGATCATGTCTCTCACACTGGACATGCACCTATTATGACAGCTTCAGACCCCTTCATGATTTCTAAGTGTGAGAAATTAGCTCAGGATGAACTGTGAGAAATAGCAGGCTGTTCAAATACTTATTTTCCTAATCCTGTACCCAGAAAACCAGCCCATATCACCATACCTCCAATACTTTGCTTAAAACTCATAACGTTTCTGTTTCTCCAAGTTGGAGGAACTGATTTAGTCTCTTCAAAGCTGATGAGCTTCACGTTTATGGCTTTTATGACTCACCTGAAAAAGAAAAAAAGACTTTCTATCAAACCAAGAAGAACTGGATCTTATTTACCGACTCAAAGTAAAGGTAAATACACTTAAGACATTTTTTTGCTTATTTCTAGATCGTTTTTTGCAGTGTACTTTGCAAAAATGTCTTAAATGAAGTGTATTTACCCTAAATTGGAGTAGGTAAATAAAATGATTTGCCAATGAAATTAATATTTTTACTCTTAAAATAAGATAATTAGCCAATCTTCACTTGAAATAATAGTTTTTCTTATTTTAAGTGTACATTGTCTTGTTGAATTACTAAAGTGTCTCACCTACCTCCTCAGTTCAAGAACAAATAGACCTAATTTAAGAAAAAATGACTTATTTAGATTTAATTTTTTGCATTTATAGCGGTTTGGTGTTTTTTCTAAAACTGAGATTATTTGAAAATTATTGCAAAGATGATCTTCTGTGTTTTATTCAGTTTTAAAACCAGCTGATAATATGGTTTATATTTAGGGTTTTTCAAGCTGCCGTTAAACTTCTGTTGTAGATTTAAAGGGGAAATTAACTATAAATATTAGTTTACATCTTTAAATAAACTCGAGTTTTGGAGAAGCGTTGAAATGTTGTGATTCAAGCTTGTTTCCTCTGGTGCTGATGATGGATTATCTCTGCAGGTGAACGGGACAGAGGCTGAGTATGAGTACGAGGAGATCACGCTGGAGAGGGTAAGGAGCTGTTAGCTTGGTCTGATGGAGGCCCAGCTGGTCTGATCTTGGTCTGATGGAGGCCCAGCTGGTCTGATCTTGGTCTGATGGAGGCCCAGCTGGTCTGATCTTGGTCTGATGGAGGCCCAGCTGGTCTGATCTTGGTCTGATGGAGGCCCAGCTGGTCTGATCTTGGTCTGATGGAGGCCCAGCTGGTCTGATCTTGGTCTGATGGAGGCCCAGCTGGTCTGATCTTGGTCTGATGGAGGCCCAGCTGGTCTGATCTTGGTCTGATGGAGGCCCAGCTGGTCTGATCTTGGTCTGATGGAGGCCCAGCTGGTCTGATCTTGGTCTGATGGAGGCCCAGCTGGTCTGATCTTGGTCTGATGGAGGCCCAGCTGGTCTGATCTTGGTCTGATGGAGGCCCAGCTGGTCTGATCTTGGTCTGATGGAGGCCCAGCTGGTCTGATCTTGGTCTGATGGAGGCCCAGCTGGTCTGATGCTTTCAGTCTCTCTGAGCTCAGGTCCATCCTCCTCTTTATCCTCTGATGAAACCAACCTGCAGGACTGCAGAGCTTTGCCTCAGTCTGAATTTTCTTTAAGAAAGAACAACATGAAGCATCTTCCTGTTGATCCTCTGTAATCTGGCTTCACAGACATAAAATCCTTCTCAGCTCTGCTGCGTTTAAGGAAAATATCCCCAGAGAAGCCTTCAGATCAAACTGAAGCAGCATCTGGTGTCCCTTCTGCAGGTTTTACTCTAAAGCTGTCCTCTCCTTTAACACAATCTCTGACTGTGTCGCACTAAAGTCCTTAATTCTCATATTTAATCAGATTTAGTGAAAACTAAAGCATGGAAGCAGATCAAGGTTTGCAGATGGAAACCACCTGCTGTTATTCTAAGCTCTGGGTTCTGCAGGAATTCAGGGATTCGGTTCTGGTGTGGAATAAATCCTGGATTCATTGAGGAGTTTGAGCCGTTTAATGTCAGCATACATTAGAATGACTGTTTAATTTATCATCAGAAAACATAGAAAGTGTTCAAATTCCTTCCTTTGCTGATCATGGCTGCTATGATCCAGGGAAACTCTGGGCTGGGCTTCAGCATCGCAGGAGGTACAGATAACCCCCACATCGGTGAAGACCCCAGCATCTTCATCACCAAAGTCATTCCTGGAGGAGCAGCAGCTCAGGACGGACGGCTCAGGTAAGAAGCAGGAAGCACAGATTCACACGCTCCTGTTTTCTTTAACCTTGAAAATATAAAACTTTTGCTAATAAGAGCAACAGAAGAAATCTGAGGAGCCAAACGGATAGAAAACAAGCTTTCAGTCTAAGTTAGCTTAGTGGGTTTTAAGAGCTTCAAGCAAAATAGACATGGAATGTTCTAGAATTTGCACCAACATGTTACTATGAAAAATAAGGCTAACTCTGTTAGCTTAACAAAATAAGAATAATAATAATTAATTAATACGCTTGTTAAAGATGTTAGTTTTCTCTCAGGAATTTGTCTGCTTTAACAGACATCATGTTGTTTATAAGCAGGCCTTTTCCACGCTGTTTATCCAGTTCATTTTTAACAACAGTTTAATTTTCAGTTTCAGACAAAAAATTAAGAAGCTATATCAGAAAAACCTCTAAGCTACAAGGAAGCATTTGTACGGAAGAGGATTAGGGCCACTGGAAAAAAAAAAAAAAGTTTAACTGATTTTTAAATTTTATTTCAGTTTAACATGGGGAAAAAAGTCAGAATTCTGACTTTTTTCTCATATTAAACTGAAATAAAATAAAAAAATCAGTTAATTTTTTTTTTCTTCTGTACATTTGGGGCAATATGCATTAGAACATTTGTGCTGATTTAAAAAACTATTGAATAAATGACTTGAATAAAAGAAAAAATGTTTTGATGTTAAATGGAAGAAAACAGTTTTTTCTCTCAATATAAATCTTTCGGTTCGGCTCTTTTAACTTCATGAAGCAGCAGAGAGACTCAGCCTCACCTGATCAGGTGGTGATGAAGAGGAGGAGCTCTTCCTCAGATTACCAGTTGACTAAAGGGGGCGGGGTCTGTCTTTGGTTTCAGGGTGAACGACGTCATCCTGCGGGTAAACGAGGTGGATGTCCGGGACGTGACCCACAGCCGGGCCGTGGAGGCGCTGAAGGAGGCGGGGTCTCTGGTCCGACTCTACATCCGCAGAAGGAAACCCGTCTCAGAGAAGGTGATGGAGCTCAAGCTGGTGAAAGGACCCAAAGGTCTGGGCTTCAGCATAGCAGGGGGGGTCGGAAACCAGCACATCCCCGGAGACAACAGCATCTACGTCACCAAGATCATCGAAGGCGGCGCCGCACAGAAGGACGGGAGGCTGCAGATCGGAGACAAACTGCTGGCCGTGAGTTCTCCGCCTGACGCCCTTGCCGCCTCACGGCGAGCGGACGCTAAGCTCTTCTGTCTGTCTGCGTCCAGGTGAACAGCGCCTGCCTAGAGGAGGTGACCCACGAACACGCCGTCACTGCCTTGAAAAACACTCCTGATGTGGTCTACTTGAAAGTGGCAAAACCCAACAGTGTCTTCATGAGCGACAGCTTCGCCCCGCCAGACCTCACCAACTGTGAGTGAACAGATGCAGCCGCTTCTGCTGCGGATAAACCAGCCTGAGATTAGAGCTGCGGCTGATGATGATGATGATGATGGGAACGTGGAGCGGCTGCAGTAGAAACGCTGTCTGACTCATCAGTCAGTGACTCAGCTGTTCATCATTTAGCTAACAGATCACCTCACTTCCTGTCGTCTGGTTGGAAACCTGGAATCAGTCTAAAAAATAGTGTTATTGGAAACCAGGACAAGACTTTATTACCTTTGTAACATTAAAAAATTATGGATATTTTGATGGAAAAAATGAATTGCAATGTAATAACAAGAAACGCCAACAATATATAAGAAAAATAACAAAACTGCTTCTATAAGAAATTCATGAAAAACACTCCAACATACACCAGGGGTTGACGTTAAGGATTTTTACTTTCACATTTCATTTGCCCAGAAACAATTTTTACTTGCCCAGTATAATGATGGATAAATATAGTTCCTAATATTCATTTTTGTATATATATCAATGAAACATGTTTGTTTTTTAAATGTTTTTTCTAATTCCGTATTTTTTAAGTTTCCAGGTTCCTGGTGTGTATATGCATGCGTCAGATAATGAAGTCAAGCCTACATTACCGTGTTAACATGCTTTTCAATCCTTCCTGCACATTCTTTTCAAACTAAACTTTGCTTTAAACTGTTGTTGGCTTGGAAAAATATAAATTGCAATGTTAAAAATAAAAAAAAACTTGACAGGTTAAAAACTTACACTTCTACTACTCACCAATTTAACATGTTTAGCTCTATAACATTTAAATGCACCACTCCAATGTCTAAGAGAAATAAATTTAATGAACATTTTTTAATGTATGACCACTGCACAGAAAACTGCCATATGATAGAAATATTTACACTGTGACATACAATTATTATTATTTTCCTAATCCCTGACCATTTTTAATCTAGCATGTATTATAGTATAGATTAAATCATCATCCAGCTGCTGCTCTGCAGAATTCTCTCCCCAAGAGCTCATTCCTGGTCGTTTGGCTCTATCACCATCTTTCCACCAGTTCTCCACCGCTTCTGTGGCGCTGAATTTGTCCATATCTGGTCCTTTAAAAATTAATAACCTTATTAATGCCAATAATAACATATGCAAACAAGTCAATGAATCTGAATCTTCAATTTTTTTAAAACAAAATCAGTGTATCCGTGAAAACACTCTTACATGTTCCAGACTGTGTTTGGATTAATGAACTTCATAAAAAAGTTTAAATACGGGCTATGACAATATTACAGACAAAGCTGCCGCTACCTTTAAGTGGCATAGAAAGGAATTAATATGACCAAATTAAATAAAAATGTTCAATTAAATTTCTTCATTTCAATGCTATGATGCCTTAGTATGGGATACATTTTTTGTGCATAAATTTGTTAAAATTATGCTCTATAATATCAGAAATGTGGGTGACTGCTGGAGGTTGGGTGAAATGGATGTTACGTGCATAGTGGAAGGTGGTACTGGGTGAAATGGATGCTAGATGGGTGGTGGGTGAAATGGGTGGAGGGTAAAAGAGGTGGTGGGTGTGTTACTTACATTTTTTTGCCTTGATTTTTAGCCTGCCAAGTCGAAAAAAATGTCTGATTCGCGCCAATTCCCAGACAAAAATCACGCCATCTAGCGGAAAATCTCGCAGCTTTTTCAGATCACGCGAGAATGTATAGAAAAAACAACAAAAATGGCTTATGGGTCGTTTTCAGCGAATGTCGGTGATTTTAAAGTAATTTTGAGTGATAAATATTTTTTCTTGCGATCATTGCACTTGCCCGGCAAGCAAATGCAATGAAATTTGTACTCTCCCAGCAATAAAAACTACCTTCCCCGGGCGATCGGGCGATGGTTAACATCGAGCCCTGTACACTTAGAGGCATTAATGCAGATACTTACAGTTTTTAGTTTATAAACCTTTAACCTTTCTACCAGTAGGTAATAAATCATTCAAGGACTCATCTAATTGGTCAAACAGCCGACTGCCATAATGAATCCTGGCTTTGAACATGTGACCGGATTAAGCTGGCCGTACACTGTGCAATTTTTTGACCTTTTCGGGCCGATTCTCCAGGTGTGCCAGAATTTTTCGATCGGGCCGACTTTCAGCCTGATTGTGCATGGTGTGGTGTACAGGGGTAACGAGGGGCTATCCGCCGCTCACCACCACCTCTCCATCAAGAATCATGAGGTCAGGAGAAAATCAAACATGTTTGAAATTCAGTCGGCCGTCGTGAGGTTGCATCAGAGCGTCCGCTCACACAGGGCGAGAACATCCATCTTTAGGATTATACTTTGTAAAATAAAGAGCAGAGAGTCACATTACCATCTTTAAGTCACAGAAATCATGGAAATGATTCATAATCATATGGATTTATCTGATCTTCTCTCCGGTTCTGTCGCAGCCTTCACGCAGCACATGGAGAACCATATCAGCACCCCTAACTTCCTGGGTCAGACCCTCCCCACACCGGCACCAACGGGACGCTACTCGCCAACGCCGAAGAGCATGCTTGGAGAAGATGATGTCACACGGTGAGGATGCTGACCTCCTGGTCAAAACAGGATCATTTAATCCTGGATCTTCTCAGCTTGGAGGTTTTCCTCAGCAGCAGCAGACTCATGTAGATGTGATGGAAAAGATGCTGATCGTCTCTAAAGTAGAATAAAATAGAATTTATTGTCATCACCCTGCAGGACTCTGATAAACAAGGTCATTAAAAATACCAAAAAACACAAGAATACACGACTTAAAGGTGGGGTATATGATCCTGGATAAACGGTTCCTGCCAGCTACATTTTTGAAAATACACACCTTCAGCCCACCCCACGAAACCACGCCTCCAAATTACATGAACGCGCCTGCTGTCAGTCGAGAATGTTCGGATGTTCCCGAGAACGAGAACGAAACAGGCCGAGACCTCGCGTATCTTACAAAATGTTTATAAGCATGGATTGGACAGGAATGCAGCGTCAAGGAGGATAATACTTTGTAGTGCCATGATAGCAATCAATATTTCAGACGGAGCTAGTAAGCTAGAGAAACATGCTGGGACATTGCATGTAGTCGACATCTTTGACTTTCTCACTAATGTGGTAAATAAGAAGTAACCAAGTATTATCTCAACATATAAGAAAACATAACGTTGTCTTACCTATCGAGTAGAAACAAGGCCACCTTAGCATCCGTCTGTAGTCCCCTGTCTTCTTTCAGTTGACGCCAACGTTGGAAAGCTGTACCGATTACCACTCTCGTCCTGTTTCGTTCTTCTGTTGCTTTTATCCTAGCTGTTGCTTTTTCAAGCACAGTTTTGCCTTTTCTTTTCGAACCCGTTGTTGTCGTCTTTTCTGCCATAGTCAATATTCTCTCTGGCTGTGTGAGATAAATCTGTGGAGTTGGGCTTGATAGCTAGGTAGCTAGCTCTCTAGTAGCATTTGAAGTTCACGGTAGGGTGGAGTTACCTGAAATGACTCCTGCGCCGGCACTTGGGGGGGGGGTGGGGTGGGGGGGGGGGTCACGAGTCTGTGAACGCGCAGGGGGGAGGGGTGGGGAGAGCTCAGAGCTGACGGTTGATGGGCGTGCCAGCAACCAGTAGAAGTAGGGATGATAGTTACTTCTATTGGTTAGCGTTTTCCTCTGACTACGCCCTCTACACTGGACTAAAAGATTTCGTTTTTTTTCCAAACATTCTATCTCAGTTGGCGCAATGGGCTCGTGAGGAGGTTTTCAATCAGTATGGTAAAAACATGCTCCAGAAAACATCACATACCCCACCTTTAATGCATTAGACATGGAAGGTGTTTGCAGACATGCCTGCAGAGCAAACCATCAATAAGCTGCTGGAGAAAGTTTGATTGTTGTTTGCTTATTATTGACGTACAGTATTTGCTAATAAATAAACCTTTATTCTAATAAAATATAAAAGCTTTTATGGCTTTAATTTGACCGATAACAGCAGTGAAGCTGATCTGGAAGCTTAGATCTCAGTTTGATGGTTTTTCCAGTCTGGATTTAAATGTTCTTCATTTTTACAGCCATGAAGGGAATTTTTCTGTCCTTAAAGCATCCAAAACGTTCCAGAAAGGTTTGTACAGTCGGTGTCATGATTATCCTGTTCATGGATCACTGCAGGAGGAAGCTGCCAGTGTTTAAGATGTTTAGTTTTATCTGTTATTTCCTGTTTATATAATTTAAAATGAAGTGTAATATCTTGGCCATGTGTTGACGGACCGTCTGTCTGGTGATGAGGACATTTACCGTGAGGTTCCTCTGTTAGATTCTGGTCTGATGAAGTGAAACTGAACTTGTTTAAGTCACATGGTAAATCTCTCTAAGCTGCACATGTGGTGCAGCTTTAAAAAGGAAGCCTACAAAGACTGAAGGTGGTCGATAATGATGCATTAAGACCTGTTAGAAACCCAGATGGACCAGCGCCGCTAAACTGCTCGCTTCAGCACTTTGATGGCTGTTTTCAGAAAGCATATGTATACATTTATTTGTTGTTTTAACGAGTTGAACAGCAGAATGACCCTTGTGTTGACTAATGTTAATCATAGTGCAGTAAAATACTCGCCTGTACTATGGAGACATTGGTATGGTTGTCCTTTGAATGGCTAGGACTCGCTTTTTATGTAATTGTTTTATGTAATTTGGACTGAGTCTATAATCAAATCCATCCATCATCCACTCACCATTTCTATAATCTTTATATTTTGCCCATTACTTTCAGTTCTTTCTGTTTATTTTGCATTAAGCTTCATTAAAAGCAGGAATGTATTTCATGGCTCATAAGCAGCTGCTCTGCCCCCTGGTGGCTGGAAGCTGTAATAGTTTCTCTGTTTCCTGAGATGGAAACCATCAGACCATCTGTCAGCGGTAGATGAACACTTCCTCCCTTTGCCCCCCGGCTGATCGTGGCCGTTTGTTCCCACAGGGAGCCGAGGAAGGTGGTCCTGCACCGAGGAGCAACGGGCCTGGGCTTCAACATCGTGGGTGGGGAGGACGGCGAGGGGATCTTCATCTCCTTCATCCTGGCCGGAGGCCCGGCGGACCTGAGTGGGGAGCTGCGGAAAGGAGACAGGCTGGTGTCGGTGGGTGTTCTCCATCGGGACTCGGGTCGGCAGCCGCTCAGGTTTTCATCGCTTTAATAAACTGGATCTTCCTGCTTCCAGGTGAACGGGGTGGACCTGCGGAACGCCACGCACGAACAGGCCGCCGCCGCCCTGAAGAACGCTGGGCAGACGGTGACCATCGTGGCCCACTACAGGCCAGAGGGTGAGAGGTCCGGTTGTCTGTGTTGTGATCCGGTTAGAACCGCTCGGTGGCTGACCGGCCGTGTGTCTGTGCTCAGAGTACAGCCGCTTCGAGGCCAAGATCCACGACCTGAGGGAGCAGATGATGAACAGCAGCATCAGCTCCGGGTCCGGGTCCCTGCGGACCAGTCAGAAGAGGTCCCTCTACGTCAGGTGAGCCCACGCTGTCGGATCAGCGGAGGAGAGTCACAGCTGAACCCGTTTGACTCACCGCTGCTCTGTCCCTGCGCCTCAGAGCTCTGTTCGACTACGACAAGACCAGGGACTCGGGTCTGCCCAGTCAGGGCCTGAACTTTAAGTTCGGAGACATCCTCCACGTGGTGAACGCCTCCGATGACGAGTGGTGGCAGGCCCGACATCTGACGCCTGAGGGGGAGCTGGAGGAGGTGGGGGTGATTCCCAGCAAGAGACGGTGAGTTAACAGAACCCACGGAGACCCGGTGTAGGTACCAGATTGTCTCGGGCTGCCAGATTGACTCGGGGGCCTTTTGATGACGTCATAATATGGCAACTCCGCCCGTCACACCATATGGCAACGCCACTCAAACAAACTACATTGCGCCCGCGGTCTCTATTTGTCACAAATCGATGTTATTTTTTCTGTTCAAACTTTATTCTCATGTAAACACAATATCAGGACTTGAACAGGATGTAGTTAGGCTGTGGTAAGTCCCTTTTGAAAGATAATGAAGAATTTCTTCGTAAAAATGATCCATGGTATCAGAGGGACTTTAATCTCTGAATATACTTTGTATTCGTAGTATTTTTGTTTTTGTTATATTACAAGTTTATTTTTTGTATCCCTTTAGCTTAATTCTCCTGAATTTATTCTCGTTACAAATGCAGACCGCGGGCTCAATGTAGTTTGTTTGAGTGGCGTTGCCATAATGTCACGTCATCGGGAGGCGCAAGGCCCATGGCGAATTCGGTGACGTCATCGGAAGGCGCAGGGACCATGGAGAATTTCTTCGTAAAATTCTCCGTTTACAAACCGCAATCGCGCTTTCGAATAAAACCTACACCCCGCTATAATGACTTTAGTAAGCTGTCCAGACCAATCAAAATGTTTTGCGCAATTGTGCAAACGTTAAAACAATTATGTATTGTGACGTCATCAAAAGGCGCAGGCCCCCGAGTCAATCTGGCAGCCCGAGTCAATCTGGTACCTACACCGGATCCCAGGGTTCCGATGGAACGCCAGGTCCTTATTTAAAGTCGTAGGGAAATCTTATTTAAATGTCAAGTCATTCTGGCTTAAACATGTATATAAATGCTCTCTTTATCAGATATTGTCCCAAAAGTTAGAAGATTTCTATTTAAAAAAAATCCTGTCTTAAAATCTGTATTTTTTTCCGCTATCTTATGCAGGCCAGTTAGTTCTACGTCAGCCTGAGCACCTAAATCAACAGTCATCTGTCAATCAGATTTTTTCGGTCATAGCATCTTGATTCATATGTCACAGCTAATTTACGCAACGGTTGAAATCCGAATCCTTTCCTTTCCCATTGAGTTGCGTCCCAGTGTTCACGGGGATGGACGTCTGTGTCTTCAGCAGGCGTAGAGCTAACAGAACTGGCAGCGTTGCGAGGCAAGGGCTCAAACATGTACGGCTGTAAGCCTTCTACACCAAACCAAGCTTCTGCCGCCCTGGCGTCCTCTTCCACAACATCTTCGTCCTGCTTTCCTCCTCTAAATAAAAATGGATGACGGAGGAGACTCATCCACGACCTCCGACACTAAACTCTGCTTACGAACCTTTCAACACAAACAATCCCGCCCCCTTAATAATCGACCAATCACATTGACTTTATTCGCTCATGTAAAGTCGGGCACCACTCAGGAGAATTTGGAATTTTAACCGTTGGAAGAGCCGCTTCCCTACGACTTTAAACAGACGGCTTCATATGAACCTGATAAATCCAGGGCTGTAGGACCTCAGCTCCTCATGCTGAGGTCCAGACGGTCAGGTCCAGAACCCTCAGCAGATGCACTTCCTCTCAACAACCCTGTTTCTTCTTCTTCTGTGTTTTTCTCCAGAGTGGAGAAGAAGGAGCGAGCGAGGTTAAAGACGGTGAAGTTCAACTCCAAGTCCAGAGACCGGGGGGTGAGTGTGGACCCTCTGGAGGACAGAACCTTCATGGTTTATGGTTTCAGTCTGAAACTGATCAGATGAAGGAATCTTCCAGATGTTTGTTGTTTCCAGCTGCTTTATTTTAATCTGCTGCATGATGTGTGAATTTAAAGAGTTTATGCTGCTGCTGCCACCTGATCTCTCCACCTACTAATGACTAATGTTGACAGCTGCTGTCCCGGTAACCGCCACCGGCCCGGTAACCACCGCTGGCCCGGTAACCACCGCCGGCCCGGTACTGGCCCTGGTAACTACAGCTGGCCCGTTAACCGCATGTCCACCTGAGACCAGCAGCAGCGCCTCCTTCAGGCTGTCTGCTGCTGCTTTAACATGCGTCGCCCGCAGAACATGCATGACCTTTGACCCCCTGAGAGATAAACGCTCATCGTTGATATCTGCTTGCCTCCTTCCTCTCTTGCTCCTCTTCCTCCACATTCTCCACCTCTGCAGTCAAAGCAGTCGCCCCCTGCTGGCCACTGAATATAAACCAGAAGCATCAGTTTGTTCTGCTGCAGTAGATCAGCTGATGACGGGTTAGAAAAAAAAACAAATTAGAAAGCCAACAAAATAATAATAAACCAATTCTAATTAGGTGTAGAAAATAAACTTCTTTTTAATTAACTTCTTTTAGTTTTCTGAATATCTGTGTTTCTATCCAGGGGCGGCGCTGCCCGTTGTTTTTGAATGAATCGCTGTTTAACTTATTAATTTTATGAATTCGATCAGGATTGTCAGTAAGTCCCCCACATGTTAACAGTTTGGGGAGTTGGACAGTCTGTGGGGTTCCTGGGTTATAATGATGGCTGCAGGATTCCCACCATGTTCCTCTGCTCCCATAGTAATCATAGGGTAGTTTTGGCTCATAGAGGGATTCTGTGCTGCATTATGCTGATTAAAGGAGAATCCTAACATTATCATGATGGTAATTATTTAAATTTACATTAATCGAATCTTAACCATACCATCACGGACTAAAATAACAGATCAGACCCCCGACAAGCCTAGAGAAAAAGATCATAAACAGTCAAAATCATGTTCAATAAATAAGATTATTTAAACCATATATAGCATCTACAACACAAACATTCCTATGTTACGAGGGACGTTCATTAACTGACCCTGACCCACTTCCAGTTGTTTGATCGAGCTGAAATTTATTTATTATTTATTTATTTATTTTTTAACTTTATTGATTCCGCATTGGAGAAATTTCCTTTAACCCATCCCTTGGGGAGCAGTGGGCTGCCATCGTGGGGCGCCCAGGGTGCAGTGTAAGGTTATAAGGGTCTTGCTCAGGGACCCAGGGACTCAAACTAAGAATCCTCTGGATTCCAAGCTCTATGCCCTAACCACTAGGCCTCCACTCCCCCTAATGTGCAATTACTTATATCTCTATAGATTAAGTGGTAAATTTTAGCTTTGAACTAATTGTGGTTTCTGATTTACAGGTGTTTGAACTTAGCCAAGGGTGAAATAGAGCCTGTGGTGCGTCGCGCAGCGATCTAGTTTCTATATTTAAAGGAACGCACACCACGGGAGACTTTTGAGGAAGTGAAAGTAACCCATGGTGACGATGCCCCATCATATTGATTGATTTACTTTAAAGTTCTCACAGTGGAGAAATTGGCCAAAATTTTACAAAGTCATATGATGGGGCATCATCTCCATAGGATATGAATCCTTTTTAAATACACAAACTGATCACTGCTCAACAGGATCCTTTTCACCCTTTTCACCCAATTTGCAGCTTATTCTATAGAGATAGAACTAATTACGCATGAAAAATTTCAGAGAGATCAAACAACTTGACGCGAGTCCAGGGGCTTAATTATTGAACGCCCCTCGTAGATACCACCTTTGAAGCGTTTCTTAATGTCAGAGTTTAACCGTCTATAACACTTATTGTTATTATTGCCATCACTAGATGTTTATTGTTCATTTAAAGGTATAAACATTCAGACCTGTTCTAACTACGCTGCTACTGCGCCTGAATGTGAGGAACCAGCAACATGATTACAGTCAAAGACAGCTGGCTGACAACAATAGGTGGAGGAGGGGGGAGTGTTTCTAATCCTATTAAAATGAATTTAAACTGTAGATACCATATCAACCAAACCTTTGAGTTCTTTCGTGTTTTAAAACCAGAACCAGGACTTGGTTCATACCTTAAACCAGGATCCAGCCTTACTGGGCCCTTAGAGGTGGGTCCACAGCTCCCCTCCTTCTGCGCCCAGCTTCCCTGTCTGCACGTCTACAGCATGCCCCCCCCCCCCCCCCCCCCCCCATTCTGCTGTGCTGCCTTCACTGACACTCAGGAAACAAAAAAAAAACGGCCTCAAAACCTCTAACAGCACCACCGCCACCCCCAGAGCCCGGTCAGACCAGGACATCAGGTTCTAGGATCCAGCTGTTTGACCTTTGACCTAACCTCTAAACTCTCCCTGCTGTTTAACGTCGCCGTCCAGTGAAATGAGTCGCATCCTGTCGTTCTGCCCAATCCAACATCAGAGCCCCTCATCTGCCCCTCTTCTTCTTCCTTTATCGCCCTCCTCCTCTTCAGCAGTCCGTCAATGACAAGCGTAAAAAGAACCTCTTTACCCGAAAGTTTCCTTTCTACAAGAGCAGAGAGCCGAGCGAGCAGGAGACCAGCGACGCCGACCGTAAGTACCGCCGCCGCCGTGTCCCGGCAGACGATCGGTCAGCGGCAGGAAGAGAGATCAGCTGGCAGTGGTGTCAGGCGCATCAGTCGTCACGGCAACGTAGCAGTGACTCATATCCAATTAGAAACTGAGACAAAACCAAAACTGCTGCAGAAGGTCCTCTGTTTGGAGCCAAAATGGCCGCCTTGCCGACCAGCTGTGCTCCCTCTGCTCTCTCCGTCTGCCGCTGGATCTCAGTAACGTTGTGTTTCTCTGGTTGTTTTTCTGTTTGTCCCTCTGCTGACTCAGGACAACAACGATGACACGATGAACAAAAGCCACAGTGAGTAAAACACCTGCCAACATCAGGCTGTGGGTCTCCACCAGGAGGACAACATGTTTCATTATCCCACTGAGGGGAAACAAGGAACACATAACATTTAACAATAACTTTTTACATTCAGTTTGGAGAAAAGATTCAAAAAAAGAGAAACGTAAAATAAATACCTTGATATATAGGTTTTTATGATTTATAGAAACATTTCCAGGTTATTATTCTCAGCAGACACAAAATTATCCGAATAGTTTGCATCCTGGTGGAAACCTGGTCTGAGACCTTCATCTTCTCCTCATCTCAGACCTTGGTGGATTAAAGAGGAAAACCCCCATCAGTTTGTTCTCCTCTGTTGTTTTCTTCTCGATCCTCCATAGTTGGTCTAAGAACCTGTATCTTCTGAGTTTAGTTGTCTGCATTTATTGTAAACCATGTAATCTGATCATAAAGAAACAAAACGAAAGCTTATGGTGAAATCTACTGAATCATCTGATTGGTCCAATCCTGTGTTTCAGGACAGTTAAATCTTAAAATTAAGCTAAAAGTTTAAAATATCAATGATCCAGAAACCTCTCCTCTTGCTCTCTGGGAGCTGAAGGTTCTTGGTCCAGCTGAGATGGAGCGGCGCAGAAAAGTGATTCTCCTGTCAGGAAGCTGCTGATTGGTTGTTTCCACATGATGAAAAAAGTGTGAATAAAATGTTCAAAGGCTGATGACTGAATCAGTTACCAGTTACGTGCTTCAATTTATCACCGTGCCGTTGTGGTCAAGGGAGCCCAAAGCCAAGCATTCTGGGAGACCTGGCGTCTGATTGGCTGTTTCCTGTGCTTGATTTCAGAACATGTGACGTCTAACGCCAGTGATAGTGAAAGTAGCTACCGTAAGTTTTACCGCCGCTCTGCAGACGGTCACTAACGAGATGAAGTATGACAGCTAACCCTCTCATTGGCCGAATGAACTCTGACTGCTGATTATTTAGCAGAGCTAACCCTCTGATTGGCCGAATGAACTCTGACTGCTGATTATTTGGTAAAGCTAACCCTCTGATTGGCTAAATGAACTCTGATTGCTGATTATTTAGCAGAGCTAACCCTCTGATTGGCTAAATAAACTCTGACTGCTGATTATTTAGCAGAGCTAACCCTCTGATTGGCCGAATGAACTCTTGACTGCTGATTATTTGGTAAAGCTAACCCTCTGATTGGCTAAATGAACTCTGACTGCTGATTATTTAGCAGAGCTAACCCTCTGATTGGCCGAATGAACTCTTGACTGCTGATTATTTGGTAAAGCTAACCCTCTGATGGGCTAAATGAACTCTGACTGCTGATTATTTAGCAGAGCTAACCCTCTGATTGGCTAAATGAACTCTGACTGCTGATTATTTAGCAGAGCTAACCCTCTGATTGGCTAAATGAACTCTGACTGCTGATTATTTGGTAAAGCTAACCCTCAGATTGGCTAAATGAACTCTGACTGCTGATTATTTAGCAGAGCTAACCCTCTGATTGGCTAAATGAACTCTGACTGCTGATTATTTGGTAAAGCTAACCCTCTGATTGGCTAAATAAACTCTGACTGCTGATTATTTAGCAGAGCTAACCCTCTGATTGGCCGAATGAACTCTTGACTGCTGATTATTTGGTAAAGCTAACCCTCTGATTGGCTAAATGAACTCTGACTGCTGATTATTTAGCAGAGCTAACCCTCTGATTGGCCGAATGAACTCTTGACTGCTGATTATTTGGTAAAGCTAACCCTCTGATTGGCTAAATGAACTCTGACTGCTGATTATTTAGCAGAGCTAACCCTCTGATTGGCTAAATGAACTCTGACTGCTGATTATTTGGTAAAGCTAACCCTCAGATTGGCTAAATGAACTCTGACTGCTGATTATTTAGCAGAGCTAACCCTCTGATTGGCTAAATGAACTCTGACTGCTGATTATTTAGCAGAGCTAACCCTCTGATTGGCTAAATGAACTCTGACTGCTGATTATTTAGCAGAGCTAACCCTCTGATTGGCTAAATGAACTCTGACTGCTGATTATTTAGCAGAGCTAACCCTCTGATTGGCTAAATGAACTCTGACTGCTGATTATTTGGTAATGCTAACCCTCTGATTGGCTAAATGAACTCTGACTGCTGATTATTTAGCAGAGCTAACCCTCTGATTGGCTAAATGAACTCTGACTGCTGATTATTTAGCAGAGCTAAACCTCTGATTAGCTAAATGAACTCTGACTGCTGAATATTTAGCAGAGCTAACCCTCTGATTGGCTAAATGAACTCTGACTGCTGATTATTTAGCAGAGCTAACCCTCTGATTGGCTAAATGAACTCTGACTGCTGAATATTTAGCAGAGCTAACCATCTGATTGGCTAAATGAACTCTGACTGCTGATTATTTAGCAGAGCTAACCCTCTGATTGGCTAAATTAACTCTGACTGCTGATTATTTAGTAGAGCTAACCCTCTGATTGGCTAAATGAACTCTGACTGCTGATTATTTAGTAGAGCTAACCCTCTGATTGGCTAAATGAACTCTGACTGCTGATTATTTAGTAGAGCTAACCCTCTGATTGGCTAAATGAACTCTGACTGCTGATTATTTAGTAGAGCTAACCCTCTGACCAGTTTAACAAAATCACTACTGATTGTTTTTTAAAGGCTAACTCACTGATTGATTATTGCACTGCTATAGGTGGCTGTACATTGGAGCAGCTCTTGGTAGTTTGATTCTGATCTTCCTTTTAGAGAATTTCCTCCATTTATGTTTCTGCGCTTTTTACCGTCGGTGTTGGATGATGTGCAGCTGAAAGGATTTTTGCCAGTATAATTTTGTGTAATTTTTGACATTTGTTACGATGTGTAACAATAGCAGCCATAAAAAGTTTTTTTTTAGGGAGGTGGGTTGGCGGTGGATGTAAACAGCTGGTATCATGTAGGACTCGTTACACTGAAGCTTTGTCTCTGCATCCCAGATAGTTTACTGTTGATTTTTTTTCACTAGATAGTTCACTAGTGTTGTTTTGACAACTGTTTTCATTCCACCTTGTGCTTCTGCTGACACTGCATGTGATGTCATCACTTCTATTAGTTGTGATTATAATAACCGCCCCTTCTCTGCTACACTACCAACCATTAACAGCCTTTTCTCCTCAGAGTGTAAGTCACTTTATAGTGGCAGCCTGTATTAAAGAGAACTATGAGAAGAAAGGTTTATCACTACAGGGACTTAGTATGAGCTTAACTACACCTTATAACTTATAAACCCGGGATCATCAGCGTTCTGAAAGAACTGCTAAACAATAAAGGAGTCTTTAGACAGTCAGGGATATATTGAGGAGTATACAGAAGGACCTTAAGGTCAAGATAAAGAGAGCTAAGAGGCATAAAGGAAGAGGCTGGAAAACAAGATTTAGCAGAACGATATCAGAGAGGTGTGGTCAGGGATCAAGAAGATCCCCAGCTTCAAGCAGAAGGATGACCAGACAGATGGAAGTCTGGACAGAACTCATTCTTCAACAGGTTCAGTTCAGGAACATGTTCGAAATCATCCCATCCTGCTCAGTTACATGGACATCCCAAACCCTTCGACCCAAAGCTTCTCTCTCACACCTCAAATGTCTCATCTTCCACCTGTGCAAAGGACCCTCCTGTAGAGCAGCTCTGTATGATTCTACAGCCCCTCTTCACTCTTAGTCTGACCCAGGAATCAGTTCCAGTGACGTGGAAGACCTCCTGCCTTGTTCCAGGATCAAGAAGACTCAGCCAACAGTCCTCAGTGACTATAGAGCTGCTGTCCTGACATCCCACATCATAAAGGTCCTAGATAGACTCCCGTTGGTTCCCCTCAGCAAGCGAACAAGCAGCCATCAGGAGCCCCTACAGTCTGCTTATTGCTGTGGAGTTGATGATGCCATCATACACCTGCTTCAACAAACCCACTGTCATTTAGACAAGGCAGACAGCACTGTGAGGATCAGGTTCTTTGATTTCTCCAGTGCATTACATTTCTCATAAAACCTAGAAGACAAAAAGTGACTGGGATCAAAGAGCAGCTGACCAACAGTACACAGTTTGTCAGACTGAAGCATCAGCTGTCTAATGAAGTATTCAGCACCACAGGGGGCGGTACTCTCTCTATTCATTTTAACTCTGTACACGTCTGACTTCCAGGACCAGACAGAGTTCTGCCATCTGCAGCTATCAGAATCACCCTACCAGTCACTATAGCAACAGAACTTTGCTCTGGGATTAGGAGTGTTTTTGAATTGATTGGCTTAATGGAGTCTGGCTGCTGATTGGTGTTTATAGCTGGATGAACTCTGCTGATTGGGCAGACAGGCTTCCAAAGTTCCACTATGTTGTAAACCCTGTAGTTCAGGGTTTTTAGGTTTATATTTATGGTCCTAAACTCCCCTGATGATCTTGATGTATAATTATGATCTCTGTAGGAAGTTTGTCTAATCTATGATTAGTTAACTTATTGTCGAGCTTCATCCTTTCACATCGTTTCATTCCCAGACCATTTCCCCTTCTTTTTCTTTTTTTGCCCTCTCAGAAATGACTGATCTATAAAAGACCTAAACCTGGAATAATTATTTAAATGCATGATATGAAGAGGTTGATGTTTTTTTATAAATTGTCACATTGAGGCTTTAATAACAAAGTTTAAGAGCCTGTTGTCTGGTGTTACTAGAACCTCTCCTGATGGGTTTTAAGCTCAGGTCTGATTCTTGATGTTTGTGGTGAAAAATTTAGGGCCTACAGAAAGAACATGGTGCATGAAAGCTAACATCTGCTTTTCTGAAGCTTTTTCCTCATTAAATAAAAAAAAATCTGGTTTTAACATCAGGAGCTCTGCTTTCATCTCTAATTACCGCTTCTTGTCCAAATGATCTAAACCTGTAAGGTTTTAAGAATTTAAAGAGACTTTTTTAATATATATATGTATTTTAAATTAAGCTTTTTCTCTCATAATATCTAGTTAGTTTTATGATTTTTGCAGGTTAAACATATCCGAGTTTCTTTTCCTCCTCCTTGGCCTTCATCCCTCAGCATTACTCCTCCCCCTCCAGCTGAATCCATGTCAACATTTCTCTTTTTACTCTCAGGTGGAGCGGAGGAGTACGTTCTGTCCTATGAGCCGGTTGTTCAGCAGGAAGGTGAGTCTCTGTGAAATGTTAAAAAGGTTCCTCCAGTCTGACCGAGGTCATGAACCCGGAACCAAGAACCCGCTGAAACGCCAGAAAAGGACCAAGAGTTGTTTCCTGACAGAGTAAAATAATTCAGATCTAGATGACAGAAAAGCAGCTTTAAAACAAACTGACGTCCAAATGGAGAGAAATGGAGCTGAAGGACTTCAGAGCTTCACCGACTCGTATAGATTCTCAGGCTTAAATCATGTCTTCAGTAATTTTATCTCAGGGGCCCAAATGCTGTTAAAATCACCTGCAAGAGAAATTTCACAATGGAAAAAACATTTTTTTATATGTTGATGTGAGAAAAAAAAATACTAAACTATTTACTTTAGTTAAATAAATGGAGATCAATGAATTTCACTGAGTCAGCACTTCATTTTTATCTTTGTAAAGAGAGAACAGTTCATCATATGGCCGTTAATGCATGGTAATCAGCCCTGTTCTGCCTGCGCAGCGTTCGTTCCCCCTTTAATTAGAACAATGGAAAGTAGTCGGAGTCATAACAGTAACATGTAATGAATAAACCTTGAGAAAGAATCTGGTTTGTTATGGGAAGAAGCTATGGCTGGCCTACAAACGGCCTTACAGATAAAACAGGATGAGTGAACATTTTTATAGTGAGTAAATAGGATCGATCAATATACAAAATGAGAGACGGTAAATAGTCCGACCACCGTTTAATAGAAGGGTGTGATTTTTAAAAGTAATCAGATATACATATAGAAAAAAAAATTGGATTTTATTAATACAATTAAAGTTGAAAGTACAAATTTATTATGAATTGATTTAGTTATAAAAATAAAGTGATGTTTCATTAAACTTTAGTCTTACATTTTAATGATTAGATTCGATGGATAAATGATTATAATCACAGTGTTATAATGAAAGAGGAATTTCAGCTTTCAGACATCGGGAATTTGGCCTCATGACTCATAAATTAGGTTGAAGTTTGAGAGAATTAATGAATTGATTAGAGTATAAAGATTGTTATGCTGCCACCTGCTGGACAATTCAGCTATGACCTTTCATTAGAGTAAATATAACCTCATGATATGAAGCTTATTTCTTCATATTAAAAATTATATTTTTCCAGTTAAAACCAGAACATTTCTGATTGGATCTGGATCCATTTTTTCCCTCCCCTCTGACAGTGAACTACACCCGACCCGTCATCATCCTGGGACCCATGAAGGACCGGATCAACGACGACCTGATCTCAGAATTCCCCGATAAATTCGGCTCCTGTGTCCCACGTAGGTCCCACCAACATTCCCCTGGTTCTCTTGTTCCAGAGGATACCTGACCCGTTCTGATCTCTGTTCCTCATCCCGCTCTCAGATACGACCCGGCCCAAACGAGACTACGAGGTAGACGGCAGGGATTACCACTTCGTGGTCTCCAGAGAGCAGATGGAAAAGGACATCCAGGATCACAAGTTCATCGAGGCGGGCCAGTACAACAACCACCTGTACGGAACCAGCGTCCAGTCGGTCCGAGAGGTGGCAGAGAAGGTACGGAACCAGAGGGAAGAACATGCTTCAGGTTTTCCTGGTTGTTTCAGAAACATCCCTACATGGACGAGCAGACTGTCTGAATCTCAGCTGTAGAGGCATCAGAACATCATGTTGGGTTCTGTGTTCTGTTCAGGGTAAACACTGCATCCTAGACGTGTCGGGCAACGCCATCAAGAGGCTCCAGCTGGCTCTGCTTCACCCCATCGCCATCTTCATCAAACCCAAATCTGTGGAGAACATCATGTGAGTTTTCCGGTCCGGTGTTACCGATCTGGTTCTGGTGTTTCTTTTTTGGTTGAAACCTTCCTGCTCCTCTTGCAGGGAGATGAACAAACGTCTGACGGAGGAGCAGGGCCGGAAAACCTTAGACAGAGCCGCCAAGCTGGAGCAGGAGTTCACCGAGCATTTCACAGGTGAGGCGGGTTCTGGTCCGGTTCACCTAACTGGTGAGACTCATCATCCCTTAGGTTCTTTCTTAAGAACGAGTCTATCAGGGTTCTGTGTGGTTCTGCTGGGCCCGCTGGTCCCTCTACCTGCTGGTTTGAGTTCTGACCCGATGTGTCGCTCTGTGCCTGCAGCCATCGTTCAAGGCGACACGCTGGAGGAGATCTACGAGCAGGTGAAGCAGATCATCGAGGAGCAGTCTGGTCCCTTCATCTGGGTTCTGTCCAAGGAGAAGTTATGAGACCCGGCGCCGGCTTCATCTCTCCTCCTCTTCATCACTTTGTTTTATTTTGGAAAGAAGCATGGACCGGCAGACGGCAGCCTCACCTCTACTTCCATCCATCTCCCCAAGGCTTCATGTTCCTTTCCTTGGAAGCACACAGGAAGTGACATCACACGGTACAGCTCCTTAATGTTTAAGGACGGAGGATTTCAGAGGAGAAGAACAAGAGTTCAAAAATGTACAACACAAATTCTTTGGTTCTTTTTCTTTTGGCTGTTGTGGGTTTTTTTTTTTTTTCCAGCCAGAACCTCTGGCAACGTTTGTTTGGATCGGAGGAAGCAGAGACACAAAAAGCAGAACTTTGCACGTTTGAGCTTTAACAGCATGTTGGTTTAGACCCGTTTGTTTCCCATCAGCCCCTTCACCTCAGCGTCTGACATCACAACTCCTTACATTATTTTTTTTTTTATTAAATCTTTTTAGTTTTTAACATTTTTCCCTCCTCACTGCCACATGATGTTCGTCAGGAGGCTGCAGGCCCATCACACTGCTGCTAGAGGGCGCCAGAGACCTAAATACTAAAATGTAAAGTTTTAACAGTTAAAAGCTCAAATCAAAACATGTTAAATATAATTAATAGACTGAAACCAGAAACTTTTGGTGTTGAATTAGTTGATGCGTGAATCACTGAATGGATTTCGATCGATTCAACTGAAACTAAACTTTAAAACTGATAAAAATATATAAAAAAACATTTCAAATAACTTTTGTGCCAAAATCAAAAAAAGTAGCTTCAAATCATAATTTAAAAGCTTAGTTTTACAAAAAGGATCATCATAGCAATCAAAGCAAAGCTATATATATTTATTTTATTAATAGAAAGATTTTATATTGACATGAACCAGTAATTCATTAAAATGACCATTTTAGTAAAAAAAAATAATTTCTTTAACTTTTTTTTTTTTATCAGAATCACGTATATTATATTTTATCCTTTCAAAAATATTAAGAATTATATTTTTACTTTATAGTCTAAAATTGTGCCAAAATCTGTGAAAATTTATTTCACCTCTGGAAGCATAGATTAGCACAATTTTTATAAATGAGCGTTAACAATTTACTCTGTTACAGAGAAAAAGAAACAAATGTTCATATTAGAAAATTATATCAAAGAGAAATTAAGTTTCTATATAATGTATAAAATGTTTAAAACTTTAGAGATAAATATTTACTTGTTAAAACTGGAGGAAAAAAAACAATGCAGTAAAACTAAGAAAAAGAAAAATCTTATCAAAACTTCTTCCTCTGAAGAATATTTACAAATAAAATTAAAAACTCAGGAAGGAAAATAACGTTTTTGCCTTAGGATGGAAAACATCTATCATAAACATAAAAACAAGTTATTTTTAAAAGCTTAATTGCACAACATCCATGATTTAAATGTTTTTAAATCAGTAGCAAATAACCAGATCTGGAGAGATATAAAGTTTACATTAAATGTAATAATAGACACCTTTTGAACCAGTTTACCTCATTCTAACATGAAATCTAAAAAGGCATTAAAACAGTTTTAAATGTAGTGTTTCCGTGGCAACATCATTCTGTAGGCTCAGTGGCGCCCTCTGGCATTGAAGTGAGCCCATCAGTTGCTATGGCGACGTCTATCAGCAGAGTCAGTGTCTTACCACGTGTTGTTGTGGCTGCACCTGGAGCTGCAGCGCCCCCTGCAGGCGCTCACAATGAGATTTGGACAGATATTTAACCTTTGGGTAAACTGCCTATTTTGTTATAATGAAAGTCTATATTGAACTTTACTTCAGCACTACGACTACGGGGATTATTTTCTTTGCTTTGTTAATCAGATATGAATAGAGACGTATAAAGAGATTTGAATATGAATATATATTTTTCTTTTTCTTTGATCACCTCCTCCTTTGTCTTTTAATTTTCTTTTTTAAGCATAATAAAAAAATTAACAAGAAAACCCAAAGTGCGGCTCGACTCGTTTCTCTGCAAAACGCTGTGAAGCTTTCCTATAACTTTTATCTAAAGCTTTGACGATTCTCCTTAGAGCATCCAGGTTCTTCTAGCCTCCCTTCTACTGGGGCTGACTGAGGTTCAGGGAGACAGAAGCAGACGTGAGGAACGTACAGGCGCTGATCCAGGACTAATATCTGATAGAAAAGTAGGTTAGTCGCATCAGTTCCCAATGCAGTGGCTTCAGGTAAGAAAAAAACTCAGAGACAGTATTTAAGGTTTTAAGATGCAAGAGTTGACTGTTGACATCTGTATCCATAATGGACCCTGGTATCCAGTAGTCTAGTTGTAAAAAGAAAAGGGGTGGAATTTTTTATTTTTTTATAAATAGCCTAATTAATATATTCTATTAAGCTAAAGCACTATGCATGGTAATGTTACATGTCAGGTACGCCGGTCACTGACCTTGACCAAGGCACCTTACAGTAGAACTGTAGTCAGTCCTGGACTGGCATGGCTATCACTGCCCCTACTGAGTTAGCATGGCTATCCCTGCCCCTACTGAGTTAGCATGGCTATCCCTGCCCCTACATAGTTAGCATAGCTGTCGCTGCCCCTACACAATTAGCATGGCTATCGCTGCCCCTACATAGCTAGCATGGCTATCGCTGCCCCTACATATTTAGCACAGCTATCACTGCCCCTACATAGCTAGCATGGCTATCGCTGCCCCTACATAGCTAGCATGGCTATCGCTGGCCCTACACAGTTAGCATGGCTATCGCTGGCCCTACACAGTCAGCATGGCTATCGCTGGCCCTACACAGCATGGGTATCGCTGCCCCTACACAGCATGGCTATGGCTGGCCCTACACAGTTAGCATGGCTATCGCTGGCCCTTCACAGTTGGCATGGCTATCGCTGCCCCTCCTGCCTCTACACAGTTAGCATGGCTATGGCTGGCCCTACGCAGTCAGCTTGGCTATCGCTGGCCCTACACAGTTAGCATGGCTATCGCTGGCCCTTCACAGTTGGCATGGCTATCGCTGCCCCTACTGCCTCTACACAGTTAGCATGGATATCGCTGCCCCTACACAGTTAGCATGGCTGTGGCTGGCCCTACGCAGTCAGCATGGCTATCGCTGCCCCATACACCACAGGTGTCAAACCGGTTCCAGAAAGGGCCGTGTGGCTGCAGGTCTTCTTTCCAACCAAGCAATAGCACACCAGACTCCAGTCATCTCATCAAGTGAGTCCAATCTGAACATGATGACTTGATGAGATGACTGGAGTCTGGTGTGCTATTGCTTGGTTGGAAAGAAGACCTGCACCCACACGGCCCTTTCTGGAACCAGTTTGACACCCCTGCCATACACAGTCAGCATGGCTATCGCTGCCCCTACACAGTTAGCATGGCTATCGCTGCCCCATACACAGTCAGCATGGCTATGGCTGCCCCTACACAGTCAGCGTGGCTATGGCTGCCCCATACACAGTCAGCATGGCTATTGCTGCCCCATACACAGTCAGCATGGCTATCACTGTCCCTACACAGTTAGCATGGCTATGGCTGGCCCTACGCAGTTAGCATGGCTATGGCTGGCCCTACACAGTCAGCATGGCTATGGCTGCCCCTACACATTTAGCATGGCTATGGCTGCCCCTACACAGTCAGCATGGCTATGGCTGCCCCTACACAGTCAGCGTGGCTATGGCTGCCCCATACACAGTCAGCATGGCTATCGCTGCCCCATACACAGTCAGCATGGCTATCGCTGCTCCATACACAGTCAGCATGGCTATCACTGTCCCTACACAGTTAGCATGGCTATGGCTGGCCCTACGCAGTCAGCATGGCTATCACTGGCCTTAAGTAGTTAGGGACAAATTGCCCTAACTATCTGCTTCATAGTCATGGTAGGTTTCTTCTTTGATTACTTTGTCCAGGCTACTAGTAAGCCCACAGCCTGCCAAATGTTGAAAGGGTAATATTATTGCCATTACTGTTAATATATAGTAGAAATTTTACACATTCAGTAATAAAACGTCACAGGATGGTATGGGGGGATGGTCATTTAAGAAGGGAGATGATTTTTTGGATTGTTTTAAGAAGGGGGATCCGATCCCCCCCTAATTCAGGTACTGCTGGTACCCACTTTTGGATGTGGGCGTGGACCCACACTGGTGTGCAATCATGATATGGAGGCAGCTCATTCACAAAATTGATCGCATGCAGGCCAAACTAAAATCCAGGTCTCTGTGTCTTATCTTGCCTCTGTCTTAACCCAGGTGATCAGCTCTTGTAGAGATGGCTGCGAAACAATGACAGTAAAAGCTTAGCCAATAGCTGTAGGACCAGTGGATCATCTATAGGAGAACATAAAGTGCCGTCAGGGTGCTACCAGCACCAGGTAATACGGAACTACTTTCAAGAGCAGGAAAAATTAAAACTAGGTTAAGATACAAGCAATGATGCAGAATTGGACAGGAGAAGGAAATAGTAGTTGAGAGGGAAATAAGTGTCCTCTATTGCACAAACTTTCTTAATGCCCCTTTCCCACTGGCCGAAAAACCCATTTAAACCTGGGACTAATTAGTGGCAGTGAAAAACCCCGATATTCAGTGGGAAAGTGGCTTATAATACCTCATTCTCATTGGCCAAAAAACCTATTTAAACCCGGGAACAATCAGCTTTTATTGGCAGTGGGAACAGCTCACTGATGTGTGTCTACCTGGGTCAAACGACTCGGCAAGCGACCCGCATTGAAATTGCCTTAGGTTACTTCTGATCTAACATGCCAAAACTACCCTGTTTATGTTTGATAAGCATGGAGCAGCTCTGGAGAGAGGGATTCAGACAGATAATAAATTGAAACAGAGAATACTGACTACTTCCTTACATTTTGCTCACCATTGTTTACGTTCCTGCTTTCTGTCACACTGTTCTGCGACAGAAAAAAGGTAAAATGAGGCTGCCTGCGAGGGAATAGAGCAGTTTTTATTGCAAATGGGAAGGGAGCTAAAAGCTGGTTGTTAGCGGGTTGACCTATGTTTGAAACACACACTAACCCTCTATTTTCAATGGGAAAGAGGCTATCTATGACAGTGACATTTTAGTTCTGGTGTGAATTGTCAATCAGATAATTCAATACGCATCAAAACACATGTCAAAATATGATTTATCAAAATAGATCTTGATTTGCTAACAAATTATATAGAAGGCGGTTTTTTCATTATCCTTCTGGAAAACCTTATCTTTACATTAATACACTTTCCACACAAAGACTCCTCTATGAAATACATTTCATTTATGAGAACAGTGCAAATGTAGAAAAAAAAAGGTTTTCTAAAGCCAACATGTGTATGTAAATCAGTGAGTAGAAATGTTTCTGGTTTGAACTGCTGAAATTATGACTGTTTTTTATTTTAATTTTAAAGCGCCTTACATTATTAACATTGTTTCCACTATTGCAAAGCAGCCACTATAAGCATAGGTGTAAAACATTTGTTGAGTTTAAGAAAAGCCTTTGAACATAAAACAGTGGAACAAACAAGTGAGAACATGAGAACTCTTGGTACATAGGTTCTCATCCATTTATTTTTATTTGGATTCTTGTGTAAAAATACAATCTGGTCTATGTTTTCAGCTTTTAGAAAACTTCTTTCAGCAGAGACGTCTCTTGCAGTGAGAAAACTCCTGCAGAGACACTCTAGTACCATAGAAGCAGAGGCAACCCTTTGCTTCTTTACAGACATTAAGGCAATCTGAATTAAGCCTCCTCCACCAGTACAGTCATGGCCAAAAGTTTTGAGAATGATTCAAATGTTAGTATTTACAAAGTCCACTGCTTCAGTTTTTAAAACGGTAATTTGCATATACTCCTGAATGTTATAAAGAGTGATCAGCGTAACAGCAATTCATTGCAAAGTTAATATTTGCCTAGAAAATGAACTTTATCCCCCAAAACACATTTCAACATCATTGCAGCCCTGTCTTAAACGACCAGCTAACATGCTTTCAGTGATTGCTTCATTAACACAGGTGTGGGGGGTGATGAGGACAGGGCTGGAGATCAATCTGTCAGGATTCAGTCAGAATGACACCACTGGACACTTTAATAAGAGGCTGGTGCTTGGCATCATTGTTTCTCTTCTGTGAACCATGGTTATCTCTAAAGAAACACGTGCAGTCATCATTGCACTGCACAAAAATGGCCGAACAGGAAAGAGAACGGCAGCTAGAAAGATTGCACCTCAGTCAACAATCTATCGCATCATCAAGAACTTCAAGGAGAGAGGCTCCATTGTTGCCAAAAAGGCTCCAGGGCGCCAAGAAAGACCAGCAAGCGCCAGGACCGTCTCTTAAAGGTGTTTCAGCTGCGGGATCGGGCTACCAGCGGTGCAGAGCTTGCTCAGGAATGACAGCAGGCAGGTGTGAGTGGATCTGCACTGTGAGGCGGAGACTCTTGGAGCAAGGCCTGGTCTCCAGGAGGGCAGCAAAGAAGCCACTTCTCTCCAGGAAAACCATCAGGGACAGACTGATATTCTGTTAAAGGTACAGGGAGTGGACTGCTGAGGACTGGGGGAAAGTCATTTTCTCTGATCAATTCCCTTTCCGATTGTTTGGGACATCTGGAAAACAGCTGGTTGGGAGAAGACGAGGTGAGCGCTACCAGCAGTCTGGTCTCATGCCAACTGTAAGGCATCCTGAAACCATTCATGTGTGGGGTTGCTTCTCAGCCAAGGGAGTCGGCTCTCTCACAGTCTTACCTAAAAACACAGCCATGAATAAAGAACGGTACCAGAATGTCCTCCGAGAGCAACTTCTCCCAGCCGTCCAAGAGCAGTTTGGTGATGAACAATGCCTTTTCCAGCATGATGGAGCACCTTGACATAAAGCAAAGGTGATATCTAACTGGCTCAGGGAACAAAACATAGAGATTTTGGGTCCATGGCCTGGAAACCCCCCTGATCTTAATCCCATTGAAAACTTGTGGTCAATCATCAAGAGACAGGTGGACACACGAGAACCAGATGCAAGAATGGACTGCTATCAGTCAGGATTTGGTCCAGAAGTTGATTGAGAGCATGTATATAGAAAATAATGAATTTTAATATCAATGGTGCTTTTAAAGAAACAAAAATCTAAAATTTTTACAGGAAATTAATAACTCATAGCTAAAAATATAAAACTATTAAATTATTACAGAAAAGAAAGTAAGTAGGGCATAAAATTAGGTGAAATTAAAAGTTTTAAACTGACAAAACTTGTAAAATGGAGGAATTAACCTAAAATTAAATTACAAAAAACAAAATTAAATTGTGAAAAGTATGTTGTGAAAAGGCAAAAGTATGTTGGAAAAAAAAAGGCAAAGTAAGTTGAGAAAAGGCAAAAGTATGTTGATGAGAAAAGCAAAGATATGGTGATGAGAAAAGTATGTGATGAGAGGGGAACGTGACTAAAAGTGACTGAAGGATGAAGTGGGGTGACTGACCAGACAACATTCCTTTCCTGAAAAGGCTTCTTCTTTTATATGGTAAAGATGAAAAACTTTAGTTTATTATTTATTTTTGATTTTTGTAAATATGTTTAGTATCAGGTTTAAACACTGCCTTTTTGAATTATTATTTTAACCCATTTCTCTCTGGAGCTGAGAGTTTCCTTGAACTCTCCTCTCATCCATCCATCATTTAAATCTTCTTACCTTACCTTCTTTTTGGCCTCTAACTTAAACTTGGTTTATCTTATCTTTAACATTTTTGTATTGCAACATTAAAAGAACCTGATTTTTTTAGCAATTCAGATCAAAAATTTTTCCTTGGGCAGTTGACAATTCCTTGGAACCTTGCCTTTGTTCTACTGCCCTAGAAATGCAAAATCTGTCCCATCATCTACAGGTAATTTAACTCTGCCTGATATCCACACCAATCCTCTGGTGCCGACGTGGATAACTGGGGGGATCCCACTCTAGATTACCGACGTCTCATTAAAATTAAGTACCTTCTGGTGGCACCTACAACCTTCCTCTCACTCTTACAGAGAGCCTCACGTTCCTATGCGAGGTCTTTTGGTTCACAGGTGGAAAAAAAGGTCATTAACTCCCCACCTGCACTCTAATCAGCGTTGGGAAAGCACTTCTTCCTCCTAAGGTGCTGGAACAGCTTTCACTGCTGGAGAAACTGCTATAGTCTGTGATCATCTGAATGCCTTTCCACATCCTCCTGGTGTTGCTGTTGTTGTGGAAAAGATCCTGGATTTTCTGGCTGTGGTTCTGCTTCGCTGATCTGATAGCACGGTTTAAGTTGGCGCGCTGGTTTTCCTTAGGTGGAAAACTTTGAATCAATCTGACTGGATGATCTGGTGAACTGCAAAGTGCCTTGAGATGACATGTGTTGTGAATTGGAGCTATAGAAATAAGATAATAAGATAAAGCATGTTTCATAAAAACATCTCCTGCAGTTTTTCCAGATCAATGAGGTCTTTTTACGTCCAGTTGGTCCATTTTTCAGTCCATGATGCAGCTTCATGACCAGTTTTCTTCTAAGCAAAAAGAAAGGAGAACAGAACAGAGTTTTCTGAATGATTTTAATCGTTCCCAACCAAACATAGACGCCATTAGGTTTTACAGTTTCTCCAGTTAATCAGTTTTAATCTGAGCATCAAATGAAAACAAATCAAACACCAACTTCAATAAAATTAAACAAATAAACTGAAACATAAAAACATCAAGAGGAAAACAATCAATCAATCCCAGATGAGTCTCCTTTTATTCCCTTCTGGTCAATGATCCGACCAACAGTTGAGTTCAGCTCCAGTAAAGAGGAGAAAACAATAAAATGATGCAGGAGAACCATGGTTCTGGTCAAGAACCTGGAACCAAAGCCCACTTTTAATGGTCCCAGTTTGAAAAATGACAGCTGGGCCTCTTTACCACATCATGTTGCAGCCGTTGCTGTTTATCTGCTGTCATTATCTATCTGGGTTTTTCTTTCAGTCTTTTTCTCTCGTCATTCCGTAAAAATTCAAAAAATATCCACTGGACTTGGTTTTCAAGATTTGAAGACGTTTCGCCACCTCTCCAGGAAGCTTTCTCAATTCAAATGTCTGGATCCGCAGTGAGTTTGAGTCTTATATGGACAAGGCCTTGTATTGCTTGGAAACATGCAAATGGTAACCGATGAAAGGGTCGTTTAGTTCCGTTAGTTTTCTCTCGTCGTACTCGTACTTGTACTCGTCGTCTCCCGCTTTATCTGGAACCGGGTCGCGGGGGCAGCAGACTAAGCAGAGACTCCCAGACTTTCCTCTCCGCAGACACCTCCTCCAACTCTGTTGGGGGAAGCCCTAGGCGCTCCCAGGCCAGCCGAGAGACATAGTCTCTCCAGCGTGTCCTGGGCCGTCCCCTGGGCCTCCTCCCGGTGGGACGTGCCTGGAACACCTCCCGAGGGAGGCGTCCAGGGGGCATCCGAAGAAGATGTCAGAGCCACCTCAACTGACTCCTCTCGATGTGGAGGAGAACCGGCTCTATACTGAGCCTCTCCCGAATGACCAAGCTCCTCACCCTATCTCTAAGGGAGAGCCCAGCCACCCTGTGGAGAAAGCTCATTTCAGCCGCTTGTATCCGGGATCTCGTTCTTTCGGTCATGATCCAGATTTCATGACCATAGGTGAGGGTAGGAACGTAGACCGACCGGTAAATTGAGAGCTTTGCCTTTTCGCTCAGCTCTCTCTTCACCACGACAGACCGGTGCAGCGTCCGCATTATTGCAGCAGCCACACCGATCCGTCTATCGATCTCCCGCTCCATTCTTCCCTCACTCGTGAACAGGGCCCCAAGATACTTGAACTCCTCCACTTGAGGCAGGGACTCTCCTCCAACCTGAAGGGGACAAGCCACCTTTTTCCGGTCGAGAACCATGGCCTCGGACTTGGAGGAGCTGATTCTCATCCCGGCCACTTCACACTCGGCTGCGAACCGCCCCAGCGCACGCTGTAGGTCTTGGCAGGAGGGAGCCAGCAGAACTACGTCATCCGCAAAGAGCAGGGACGAAATCCGCTGTTCCCCAAACCAGACCCCCTCCGGTCCTTGGCTGCGCCTAGAAATCCTGTCCATAAAAGTTATGAACAGGACCGGTGACAGAGGGCAGCCCTGTCGGAGTCCAACATGCACCGGGAACAGGTCCGACTTAGTGCCGGCAATGCAAACCAGACTCCTGCTCCGCTTGTACAGAGAACGGATGGCCCCTAATAAAGGGCCCCCGACTCCATACTGCTGGAGCACCCCCCACAGGGCAGCACGAGGGACACGGTCGAATGCTTTCTCCAAGTCCACAAAAAACATATGGACTGGTTGGGCAAACTCCCATGAACCCTCAAGCACCCTGCAGAGGGTGTAGAGCTGGTCCACTGTTCCACGGCCAGGACGAAAACCACACTGCTCCTCCTGCAGCCGAGGTTCGACAATCAGCCGGACTCTCCTCTCCAGCACCCTGGCATAGGCCTTTTTCCGGGGAGGCTGAGAAGTGTGATTCCCCGATAGTTGGAACACACCCTCCGGTCCCCCTTCTTGTGGAGGGGAACCACCACCCCAGTCTGCCAATCCAGGGGGACTGTCCCCGACCTCCACGCGATGTTGAAGAGACGTGTCAACCATGACAGCCCGACAACATCCAGAGCTCTGAGATACTCAGGACGGATCTCGTCCACCCCCAAAGCCTTACCACCATGGAGTTTTTTGACTACCTCGGTGACTTCAGCCTGGGTGATGAACGAATCCAGCCCCAAGCACCTCGTCTCTTCTTCCCCCACGGAAGGCGTGTCTGTCGGGTTGAGGAGATCCTCAAAGTATTCCTTCCACCGCCCGACAATTTCCTCCTTCAAGGTCAGCAGCTCCCCACTCCCACTGAAAACAGTGTTAGTGAAGCACTGCTTTCCCCTCCGGAGGCGCCGGACTTTCTGTTAGTTTTAAACTGTTTGTTTCTAGTTTTCAGTTTTAAAGCCAAACCACAGACTGGGCCTGTAAAGTAGAGGAGCTGTGGACAGGAAGCTGCTGCTACTTCCTGAATCTGACTTTGTTTAATGTCTCTGATCAGAAACACCTGAAATAAATGAAGCATGAAAGAAGTGATGGATGGATGGAAGATCTAAGGGTCTGGAGCTGAGCTTGGAGATGATGCATGAATAGCAGAGAGGAATCAGACACATTAGGATTTTACTACAGAGTAAAATCCTAATGTAAGAGTAAGCCCACACTGTTCCCGGGCACCGCACAATGGAAGCCCACTGCTCCCCAAGGGGATGGGTTAAATGCAGAGAATTAATTTTGTTGCTCTGTACTTGTGACAGTGGAATGACAATAAAGTTGAATTCTATTCTAATATTGATGTTAATATTTTGTTTTTTTTTAAATGTGTTAGGTCTTGGTTCAATAGGCTATGTTCATTTCAATATGTTTTAATAAACATTTTACCAGTCCGGCCCTCGGTTTGTAGCAAATTTGTTTTTTTGTCCCTCTGTGTATTTGACATTGACATCCCTACTGTATAGAGTCCTCCTAGATTCACTGTTGCCTAATTTTTTTATCCACATTTGTTGTTCTGCTGTTTCTGTTTAATGGCACTTCTAGATCAGTGATTTGTTGTGTTTATTGCTTTAAGTAAATATCAGAGCTGTACATCTTTGTCTTTTCAGATAAGGTTGTGACAAAAGTATAGCTGTATATGAAAATGCATAATGTGGAATCCAAGCTCTGCAGTAAATGCACAATCCTAAAAAGGACATCATTTTCTTTTTAGTAACTGGTTTAGGTGCATTTGCTATTGCAGTTTTTTGCTCTTCTTTTATCTTTTTACCTTCTTCTGAAATAACATGGCCTAAGTAACAGACTTTTTCCTGCACCCACTGCATTTTTTCTTTGCTTACTGAGTGTCCTGTTTTAGCTTAATGATTTAGCAGTTGCAGGGAGTCTTCTCTACAGTGTTCAGCTGTTGTAGGCGCAACCAGAAAGTCATCCAGTACATTAACTCCTAGCTTCCGTGCTTTGGATTAAAGCTCTCTAAACAAGTTGAAATGGCCTGAGTAAAATTGTAGGGATGTCTGCGAATCCCTGGGCAGGAATGTTTACATGTATTTTTTCCCCTCGAAATTAAAAGCAAACCAAAATTGAGAATCGGGGTGCACTTGTAAAGAAAAGAATGCATTACTTAGGCCAAGCACTGTGAAAAATTTGCTGTCAGAATCCAGTGTGTTTACATCCACCTAATTTTAAGAAATCCTTGCCTTTTTGCATACCCAAATTGAAAAGTCATTTCAGAAAGCTTCACAAAGAGGCACTTGCTAGGCCAATTGCGCACATGATAAATCAATCCATTAATCACGGAATAGGGCCTTTAGCATGGAAGATAACCAGAGTTACTCCAGTGTTTAAGACAGGAGACAAAACCAAACCAGACAACTATCGTCCTATAAGTATTTTGCCAATCATCTCAAAAATTGCAGAGAAATGGGTTGTTGCACAGCTAGTGGAATACTTAAATAATTGTTCAAATGCTCTCCATCCCATGCAGTTTGGTTTTAGGAAGCATCACTCAACAGAGACAGCCACTTGTTACTTCTTAGAAAATCTAAAACAACAGCTGGATAAGGGCGGCTTTGTGGGTGCTGTTTTCCTTGATTTGAAACATGCTTTTGATACGTTCAACCATAAGGTTCTGCTGGCTAAGTTAACTCAGTTTAATTTCTCTAAAAGTACCATCTGCTGGATGAAATCATATCTGTCTAACAGAAAACAAGCAGTTCAAATAGATCATTCTCAGTCCACCTTCCTCACTTGCTCTGCTGGAGTTCTACAGGGATCAATACTCAGACCAATTTTATTCAGCCTTTATGTTAATGATTTACCCAATATCTGTAAAACTGTAAACATGCAATTATATGCTGATGACACTGTACTATATGTCCATGCACAAACTAAAAGTGAAGCTGCTGCTCCAGCGCTATGGTATCAGTGTCTCAATGACCCCAAGACTCCTGCCTACATCTTAACATTAGAAAAACAGTCTGTATGTTCTTCTCCCGACAGCCAGTAGAGGGTGATGAACCATCTGTGTTAATCAATGGAGAGAGATTGGATGTGGTTAAACACTTTAAATATCTTGGAGTGGTCTTTGATTCCAATTTAAATTTCAAGCAGCATGTAAAGAGAATCTCAAACATAATTAGGTTTAATCTTTCAAACTTTAAACATATAAGACCCTCTCTGACTTCTGAATCAGCAAAAACCTATATGCATGGCATGATATTTAGCCATATAAACTACTGCCGTACCACATGGTGTCACACTTCAAAGGCCATTCTGAAACCCCAACAGTCTCTCTTCAAGACAACTCTGAAAGTTCTTGATAAAAAACCTGTACATTATCATTATTGTAACATTTTAAGTAAGTACAGATGTTTCTGGATGCATGCCATGTTTTTAAAGTTTTAAATGGACTTGCTCCTCCTCCTATAACAGATTTTATAAGCAAAAAAAAAAAACATTACTAGAATAAACACTAGAGCTTTAACCAGAGGAGACTAATGTTCAGCGGCGTAGGACCAAATTTGGCCAAATGGTTGCATCCACTAGTTAAAATAGTTCCTAAATCGCAATACAGGCGACGGATAAAACAATATTCGCTAAAATGTGAGGTACAGAAAGGTATAAAGCCAGTTATGAAAGATTTATTGGATACAGGAAAAATGAGACGACGTCCATATTATCCGTGTAACACAATTAATACAGATATAACAGCATGTAAAATTAGAAACAACTGTAGAGGACAGCTACTACAAAGTAAATATCTCTTTAATTCTATGGTTTCTATAGTGAAACTACATATTAGTGTCTAGAATGCTCTCTGCTGCCCCACTCCATTGAGGTAATTTTAGTGGTCAGTCATTGTAACTGCAAGTAAATTTAATCTGAATCCAAGATGGCCAACAATCAGCAAGACCTGTTGACCAGTGCTGGCATATTCTCTCAATCCACTTATTGTAAAACAGCCCAACAGGTAAAAATGGGTCGTGTGGAGGGTTTTTTCCCTGCTCAACTATCCTTCCAGGGGGAGAAGGTCAAACATCCAGTTTGCAGGAAGGCTTCCTGCCGAAAGGCAAAGACGAAAAACAACATTAAACTCAGTGAAACAAAGGCTCACGTTAGACTCTGCTAATCTCAGCTTGGCGAGAGTACCCACAACTGGCAAACACTCTGGCGTCGAGGTAGTGGCAGTCAACGGCTCAAATACTCCTCAGTCATGAACCAACGAGCTGCAGGTGTGCAGAAGGGCCAACGAGAACAGGGGACCACCTGGTGGTGGAGGGAAAGACAAACACAAAAACAACCCACACAAACTGGATTCCTAACAGTAACCCCCCCAGCCCCCTCAACAACCACCACCCGGCGGTCCTGAAGAGCTGGAGGGCTGAGAAAGATGGACGTCTCTAATAAGGGATGGGTCCAAAATAAAGGATCCAGGGATCCAGGAGCGGTCCTCAGGACCATAACCCTCCCAGTCAACCAGGTACTGCCACCCACGGTGACGGGGCTTCAACAACCCTGCGGACCGTGTAGGCAGGGTGACCATCAATGTCCAAGGGGGGAGGGAACTCAGCAAGTGGGCACAAGAGGCTGGAAAAAACAGGCTTCAGTTGAGAGAGGTGAAAGGTGGGGTGAATTCTGAGAGTAGAGGGGAGACAGACAGCGGATGAGCTGATGGTCCTCTCCACCTCATAAGGGCCGATGAAGCATGGAGACATCTTTCGAGACATGGCCTTCAAGGGAATATCTCGAGTGGAGAGCCAGACTTTTTGACCCGGAATAAACGTAGGCGATCCTCCTCCTGAAGTCAGCCCACCTATGGTTGAGTTCAGGCGATCGTCCGAGAGCCGATCCTGTTCCAGACGGCCCTGCAGCGGCGGATGTGGTGCTGAACAGAGGGAACAGCAATGGCAGCCTCCTCAGCCGGAAAAAGGGGAGGCTGGTATCCCAGAGACCTCAAAAGGGCAGAGTCGGGTGGCAGATGAGACATGGGTGTTGTGGGCATACTCGACCCATGGGAGAAACTGGCTCCAATCGGTAGGGTTGGATGCAGACAGACATCTGAGGCTGGCCTCCAACTCCTGGTTCATGCGCAAGACTTGACCATTGGACTGGGGATGATAGCCGGAAGTCAGTGAGACTTTGGCTGAACAAAAACCCTTCCAAACCTGAGAGATGAACTGAGGACCTCAATCTGAGAGGATGTCTTGGGGAATCCCATGAAGGCAGAAAACATGCTCAACCAGGAGTTAGGCTGTTGGTAGAGCTGCAGGAACTTTCTTCAGCGAAACGAGATGGCAGGCCTTACAGAAACGGTCGATAATGGTAAGAATGGTAGTCATACCTTTAGAGGTGGGTTGTCCAGTGATAAATTCTATCACTGCATGAAAAGTGGGATTTTCGTCAATATGCGGCACTGTAGATTGAAGTTCAGGTTAACGGCAGTTTACGGTAATTTGCAGGCGTCGCCGAAAACTCCCAGATATTGTCAGAAATTAACGTGGGCTTTCTTAGGCAGTGTTCCCCCCATGCGTCCCCCCCATGGAATTCTAGGGGAGGCTTTAACATGTTAATGAAAATGCTGTGAGCTATACAAATGCAAATCAGGGTTGCAGGGGGAGTTTTACCCCAAGTGACATTTTTCTAAAAGGTAAGAAAATCTCTGATACAAAGAGATCAGGCTCAGTATAGCCTCTTACATTTTAGCTTGAATTGATTTATTTAATTAAAGTATAGAAACCAAAACAGATCTTTAGCTGACAGAGCAATACATTTAGAGCAGTAATTATTTTTTTTAAAATTTGCATTTAAGATAAAAAATAAAATGTTGTCTGTCAATATGCTCAATTCACAATTACTTAAGTAGAAAAGTTTCAAGAAATTAGTCTGAGATGATTCACTTTATAACATACCGCATTATCCTGCTGGAAGTAGCCATCAGAAGATTGGTACACTGTGGTCATAAGGACATAAGGTCAAGCAGCTGCAGCGTCTAGCTTCTGACTTTGAATGGCAGACCTTGATCAGAGTTTCCAGCTCTGCACAGAGAGCAGCAGGGGAAATCCAAAATAGGAATCTTCAGGTTTGGCTCACCAGGGCTGGAAGGCAGGTTAAGCTCACCCAGAGCTTCAGGCTTGAGACAGGTTTCCTGTGAGCAAAGACAGAGGAAGGTTAGAACCAGTTTTCTCACTTAGAGACAACTTAGATTCTTCAGGTAACAGAGGCTCAGGTTGCTAACCAAACTAAGGTCAACACTGCGGTGTCGAAGAAAGGTCTGGCAGCTGCTTATGAAGGGCAGGTCTCCTGATGAGAAGATGCGTCTCAGGTGTGCTGGAGGGCTCCAGCCCAGGAGACCCACAGCGCACTTTGCTGGTGGAAGGTGGTACATCTCCAGATCCCAACAGTACCCCCCTCTCAACGACCGCCTCTTGGCGGTCCCGAGGAAGTGGACGGGAGGGAACTCTCATACTCCTCGATCCGTCCTGGATCGAGGATGTATGAGCCAGGAACCCAGGTGCGGTCCTCCGGACCGTAGCCCTCCCAGTCGACGAGGTACTGCCATCCGTGACCTCGCCGACGGGAGTCCACGATCCCGCGAACTGTGTAGGCCGGATGGCCGTCGATGTCCAGGGTGGGTGGAGGGGAGTCTGATGGAGGGCACAGGGGGCTAGTAACGACAGGTTTGACTTGGGAGACATGGAACGTAGGATGGATGCGGAGATTCGGTGGCAGGTGCAGGCGGACAGCAGAGGGGTTGATTATTTGGGCAATTTTATATGGGCCGATGAACCGAGGTGACAGCTTTTTAGACATGGCTTTGAGGGGAATGTCACGTGTTGACAACCAAACCTCTTGGCCTATGGTGTAATCAGGGGCAGGACGTCTCCTAGAATATGCGAAGCGTTTTGAAGAAGCAGAAGAGCGGTTGAGGGTGGTGATGGTGTCCTTCCAGATGCGCTGACAACGGCGGATGTGGTGATGGACTGATCTGACCGTTATCTCTCTCTCGTCTGCAGGGAAAAGTGGAGGCTGATAACCAATGGAAACTTGGAACGGGGATAAACCAGTAGAAGCGGATTTTAATGAGTTATGGGCGTACTCGATCCAGGTCAGAAACTGACTCCAGTCAGTAGGGTTATAGGATGTTAGGCAGCGGAGAGTGGATTCTAGTTGTTGATTCATCCTCTCCGTCTGCCCGTTAGACTGTGGGTGATAACCAGAGGTGAGGGAGGACTTACAGTTTAACGCAGAACAGAAAGCTTTCCAGACCTGTGAGATGAACTGAGGACCGCGGTCAGAGAGGATTTCTTGTGGAATACCATGGAGTCTGAAAACATGCTTCACGAGAAGCTGGGCCGTCTGGAAAGCCGTGGGAAGTTTCCTGAGGGGAATTAAGTGACAGGCCTTGGAAAAACGGTCGACGATGGTTAAAATGGTGGACATACCTCTGGAAATCGGGAGACCTGTGACAAAATCTACGGCGATATGTGACCAAGGACGGGTTGGAACAGGTAGAGGATGCAGCAGACCAGAAGGTGGTTGATGAGAGGTCTTGTGTCTGGCCCAGATGGGACATGCCAAAACGTACTCCTTAACGTCCTTGTGTAGTGATGGCCACCAGAAACGTCTTGTAATGAGGCCAATTGTTCTGCTAACTCCATGATGGGCGGAAAATTTAGCTGCATGCATCCACTGGATCAGTCGGGATCTGACGGAAGATAGAACATAAGTTTTATTTGGAGGGTCGTTACCTGGGTCAGGTTCAGAGGCTAGGGCAGAGTTGATGAGATCAGTGATCTCCCAGGAGACGACTCCAACAGTACAGGAGGCAGGAAGAACAGGCTCGGGTGTCTCAGGTTGATCAGTGGAGTACAGACGAGAGAGAGAATCGGCTTGACGTTCTTGGAACCAGGTCTGTAAGAAATAATAAGGTTGAAACGGGAAAAGAATAATGACCATCTAGAGTGACGTGGGTTGGATCATTTTGCCGATTGGAGATAAGCCAGGTTTTTGTGGTCTGTCCAAACCAATACTGGATGCTCGGCCCCCTCGAGCCAGTGTCTCCATTCCTCCAGGGCGAGTTTAATGGCTAGAAGTTCTTGGTCTCCAACATCATAATTTTGCTCCGCTGGTGAGAGTCTACGTGAAAAAAAAGCACAGGGGTGAGTTTTTTGGTCTGAGTGAGATTGCTGAGATAAAACAGCTCCAACACCGGAGTCAGATGCGTCCACCTCTAAGATAAACTACTTAGAGGGATCTGGCTGGTTAAGGATGGGTGCTCTGGAAAACAGGTTCTTTAATTTTTTTAAAGCGTTTTGGGCTTCAGGTGTCCATTGAAAGGTCTTCTTCACAGAAGTCAGAGTTGTGAGAGGTAGAGCTGTTTGACTATAGTTCCTTATGAAGCGTCTGTAAAAGTTTGCAAACCCAAGAAATCTCTTTAGCTGTTTGCGGTTTTCAGGAGTCGGCCAGTCCAGAACTGCCTTTATCTTGTCTTCAGATGGCTTCACCTGCCCGCCCTCGAGCACAAACCCTAAAAAAGTGACAGATGGTTGGTGAAATTCACATTTTTCTGCTTTCACAAAGAGTTTGTTTTCCAAAAGTCTCTGCAGAACTAGACGAACATGTTTCTTGTGGTCAGAGAGATTCTTGGAGTAGATCAAAATATCATCGATGTACACAAAAACGAATACGTTCAAAAAATCTCTGAGAACGTCGTTGACAAGAGCTTGGAAGCAAGCTGGAGCGTTTGTGAGACCAAAAGGCATGACCAAATACTCAAATTGGCCTAAGGGGGTCTTAAAGGCTGTCTTCCATTCATCTCCTTCTCTTATTCTAAGGAGGTGATAAGCGTTTCTCAAATCGAGTTTAGTGAACACTGTTGCACCCTGAACAGGTTCAAACGCTGATGCCAGTAATGGCAGGGGGTACTTATTTTTGACGGTTATCTGATTTAAGCCTCTGTAATCTATACAGGGTCGTAGGGAACCATCTTTTTTACCCACAAAAAAGAAACCAGCACCAAGAGGAGATGAAGATGGACGAATAATTCCAGCAGCTAGAGACTCATTGATATATTTTTCCATGGTCTCGCGTTCAGGTTTGGAGATGTTGTATAGTCTACTGCTGGGAAGGGGGGCTCCTGGTAGTAAATCTATGGCGCAGTCATATGTTCTGTGAGGTGGAAGAGACGTCGCACTGACCTTACTGAAGACTGCTGCCAGATCATGATACTCGAGAGGAACAGAAGTAAGGTCAGGAGAGTCCATCTCCCCCCTACCTCTAGGGGACTGAATAGCAGGAGCCGCAGAACGAAGGCATGACTCGTGACAGGAAGGGGACCAAGACTCAATGTGGCGTTCAGCCCAGTTGATATGGGGGTTATGACGTTCCAGCCACTCGAATCCCAGCACCAGGGGGGAGCATGCAGAAGGAAAAACAAAAAACGTTAAAGTTTCACGATGGTTTCCAGAGATTAAAAGTTCTAGAGGTTGTGTCTGATGAGTGACTTGATGAAGCTTCTTTCCGTCAATAGCAGATACTCTGAGAGGCTTAGATAAAGGGACAGTCTCAATATTTAATTGCTGGACCAGATCTGAATCAATGAGATTTCTTTCACACCCAGAGTCAATGAAAGCCGACAAGGTGAGATTCTGGTTGGAGAAAAAAAGAGTAGCAGGCAACATCAGATGAAGAGTTTTATCAGTTTTCAGATGGCCCGTCAGACTCCTCAATTCCTCTGACGGGCCCTGGCTTTTGACTTAGCCGGACATGAAGCCAGTCTCACCACAGTACAGACACAGATTGCCTCTAAATCTTTGTTGTCTTTCCTCAGGGGATAGCCTTGTGTGTCCAATCTGCATGGGTTCGACCTCCGCTCCATCTGAGTGAGAGACTTGGACAGGCACAGAAAAAGTCTGGTTTTTAGACTTAGGCTTGGAACTGGGTTCTGTGGGTCCAGAAAAAACAGAAGCATTGTTAAATGCAGGAGCTGACACAGAAAAATTTAGACTTCTTTGTCTAGAGTGATTTCTAGTTCGGAGTCTGTTATCCAGTCTGATGGTTAAACGGATTAAGTCCTCCAAACTAGCTGGTTCGTCGATTGTGGCTAGTTCGTCCTTGATGTTATCATTTAAAGCCTTAAAATAAGCACTCTTAAGTGCACATTCGTTCCAACCTGAGGCTGCGGCTTTAACCCGGAAGACAATGGAGAACTCAGCCACAGTAGAATTTCCCTGTTTTAAATTTAGCAAGGCTCGGGAATCAATTGTTTTATCTGAGTCGTGGTTAAATATTTGGGAAAACTCAGATATGAACTTGGAAAATGTACAAGAAAAACTGGACTCTGAAGAGAACCTTGCCTCTGCCCATTCAAGAGCTCGTCCAGTGAGTTGAGAAAGAATGAAGGATATTTCTTTTCTATCATTCGGAAAACTGCCTGGAGATTGTTCAAAAAGTAAACGACATTGAAACAAAAATCCTTTACAATCCCTTTGGTTACCTGAAAATCTTTCAGGTGGACTTGGATGGAACTCAGGAAATGACGTCACTGCCGGTGACCTTAGAGGCGGAAGTGGATCCGGAACAGGACGTACTGCTGGCGTGGCATTAGCGCTTCCCATGTAGCTGGTATACGTTTGTAGCACTTGGTTCTGATGTTCAATTTTAGTGTGTAACTCACGGAGGGTATGCGCATGTCCAAGGATCTGAGCGTCCTGTTCCTCAAGCCTCCTCCGGAGGTGATCTGCTGGGCTTTGTGTTTGGCCGCAGTGTTCTGTCATGATCGGTTCTGAATTAAACCTACATGCAGAACACTACAAAGGAGACTGATGAAAAGTTTAACAGAGTTTATTTGACGTTGGTACAAAACTAGATAACGTTCAGGAAACAGGTCCGGGCTGGATACTCAAGCGTCTGCAGAGATGACAGTTTGGTTAACCAGGTGGATTTGAGAAGTTGTTGAGATTTCAGATTTTCTCAGAAAATACCTTGAATGGGTCCTGGCTTTCTTCTCTGAGGGAGGGAACCGGTTGGGTCCAGAGACTGTTGGTTTAGCAGAGTGCTCAGCAGCTGCAGCGTCTAACTTCTGACTGTTTGTCTGACCTTGGCTTGAGTGATTAGCTCTCATCCAGAGAGCAGCAGGTGGATGCCAAAGTGAGATCTTCAGGTTTGGCTCTCTAGGGCAGGCAGGCTGGTTCAGGTTAAGCTCTCCCAGAGCTTCACACGAGAGACAGGTTTTCCAAACTTAGCTAACACTGCAGCGTCGAAGGAAGGTCTGGCAGCTGCTTAAGTAGTAGAGGTCCTCTAATGGGCTGACGAGCTCCAGGTGTGCTGGAAGGCTCCAGCCCAGAGGACCCACGGCGCACTCTGCTGGAGAAAGGTGGAACTTCTCCAGATCCCAACAAAATGGAGAGGTTAAACCGAGAGAAAAACAGAGACCAGTGGTATTGACGAGGGTTAAGTGTCTTGGTGGACTGAATATATGAAAGGTTCTTGTGGTCCGTCCATACCAAAACAGGGTGAGCCACTCCCTTTAAAATGCAAGGTAAAATCACAGGTGGATCCTCTGAAAATACATGTGCTGGATTTTATCCATATATTGCTTGGATAAGTATCCGAAGTCCGCATATCTCCAGATCTCTGAAAGATGCGCTTTGCATATCTTTTCCATGTCTATGAAAGATATGGAAAAAATACAGGTTGTATCTTCTCAGAATTTAACCCATGCCTTCCTTTTTAAGAGTTTTTTTTGTTGAATTCACACAGCTTGTGACAATTCTTCTTGCTAGCAAGGCAAACACATTAGTCACCGATGTGATTTATTCTGTGCAGCTTGCCTGCTACTGAACATGCTAACAGACAGGCTTACTCAATCCTGGTCTGATTAGTCAGTGGTGACACCATCAGAAACAAATAAGATTTGTCAGTGATTCCTTTACTTTATCTCCATGTTGTTCATTATTTTTTCTACCCAGCAAGTGTTTCGTTTCTGACACTCCCTTTAATCATATCACATAATTAAAGGGGAAATATAGACTTACTCCCAATGTTTGAATCTATACCCAGCAAAAAAAATGTTTTAAGTGTTAAAAGCACATTTGATTGTTTATTTTATTTAAATATCAATGTTGTATGGTTTAAATGAGAATATAAATGACTGTCATTTTTAATTCTATTGGTAGAAAGTATATAAAATATAGATTTTTGTAAATTATGGATTTGGAATGTTTATTATTATTTGTGCCAAGGCTTGTACTTGTGTTAAACAGACATTTATTAAAGCTATACATATATATATATATATATATATATATATATATATATATATATATATATATATATATATATATATATATATATATATATATATATATATATATATATATATATATATATATATATATATATATATATATATATATATACATATATATATATATATATATATATTTTTTTTTTTTTTTTATTTATTTATTTTATTTTTTTCCCGAATTCATGTGACAAGTTAAGCTTAAAGCTGCAGTAAATGATAAGTAGTACCTCATAGTATTGGAAAAGTATGTTGATAGGCTTAAATAATTCAATGTTGAACTCTATTTTATACTGAACATTTGGAAAATTAAAAGTCTATGTACCTTTGAAATCAACTTTCTCAAATCCATTTATTATGCAGATTATTTAATCTGAAGTTATACTGATGGGATAAAATATTTTTTGGGATGAGAATAAGTCAAATACATATCTACTTTGTGCAGAGTACTTCAACAACACCTAAACAATTGGTCTTAAGGTTACAACTTTTTATTGCTCAACAATCTGTCTGATAATACCCTCTGAGAGCAGAAGGGATCAAGGTTAACATATCAGAGAAATAAGATAGGAATGACTTTACTGTCCCACACAGGGGAAATTTGTTTGTGATAGTGGAACAACTAATAGAGGACACAATAAAAGAAAAGAAAAAAAATCAAGATTACACTCAAGAAACAACAAATAAAAAAAAGAAACACCTGGAAGATGAAAAAATAGAATACAGTTCAGTTAGTAATAAGAAAAGGCATATGTAGCTAAAAAATAATAGAATAACAAGTGAATATTAATGTAAAAAAACGTGCAGAAAACATTCCTTTAAATTGATGAAACATTTCTCAATAGTCATTACCCTTACCATATCTGTTTAAAAGTTTTGTTTCTGTCACTCCCTTTAGTCATATCACATAATTCTAATGCACTTCGTCTTCATTTGCATTAATGTAGACCCAATGTTTGAATTTATACTCAGCTAAATGTGACAGAGCCTATGAGAAACACATTGGTACACTGGAAAAAATCTAAATCTAGACGAGTCATTTTTTCTTAAAATAAGTGCATTTGCTCTTGGATTAAGGTAGTAAAAGAGACATCTTGCCAATGGAACAAGGCAATTTACACTTAGAATAAGAAAACAGAATAACATTGTTTAATTTCAAGTGCATATTATCCAATTATCTTATTTATCAGAGTAAAAATACTCATTTAGTTGGCAAACTATCTCATTTACCTACTCAAATTAAGGGGAAATACACTTATTTTAAGACATTTTTACTTATTTTTTAGATTGTTTTTTGAATGTATTGTGTATTTGATCAGAAAAAGACATACGTATTTATTGGAATTTGTGTGCACACTAGATTTATACAGATCTATTTGTGAAATGTATTAAATTTAGTACTTGATGTTCTTTTGTATGGAATCGTATAATCGAAACATTGGCTCTGTATTACACAGGCCTCAAGCTTACAAAGATAATTGCACTATTAGTGTGAAGAGTCAAGACAACCACTACTGCTTTCCTTGCCAGGACAGTAGGGGGGTTATTGCAGCCCACAAACACTCTCTCCACTTATTTCTCTTTTCTGAACTCATTGCGCCACACATTAATCCATCCCCACACACAAACTTTTGCACATATTGTAATCCTTCCTGGATTACAATATGTGCAAAAGTCTATATACATCAAACCCAGCATTGCATTCATGAACTGTGTATGGGTGGAAAAAAATACTCAGAGGGACTTTTCTGGACCTTAGTTGCTTTATTGCATTTAGGATGGAATAAAATTGAACAATACAGAAATTGTTATTTATTAACTATTTAAATGTACTAGTTGAATTGTTGTGCATTTATTTGAATGGGCATTTGCTTTCTTTTTTTTCCCCTTTTTTGTATAATCTTTTCTATGTTTGTATATAGTTATGATGTCATTTGGCATTAAAGAAAAAAACCAAATAAATGGTACTAACCAAAAACCATCACACAGTGTCTGTTTAGTATCTTGCATATACTTCCAGGCCATACCATGTGACCACTTCGGGAAGTGGGTCAGATTGCCCACAAACTTTGACAGCCATTTACACAGGAGAGTTGCAGTCAGTTCAATATTTCTAACTATTGCAATTGGCATCTGCTGTCCGACTGTGCCTCCCAATCCAAATTTTGTTGGATCAAAACCTGGTTTAAGCTTTTAAAGGTTGCTATACTACTTATTCAGTATTTTGACAAATTTGACGAATTTCTATTGGGTTGCGCTTATTACCGATATAGATTGGTATAAAAAAACAACCAAATTAGATTGGTTGGTTCAGCCAAAAGATTGGTTGGACAAATAACCTCCAACGAGATTAAAAACAAAAAGTATTTTTGAATAAAAATGACTAACACCTTTCATTTTGCTCATCATTGCTTAATTTGCACAAGGACTTTCACTTTTTTATTTCATAGAAATTACAGAAAAAACAGTGTACCTTAAACGATTGTTCTCTTCTAAGACATTTACGCACAAAAAACCTTACAAAAAACTTTATTATCCACACCAATCATGAACTATTTCAAATAGTGGGACAAAAAAATAAATAAAAACAACAGCAAAAAATCCCAGATTATATTAACTCTAGTTATACAGTCCACCAGTAGTTGGTAACATGTTCAGATAAAGCTTTATGAAATGTAGGGATTGTTGAAGCAATTTCAAATGGTTCATTGCCTCATGACGCTTCATCTCACATCACTAAATTGGAAGGGGAGAGAGGAAGAAGATGGGAAGACTGATAGACAGAAAACTGAATGAGAGTGGAGGAAAATATAAAAACTGATGGAAAGAACAGTTGAAGAGAAGATAGAAAAATCTACTTAGAAGAGCAAAGCAGACCAGGCATAAGTCAGAAGAGAGCTGGAAAGAAAATGACATCAGTAACCAGCCAGACACACCCAGAGACTGAGTTTTAGTTTTTTATTATTTTCTTAAAGGCCCTACGTAGGGGGTGGGCTTTGAACTTTCAATGCATGTACATGAGTGTTTCAGTGTTAACATAGCATGTCCGCATATCTACATAAAGCTCATGTTCTCTTTTTTTTTTTTTTCTACTCTTTTCAATGATACCAAGCATGCTCAGCCTTGACAAACGTTGCGGCCGTTTTATCGAAATAAACCTGAGAAATACATAAAACTCAAAAAGTAAATTATCTTACCGTTTAGCTGTCCCATGGAGAAAACTCCAACATTTGCCTCCAAGCTTGGTGTCTTTCTGCTCAAAGCAGCCAGAAAAAAAGATAATCCGGTAAAATGTTCCTATTTTTACTCAAAATCCCCGCTACAAGATGCTAACAGCAATTCATTCTATGGTACCATCGGATAGAACAGGAAGTCCTGGCTTGAGTAACACCTCGTTCGACCAGTTACAGGACGATGGGCCAGAAATGTCCCCATATCGGATTTCACAAATCTGGTCACCTTATTTTTTAAGAAGCTCTAAAATAACATGTTGACAAACTCTGCATTAAAATAATCAGATATAAAATGAGTATTCAGTAGCAAAACAAAAAAAGTAAAAAAAAAAAAAATTTGTAACATGTAATCTATGTATCTTTATCGTTTATAAGTACAAGTAGTATTGCCCCATATATTCATATATGCAGCTCCATTAACCTGATGAATGGACAATAGCTGCTGCTATGGACTGGCGACCTGTCCAGGGTGAACCCCGCCTCTCGCCCATAGACATCTAGAGATAGGAACCAGCACCCCCTCATGACCCCACTTGGGATTAAGAGTGTCTGAAAATGGACGGATGGACAACAGCTGAGCCTTAACAGAGAATCAGCACCCTCAAATGATGATGATGACGATAGAGGTTGTTTAAACTGTTTAGATTCTTTTTTATTTTTGTGCTAGTGTTGTATTTATTACTAATGACCCTGTTTGGATTACGGTTTGTCTCTGTTACATTTTTGCATAGTCCTCTCTTCCAGGACTCACATGGGAGATGAATAAAGTATGTTACCTTGTCACAACCTAGCGTATGTCCATCAGGACTAAAATAATTTTTTTAATTCTTCATCAGCTCCTTTAACCTCGGTCATTCGGCTCACCTTTTTCCTCTGCTGTTCTTGCTGATTCCTGCATATTTAAAAAAAATTGTTGCTTGCTCTCCCTTCAGCATCTTAGCAACGATGGCAGCTATCGTCTCACCAGTGTTATTAATATTATGGCTGAACTCCATAAAAATAGTATTGGTAATAATATAAATATGTAATAAAAACCCCAAATGTCTGACCTGTCAAATTGCAATATTACAAACATCCATTCTGATGCATAACACCTATGTGATGGTGAGGTCCCATCACTATGCCTCGGATTATAATATTTCCTGGAATCTCAGCAATACATCTGTTTGGTTGACTAGTTGGCAGGCATGCCTTGCAGCTGAGTTATTAAAGTAGAGCCATTAATAACTAAATAATGCAGCAGTTTATCTATGGTCCTGGCTTTTCCTTCCTCACTTTACTCAGTCACACACATTTCACTACAACCCAAGACAACTTTTTAAAAGGTTTTTACACCACTAGTGGCTCGTGTTTTGTAAAGTGGGCTGACAGGAGAGGGGCTATAAGAGGGGGAGAAACATGCAACAAAGGACAACAGGTCGGATTCGCACCCGGGTCGGCCATGTCAAGGACTAAGGCCTTAGTACATGGGTCATGCACGCTAATCACTGCGCCACAGAAGCACGACCAAAGCAAGACAACTACTATAGTTTATCTTTAAAATAAACGTACCTAATTCTTTTTTCTTTTCAACTCACCTAATCTAAGCTTTAATCTAGACCCTAGATGTTCAGATGCGCTGTGTGAATAAATATCTTAGAAATGAATCAGTGAATGACCATGGTAGGTGTAGATATGCATGTCTGTAATGTTTGCATCTCTGTGTTCAGAGTCAATTCTAAACTAGGCCTAAATATAAACTTTATTTCCCTGTCTTTGAATAAAACTGTAAACAGAAAAACCTGCAGTTTGAGCTGCGATTCTGATGCACTTAAATTTCTTCACTAGTATTGAAACACCCAGATTTTTAGAATTTGCTGAGAAGCTTAACACAAAGTGTAATGTAACAAGGCCTTGTACTCCTGTTATCGTGCATTCAGACTGAGCGCAGTGCCCACAGTAAAATCCCAACGAGCCCCGCTCTGCATTTCATTTGCATTGTGTTTACAACCTGGGTCGCGTCATCAAGTTTGAGGAGCTTCAGCAGCATGAAGCTGCCGCTCCATCCATGTGAAAAAACTGAGCAAATAAACTTAATGGTTAGTTCTTTATTAGTGTGGGTTTATGCAGTTAAAATGGTAATTTGTAAAAATGAAATAAATTAAAAGAAAGATGTGTATAAAATTATTTTAAAGATTATTGTTTTAGGTCACAGGTCCACAGGTTAAAGGATGAATCATTTGCTTATTTCTGATCATTTTTGCACTATTGAGGTTTAGTAAAAACTATAGCATAGTGCACATCTATTAACAATAAAGCCAAGTATTCAGCTGAAGTAATACAATTCAGTTCCTGAAGTAGTGAGATTACTATAAATTCATTTCAGTTTATTTATATAGCGCCAATTCACAACACGTCATCTCAAGGCACTTTTACAATTGTACCGTCAATAGTACAATGTCAAAAAGTAAATCAGAGTTGAATGAAAGGGGCTGTTATTCTCGCACTCTTCTCGATGAATCAAAGGATGTCCTGCTTTGTATCTCTGAAAAAGACTTATTTAACCAACCACAGTCCAGCTAATAAGCTGTTTTATAAAAGTTTAAAAGTATTTAGTGTTAGATACTCTGAATATACTTCTGCAAAAAACATTAACAGAAACCAAAATCTCAATAACACTGAGATTTATTTTTGGTGTTAAAATAATCCTTACGTTTAATCAGATAAATATTGAACATCTTTCAAAAGCTCCACATAAACAGGCGTAAAAAGAAAATCTAAAAAATATCAATTGTTAAAGCAGAAAGAAAACTGTATTTCAACATCATTTAGTGATTATGAAGAGAGAAAAAATATTTAGGCTTTGTTATAAACATAATTTGCAGGACTTCAAAAGTAATTTAAAAATGTTGTGTAAAAGACAGGAGAAATAAAACTATAGGGTAGGCACGGGCCAAAGTAAGAAGACTTAATGTTTCTTTGGACAAACCATCCATAGAGTGCTGAAATCTGCTGTGATGGGGATGAGATGGGCATGAAGGAGACTGGCTGAGACTAGCAAGCAGATGTGGACTTTGGGACAAAGGTTTACGACAGACTGGTTGAAGGGTTCTTACTGATCCGAGTCTTCCCAATAGCACTTATTCTCACAGATGCCATTTCTATAATGGTAGATGGTTGAACCTTCCTTGCTGTACTCATCATCTTTTAAAGCCACCGCCACAAACTTCACATTTTTTTCCTCCTTTCTGCGCTCTGCAAAATCCCTGAAGTATTTAGCATTTCTCTTCATCTTATCTTCTATTTCCGTTGTTAACCAATGGTCCTTTTCTGGGTAAGCACCATCAGTTTTGGTTCCTTTTATGTGTTTTTCGAAAGCTGAGAGGAATGGTTCATCATCACCAACGGAGGTAAAGACAAAACAGAAAACATGCTCTGCACTCAGACTTTCTTCATACAGTTGGTTTGGAAATGGCAGGATCTTTGCGTTCTTCATCATGCTGATCAAAGCTTTCAGGAAACAGCTCTCTTTCTCTTTAAACTCCATCCACTGGTTCAGCCTTTTGTTGCTGAAAGGAGAAGAATGTCTCTTTTTCAGGATATCTGCCAACACTGCCTCCTCTTCTGCTCCTCCTCGGATCAAAGGAAGCATCTTTGCTAGATCTTGTTGGAGCTCTAGTTTTAGATCAGAGCACATGTCTTTAAAGTGCTTCAGGATTTGACTATTCTGTGGGAACTTCTCAGCTGTGGCTTTGATGGCATCATTACACCTCACTTCCAGCTGATTGAAGTCTTCAAGGACCCTTTGTGCTTCTTGTACTAATGCAGCACTCACTTGACGGGCCAGTTTAGCAGCTGAAGGATGTAAAATAGACAGAGGCATCATCCAGACCTTTAACGGAACAGCATGCTCTCCGTTGGGCCCCAGTAGTTCTGGTAGATTCTGATACAACTGCATGGCCTCCTGAAAGGTCAAGGGAGTTTTCTGGAGCATAAAGTCTCCATAAAATGTACAGGAAAATTTATTTTCCAATTTTCTGTCTGTATCATTTTTCCTCACAGAAGCCTCCCCATTTACAGAGATTTTGTCTTTACTCTTGATGGATAATTGGAAGTCACCCTTGATGTCTTCTATATTTTCATCTTCGGATACCTCACGGTCAAACACAAAGAAGGCTTGGGCTCCAAAGAGGATGGCTGTCACTACATGTGTTGCTACGCCTTGTTCAAACACTTCAGAATGATTTAAAACTTCATTAAGATGTTTTATAGAGAGCTCTTGGACTTTTGTGTTGGCCAGATATGTCAGTGTTACTCTGGCCTGATTTTTGGAAGTCTTGTTATCCTTCAGATAATTTCCAGATCCTCCAACTTCAACCATTCCACTCGAAAAGCTTAACTGCAGTTAACCACTAACATCTAAAACTGAGAATTTTTTTTCATCTGATTCAGATGCAATTATTTCAAATTTATTGTAGCTCCATGGCCTCTCATTTGTATTTTCCATTATGTCATTTTGGTCCCAAAGGGTGATTCCTGAAGATGAGAAGAAAGCAACAGTCAAGTACACCAGAGATCTGATACTTTGAAGACTATGCCTTTATATTTGTATAAATCTATACAAATAAATTATAACAGCAATATGAACAGAAAAATTCAAATGCTGTAAAACCTGCACACAATCTATTTTTACATTAAATGAGTTTTGTGTTGGCGAAACAACTTATATTTTGTATCACACTCATTGCATTGGTTTCTGCTTCACTTAATCTTATTAGGAGAAAAGAATTCTTGATAATCTCCATGTGCCATCAGTAATATTCTAAATAAATGCATTTTGTTTTTTTACTTTGAAAAATTTGCAGCGTAGAAAGCTCTGAATTCTTACCAGGGACCAGCAAATCAGTGCGGCAGTCATATAGCATTCCAAGCCCAAATGGTCGGCCAAGTGCCGCCACTTCCACAGCTCTGCAGGATTCCCCATCCATGGCTTAGACTGCTCTTGAGACAAAATAAAAACATGAGAAGATATGGTTTTGACTCAAACCGTGAGGGCAGCGTGCAGTAAAACAAAACAAAGCCACAAAAAACCCCACTGCTCCTGCACCTGAACACTAAAATAATACCATTTTATTTTCCTTTTACAGAAAGAATTAGCCATTGTTCCATCTAATTGTGATGGCAATTCTAAGTGAACCGATAAAATTACGAAAAACAATTAATAATACAAAATAGACATATTTCCATCCATTAGAACTAATTAATGAGGTAATGAAAAAGCTAACGCCATTAGTTGACGTTACACCTGGCTTTAACAGCTGAGTCAAAAATCAGAGTCATGGAGTGAAGTTGTAATGATTGCGTCATAGCGGTCAGTAAATATTAATTTCCAATTACATGTGAATACCCTTTTCCCATAACAGTTTTACATACTTTATCATGTTTATCCATACACATTGATAGAGAAATGTGATTTTTGTGCTGCATTCAGGATGCCAGTGGCGGCAGACACAGCTTATCAGTCCTATGAGGTAAATATTTACTATGTCAGAAGTTATTTTAGACTTTAGACAGATTTTATTTGTCATTTTGTTTACACAAGTGTAAAACAAAAAGAAATTTCGTTTGGAAACAGCTCACTGGACAATTTCATCTTTTTAAAAACGCAGCCTTGAAAAATAGTAAAAATGATAGTAAATTTAAATTTTTTTAATATATACATTGATAAAATATTATAAATATAATAATAATATACAATACAATAACCCATTCTACAAAACATTCTGCAGTCTAATGACTGTGGGGAAGAAACTGTTGTAGAATCTGCTGGACCTGCATCCAATGCTTCGAAGTCTTTTCCCTGAGGGCAGCAGGGAGAACAGTCCATGGTGGAAAAAATACTTCTATTTCCTGTACGCTTTTTTGAAAAACACTCCTATTCATCAAGCTCTACTAAAGCAATATTTAAAATGCAGAGAAAAATAGGTTAATGGAAACATCAACACGATCATATAATTTTTCTGAAGTGAAATTAAAATGAACTAAATACAAAATTAAACAAACAAAACTGAAAGAAAATCTGCTAAAATTATTGATGACTAAGTGGAAATAAATTAAAACATGAGTGCATTTAAAAAAGTACAACCAAATCCCAACTCAGATAACTGCATCATTTGTTAGCAGTTTTGCACAACAAATGAAAAGGTAATCTCTAAGGATGCACGATATAATCGGCCCCCTATCGGTATCGGCCTGTATCGGCCTTAAAACTGAATATCGGACATCGGCCACCCCACCGATATTTAACCCGATATTTGATCAGCTTCTGAGTTTCTAAAGTCTAAAAAAAAAAATACTACTTCTTCCTCAAAAACTTCTTTTTTACACTTAAAAACTTCTAAAGACGAGGGAAAAAATATTACCATATCAATGTATTTTACTAATGAAATATTGCTATATGTCATCGTTATGCTACGAAATCCCCCGAAAATTCACAAAATTTTGCCATATTTTTATATGTTGATATATTGACGCGGTATCGATCTATTTTACTAACAAAATCTCACAAGAATTTGCAAAATATCACGAGAGTTTGTAACAGAATGATGAAATTTCACAAGATTTTCAAAGTAAAATAGATCGATACCGCGTTTTTAAAAATCTATTTGATATCAGCATATGAAAATATATTTGAGTATATTATTTTTCAAAGTGTCAGAAATGGATAACAAAACTGCTATTTTCAATGACTACTTATTTTTGTCCAGCTTTAACATCGGTATCGATATCGGTTATCGGCTACACGAGTTTTAAAATATCGGCATATCGGATATCGGCCAAAATCCCAATATCGTGCATCCCTAGTAATCTCTTAATAAGCCTTTCAATTCTTTTTATTACTGTCTTATTTTACTTTGTACATTTATTCATCATGAAGAATCATAAATTACGTTTTTCAATCATGTCTATGAAAAACAAAACTTACAGCATTTGAACAACAGAGATGATTCTTCCAGCTTGTTCATTCCCTTATGTTAAGAAAGGTTTCTGGCGAAGGTCAGACTGTAGCAGTGAAATCACATGACTATGGCAAAAAAGCAGAGCTGTTTTGTTTCAGTTTTACTTTATCTCTTTTATGCACCAATTCTTGTCACGTGTCAGTAAAATAGTTTCCCAACCAGCGATTATATTATCTAAAGAAGTCTGTTTTATTGTTTTATTACTGACTCTGCAACAGTGGAGAAGAAAAACACCCTTTTAGAGGAACCATCTAGCCGACAGTTTTATTAAGCTCTAGCTAAACCAGCTGCTTCAGAAACTGGTGGTTAAACTCCAGTCCTAAGTTATACAAATTGGGCCAATATCTAGGTTCGTAAGGAGGGTAATTAGTTAAAGCAGAAGGTAGAAGAATGAGTGGAGCCACAGGTTACTTTGATTAAATGTATTGAACACTGTGCACAAAAATAAACAAACAATACATTCAAAATAATTTGTTAATTTCCCTGTCTGAGCTCAGATTTTATGTAAGTCCTGCCGGCATATGTCAGTTTAGTCAAGTCAATTCCAAAAGTGTTGAGGTGTAGTAATGGTACCGTCCTACCGCACAATTTTAACAGTTTGTGGTAGAGAACTTCCTGTTCCCCAAAGCCAAGGGTTGGTTCAGTTCAACTGGGAAGGCTCGCCATCTTCCTCATCAGGGAGAGAATCCAGATCCAACGATGGTAAGCTCCAGTTCCAGGCTCCAATAAAAGGAAAAAACCTAGCCTGTATAAAGAACAGGACTATTACTATCTCATTTCTTACTCTATATAAATGAATATGGCCATATATTAATTAATGTGTTTAACAAAAATAACACTACAACATTAATATTTACATTCAACTTCAAATAAAACATTACAATGCATTTATGGAATTGAATTTAAATCCCATTAACATTTGTAATTCAAAAGTTCACATCTTAATCAATAAACATCAATAATAATCATGAAATGCCTATAAACCATGGTAAATCATTTTCACGCAATGTACCTTTAAGTTGCATTGAGTATCATGTATTAGTGTTATGTAAAATATTTTAAGAAAATTAGAATCATGTACATTTGTATATTAATCATGTATTAAGTGCAATATTTTGGTTTTAGCAAAATAAAGCTTTAGGTTATCACAAAAATAGGTTGTATGCCCAAATATCAATGTACTGCAGTGACACAGCAGGGCAACAAGTCAACTTAAGCGCAGTGGTGACATCTTGTGGCTAAAAATAAACACTGCGTATTACTTCAAGTGCAAAAAATAACCTTTAATAATACTGTCTTGTTTTTATCTCCCAATTGTGCATTTACTCATCTATTTCCAGTAAACAGGTGGGTCATTTGTTACCAGGCAGAAAGTAACCCCCGGCTCACACCGACTCCGGTCTTACCGTTACGGTGCGGTGGGTGCGGCGCCGCAGTGATTCCAAATCATTAAAAAGACGTAAACCTCTCTCACTGGCTGCTGAGCTGTCCGGCTGCGGTTACCGAGACACTCCGGCGCTGCAGAAAATTCAGCAAGAAAGCTATCCTTGCAGCGTGCCGGAGCCCTCCGCAACAAGCTCTCGCAAATATCCTTATTTGGGCCGTGTTATCGCGTGAAGTTACGTGAACTCAAGTGAACTTCTGTTCTCGCGAGTTAAATCTCCGGACCTGTTGCCGGAGCCGCAGAGCCGCACCGCACCGTAGTCAAAAGGGCGGTGTGAGAGGGGGTGTGCGGGAGTTGCGGTCTCCGTCGGCTCGGTAACCGCACCGGAGCCAGTGTGAGCAACTGACGTGCCCGTGGGGTTTCTTGGGGGAGACCCCGTACATGTTCCCCCACAGCCAAAACGTGGGGGATGCCAATTAGCGGCTAAGCTAACGGAAGCTAACGGCAGCTACCAGCGCTTGCTACTCACCGAGCGCCTCAACATTCACAAGCCTTTCACGAGGGTGACCACGTCTCACACATTCCACAGATATATTTACAAAAATACCAATTACTTCAAATGTCCATTTTATTATGTTTTGGTCAAGAGCCACCCTACACTCACCCAGTATCTTCCAATTTCCCACACAACAGCTGCGTCTTCTCAATTCGCAGGCAGCGTACTTCTGAGGACCCAGCCAACCTAGGCTCCGGAGGACCCGGCCTTCGGAAGCTGCTCCGGAGGATCCTCCAGGACCAGCTGCCGGTGGTAAATGGGACGGTCTAGCCTTTTTTTTCATACAACTTTATTTGTTTCTGCAAAGAACAATACAGAGCAAACATATTGCACTATAGGAATTCACAACAACCATTATTTACAGACATTTACAACAAGTGTAAGTTCACATTTTTACCAGTCAAGTAAATGACCTCGTTTTGTGCAAAACAAGAAACAATAACGAAAAAAGACAAGAAAAAATAAAAATAAACTAAGATCTTACATTTATTAAACAAAAGTTAACGCTAGGGGGAAACAGCACTCTAAATAATATTGAAAAGGACAAAGGCTTCTCGAGTTTTGATTGCTTTCTTATTTTCTGATAATTGTATGGTGTCAATATATTGTTTAAGTTCGTGCTTAAAAGCAGTAATGTCGGTTTGGAGCCTCTATATTTACATTAATGTATAAAGAACTTGGCCATAATAATAATAAAGTCAATTATATATACCTTATCTGATCTCTTTGTTTGAACTTTGCAATTTCCCGTAATGCCGAATAGTATAGTCTTCCAAAATAAAAGAAAATCTTTGTCTATTTTTCTATTAATTAAATAAAAAATGTCGTACAAGAAGGACTGAATAAGTGGACAGTACCAGAATAGATGAAGAAGTGTTTCAGGATTATTACAGCAGAAGCGGTGACATCAATGTTTTTTTTTTAAAAGCGTTTCTGGATAAAGACTTTGGTAGGATAAATGTTATGGATTATTTTAAATGAGATTTCTTTAGTTTTGTTATTTATCAAATATCGATTTGGAAGCAGCCAGACTTCTTTCCAGTTGATGGAATCCAAGAATCTTCCCCATGGTGAGATGGCATAAGGTACCACTTTAATGTTCATTTGAAATAAGGCTCTGATTGATTTATTTTTTGAAACAACAAAACATATTAAAACCTACAGAAGAATCCACTGGTGATAACAAGGACAATTGAGAAATGTTTAATTTAGGACATGACCAGAAAAGCATACAAATAGCCGAACAGATGGATCAAAGACTTTCGTATAATCCCCTGGAGGAATCGGTAGATTAAATTCAGTTAAAAACTCCTCATATGAGAAAAGGCGACCATATTTGTTAAATAACTGAGCCACGTGTGTGATGTTATTTTGAAACCAATACTTATTAAAAAGAGATTTATGCTTGTATACATGTCCCTGTTATTCCATATAAGATACCTATGGGGGAAAAGTTGTGTTTATAGATCAGAGTCCATGACAGGAAGGCCTGGCGGTGAAAAGCTGATAACTTAATGGGAACTTTATCAATATCATAATTGCACATTAAGAAGAAGTTTAATCCACCAAGTTTAGAAATCATATGCAAAGGTAAGGCATTCCAAATAGAGTTAGGATGTTTGTATATATTTTTTAGCCAATTAATTTTAAAAGTGTTGTTCAGAGTAGTAAAGTCTAGGAAGTTAAGACCACCTTCATTGTATGGATTCATGAGAACAGTTTTTTTGTTTAAATAGTGAGTCTTATTTCTCCATATAAAGTTAAATAACATTTTGGCAATGTCATTTAGAAGTTTTTTCTCTAAGTGGCGAGATAAAGCTGCAAAAGTCATTTCAAAAGATGCTCTTCTTTGTTGATCTTTAGTAATTATTATACCCAAGTACCTCACTTCATCTTTAACCGTTATATTACAAATAGAGCTGGTGGAGCATTCCTTTATAGCCATTTGTTGACATTTACATATAATCCAGAAGCTCTTGAAAACTCTTCTAATGATTCCAAAGCACTAGAGACCTGATTTTTATCTTTCAAAAAGAGAGTTGTATCATCTGCAAGTTGAGTGATTATAAGTTTTCTATCTAAGAGAGGGATGCCTTGAATATCACTGGATTTAATATGGTCTGCTAAAAGCTGAGAAACCATTAGAGAAAGGTATGGAGAAACTGGGCATCCCTGTCTAATTCCTCTTAAAAGATCAAATCTAGAACAGGTTCTACCAGTTAACTTTACCGAGCTATTACCGGTAAAGACCAGGTTCTTACTGACGATGAAAAATAATGTCCGAAACCAAATTTACATAAGGAGTCTAAAATGAATTGATGTTCCACAGTATCAAAGGTTTTATAAAAGTCTACAAATAACAGAAATCCATCATCTTTGAATATATCTGAATAATCCAGTTCTTCTCAAATAGTGGGGCGCGCCCGCTTTGGGGGGCGCGGTGCGATACCTGGGGGGGCGCGTGTGACCCTGGGGAACAGGCTTTTTTCTGGGGCCGTACTAGTATAAAGTGTAATTGCACATCCACTACGGTAGGCGGCAGTGGCGCTGTCATTGTTACTTCTGTCACGTTTGCGACAGTGCAACATTTTACGACTTAAAAGGTTATCTGGTTACCAGTGTTGAGTCAACAGAAAGCTCCGACTGCGTTCTGTCTAAAGCCTCCGTTATTCAACTTAAAAACCGCCAGCATGAAAAAGTTTTTAACAGGGATGAAAAGAAAAGCGGAGAGAGACAAAGATAATGAGAGAAAAGAAAGTCACCCGAAAGCTAAGACGAGGAAATACGACGAAGCGTATTTAGCGCTTGGCTTCACTGTCACTACAGTTGGAGAAGAGGAAAGACCGGTGTGTTTGCTGTGTCTAAAAATGCTCGCAGCGGACAGCATGAAGCCAAATAAATTAGCGCGTCACTTAAACACGTTTCACCCCAATCACGCTGATAAGCCGCTAGAGTTTTTTCAGCGAAAACGGGCTGAATATTGCCAACAGTCATACCGCTTTGTGAAGGCTACTTCAGTAAACCATCGAGCGCTGTTAGCGTCATATAAGGTGGCGTACCAAATTGCGCAGTGCAAAAAGCCCCACACCATAGCAGAGGAGCTGATACTGCCTGCAGCATTAGACATGGTCTCTGTCATGCTGGACGACGCCAGTGCAGCAAAACTAAAAACTATCCCTCTGTCCAATGACACTGTCGCCAGACGTATAGATGACATCGCTAACGATCTTCTAGAACAGCTGGTAGATAAACTCAAAGACAAACGTTTTGCCTTACAATTTGATGAAGCAACTGACAGCAACAAAGACTTGTCTGTTTATTGCTTATGTACGTTTTGACATGTCAAACTCCCTGTGTGAGGATCTACTTTTTTGTAAATATGTCAGAGACAGAGCCACAGCTGAAGAGCTATTCAAAATTCTGGACTCCTTTCTGACTGAGAATGGGCTAAAGTGGGAGAACTGCATTGGTGTTTGCAGTGATGGTGCACAAACCATGGCAGGGAAGAGAAAAGGACTTAGGGCACTAATCAAGACAGCCTCACCTCATGCTGAGTGGACACACTGTATTATACACAGAGAAGCACTTGCATCCAGGCAACTTTCCCCTGAATTAAGTGAGGTTATGACTGACATCATAGATGTAGTCAATTTTATAAAGACCAGACCACTAAAAACAAGAGTCTTCTCTGCCATCTGTGAGGAGATGGGAGCTGAACATCATACTGTGCTCTATCACAGTGAAGCAAGGTGGTTGTCACGAGGAAAAGTCTTGTCCCGAGTTTTTGAGCTCAGAGAGCAAATAAGAGTTTTTTTGGAGCAGGAGCACAAGTATGAAGTGGCAGAAAAATTTTGTGATGAGAACTTCCTGGGAAAACTAGCCTACCTGAGTGACATATTTGGAAAGCTAAATGAACTGAATCTACAGCTTCAAGGGAAAGATAAACACCTCCCTCAGGTCACAGACAAGATTAGCTCTTTCACCCGAAAGCTTGCAATGTGGGGCAGGCAACTTGATGAAGGAAACACAGATTCATTTGAGAACCTGCATTAATTTGTGGACACTAATGACTATGATGCTATCTCAGTGATTCCACACATTAAGCAGCATATTTCTTCACTGATTGGATTCTTTAAAAAGTACTTGCCTGAAAACAGTTCCCAGTATGACTGGGTGAGAGACCCTTTCAGTGCTCCAGCTCCAACTGGTTTCAGCTCTGCAGAAGAGGAGCAGTTCATTGACATGACGTCTGACTCCACACTGAGACTGGGGTTCACATCACAGACACTCAGTGCATTCTGGCTGAGTGTAGAGAGGCAGTATCCACTCTTAGGAGAGAAAGCTATAAGCATTCTGCTTCCTTTTGCAACATCTTACCTTTGTGAGATTGGCTTCTCTGCTGTTGCTGCACTGAAGACCAAGTACAGGTCCAAGCTAAACATTGAGCAGGAGCTGAGAGTTGCACTATCATGCTTCGAACCTCGCTTCGAAAAGCTGTGCACTGCAAAACGTGCTCATTGTAGCCATTAAACCTGACTTCCTCCTCATTTTGATCAAAAAAAGAAAGAAAAAATGAGCACAAATTGTTCAATTCATTTTTGTTTTGTAGGTTCAAGTGTTTTATATATTGTGCTCCTGAGTTAATGTTGCTGAACTAAATATAAATTAGTTATTGTTATTATTTTATTGTAGTTTATTAGTTATTATAATTATTAAATATTATTTATTGTTCAGATTGAATTTTGCAATGGTTTACAGTTTAAACATGTTTAAAACATGTCTTAAAACAGACTTAAAACACGATTTAATAAAGTTATTCTTTTTAAGTTTGACCATATGTCTTTCTTTTTTTCTTTTCTTTAATGTTAATAAGGATAAAATGTTATGCAGAGATAGTCACAGTGGGGCGTGGGGGGCGCAAATAGTTTTCTTCTTGCTAGGGGGGGCGTAACAGAAAATAATTGAGAAACACTGGAATAATCTAATATATCTAGCACTAATCGTATATTGTTGGTTATGTGTCTGTTGGTCATAAAGCCTGATTGCGTTTCAGCTATTATGGAGTTTAAGACACACTTAAGCCTTTTTGCGATGACAAACCCAAAAATGTTATAGTCATTATTGAGCAAGAAAATGGGGTGCCAATTGTCCAGAAATAAACAATCTTTATTAGGTTTGGGAATAAATATAGTCAGTCCCTGAGTCATTGTGGTTAGGAGACTTTCGTCAAGAAGACTCTCTTTATAAACTTCAAACAGAAAAGGAGTCAGCTCAGAGGTGAATGTTTTGTAAAATTCTGCAGTTAATCCATCAGTTCCAGGAGATTTGTTGTTTTTGAGAAGTTTAATAGCATTCAATACCTCTTGCAGTGAAATGGGTCGATCACAAAATTCCTTATCAGTTTGACTTAGGGTTTTGGTTGAGATAGACTTCATAAAAGAGTCTGCTGAAGCCTGAGAAAACTTTCACTCATAAAGCTGTTTGTAGAAATTTGAGCAGAAATTAGCTATTTCAGTTTAGTTTTCAGTGATAATCCCATTGATATTTAATTTATTAATAGAATTATTAATAGAGTGATGCTTTTCAAGATTGAAGAACTAATGAGAATTTTGTTCTACTTCTTCCAACCATTTTGATCTTGACCTGACAAAAGCTCCCTTTGCCTTTTGATGATATAGTTCATCTAATTTATCCTGCAGCTTTGTTAACTCCATTCTCTCATCATCTTGTAAAGTCACCGGATTTTTCCTGTAAAGAGTCAATATTTCTTAATATATTATATATTATTTCTTGCTTTAGCTCTTTGACTACCATGTTTTCTTAATGCTTTCCCTGTTTCAAATTTAAAAAGATCCCAATTAGTTTTAATTTTTTTTGTCTTTTAAAGCTTTGGTCCAAAAAATTGAGATTAAGTCTCTAATTTCATTCTGAATTCGGATGTGCAGCAGACGTGAGGAACGTACAGGCGCTGATCCAGGACTAATATCTGATAGAAAAGTAGGTTAGTCGCATCAGTTCCCAATGCAGTGGCTTCAGGTAAGAAAAAAACTCAGAGACAGTATTTAAGGTTTTAAGATACAACAGATGATTGTAAAAGCTTAGCCGATTGCTATAGGACCAGTGGATAATCTATAGGAAAACATGAAGTGCCGCTAGGCTGCTACCAGCACCAGGTCAGACGGAACTAATTTAAAGAGCAGGAAAAATGTAAAATAGGTTAAGATACAAGCAATGATGCAGAATTGGACAGAAGAAGGAAAAAGTAGCAGAGGGAAAGAAATGCATGTGCTCCAAAGCAGCGTCTCTATAACAGACAATTTAGTAGGGGTGTGAATTGGCAAGAATTAGTTGATTCGATACGCATCACAAACACATGTCAAAATCATATTTATCATAATAGCTATTATGAGCTCCTGATTTGCATTTTTTTTATTATCCTTCTGGAAAACCTCTACAGTAATACACTTTCCACACAAAGACTGCTGTATGAAACACATTTCATTTATGAGAACTGTGCTGCAAGTGGGAAATATATTTTAAGGCAACAAAAAATATAGTCCAGCATGTTTTAAATAAAAAGTTCAAACTGAGTCAGTAGAAATTATTCTGGTTTGAACAGCTGAATTAATGTTAGGTTTTAATTTTAAAATGCCTTAAAGCAGGGGTCTTCACATTTTCCAGGCCAAGGACCCCCAACCAAACTGTTGGGATCTGGAGCTGTACCACCTTCCTCCAGCAGAGTGCGCCGTGGGTCTCCTGGAGCTGGAGTCTTCCAGCACACCTGAGACGTATCTACTCATCAGGAGACCTGCCCTTTATAACCAGCTGCCAGACCTTGCTTCGACGCCGCAGTGTTGACCTTAGTTTGGAACCCTGTCTCTAGCCTGAAGCTCTGGATGAGCTTAACCTGCCAATCTGCCCTGGAGAGCCAAACCTGAAGATTCCTATGTGGATTCCCCTGCTGCTCTTAGTTATGAGCTGGAAACTCTGATCAGGGTCTGCCATTAAAGTCAGAAGCTAGACGCTGCAGCTGCTCTTGAACTCTGCTGAACAAACAGTCTCTGGACCCAACGGTTCCCTCTCTCTCTAAGAGAAGCCCGGATTCAGTCAAAACTTCAATGAACCAGCCCGGACCAGTTCCTGACCCAGTACATAGTCTTGTGATTGTGAAACATTCAATAAACCTTGTTAAACTTTTACCCAGCCTCCGTTGTGTTCTGCATATGGGCTAAGAACCTTAAACCCATCATGACAGAACACTGTGGCCAAACACAAAGCCCAGCAGATCACCTCCGTAGGAGGCTTGAGGAGCAGGACGCTCAGATCCTTGGACATGCGCATACCCTCCGTGAGTTGCATACTAAGATTGAATATCAGAATCAAATGCTACAAACATTTTCCAGCTACATGGGTAATGCTAACGCCACGCCAGCGATACGTCCAGTTCCCGATCCACTTCCGCCTCCAAGGTCACCGGCAGTGACGTCACTTCCTGAGTTCCGTCCCAGTCCGCCTGAAAGATTTTCAGGTAATCAAAAAGACTGTAAGGGATTTTTATTCCAATGTCGATTACTTTTTGAACATTCTCCTGACAGTTTTCCGAATGATAGAAAGAAAATATCATTCATTCTTTCTCAACTCACTGGACGAGCCCTTGAATGGGCAGAGGCAAGGTTCTCCTCTGAATCCAGTTTCACTTGTACTTTTTCCGAGTTCATTTCAGAGTTTTCCCAAGTATTTAATCACGACAGATAAGACCATTGACTCTCGAGCCCTGCTGAATTTAAGACAGGGAGATTCCACAGTGGCTGAGTTCTCCATCGACTTCCGGGTCAAAGCCGCAGCCTCTGGTTGGAACGAATGTGCACTCAAAAGTGCATATTTTAAGGCCTTAAATGATAACATCAAAGATAAACTAGCCACAATCGACGAACCGACTAGTTTGGAGGATTTAATCCGTTTAACCATCAGATTGGATAACAGGCTCCGCACTAGAAACAACACTAGAGAAAGAAGTCTGAATTTTTTCTGTGTCAGCCCCTGCATTAAATAATGCTTCTGTTTTTTCTGGATCCACAGAACCTGTTTCCAAGCCAAAGTCTAAAAAACCAGACTCTTTCTGTGCCTGTCCAAGTCTCTCACTCAGATGGAGCAGATAGGCCACACAAGGCTAACCCCTGAGGAAAGACAACGACGATTTAGGGGCAATCTGTGTCTATACTGTGGTGAGACTGGCCATTTCATAGCTTCATGTCCGGCTAAGTCGAAAGCCAGGGCCCGTCAGAGGAATTGAGGAGTCTGACGGGCCATTTGAAAATTGAAAAAGCTCCTCATCTGATGTTACCTGCTACACTTTTTTTTTCTAACCAGAACCTCACCTTGTCTGCTTTCATTGACTCTGGATGTGACAGTAATCTCATTGATTCTAATCTGGTCCAGCAATTACAGATTGAAACCGTTCCGTTATCCAAGCCTCTCAGAGTATCCGCTATTGATGGAAAGAAACTCCATCAAGTCACTCATCAAACACAATCTCTAGAACTATTGATCTCTGGAAATCATTGTGAGACATTAACTTTTTTTGTTTTCCCTTCTGCATGCTCCCCTTTGGTGCTTGGATTCGAGTGGCTGGAACGACATAACCCCCATATCAACTGGGCTGAACGCCACATTGAGTCTTGGTCCACGTCCTGTCACGAGACATGTCTTCGTTCTGCAGCCCCTGCTGTTCAGTTCCCTAGAGGTAGGGGGGAGATGGACTCTCCTGACCTTACTTCTGTTCCACCGAGTATCATGATCTGGCACCAGTCTTCAGTAAGGTCAGTGCGACGTCTCTTCCACCTCACAGACCATATGACTGCGCCATAGAATTATTACCAGGAGCTCCCCTGCCCAGTAGTAGACTTTATAACATCTCTAAGCCTGAACGTGAGACCATGGAGAAATATATTAATGAGTCTCTGGCTGCTGGGATAATCCGTCCATCATCTTCTCCTCTTGGTGCTGGTTTCTTTTTTGTGGGTAAAACGGATGGTTCCCTACGACCCTGTATAGATTACAGAGGCCTAAATCAGATAACCGTCAAAAATAAGTACCCACTACCATTACTGGCATCAGCATTTGAACCTGTTCAGGGTGCAACAGTTTTCACCAAGCTCGATTTAAGAAATGCTTATCACCTCCTTAGGATAAGAGAAGGAGACGAATGGAAGACAGCCTTTAAGACCCCCTTAGGCCAATTTGAGTATTTGGTCAGGCCTTTTGGTCTCACAAACGCTCCTGCCTGTTTTCAAGCTCTAGTCAATGACGTTCTCAGAGATTTTTTGAATGTATTCGTTTTTGTGTACATTGATGATATTTTGATCTACTCCAAGAACCTATCAGAGCATAAGAAACATGTCCGTCTGGTTCTTCAGAGACTTTTGGAAAACAAGCTCCTCGTGAAGGCAGAAAAATGCGAATTTCACCAACCATCTGTCACTTTTTTAGGGTTTGTGCTCAAGGAGGGCAGGTTAAGCCATCCGAAGATAAGATAAAGGCAGTTCTGGACTGGCCGACACCTGAAAACCGCAAACAGCTTAAGAGATTCCTTGGTTTTGCAAACTTTTACAGCTGCTTCATAAGGAATTACAGTCAGACAGCTCTACCTCTCACAACTCTGACTTCGGTAAAGAAGACATTTCAATGGACACCTGAAGCCCAGAACGCTTTTGAGAAATTGAAGAACCTGTTTTCTAGAGCTCCCATTCTGATCCAGCCAGACCCCTCTAAGCAGTTTATCTTAGAGGTGGATGCCTCAGACTCCGGTGTTGGAGCAGTTTTGTCTCAACAATCTGACTCAGACCAAAAGATTCATCCCTGTGCCTTCTTTTCACGTAGACTCTCACCAGCGGAGCAGAACTATGATGTTGGAGATCGAGAACTTCTAGCCATCAAACTCGCCTTGGAGGAGTGGAGACACTGGCTCGAGGGGGCCGAGCATCCAGTTTTGGTCTGGACAGACCACAAGAACCTGGCCTATTTCCAATCTGCCAAACAAGCTAATCCACGTCATTCTAGCTGGTCATTGTTTTTCTCCCGATTCAATCTCATAATCTCTTACAGACCTGGTTCCAAGAACGTCAAGCCCGATTCTCTCTCTCATCTTTACTCTGCAGATCAACCTGAGACGCCCGAGCCTGTTCTTCCTGCCTCCTGTACTATTGGAGTGGTTTCCTGGGAGATCACTGATCTCATCCACTAAGCCCTAGCCTCTGAACCTGACCCAGGTAACGGTCCTCCAAATAAAACCTATGTTCCATCTTCCGTCAGATCCCATCTTATCCAGTGGATGCATGCAGCTAAATTTTCCGCCCATCCTGGAGTGAGCAGAACGATTGCCTTGATTACAAGACGTTTCTGATGGCCATCCTTACACAAGGACGTTAAGGAGTACGTTTTGGCATGTCCCATCTGCGCCAGAAATAAGACCTCTTACCAACCACCTTCTGGTCTGCTGCATCCCCTACCTGTTCCAACCCGTACCTGGTCTCATATTGCTGTAGATTTTGTCACTGGTCTCCCAATTTCCAGAGGTATGTCCACCATTTTAACCATCGTCGACCGTTTTTCAAAGGCTTGTCACTTAATTCCCCTCAGGAAACTTCCCACGGCTTTCCAGACAGCCCAGCTTCTTGTGAAGCATGTTTTCCGACTCCATGGCATCCCTCAAGAAATTCTCTCCGACCGCGGTCCACAGTTCATCTCACAGGTCTGGAAAGCCTTCTGTTCAGCGTTAAATTGTAAGTCCTCACTCACCTCTGGTTATCACCCACAGTCTAACGGGCAGACGGAGAGAATGAACCAGCAACTAGAGTCCACTCTCCACTGCCTGACCTCAAACAACCCCACTGACTGGAGTCAGTACCTGACCTGGATCGAATACGCCCACAATTCACTCAAGTCTGCTTCTACTGGTCTATCCCCGTTCCAGGTATCTCTTGGTTATCACCCTCCACTTTTCCCTGCAGACGAGAGAGAGATCTCAGTCCGATCAGTCCATCAGCACATCCGTCGTTGCCAGAGAGTCTGGAAGGACACCATCGCCACCCTCAACCGCTCATCTGTCTCTACTAAACGCTTCGCTGACTCCAAGAGACGCCCGGCCCCTGACTACTCCATAGGCCAAGAGGTATGGCTGTCCACACGAGACATTCCCCTCAAGGGCATGTCTCGAAAACTGTCCCCCCGGTTCATTGGTCCATACAAGGTTGCCCAGATCATCAATCCCTCTGCTGTACATCTGCACCTTCCTCAGAGTCTCCGCATCCATCCCACGTTCCATGTCTCCCAGATTAAACCAGTTGTTTCTAGCCCCTTGTGCCCTCCATCCGACTCCCCTCCACCCGCCCGGGACATCGATGGACATCCTGCCTTCACCGTCCGCCAGATCGTGGACTCCCGTCGGCGAGGTCGCGGTTGGCAGTACCTCGTCCATTGGGAGGGCTACGGTCCGGAGGACCGCACAGGGGTTCCTGGCTCTTATATCCTCGATCCGTCCCTGATCGAGGAATATGAGAGCTCCCTCCCGTCGACATCTTCTGGACTGCCAAGAGGCGATCGTTGAGAGGGGGGTACTGTTGGGATCTGGAGCTGTACCACCTTCCTCCAGCAGAGTGCGCCGTGGGTCTCCTGGAGCTGGAGTCTTCCAGCACACCTGAGACGTATCTACTCATCAGGAGACCTGCCCTTTATAACCAGCTGCCAGACCTTGCTTCGACGCCGCAGTGTTGACCTTAGTTTGGAACCCTGTCTCTAGCCTGAAGCTCTGGATGAGCTTAACCTGCCAATCTGCCCTGGAGAGCCAAACCTGAAGATTCCTATGTGGATTCCCCTGCTGCTCTTAGTTATGAGCTGGAAACTCTGATCAAGGTCTGCCATTAAAGTCAGAAGCTAGACGCTGCAGCTGCTCTTGAACTCTGCTGAACAAACAGTCTCTGGACTCAACGCTTCCCTCTCTCTCTAAGAGAAGCCCGGATTCAGTCAGGACTTCAGTGAACCAGCCCGGACCAGTTCCTGACCCAGTACATAGTCTTGTGATTGTGAAACATTCAATAAACCTTGTTAAACTTTTACCCAGCCTCCGTTGTGTTCTGCATATGGGCTAAGAACCTTAAACCCATCATGACACAAACTGATGGCAGATGGAGCAGGGACCCCCTAATTATATATATTGTATGAAATTATGTTCTATCAAGCTGGTCCTATAGTCACTCTATTACAGATGGAGTAATGTAACTAAAGTCCCTCCCTGGGATTATTAAAGCATTTCTGATTCCTGGTTAATGGGACAGGTGTTATGAATGAAACGGTGCCCAGCTTGAAAGAGCTCCTGTGTGTCGCTGAATATGTGCATTGATGACTGAAAGACATCTTCTGCCTCCATTTATCTGTTTACTACAGTCTGTTCAATTCATGTTAATGTGGATTTAAAGACATTTCAATTAGTGGAAAAAAAAAATTGCAGGGGGGAATATAAAAAAAAAGTAATCAACCAAAACTTTTCCATCCCCCATGCAGTACCTACAGGGACCCCCTAGGCGGTCGCGGACCCCCTGTTGAAGACGTCTCCCTTAAAAGATCAAGCATTGTTTCCACTATTGCACATCTCAGCCTCAAAGGTTGTTGGTGACTCCTGAGGCTTTGATTAGACTGATTTCTTCAGTAATGTTGTATTACAACATTGTGTGCATCAAGAAAATCTATCTCATTCCTCTTATCTTTTCACAAATTTCATAAGCTTGAGAAAGATGGGGTATGTTTCCTTTTCACTTGTTAAAAATGTTAAATATAAGTTATTTAAGAAATCTGTTAGTAATTAACTTTGTCAAAGCATAGCTGGAGAAAGGAGCTATCAACATTTCATCTTAGTGTAATATAATCATAGCAACAACTCCTAAGTTTTACTGATAAAGAATGCTTTTAGTTTATATATTTACTTATATATATATAAAATGGACAATAACCCTTGGACCGCCACCTTATAGCACCTGTGACACTTTTTGTTGACTTCCGTGAGAACACATGTATTTGGTTAACAGAGAATATATTGTCTTCAACAAAGTCATGTTATGGAAACAGACACCTAAAAGAAGTTACCCACAGACACATTTTCCAGATTTGACTTCTTTGGGTTTTTTTCTTTAAAATGTTAAATATCATGAATTCTATAAGAGAAAAAAATCGTAAACTGTGACTTTATCTTTAGTCCACAAGAGGGTGTTATAACCTCTGAAAACTGTCATCTTTAAATCAATTATTGCAAAAGGACATACTTGTGACTCATTACTGTTTAAGACAATGGGTGTCAATTCCCTTTTGTTTTGATTGAATATTTTGGTTGTTTTGGTGGCATGTCAAAAACTTAAACTTGTTGATATGTCTATCATAAGAATGAAAAATAAGTAAACCCAACAAGACCACAATCATTCAAAAGTTGAGTAACCATTGACCTCAGCCCTGCTACAAACGACAATATATATCTCACATGAAAAAAGTCCCTTAAAAAACAACACATTTTAAAATCTCATGTCCTTTTTTTCAAGGAAAAAAAAATTGTGAACCTAAGCTGGAATAACAGGATCCTATGTTCACGGTGGGTCTGTATGAAATTTAGATTCCTTGTACTGAAAATGCAACAACGAAACCATCACTAAAATTCTGAGAAACTATAATAAGTCACCTCGGTGGTTGAAAACTTGGCAACGTTTGGTTCATTTTCTTAAGAAAATTTAACTTTTGTTTAACCAGTTTGACAAACATGTTTTTATCTTTAGATTTTGCCTGAGGAATAACCTTTAGTTGCATGGGTAATCTCCGGTCACTATATGTATATTTGGGCCTCGAGCACCAAAGGAGACTCAAAACAAAAAGAATCAAGCAAACACCTTTACAATACCAGTACTTAATAAATCAGGAACATTTTAGGTTTTACAATAGGTACTTATTTGGGTTCAGGACAAGACTTTTACTAGACCATATTTACACTCAATTCTTCTTTGATCTAGACAAGGTCTTGCAGTTAAATGCTTTAGTGGAGTTTTACTTTTCTACAGTGGTCGAGTTGTTAAAAAAAAAGGGGGATTTTGATATGAACGTGGGGTCTGGGCGTTGGCGTTGTCTTGTCTGTTGCGTGGCGGTGTTTATATTCCTGTTGCCGGCATGGGCCCTCAGAAGAATCCAGCCTTGGAGGATTTTGAGGAGCTAAAAAAAGTGTTGGATTTTCTTTCAGGAGAGACCTCTGTCATTTAACTTGGTTCTCCATTTGGTTCTGCAAGATCTTGCTGGCTTTTTTTATCTAGAGCAACACATTGTACCACACAATGATACTTACCACAAAAGGCCACCTCAGCATCCCATGGCAGATGCTTACAGCTGTTGAAACAACCTCTGCTTCCCTTTTCTCTATGGCATATTTCTTTAGAGCAGTCATTGCCACCACAATTTCAGGAACCTGGTAGCGGACAGCTTAGATAGCTTCAATCCTGGACTCCCACCTGGTTGTTGACAATACCTTCAGTGTAAAGTTCTTGACATGCTCTGTGAGAATGGACCAGTGGTGAACTGAACAGCTAAACAGAGTGTAGAGTCGCTGTAGCAGGCCAAAGAAGCTGATGGATGTCACAGATGGCTTGGAAGCATCACCAAACACAAGCTTTAAAGTGGGACTTTCGCAAAGAACACATAAAGCCTTGCTGTTTAGTTCTAATTCTCTTTTTTTTGGACCTCCAACTTTTACCTGGCATGTTACTGCCGTTGTCGTGATACTGGCCATGACAGTTGGAGAGGTCTAAGCCTAGTGTTTCACAAGGCCCTAAAAATGGCTCATATAAGCCTCTTCCTGATGTGTCAAGTTCCTGAAGAAAACCAACAAAGTGCTCATGATTGAAAATACCTTTTTAGGTTTCACAATTCACAATCCGTAGCACCACTGACAGCTGCTCATTGTGACTGAGGTCTGGAATGTAGTGAATGATAACATCAAAATATTTGGTAATATATTTCTCCACAATTGAATCAATTGTGCACTTTGTCACAATAGAGATGAGTTAATTTTGAATTTGTTTGCTAAAGTAATTATCACTTTACTCTTTGGCCTGACTTCTCCTCAGATGCTCTCTCATAATGGGCAAATTGAGCCATGAGTTGAACAAAGGAAATTTCCAGATCGTACTCTGTGTTTTCATCCCCCATCTGCGGACTTTAACGATGTGTGCAAGCCCCTGCTGTCGTACTAATTATTATTGTCCTACTTATGATGCCTGTAACATCATAAATGACCCCTCACCCCCCCACCATGGACTGTTCTCCCTGTTGCCCTCTGGGAAGAGACTTCAAAGCATCATGCAGGTCCAGCAGATTCCAGTACAGCTTCTTCCCCACTGCCATCAGACAGCTGAATGTTGTGTAAAATGGGTTTTTTTTATTTATAAAAAAAATGAATGTTAGAACTGTAAATATACATATATTTATATCACTAATTTTATGTATTTATTAATGTTTTGCAAGGCTGTACTTTAAAAAATGAAATTGTCTAGAGCTATTTTAAATGAAATTTCTTTTTGTTTACATTCATATAATCAAAATGACAAAATAAATCCGTCTAAGTCTACTCATCCCTGGAGACTTCAATCGAGCCTCCCTTCATTGCACTCTCCCCATGCTCACCCAGTACGTCACGTGCAGAACAAGCAACAATAAAACTCTGGACCTTTTGTTATTCAAACATTAAGGACGCCTACACCACTAGGACACTCGGATCATATTGTCTACCTGCTCCCCCATTACATACCAGTGGTGAGAAGGACAATAGTGCAGAAGAGGTCAGTGAAAGTTTGGTCAGATGAGGCCACTGAGAAACTAAGCGATTGTTTCAAGACCATAGACTGGAGCATGTTCCAAAGCTCTTATGTTGATGACATCAACTACCTGAATGAATGTATCACTGACTACATGACCTTCTGTATAGAGAGCACTGTGCCCACATTACAGCTACAGAGCTTTCTAAACAACCACCCAGAGGTGACCCCTGAGCTGAAAGTCCTCCTGAACCCGAAAAACAACAGCTTTCAACTCAAGGGACAGAAAAGAGCAGCATAGAATTCAGCTAGAGTTCGAATGGAGGGTCAGGGCGGCAAAGAAGGACTATGGGAGGAAGATAGATGAACAGTTGGCGCAGAACAAGAGATGTATGGAGAGGTCTCAAGAACATCTCTGGCTTTGGGCAGAGGACCAGCAGCGCTGTAGACAGTGACATCAAGTTTGCTGATGAGTTAAACAGGTTTTTCACCCGGTTTGACTCCCCTGTCACTGGCCACCTTCCTTTCCTCAACATTCCACACATCTCCAACGCCCAACCCACCAGAGACCTACCCTGCCCCCACCTCCACTCTCACCAACCCCCGACCTATCCACACCTTCTGTCCTGCCTCCCTCCCCCCTCACAGTCACTTTGATGCAGGTGACAGGTCAGCTGATGAGTGGGAAACAGAGGAAAGTCTCAGGACCAGACGGCATCGCCCCAATGCAGCTGAGGACCTGTACAGATGGGCTCTGTGAGCTCCTCAGCTACATCTATAACTGCGGGGGGTCCCCACTCTGTGGAAGAACTGTGTTGTACTGGTTCCCACAACACCGCACGTGAGGGAACCAGTCCACTTTAGACCAGTCACCCTGACCTCCCACCTGCTAGGATGAGGTGTGCCTCATCCTAGCACACCTATGCACCGTGGTGTGCCCCACCCTGGACCCACAGCAGTTTATTTACTGGGCCAACATCAGAGTGAGGATGCCATCATTTACCTGCTGCAGCGGGTGCTGATCCACCTGGCGACCACTGGGAGCGCTGTGAGAGCCTTTTCCAGCACTTTCAACACCATCAGACCAGAGCTGCTGAGGAGGAAGCTGGAGAATAAATATCTTGCTGCCTGGACTACCTCACTGAAAACCCTCAGCATATGCTGCTGTACGGCTGTCAGTCAGAGATGCCTGTCTGCAGCACTGGGGCTCCCCAGGGCACAGTTCTGTTTCTCTTCACCCCCTACACATCGGACTTCACCTACAGCACAGACAGCTGCCATCTTAATAAGTTCTCTGATGACTCGGCCATTGCGGGCTGTGTTTCTGAGGGGAACGAGCTGGAGTACCAGTCAGTAATCATGAACTTAGTGGACAGGTGTTAGAACAACCAGCTGTGTCTTAACACCAGGAAGACCAAGAAGATGGTAATGGACTTCAGGAGAAGAACCTCACCCCACCTCAAATACCTGGGTGTTAATGAATCAACTCCCTGAATAATCTCTTCTAAGCTGTGCTCTGGCCTAGTTGGAGGATATGGCTGAGAGGAGGGTTTTGTCCAAGCTTATATACATCATGGATAACCCCTGCACCAGACTGTAGAGGAACCGAGCAGCTTCTTTAGTGAAAGAATAGACCTTTTTGGTAAAAAGGAGCGCTACTGCAGGTCATTCATCCCTGCTACCATCAGACTTTACTATGTGGCTCTATAACGACACTATAAATAAGAACAAGTGCAATAACTGATGTGCAATCAATATTTTTAATACCCTGTGCAATAATTTGTTTATATTTAATACCATTGCAAAAACTATATTTATATATATTGAAATATATATATTGCAATAAATGTCTGTTCCTCAAACCCTGCCAGTAGTGTCCACTCTGGCGGGGAATGTCATTGAGGTGCTACATGAATATAAATACCTTGAAATTGTAATTGATGATTCCCTCAACTTCAAAACTTTTAATGATAAACTTGTTAAGAAATTAGAAGTTAAACTGGGCTTCTTTCACAATACGACATGTTTTTCTTTTGGAGTAAAATAGCGACTTGTCTCTGCCACGTTTTTATTGGTCTTAGATTATGGTGATGTTTTTTATAAGAATGCTTCTTCTTCATGTCTTGAAATGTTGGACTCGGTTTCCCATGCTTCATTAAGGTTCATCACCAACTGTAGAGCCATGACATCACTGTGACCTGTCCTCTCAGGTGGGATGGCCTTCCCTCTCTACCAGAAGGCAGTGTCATTAGTACACTTTTATTTACAAGGCCCGTCTTGGATCACTGCCCTCTTATAGTTGTACCTTACTTCCACAGGAAAGCATGGCTTCTTCTGCCCTGAGATCCAACCATCAGCTGTTGCTCACTGTTCCCTTTGCCCGAACAGAACTAGGGAAGAAACCCTTAAGCTACGCTGCTCCTTGTGCGTGGAATTTTTTATAAGGAAACTGAAAGTTAAATGAGTTTTTAATCCTTAAATGCTTTTAAGTTGAAAGTGAAAGAATTTGAAGCAGTGTCATTTTTTTTTAATTGTTTTAATTGATATGTTTTTTTTATGTACCTGTCATTTAATTTAATGTATCTGTTTATTATGTCACTTTCCTGCCTCTTGGCCAGGACTCCCTTGAAAAACAGGTTTTTAATCTCAGTGGTAATTTTTCCTGGTAAAATAAAGGTAAAATAAAAGAAAAATAAATAAATATAAATATCCATTTCAATAGATACCCATTTAATACCTTGTGCAATACCTTGAAATGTGTTTATTTTATTAATACTTATCTACCTATATCTTTATTTTAATAGAAACATCTAATTTTAACCTTTCTGTTTTATCTTGTGAAACAAATTGTAATATCTTTATGCCTCTGCCACGTACTCTTCTTCGTTTTTTTCTCATGTACAGCAATTTGAATCATCTTGCTACTGCAACATGCTAAATAAATATTCTTGCCTAATGTTGCATTGTCAGTAGAAGAATTTTAAACACTGAATGATTCGCCTGGAACAAAACTATAGTGATCGTGCCATGGTGACCAGTTTTAGATTTCACATTTATAAGAAACCTCAAACACAGTAATTATGCAGTAAACGACATAGGGTGTTGCTATGTTCTGGGTGGATCTTCATTCAATGTTTATAGTCCTTTCACATGCAATATAACAACTAAACAATGAATAGAGGTATAAGGAAAACAATTATTATTTTTTTACTTTTTCTGTTCAAACATTGCCAACTTTCGCTTCAGTTTCCTCAGAACAGTCCAGGTTGTGGTGTAACCAGTATCACAGCGGGTGGGGCAGCATCTGTGGTAGTCAGAGAATCTGAACCTTTTAGAGTTTGCAAAACTATTGTCTTCATCTAAGCCTTCAAATTGTGTGTTAGATCCAGTTCCAACCAGGTTATTTAAGGAAGTATTCCCTTTGATCTCCTCCTACATTTCAGATGTGATTAATCTATCTTTGTAATAGGGATATGTACCTAAGGCTTTTAAGGTTGCTGTAATTAAACCTTTACTTAAGAAACCATCTCTTGACCCAGATGACTTGGTCAATTATAGACCTATATCCAATCTTCCTTTCTTATCCAAAATTCTTGAGAAAGTAGTTGCCAAACAAGTTTGTGACCACATACACCATAATGAACTTTTTGAAGAGTTTCAGTCTGGCTTTAGAGCTCTTCATAGCACTGAAACAGCTCTGGTGAAAGTCACTAATGATATTCTCATGGCCTCAGATAATGGACTTGTATCTGTGCTCGTCCTGTTGGATCTCAGTGCTGCATTTGATACAATTGACCATAATATTCTTTTAGAAAGACTAATATTTTGTTGGAATTAAAGGAACAGCACTAGACTGGTTTAAATCTTATCTATCTGATCGATTTCAGTTTGTTCACGGTAATGACAGATCTTCCTCATGCTCAAAGGTTACCTGTGGAGTACCACAGGGATCAGTGCTAGGACCAATCGTCTTTACTTTATACATGCTCCCAATCGGTAGAGTTATTAGACAGCATGGGATTAATTTCCACTGTTATGCTGATGATACCCAGCTATATCTGTCTATAAATCCAGATGAAGCTAACCCATTACATAGATTACAGGCATGTCTTGAAGACATAAAAACCTGGATGACTCTTAACTTTCTGCTTCTGAATGCAGACAAAACAGAAGTTATAGTCTTTGGACCAGAGTCTTTGAAAAAGAAGCTGATTAGTCAGTCACTTCATTTGGATGGGATTAAACTGATTTCAGATAATAAAGTAAAAATTCTTGGTGTTGTTTTTGATCAGGACCTGACATTTAAATCCCATATCAAAGAGATTTCTAGAATTTCCTTCTTTCATCTGAGGAATATTGCAAAAAGGAGAAATCTCCTGTCCAGGGGTGATGCTGAGAAACTAGTCCATGCATTTGTTACTTCAAGGCTGGACTATTGTAATTCTTTACTATCAGGAAGTCCACAAACTGTAGTTAAAAGCCTTCAGCTGATCCAAAATGCTGCAGCCAGAGTTCTGATGAAAATGAAAAAGAGAGATCATATCTCTCCTATCCTGGCTTCTCTTCATTGGCTTCCTGTTAAATCCAGGATAGAATTTGAAATCCTCCTTCTCACATATAAAGCCTTAAATGGCCAAGCTCCATCTGATATCAGAGATCTGATTGTTCCTTATGTTCCTAACAGAGCACTTCGCTCTCAATCTGCAGGTTAACTAGTGGTTCCTAGAATTTCTAAAAGTAGAATGGGAGGCAGATCTTTTAGTTATCAGGCTCCTCTCCTGTGGAACCAACTACCAGTTTTAGTCCGTGAGGCAGTCCTGTTTTCTGATTGTGAATAAATGGATGTGCTCTCCTCATCATTTGGCAAAAACCATTAGTCCTCCAAAATCCTGACATAATCACCAGGGTGAAGACCTGGGAGCAGGTCATAGTTTCACTGCAGCTTCTCTGCTGTTAACCACTCACAGGGGCGGATTTAGGAAATTGAGAAGACAAGACATAAAACGCACCCATTCTACACATAGAGAAATGTTATTAGAATAGACATCCATTTTCTGTTCTAGGTTGTGTCCCTCTCTTCTTGTCCCTTTTCTTGTTGTTTTCCTCTCTATGTTTTGTACTCAGCAGACTTTTCATGCTGTCTCTAAAGGAATGAAAGATTTTTCTCCAAGCACTAAGCTCACTTAGCTGATTGCTCCTTCCTGTGTTTCCAAAAAGGCGACGGCAAATGTAAATAATCCAGTCCTTCTTTTAACTGCAGACAAGCCATGATCTGCTTATCTGTTCTCCATTTTTCATTTGGATGAAATAATAGCTGCGTAGATCATGACAGCAGACATATATAGATAGAGGAGATCAGGAGGCTGGTAGCAGGGCCTAGCTCAATTCGTGGCAGTGGCAGCGTTGTGACAGTTCTGGTGGCAGTTCATGTGGCTCGTTGGCCTGACATGGCTTTGGTAAGGCAAGGCAAGGCAAGGAAAATTTATTTGTATAGCACAATTCAGTACAAAGACAATGCAAAATGCTTTACATGATTAAAATACAAATACATGGTAATTGCTGGCACCGGAAAAGCCACCGGAACTGCCACAATGCTGCCACTGCCACGAACTGAGCTTGCTGTCTTTCCATACTGAGTTAACAATCTACTTGCTCTGGATAGCAGAGTTCACTGCTTTTATATGTTGGTGCCAAAGTCTCCAGAGGCAGAAAAAGTCGTTAGATTTGGCACTAGGCATATTTGTTAAATCAAAGTGCTAGAGGGATCTGAAAAGTCACTAAATATAGCAACAAAGTTGGCAACACTGCTCTTTGCATCGTTTGTTTTCAAATGGTTTGCTGCTGTCTCTTTGGACCTTTCTGAACATGTGCAGCAAATGGACTGATCCAATATGGTGAACACTGAAGGGGGGGCTGAGACACACTGAATATCATAAGCGTTCTGATGGTATTTCAGTGAAATCATTTTTTATCAAAAGACATAATTAATGTGCACAAATAAGGAAAAGTTATATTAACTATACATCTAAACAGAATTTTATGGGGCCTCCAGGAACTTGGGGCCCTAGACAACTGCTTTGTATTGCCTAATGGTAAATCGCCCCTGCCCACTCATTATTCCATACAGAGAGTGTCTTGCCAGGACCAAAATCAAATAAATTAGAAAACAATCCCAAAGGATTAAAAGATCAGAAATAATTAAACTAGTTTATTTAACAAAAGATATCTTTCTTCAAAAGGTTTGTTAGTCAATGACTTGATTTTTGATTTATGTTTTTTACAGAAACGTGGGTGCAGTAAGAAAATTATGTGAGCATAAATAAGGCAATTCCAATCATTGTCATGATCTGCCCTGATAGCTGACCTTAACTGTTCATTTCACTCACCTGCCCAACTCTGCACTGTCTCTAATTATCACTCATCTTATCCACCTACTTGTTCTGCTTTATATTAGGCTCAGCCCAGCTATCGGGGCCAGATCATTGTTTAATGTTTGTAGGTTTGTTTCGTAATTCCTAGTTTGTCTTGGGAGTACAGTTTTAGTTCCCATAAGCCTGGCTCCTAGTTGAGACCAGTTTAAATTTGTGCAGTAATCCCTGTACCATTTCCTTTTCTCCCTCTCGACCACTGGGCCTGCCTTTCTTCATCCTATTCACCTGCTCCTTCTGCTATATTGACTGTTCAGCCCAGCTATCGGGTCCAGGTAATTATCTCCAGTTATTCGTGTTATGTTTTTGTGTTAGTTGTTCAAGTTTGTTTGTTTTTTAGTTTAATTAAGTCTCCGGTTCATGTCCTGACTCTTGGGGGGGCTTTGTGTTGAGAGGGTCTTAGTGTTTGTCTCCTGTCTCATGATTGTGTCCTGGTTTTTCTCTGCTGAGTTTTCCGGGTTTTGGCTCGGCCAGCGGGGGGAGCTCAGGTTCTGGGCTTTCTCCGCAGAGCCCTCTGGTTTTGGCTCTAAGTGCGGGGGAGGTCAGTTGTAATTCCTGTTTCCTGGCTCCTAGAGGATGGACTGAAGTATTAAAGCAGGTAAGTGACTCACAGTGATAATCATTTCCTGTCAGATGATCGTTTTTTCAATCATTCTGTTACATTTAATCTGAGTCTATTTACTCACGCCAACCGCAGCCAATGGCCTGTCTTACTTTTTGTTGATTAGCGTTGTTTATGTTACATTTCCGGTCCTCATCTTTAGTAAAACAAACTACATCAAAGCCCTTTTTTATTATCCTCATCACGAACCAAACTTTTAGCACATTGATCAGCCCAATCCAAATCAAATAATCCAATAGCACAACCCAGGACAGCTGAGTCCTGTTGTTAAAATGAACTTCGTCTTTTTTAAAAGTGGTGCGCTCTGTTCCTCATGTTTACTTCAACAGCCGTCAACTGTCTAGCAAACAGTTGTTTCTATTGTGGACCTCTGGTCACCGTACTCTGAGGTACAGGTAGTGTTAATCCAGTAGCATATTTATTAACTGATAAAGTTTTTAAATTTACAGTAAATAAAAAATAAAAAAAATTCAATATTTCCATGAATTCAAATTTCTGGTCAAAAATTATCTTAAAATGCAGAGGTATTATCTAGAAATTTGAAGTTCAAAAAACGGTGTGATTTATCTATGCAATCGGCTGTGTCATGATCACAGTAAGAGGATTGGAATGATGTCTACATGCCAATATAAATAGGATGGGAGAGAGAATGATGAAGCGATGTTGTAAAGGGCTCGGCAACTCCTTTCAGTCTCTATTGTTGTATGTTTTTAGGAATGATGCCAATGAAGTACCTGTTAATGAGCAAAAATAGTTTCAGTTTTGAATAGACTTATGTAATGCAGGCAACATTTATCAAGGTTTTCACTTGTGCCTTTACTAATGTAAAACCCAAATAGACTTTATATCCAAACCTTGGGTCCTCCTCCGATACATTTTGACCATACATTTTTTATGCATTCTTAGCCAAGTTTAGGTGCTCAAGGCCTTTTGAATCCCGAGGTTCTGAGTTCGAGCCCCACTCCCACAGACTGCCACTCTGGGTCTCTGATCAAGACACTTAACCCCACACTGCTCCCTGGGCGGCCCACTGCTCCCCAAGGGGATGGGTGAAATGCAGATTGTTCATTTCGTTGCTCTGTACTTGTGACAGTGTAATGACAGTAAAAGCTGGAAAGAAAAATCACTTATAATACGTGAATGGAGCTCAGGAACTTTACTTGAAAATGCAGCAGAACACTTACATGTACAGGGCAGACGCTCAGTCTAGCGTCTTTCTGGGTATACTTGCAAAAGTAGTATATACTTGTAAAGTATTAACTGTGTCATGACATAATTCAAAATTAATATAGTTAATATCATTCTGAAATAATATTATCGTAGTGCTGCAAAGAGCTATGCATGTTGCTTACCTTCTCCATTCAGCCTGAAATAAATAAACTGTACCTTCCATTCAGCTATTGTTCAATTCAATTAAGTTTATTTTTATAGCGCCAATTCACAACACATGTCATCTCAAGGCACTTTACAGTTCACCAGATCATACAGTCTGATCGATTCAAAGTTTTCTACCTAAGGAAAACCAGTTGATTGCATTGATCATCAACTAGAAGGCAAACCCTCACACTAAGCATGCTTGTCGCGACAGTGGAGAGGAAACACTCCCTTTGAACAGGAAGAAACCTCCAGCAGAACCAGGCTCAGTGTGAGCGGCCATCTGCTGAGGCCTACTGGGGTTCAATGTAAAACCCAAATAGACTTTATATCCAAACCTGTTGGGTCCTCCTCCAATACATTTTGACCATACATTTTTCATGCATTCTTAGCAAAGTTTAGGTGCTCAAGGCCTTTTAACTTTTAGCTTTGGCTAACACAGGGAATTAAAGTGTTTATGTGAAGAAGCGGCCTAGTGGTTAGGATTTGCGCTTGGAATCCCAAGGTTCTGAATTCGAGCCCCACTCCCACAGACTCCCACTCTGGGTCTCTTGAGCCTCCTGGCGGTCCAATTGAAGTAGATGGCAGAGACTCACGGTATTCAGTAATCAGAGAATGAAAGATCCAGGAACCCAAGTGTGATCCTCCGGACCGTAGCCCTCCCAGTCGAACAGGTACTGCCAGCCGTGGCCCCGGCGACGGGAGTCTACGATCCGGCGGACGGTGAAGGCGGGGTGACCATCAATGTCCCGGGCGGGTGGAGGGGAGTCGGACGGAGGGCAAAAAGGGCTGGTCAGGACAGGTTTAATCTGAGAGACGTGGAATGTGGGATGGATCCGGGGTGAGGATGGCAGATGCAGGCGGATGGCAGACCGATGAACCTGGGAGAGAGCTTACAGGACATGGATTTGAGAGGGATGTCACGTGTGGAGAGCCAAACCTGTGGTCGGGGTGTGTAGGTGGGAGCAGGGCGTCGTTTGCGGTCAGCGAATCTTTTGTTCTGGGCTGATGTCCGGTTCAGAGCGGCAATTGTGTCTTTTCAAATCTGCCGGCAACGGCGGATGTGATGTTGAACAGATGGTACAGAGATTTCCTTTTCGTCGGCGGGGAACAAGGGTGGCTGATATGCTAGTTCCGTTTGACCATTGGATTGTGGATGGTAACCTGATGTCAGAGAGAAGTTTGTGTCAAGAGCAGAACAGAAATGTTTCCAGACCCGAGCGGTAAATTGAGGCCCTCTGTCCGACAAGATTTCCTGGGGGATTCCATGTAATTTGAAAACGTGCTTAACGAGGAGCTGTGCTGTCTGGAAGGCAGTTGGAAGTTTTCTGAGGGGAACAAGATGGCAGGCTTTTGAAAATCGGTCAATGATGGTGAAGATGTTGGTCATACCTCTGGATGCAGGCAAACCAGTTACGAAATCCACGGCGATGTGGGACCAGGGGCGAGACGGAACAGGTAGTGGATGGAGAAGACCAGAGGGAGGTTGATGTGATGGTTTGTTGCGAGCACAGCCAGGACAGGCTAGGACATACTCCTTGATATCCTTATGGAGGGATGGCCACCAGAATCTACGTGATATCAGAGCGATGGTTCTGCTTAGCTGAAAATTTTGAAGTGTGCATCCAGTGGATGAGACAGGACCTAACTGAAGAAGGAACATAGATTCAGTTAGGTGGACCGTTACCAGGGACAGGTTCAGAAACTTGGGCCAGTTTAATTTGATCGGAGATTTCCCAGGAAACAGTTGCCACAGTACAGCTGGCAGGGAGAATGGTATAAGGAGTCTCAGGAGAACAGGGACCAACGGGACTGACGGGGATTGGATCGTTTAGCAGACTGAATGTAGGATAAGTTTTTGTGATCTGTCCATACCAGAACGGGATGCTCTGTGCCCTCCAGCCAATGCCGCCATTCTTCCAGAGCCAGTTTAATTGCGAGGAGTTCTCTGTCTCCGACGTCATAATTTTGCTCTGCAGGCGAAAGTCTGCGGGAGAAAAATGCGCATGGATGAGCTCTTTGGTCAGAATCAGATACTTGGGACAAGACTGCCCCCACCCCAGAATCAGAAGCATCCACCTCCAAGATGAACTGCTTGGAGGGGTCAGGTTGGATGAGGATGGGTGCATTAGAGAACAGAGCCTTGAGTTTATTAAATGCAGCCTCAGCCTCCGCAGACCAGTGAAAAGTCCTTTTAACAGATGTCAAGGCGGTCAGAGGCTGAGCTGTCTGGCTGTAGTTGCGGATGAACCTTCTATAAAAATTTGCAAACCCCAGAAACCTTTGTAGTTGTTTTCGGTTCTCGGGAGTGGGTCAGTCCAGAACCTCCTTGATCTTGTCCTCAGACGGCTTCACCTGCACGCCCTCGAGCACAAAACCTAGAAAGATGACAAATGGACGATGAAACTCACATTTCTCAGCTTTGACAAACAGCTTGTTTTCAAGGAGTCTTTGAAGAACCAAAGGGACGTGCTTTTTATGTTCAGATATGTTTTTGGAGTAGATCAGAATGTCATCAATATAGACAAAAACGAAGATGTTCAAAAAATCTCTCAGAACATCGTTAACCAGGGCCTGAAAACAGGCAGGGGCGTTGGTCAGACCAAAAGGCATAACAAAATACTCAAATTGCCCTAGAGGAGTCTTAAATGCGGTTTTCCATTCATCTCCCTCTCTGATTCTGAGGAGATGATAAGCGTTTCTCAAGTCCAACTGAGTGAAAATCGTAGCTCCTTGGACGGGTTCAAAAGCAGATTCTAACAAGGGTAAAGAGTATTTGTTCTTGACTGTAATTTGATTTAGACCTCTGTAATCGATACAAGGTCGCAGAGATCCATCCTTCTTCCCCACAAAGAAGAAACCGGCCCCGAGAGGAGATGAGGACGGTCGAATTATACCGGCGGCTAAGGACTCATTAATCTAATTTCCCATGGTCTCTCTCTCGGGCTTGGAGATATTATAGAGCCGACTGTTAGGGAGGGGGGCTCCAGGTAGAAGATCAATTGCACAGTCATAAGGTCTATGCGGGGGAAGAGATAGTGCACTAACCTTACTGAAAACAGGTGCCAGGTCGTGGTAGTCAGGAGGTACTAAGGAAAGATCGGGCGGGTCAGCCTCCTGACGACTGGCTGGAGACTGAGTAGAAGGCGGAGCGGAGACAGGAAACATGGCAGGATGCAGACCAGGACTCAACATGTCTTTTGGACCAGTTTATGTGTGGGTTATGATGTTGAAGCCACTCAAATTCAATTCAATTCAGTTTATTTATATAGCGCCAAATTCACAACACATGTCATCTCAAGGCACTTTACAGTTCAACCAGATCATACAGTCAAATTGATACAAAGTTTTCTATCCAAGGACTATGGATGAGCTAGCTGATGGAAACACAAAAGGGATATGGTCTTTCTGTGGTTACCAGAGGTCAAAAGTTCGAGCAGCTTGGTATGGTGTGTGACCTGAGGTAATCTTTTACCGTCGAGGGCCGAGACTCTCAGAGGCTCAGTTAATGGGGTAGTTTCTATGTTCAATTGCTTAACCAAACTGGAGTCTATTAGATTCTTCTCACAGCCTGAGTCTATCAATGCTGATAACGTGAGGGATTGGTCCTTGAGAAACAGAGTTGCAGGTAACAGCAGGCGAGGAGATTTCTCAGTTTAAAGATGGTCCGCCAGACTCCTCATTTCCTCTGGCGGACCCCGGCTTTTACCTTGGCTGGGCAGGTTGAAACAAAGTGACCCGGTTCTCCACAGTACATACAAAGGTTCTCCTTAAACCTCGTTTGACTCTCTTCGGATGTGAGCCTGGTGTGACCGATCTGCATTAGCTCAACTTCTGAGGATTCTGTGGAAGGAGAGACGTAATGAGTCTTAGAAACAGGAACAGATACAGGTGGATTACGGCTCTTAGATCTGGACTCAACTTCTGAGGAAACTGAGGAAGAAGAGGTGTCATTTGTCTTGGCCGCTGGAGCAGAAACAGAAAAAACATGGCCTCTAAATCTAGACTTGAATCTAGTCTGTTATCCAAGCAGATTGTTAACTTTATGAGTTCCTCCAAGGTTGCTGGCTCATCGAGAGTGGCCAGCTTGTCCTTAATTGAATCGTCAAGAGCATGAAAATAAGCGCTTTTGAGCGCAGATTCGTTCCATCCGGAAGCAGCCGCTTTCACCCGGAAGTCGATTGCGAATTCAGCAACAGTTCTATTTCCCTGTTTAAACTTCAAAAGTCTGCGAGATTCAGTGGACTTATCAGTGTCTTGATTGAAAACTTGCTTGAACTCCTGGATAAATTCCCCAAATGAACAACCAAAACTAGATTCTGAAGAAAATCTGGATTCCGCCCATTCGAGGGCCTTTCCGGACAATTGAGACAGAATAAAAGCTATTTTCCTCTTGTCATTAGGAAAACTTAACTGCGAATGCTCAAAAATGAGCTTACACTGGAACAAAAATCCCTTGCACTTACTTGGATTTCCGAAAAACTTTTCAGGAAGTGAAGGGCGGAATTCAGGAAACGACGGGCTGGGTTCTGACCTGAGTTGAGGATTAGTATCTTGTACCGGAAGTTGAACGGTTTCCGTTCCAGGTGTAGCGTTCTGAAGATAGCCGGCTATTTCCTGTAATGAACGATTTGTTTCGTCATGACGTGTGTTTAACTCACGGAGGGCGGTGTCGTGGCTCTGAATGAGAGTTTGTTGTTGCTCCAACATCCTCTGGAGTGATTCCGCTGGGTTAGTCTGTTTGCCAGAGTTTTCTGTCATGTTTGGTTTAACCTGTCTAACCCAGGCAGATTACAGATTTGAGTTTCCCTCCAGTTTCTTCTGAGAGCGGGCAGGCAGATCTTTGACAGGAATTGTTCTCCAGGGTTCTTCTGAGAACGGACAGGCAGATCACCGGCAGAGAAACTCTTCAGGGGTTTCAGGCAGGTTCTGTCTAGGAAGCAGAGAGGAGAAAACAGATCAGGTTCTCAGGGAGTCAGAGGTTCAGACAGGCTGGTTGGCTCAGGTTTGCTAACCGTTACTGGCAAACACTCTGGGACTGGAGAGAAGTCCCCCGCCTCCTTAAATACGGATCTCCTGATGAGCAGATGAGGAACAGGTGGTGCAATCAGCCCCAGCTCCAGGAGATCTCGTACGCCCTCTGGTGGAGAAAGTGGACAGACCTCCAGATCCCAACACTCAGGAACTTTACTCGAATATGCAGCAGAACACTTACATGTACAGGGCAGACGCTCAGTCCAGCATCTTTCTGGGTAAACTTGCTTGTAAAGTATCAACTGTGTCATGACATTATTCTAAATTCAAAATTAATATAAATATTATCATTTTGAAATAATATTATTGCTGCTATTGCAGCAATAATATTATTGCAGCAATAATAATATTATTGCTGCATAGCTCTTTGCAGCATAGTGCTGCAAAGGGCTATGCATGTTGCTTACCTTCTCCATTCGGCCTGAAATAAATAAACTGTACCTTCCATTCAACTATTGTTCAATTCAATTAAGTATATTTCTATAGCGCCAATTCACAACACATGTCATCTCAAGGCACTTTACAGTTCACTAGATCATACAGTCTGATTGATTCAAAGCTTTCTACCTAAGGAAAACCAGTTGATTGCATTGACTCATCAACTAGAAGGCAAACCCTCACACTAAGCATGCTTGTAGTGACAGTGGAGAGGAAAAACTCCCTTTGAACAGGAAGAAACCTCCAGCAGAACCAGGCTCAGTGTGAGCGGCCATCTGCTGAGGCCTACTGGGGTTCAAGGAGGCAGAAGCAGACATAGAGACAGAAGCAGAGAAACAAAAGGCAACTGTAAAAGGCGGCCGGGTCCAGGAAAAATGGAGCCAGGCAGATGAGCTCCGAGTCAGCTCCCATGTCAAAGGAAGAAGAGAGCACATCCAGTTGGTCGCAATCAGAGAAAAAGGACTCCACTGAAAAACAGGCCGATCTCAAACCTCTCTCAATCTGTAAACCTGCAGATTGAGAGCAAAGCGCTCTGTTAGGAACATAAGGAACAATCATATCTCTGATATAAGTTGTTAAGTTCTGTTATGTATTTATGTTACAGTGTCCCCCCCCCCAGTAGGGTACCTTGCCACATTTATGTACAGTTTTTTTAATTCTAATAATACTATTGTATCCTGCGAAATCCTTGCATTTTACTGTGCTGTGATTTTATAGATCTTGTTGTTAATTAAAAGGGGATTGTTGCAGGATTTTACTGTAAAATTGTAATCCCTGCCAACCAAAGAGTTGTTGCATCTACATGACCTGCTATCTATATATGTGTATGTCTGTCTGTCTTTGAAATTCTAATTTGAAAAACACATTTATGTAACTACAATACTTCTACTAAACAATATTACTTAGGAAAACTAAAATGGTGCACATGGATGAAAACATTGTTTTTGTTTTGTTTTTTTCCCTGGTAAGTCTATTTTTAGTATTTGAATTCCTTCCACAGACAACCCATCAATAAAACCATCCCTCAAGTTATGAGGAACATTTTATTCACCTTTAATTGTTAACACCTGCAAACTTGGAAGTTCATTTTCCTCAGAACAGTCATGTCTGTTGCTCAACCAGTTTAGCAATAAACCTGTTTATCTTTCCAGTAAAAGTTTTTGTCTGAGGCTTTAGCCTGTAGTAGCTTTAGTAAACTTAGATTGTTCTGTGGCCTCTAGCAGAACAGTAGTCTTAAAACAAATGGAATCAAACCAAAAGGTTTAAGATTTTGGCTCTTAATTAGTAGAAAATATCTGTAAAGATCAATATTCAAGTTTTTCTTTTTTTTTCTGTTCTGTTTTGCCAATGTAACTTTCTTTTTTTTTAACAGTGTCCTGTCTGGCAATGTGGCAATAAGAATAATTGTCTTGATGCCAAAAAGAACCCAACAGATTTTACTATCACAAGTGGAGCAGTATGGAAATTGCCATATTGCTCCACTTGTTTCATGCATATAAATTGCTTTATTATAATTATGCAGGGAGTTTTACAGTTTATATGTACACTGCAATGTAAATAGAGCAGAAAAACAGAAGAAGAAAAAGAAACAAAAAAAGAGAAAAGATGAAAGAGAGGAGATAGAAAGGAGACAATGACAAAACATTTTCAGTCTGCTTCATCACCTGGAACGAGATGAAAAAAGAACAGCACAACCGAAAGACATGGTACGAGACATACAATAAAGCAACACCTTGAAACTATCGCTGAAGTAGTATTATTAAGTCTGACATGTACTCTGTGTTACCTGAAGATATGAATGTGGGCTTTCTCTATGGAAGTGAATCTCTGAGTACCTGGAACCAAGCACCTGTAATTGTTTGTGAGGGTGAACTTGTGCATGTAAAGTTAATCCATAGAGAAAATGCTCAATAGTGGTTGTGGAGAGCCAAAGAGGCACACCCCCCAGAGCACTGAGTCCAGCGCCGGGAGACCCAAAGCCCCAGACGCCCAAAGGGACCCCAAGAGCGAAGGCACCAAGGAGGGGCCAGCCCAGGAAATCCGACCCCCACCAAGGGAGGAGGAGAGACTGCCCCGAGCAAGTCCCCCAGCCACCGCAATGCCGGCGCCCCGGGGAGCCGCAGGGACGAGTCTGCGGGCTCCGCCGGCAGCCGGCCACCCTGAAGTGAATCTGGTCCTGGGCCCCAGGGACCCGAGGCCCCAGGGGCGCATGAACCCCAGACAGGAGCCCCAGCCAGGCCCAGGCCCCGGCTACACAGGTTTATTGCTAAACCAATGTAGCTTTTGAAATCAATTGCCCAGAAATGGATGATATTCCAACAGATTTGCTTTCACAAGGAGACCATTATGGTTGTTGCCATAAGGTTCTGTTTTGTACTTATATATCTTTTGAAAATTATTTGGGGAGTAAAATTGTGTACAATGGACATGGAGACAGAAAGGAAGGTGAGAAGGAAAGAGGGGATAAGAAATAAGAATTCAGTTATAGTTTTAGACTTTTATTTATAAGACTTGGATACCAGCAATAAAGAGACAAAACTCCCCTCTTTGTTAAATGCTTAACATTCTCAGTCTCTAGATAAGCGTATTTACCAAATCAATGATAGTAAGCCTTCATAATTTCCTTCCTTCACAAAAAAATGTGTTTAAATTATAACAACAATTTACACTTAACAGTTAAGTTCTATATATTTCTTAATGATTATTAAGATAAAATAATGGATACCTCTGGTTCCATTAGCAGGAGTATGACTGTGTGAACTGTGAGCTCCAGATGTTTTTTTTTTATTTAAATATTCCCCGGCATTATTCTTTTTCCGAAACCTTCCCAGGAAAAAAACTTGTAAGGTTACCTACCCAGCTTGATATATTCTTAAATCAGATCAATGCTTATATATGCACAATTTAGCTTTGGGCATTTTGTTTTCTGCAACAAAGTGAGTAGTTTTAAGGAGCCCCTTTATTTCATCTTCATGCTGCCCTTGCACACCCTGAATAGATTTTGCCATGGCATTTTTAGTTGAATCTACCTCACATTGACTTTCCACTGCTTAAGGGGAGACACAACGTCAAAGTGACGGCGAAGCAAAGTTGAGGTTTTACAGCTCTGGCTGGTAAAAATGACGGGACTGTACATTTTACAAATGCAGCAGCTCATTTCACCGGGGATGTAGCTTGAGCCAGTTAGGCTGAAAAGTATCTTTCGGACGAAAAATATTTTATTGTATATTCTGGTACTTGCAGTTTTACCACAAACCCCCAGTCGGCCTCAGCAGATGGCCGCTCACACTGAGCCTGGTTCTGCTGGAGGTTTCTTCCTATTAAAAGGGAGTTTTTCCTCTCCGCTGTCGCTACAAGCATGCTTAGTGTGAGGGATTGTAATTGAGTCAATGAGTCGATGCAATCGACTCCATCGACAATTGGCACTATATGAATAAACTGAACTGAAATTGAAATTTAAAAAACTTTTTATTATAACTTTTAGCGATGAACGGCAGCATGAAATCCCCCACAAGCTGCCCGCAGCAGAGAGCTTTCAGCTTGGATTTCCAGCGCTGCCTCCCGGCATATGCTGGAGGTCTGGCACTCCAAAACAAGAACTGCATATTTTAGCGGGATCATAATCCTGATGAACTGACGAACAGAGGTTGTTTGGAGGTGGACTTTTTCACTTAAAAACATGTTAAAACTATTTTTCCAATAACTAACGTAAATAAAGCCAATCTGTTATCTAGCTTGAAGCTACAGAACAGAGCAGATAAACAACCAGAGTGCTGAGCATCCAGAGCATCTAAACATCAAAGCAACTTGACCACAGGTTGAAAAGTCGTCAGATTTGGCACTAGGCATATTTTCTAAATCAAAGTGCTAGAGGGATCTGAAAAGTCACTAAATATAGCAACAAAGTTGGCAACACTGCTCTTTGCATCGTTTGTGTTCAAATGGTTTGCTGCTGTCTGTTTGGACCTTTCTGAACATGTGCAGCAAATGGACTGATCCAGTATAGTGGACACTGAAGGGGGGGGGGGGGGGGGGGGCTGAGACACACTGAATATTATAAGTGATCTGATGCTACTTCAGTAAAATTACTTTTTTCTCAAAAGACATAATTACTGTTCACAAGTAAGAAAAAGTTATATTAACTATACATCTAAACAGAATTTTATGGGGCCTCCAGGAACTTGGGGCCCTAGACAACTGCTTTGTATTGCCTAATGGTAAATCGCCCCTGCCCACTCATTATTCCATACAGAGAGTGTCTTGCCAGGACCAAAATCAAATAAATTAGAAAACAATCCCAAAGGATTAAAAGATCAGAAATAATTAAACTAGTTTATTTAACAAAAGATATCTTTCTTCAAAAGGTTTGTTAGTCAATGACTTGATTTTTGATTTATGTTTTTTACAGAAACTTGGCTGCAGCAAGAAAATTATGTGAGCATAAATAAGGCAATTCCAATCATTGTCATGATCTGCCCTGATAGCTGACCTTAACTGTTCATTTCACTCACCTGCCCAACTCTGCACTGTCTCTAATTATCACTCATCTTATCCACCTAGTTGTTCTGCTTTATATTAGGCTCAGCCCAGCTATCGGGGCCAGATCATTGTTTAATGTTTTTAGGTTTGTTTCGTAATTATTAGTTTGTCTTGTCTCCTGATCGTATCCTGGCTCCAAGATGGGAGTACAGTTTTAGTTCCCATAAGCCTGACTCCTAGTTGAGACCAGTTTAAATTTGTGCAGTAATCCCTGTACCATTTTCTTTTCACCTTCTCGACCACTGGGCCTGCCTGTCTCCATCTGAGTGTCTTTCAGCTCACTGCTGGACTCATTGGAACTCTGAACCTGGCTTAATGCTCTGTGGATTCCTGGAACCCTGGATCTGTCTGTTCCTGTGTGGATCGCATCCCCTGCCCGGGGAGCGAACTCCTGGATTCCTGAACTGTTCCTGTCAGATCTTTATCACTGACCTTAATCGGTCTCCTGCCAGCTCACTAAGTTTGCTGCATTGGGGACACTCTGGTCAGTTCCGCACAGCAACTCCTCTGGCAGTCCATCGGCTGGATTCTGCCCTCCTCGAAGAGGATGGAGTTAACTCTTAAGATTGTTAAGATCCAAGGCAGCCCATGTTCAGTTTCTCTCTTGTTTCTGTATTTCATTTATTTTTTTGTCATTAAACATTTTGAAACTTCCCACTGTCTGACTCGCCTAAATAATGGTTCCATCTGTCCTGTTTTATGACGGAATGATCTGGCCATAACAAGGACCCATCGATGGTGTTGGGTAGTTGGATTAGATTTTTTTCTCTCAGCTCTGGTCTGCCATGTGGCAGATTCTGTCTGTTCTTTTTTCTCCCTGATCTGGTCAAGAGTTTATTATCTGTTTGGTTTATTTTGAACCCCTTGCCCGTCCTGTTTTGGTTTGTGTTTTTGTATTTAATTCTTTGGCCGCCTGGAATCTGCCCTTTAAGGGGTAGTTCTGTCATGATCGCAGCCCCAGTAGCTGATGTGATTACTCACTTTATTCACCTGGCATCCCCTCCCTGCTCTGTAATTATCATTCATCCTATTCACCTGCTCCTTCTGCTATATTGACTGTTCAGCCCAGCTATCGGGTCCAGGTAATTATCTCCAGTTATTCGTGTTATGTTGTTGTGTTAGTTGTTCAAGTTTGTTTGTTTTTTAGTTTAATTAAGTCTCTGGTTCATGTCCTGACTCTTGGGGGGGCTTTGTGTTGAGAGGGTCTTAGTGTTTGTCTCCTGTCTCGTGATTGTGTCCTGGTTTTTCTCTGCTGAGTTCTCCGGGTTTTGGCTCGGCCAGCGGGGGGAGCTCAGGTTCTGGGCTTTCTACGCAGAGCCCTCTGGTTTTGGCTCTAAGTGCGGGGGAGGTCAGTTGTAATTCCTGTTTCCTGGCTCCTAGAGGATGGACTGCACAGTTACACCAGGTAAGTGACTCACAGTGATAATCATTTCCTGTCAGATAATCATTTTTTCAATCATTCTGTTGCATTTAATCTGAGTCTGTTTACTCACGCCATCCGCAGCCAATGGCCTGTCTTACTTTTTGTTGATTAGTGTTGTTTATGTTACATTTCTGGTCCTCATCTTTAGTAAAACAAACTACATCAAAGCCCTTTTTTATTATCCTCATCACGAACCAAACTTTTAGCACATTGATCAGCCCAATCCAAATCAAATAATCCAATAGCACAACCCAGGACAGCTGAGTCCTGTTGTTAAAATGAACTTCGTCTTTTTTTAAAAGTGGTGCGCTCTGTTCCTCATGTTTACTTCAACAGCCGTCAACTGGCTAGCAAACAGCTGTTTCTATTGTGGACCTCTGGTCACCGTACTCTGAGGTACAGGTAGTGTTAATCCAGTGGCATATTTATTAACTAATAAAGTTTTTAAATTTACAGAAAAAAAAAAAAAAATTCAATATTTCCATAAATTCAACTTTCTAGTCAAAAAAATTATCTTAAAATGCAGAGGTTTTATCTAGAAACTTGAAATTCAAAAAATCAGTGTGATTTATCTATTCAATCGGCTGTGTCATGATCACAGTAAGAGGATTGGAATGATGTCTACATGCCAATATAAATAGGATGGGAGAGAGAATGATGAAGCGATGTTGTAAAGGGCTCGGCGACTCCTTTCAGTCTCTATTGTTGTATGTTTTTAGGAATGATGCCAATGAAGTACCTGTTAATGAGCAAAAATAGTTTCAGTTTTGAATAGACTTATGTAATGCAGGCAACATTTATCAAGGTTTTCACTTGTGCCTTTACTAATGTAAAACCCAAATAGACTTTATATCCAAACCTTGGGTCCTCCTCCGATACATTTTGACCATACATTTTTTATGCATTCTTAGCCAAGTTTAGGTGCTCAAGGCCTTTTGAATCCCGAGGTTCTGAGTTCGAGCCCCACTCCCACAGACTGCCACTCTGGGTCTCTGATCAAGACACTTAACCCCACACTGCTCCCTGGGCGGCCCACTGCTCCCCAAGGGGATGGGTGAAATGCAGATTGTTCATTTCGTTGCTCTGTACTTGTGACAGTGTAATGACAGTAAAAGCTGGAAAGAAAAATCACTTATAATACGTGAATGGAGCTCAGGAACTTTACTTGAATATGCAGCAGAACACTTACATGTACAGGGCAGACGCTCAGTCTAGCGTCTTTCTGGGTATACTTGCAAAAGTAGTATATACTTGTAAAGTATTAACTGTGTCATGACATAATTCAGAATTAATATAGATATTATCATTTTGAAATAATATTACTGTAGTGCTGCAAAGAGTTATGCATGTTGCTTACCTTCTCCATTCAGCCTGAAATAAATAAACTGTACAGTTCACTAGATCATACAGTCTGATTGATTCAAAGTTTTCTACGTAAGAAAAACCAGTTGATTGCATTGACTCATCAACTAGAAGGCAAACCCTCACACTAAGCATGCTTGTCGCGACAGTGGAGAGGAAAAACTCCCTTTGAACAGGAAGAAACCTCCAGCAGAACCAGGCTCAGTGTGAGCGGCCATCTGCTGAGACCGACTGGGGTTCAAGGAGGCAGAAGCAGACATAGAGACAGAAGCAGAGAAACAAAAGGCAACTGTAAAAGGCGGCCGGGTCCAGGAAAAATGGAGCCAGGAAGATGAGCTCTGAGCCAGCTCCCATGTCAAAGGAAGAAGAGAGCACATCCAGTTGGTCACAATCAGAGAAACACAACTCCACTAAAAAACAGGCCGATCTCAAACATCTCTCAATCTGTAAACCTGCAGATTGAGAGCAAAGCGCTCTGTTAGGTACATAAGGAACAATCATATCTCTGATATAGGTTGTTAAGTTCTGTTATGTATTTATGTTACAGTGTCCCCCCCCCCCAGTGAGGTACCTTGCCATATTTATGTACAGTTTTATTATTCTAATAATACTATTGTATCCTGCGAAATCCTTGCATTTTACTGTGCTGTGATTTTATAGATCTTGTTGTTAATTAAAAGGGGATTGTTGCAGGATTTTACTGTAAAATTGTAATCCCTGCCAACCAAAGAGTTGTTGCATCTACATGACCCGCTATCTATATATGTGTATGTCTGTCTGTCTTTGTAATTCTAATTTGAAAAACACATTTATGTAACTACAATAATTCTACTAGACAATATTACTTAGGACAACTAAAATGGTGCACATGGATGAAAACATTGTTTTTGTTTTGTTTTTTTTCCCAGGTAAGTCTATTTTTAGTATTTGAATTCCTTCCACAGACAACCCATCAATAAAACCATCCCTCAAGTTATGAGGAACATTTTATTCACCTTTAATTGTCAACACCTCCAAACTTGGAAGTTCATTTTCCTCAGAACAGTCATGTCTGTTGCTCAACCAGTTTAGCAATAAACCTGTTTATCTTTCCAGTAAAAGTTTTTGTCTGAGGCTTTAGCCTGTAGTAGCTTTAGTAAACTTAGATTGTTCTGTGGTGTATTAAGGCCTCTAGCAGAACACTAGTCTTAAAAAAAATATACTAATATATACACTTAGTATAAAAATATGGATAAATTAAAAAAAAAAATAATAAAAAAATATATTTTTTTTTTTGCATGCCTTATACCCCAGTGTTTTTAGAGATTTTTATAATTTTATTTACCTATTTCATATTATATGTTTCATGTTGCACGATTGTACCATAAAAAATTCCTAGTTGTGAACTCCTTCACTAACAATGGCAATAAACCCGATTCTGATTCTGATTCTGAAATGGAATCAAACCTAAAGGTTTAAGATTTTGGCTCTTAATTAGTAGAGAATATCTGTAAAGATCAATATTCAAGTTTTTCTTTTTTTTTCTTGTTCTGTTTTGCCAATGTAGCTTTTGAAATCAATTGCCCAGAAATAGATGATATCCCAACAGATTTGCTTTCACAAGGAGACCATTATGGTTGTTGCCATAAGGTTCCGCTTTGTACTTATATATCTATTGAAAATGATTTGGGGAGTAAAGAAAGAGGGGATAAGAATTAAGAATTCAGTTATAGTTTTAGACTTGGATACCGGCAATAAAGTAGACAAAACTCTCCTCTTTGTTAAATGCTTAAACATTCTCAGCCTCTAGATAAGCGTGTTTCAAAAATCAATGATAGTAAGCCTTCATAATTTCCTTCCTTCACAAAAAAATGTGTTTAAATTATATCAACAATTTACACTTAACAGTTAAGTTCTATACATTTCTTAATGATTATTAAGACAAAAATAATGGATACCTCTGGTTCCATTAGCAGGAGTATGACTGTGTAAACTGCGAGCTCCCGATGTTTTTTTTTTTTTTAATATTCCCCGGCATTATTCTTTTTCCGAAATACCTATTCTTTTTTTGTGAAGATGGAAATGAGAACGACTAAAAGAGGGACGAAACGACTAAAAGCCAAAATGGTCAAAGCCACATATCTGGGGTAACATTAGCTTCAGAGAATGTGGACCCACTAGAGCCCACTCTGCTAAATATTTTAAAAGAACTCAGAAATTTCAGAAAAGATAACAACAAAAGGTACTCGGACATTAAACTTGGGCTTAAAATGGTTAATGACAGAGTAGAAGAAGCAGAGGGTTGCAACATAAAAAGCTGAAAAGGATGGATTACATAATATAACATATTATTCATCGTATAAAAATGGACGAAGGAAAAGAGTTGTGATTTTAGTATCATAAAAACTACCATTCAAATTTGCCCCAGTGAGGTCTGACAAAGAAGGGAGATATCTCAGGAAAGATCAGTAATGTAGCAAGAACTTTTTGGAATAGACTAAAATAGAATAGAATTTAACTTTATTGTCATTACACTGTCACAAGTAAAAAGCAGTGAAATGCAGTCTGCATCTATCCAGAATTGCTATACAGGATATGAATATTTATATACATGTACACAGAAACTATGTTTGTATGGATACATGTATGTATATAGTCCATAAATAAATAAATATACACTACCGTTCAAAAGTTTGGGGTCACCCAAACAATTTTGTGTTTTCCTGAAAAGTCGCACTTATTCACCACCATACGTAGTGAAATGAATAGAAAATAGAGTCAAGACATTGACAAGGTTAGAAATAATTATTTGTATTTGAAAGAAGATTTTTTTTACATCCAACTTTGCTTTTGTCAAAGAATCCTCCATTTGCAGCAATTACAGCATTGCAGACCTTTGGCATTCTAGCTGTTAAATTGTTGAGGTAATCTGGAGAAATTGCACCGCACGCTTCCAGAAGCAGCTCCCACAAGTTGGATTGGTTGGATGGGCACTTCTTGCGTTCCATACAGTCAAGCTGCTCCCACAACAGCTCCATGGGGTTCAGATCTGGTGACTGCGCTCGCCACTCCATTATCTAAGGAATACCAGCTGCCTGCTTCTGCTCTAAATAGTTCTTGCACAATTTGGAGGTGTGTTTAGGGTCATTGTCCTGTTGTAGGATGAAATTGGCTCCAGTCAAGCGCTATCCACTGGGTATGGCATGGTGTTGAAAAATGGAGTGATAGCCTTTCCTATTCAGAATCCCTTTTACCCTGTACAAATCTGCCACCTTACCAGCACCAAAGAAACTACAGACGTTACCTCCACCATGCTTAACAGATGTCGTCTGGCATTCCTCCAGCATCTTTTGGTTTACTCTGCGTCTCACAAATGTTCTTCTTTGTGATCTAAACACCTCAAACCTGGATTCATCCGTTCACAACACTTTTTTCCAGTCTTCCTCTGTCTAATGTCTGTGTTCTTTTGCCCATCTTAATCTTTTTCTTTTATTGGCCAGTCTCAGATATGGCTTTTTCTTTGCCACTCTGCTCTGAAGCCCAGAATCCCACGGCCGCATCTTCACTGTAGATGTTAACACTGGTGTTTTGTGGGTACTATTTATTGAAGATGCCAGTTGGGGACCTGTGAGGCATCTGTTTCTCAAACTAGAGACTCTAATGTACTTATCTTCTTGCTAAGTTGTGCAACACGGCCTCCCACTTCTTTTTCTACTCTGGTTAGAGCCTGTTTGTGCTTTCCTCTGAAGGGAGTAGTACACACCATTGTAGGAAATCTTCAATTTCTTAGCAATTTCTCGCATGGAATAGCCTTCACTTCTAAGAACAAAAATAGACTCTCAAGTTTCAAATTAAAGTTCTCTTTTTCTGGCCATTTGGAGAGTGTAATTGACCCCACAAATGTGCTGCTCTAGAAACTGTAGATAATGCACCAAAAAACAGACATTTGTTGGGATCTGGAGATCTGCCACCTGTCTCCAGCAGAGAGCGCTGTGGGCTTCCTGAGCTGGAGTCTTCACCACACCTTACCCCTTGCTCACACTGACTCTGGTGCGGTTACCGAGCCGACGGAGACCGCAACTCCCGCACACCCCCTCTCACACCCCCTCTCACACCGCCCTTTTGACTACGGTGCGGTGCGGCTCTGCGGCTCCGGCAACAGGTCCGGAGATTTAACTCGCGAGAACAGAAGTTCACTTGAGTTCACGTAACTTCACGCGATAACACGGCCCAAATAAGGATATTTGCGAGAGCTTGTTGCGGAGGGCTCTGGCACGCCGCAAGGATAGCTTTCTTGCAGAATTTTCTGCAGCGCCGGAGTGTCTCGGTAACTGCAGCCGGACAGCTCAGCAGCCGGTGAGAAAGGTTTACGTCTTTTTAATGACTTGGAATCACTGCGGCGCCGCACCCACTGCACCGCAACGGTAAGACCGGAGTCGGTGTGAGCCTGGGGTGAGGATCATCAGCTCATCAGATGACCACCCTTCATAAGCAGCAGTGAGACCTTCCTTCGATGCCGCAGTGTTGACCAAGTTTGGTTAGTGAACCTGAGCCTCTAAGAATTTAGGAAATCTTGTAGACTCTAGAGAGAAACAAGCTTTTCTAATCTGCCTCTGTCTTCTTTGATCACAGGAAAACCCACCGACATCTGAAGCTCTGGATGAGCTTAATCTGAGAACCTGCCTGCCTGCCAAGTAAGCCAAACCTGAAGATCTCAATCTGGATTCCTTCATCAGCTCTCAGAGGAAGAGCTTGGAAACATACTCAAGTCTGAAAACTCTCCAGCTCGAAGCTAGACGCGGCTGCTGCTTAACTCTCTGCCTCTTCAACTGTCTCTGGACCCAACCGGTTCCCCCTCTCATAGGATCTGTCAGAACCTCTTCAGGTACATTAAAAGATTCAACTCTCTCATCATACAATCAAACTGCAAAGCTAATCAAACTCTCATCTCTCCAGAAAGGAGTTGAAACCAGTCCCTGACCAGCACCTGAACCAGTCATTACATTCTCTGTGTGTGTTTCTCAATAAACTTCATGACAGAACACTGCGGCCAAACACAAGACCCAGCAGAGCACCTCCGAAGGCGACTTGAAGAACAGGATGCCCAAATCCAAGGACAAGCTCAAACCCTTCGTGAGTTGAATGCTTATGTTGAACATCAGAATCAGACTTTACAAAGATACGCTAGCTATGTGAGAACCGCTAACACCGCACCAGCAGTGCTTCCTGTTTCCGAACAATGTCCGTCTCAAAGGTCAGAGACGATGACGTCATTTCCTGAACTCCGTCCGAGTCTACCTGAAAGATTTTCAGGTATACAGGGTAAATGTAAGGGATTCTTGTTCCAGTGTCGTTTACTATTTGAGAATTCACCTGCTAGTTTTCCTAATGACAAAAAGAAGATTTCTTTTATTCTCTCTCAACTCTCTGGCCGAGCTCTTGAATGGGCAGAGGCCAGGTTTTCATGCACCTTTTCTGAATTTTTGACTGAATTTTCTCAAGTTTTTTACCTAGATCAAACCATTGATTCTCGAGCTTTGCTTAGTCTTAAGCAAGGTAATCTGACAGTGGCAGAGTTCTCCATCGACTTCCGGGTTAAAGCCGCCGCTTCCGGTTGGAACGAATGCGCACTTAAAAGTGCTTTTTTCCAGGCTCTTAACGAAAAAATCAAGGATGAACTAGCCACAATTGACGACCCACCTAGTTTGGAAGATCTTATTCGGTTAACCATAAGATTGGATAACAGACTCCAAATTAGAAACAATTCTAGGCTAAGGAACCTAGGAATGTCTGCTTCCGCTCCTACAACTAATCACACTCATGTTTCTGTTAGATCCCCAGAGTCCAGTTCCAGACCAAGGATTAAGAATCAGTCATCCCCAGCTTCTGCTCAGATCACTCAATTTTCCTCCTCAGCTGCACAAGGAGCGGAGTTTGAACCCATGCAGATTGGGCATACAAGACTGTCACCTGAAGAGAGACAACGGAGATTCAAGGGGAATCTTTGTCTGTACTGTGGTGAGCCTGGACACTTTATTGCTTCCTGCCCGGCTAAATCAAAAGCCAGGGTCCGTCAGAGGATATGAGGAGTCTGACGGACCATCTTAAGACTGATAAATCTCCTCATTTACTGTTACCTGCAACCCTGTTTGTTTCCAACCGGACTCTAACATTATCAGCCTTTATTGATTCTGGGTGCGAGAAGAACCTCATAGATTCGAATCTGGTCCAGCAACTGAGGATTGAAACTGTTCCTTTGGAAAGACCCCTCAGAGTTGCTGCTATTGATGGAAAAAGATTACACCAAGTCACTCATCGGACCCAGCCATTAGAACTTCTCATCTCTGGAAACCATCGTGAGACTCTAACTTTTTTTGTTTTTCCCTCAGCGTGTTCCTCCCTGGTGCTCGGATTTGAGTGGTTGGAACGTCACAATCCCCACATTAACTGGGTTGAACGCCATATTGAGTCTTGGTCCACTTCCTGTCATAAGTCATGTCTTCGTTCTGCAGCTCCTGCTATTCAGTCCCCTAGAGGTAGGGGGGAGATGGACTCTCCTGACTTTTCTTCTGTTCCTTCCGAGGATCATGATCTGGCACCAGTTTTCAATAAGGTCACTGCGACGTCTCTTCCACCCCACAGACCATAATGCTGTGCCATAGATTTATTACCAGGAGCTCCTCTTCCCAGCAGTAGATTATTTAACATCTCCAAGCCTGAACGTGAAATGATGGAGAAATACATAAATGAGTCTCTAGCTGCTGGTATTATCAGACCATCTTCATCTCCTCTCGGTGCTGGTTTCTTTTTCGTGGGAAAGAAAGACGGTTCCCTTCGACCCTGTATGGACTACAGGGGACTGAATCAGATAACCGTCAAAAATAAATACCCACTTCCACTACTGGCATCAGCCTTAGAACCAGTTCAAGGAGCTACGGTCTTCACCAAGCTTGATTTAATAAACGCCTATCATCTCCTTAGGATAAGAGAATGAGATGAATAGAAGACAGCCTTTAAGACCCCCATTGGCCAGTTTGAGTATTTGGTCATGCCTTTTGGTCTTACAAATGCTCCTGCCTTTTTCCAAGCCCTAGTCAACGACGTCCTCAGAGATTTTCTAAATGTTTTTGTTTTCGTTTACATCGATGACATTCTGATCTACTCCAGGAACCTCTCAGATCACAAGAAACACGTCCGCCTGGTTCTTCAGAGGCTGCTCAAAAACAAGCTCTTCATTAAGGCTGAGAAATGTGAATTTCATCAACCATCTGTTACATTTCTTGGGTTTGTGCTTGAAGGCGGGCAGGTGAAGCCATCTGAAGAAAAAAAAAAGGCTGTTCTGGATTGGCCTACTCCAGAGAACCGTAAGCAACTTCAAAGGTTCCTGGGGTTTGCTAATTTCTATAGACGATTCATTAGAAATTATAGCCAAACTGCTCTACCTCTCACAGCTCTGACTTCGGTAAAGAAGATTTTCCAATGGACACCTGAGGCGAACACAGCCTTTAAGAAACTTAAGACTCTTTTTTCCAGTGCACCCATCCTGATCCAGCCTGATCCTTCTAAGCTGTTCATTCTAGAGGTGGATGCATCTGACTCCGGTGTTGGAGCAGTTCTTTCTCAACAATCTGATTCTGATCAAAAGACTTACCCATGTGCCTTTTTTTCACGTAGGCTCTCCCCGGCTGAGCAAAATTATGATGTCGGAGGCAGAGAACTCCTGGCCATTAAACTCGCTTTGGAGGAATGGAGACACTGGCTCGAAGGTGCCGAGCATCCAGTATTAGTTTGGACTGATCACAAAAACCTGGCATATCTCCAATCAGCCAAAAGATCCAATCCTCATCACTCCAGATGGTCTCTGTTTTTCTCCCATTTCAACCTAATCATCTCTTACAGACCCGGTTCCAAGAACGTGAAACCTGATTCTCTCTCTCGTCTGTACTCCTCTGATCGACCTGAAACACCTGAGCCTGTTCTTCCCTCTTCGTGTACTGTTGAGGCCGGCTCCTGGGAAATCACCGATCTCATCAACCTAGCCCTGGCCTCTGAACCTGACCCAGGTAACGGTCCTCCAAATAAAACATATGTTCCTTCCTCAGTGAGATCCCGCCTCATCCAGTGGATGCACACATCCAAATTCTCAGCTCATCCTGGTGTAAGAAGAACTATTGCTCTGATCACACGTCGTTTTTGGTGGCCGTCCCTTCATAAGGACGTGAAGGAGTACGTACTGGCCTGTCCCATCTGCGCCAGAAACAAACCCACCCATCAACCGCCCTCTGGATTGCTACGTCCTCTACCTGTTCCAACCCGCCCATGGTCCCACATAGCTGCGGATTTTGTTACCGGTCTTCCCATATCCCGAGGTATGTCCACTATTCTCACCATTGTTGACCGTTTTTCCAAAGCCTGCCATCTGATTCCCCTCAGGAAGCTACCTACAGCATTCCAGACCGCCCAGCTACTAATTAAACATGTCTTCCGGCTCCATGGCATACCCCAGGAAATTATCTCTGATCGTGGTCCCCAGTTCATCTCTCAGGTCTGGAAATCTTTCTGTACAGCTCTCAATTGCAAGGTCTCCCTAACTTCAGGTTATCATCCTCAAACCAATGGGCAGACGGAGAGGATGAACCAGCAACTCGAGTCCACTCTCCGCTGTTTAACCTCAAATAATCCTACTGACTGGAGTCAGTTTCTGACTTGGATCAAATATGCTCATAATACTCAAAAATCTGCTGCAACCGGTCTGTCCCCTTTCCAGGTGTCTCTGGGTTAACAACCCCCACTCTTTCCTGCAGACGAGAGGGAGATACACTATATTGCCAAAAGTATTTGCTCACCTGCCTTGACTCACATATGAGCTTAAGTGACATCCCGTTCCTAATCCATAGGGTTCAATATGACGTCGGTCCACCCTTTGCAGCTAGAACAGCTTCAACTCTTCTGGGAAGGCTGTCCACAAGGTTTAGGAGTGTGTTTATGGGAATTTTTGACCATTCTTCCAGAAGCGCATTTGTGAGGTCGCACACTGATGTTGGACGAGAAGGCCTGGCTCTCAGTCTCCGCTCTAATTCATCCCAAAGGTGTTCTATCGGGTTGAGGTCAGGACTCTGTGCAGGCCAGTCAAGTTCATCCACACCAGACTCTGTCATCCATGTCTTTATGGACCTTGCTTTGTGCACTGGTGCACAGTCATGTTGGAAGAGGAAGGGGCCAGCTCCAAACTGTTCCCACAAAGTTGGGAGCATGGAATTGTCCAAAATGTCTTGGTATGCTGAAGCATTCAGAGTTCCTTTCACTGGAACTAAGGGGCCAAGCCCAGCTCCTGAAAAACAACCTCACACCATAATCCCCCCTCCACCAAACTTTACACTTGGCACAATGCAGTCAGACAAGTACCGTTCTCCTGGCAACCGCCAAACCCAGACCCGTCCATCAGATTGCCAGATGGAGAAGCGCGATTCGTCACTCCAGAGAACGCGTCTCCACTGCTCTAGAGTCCAGTGGCGGCGTGCTTTACACCACCGCATCCGACGCTTTGCATTGCACTTGGTGATGTATGGCTTGGATGCAGCTGCTCGACCATGGAAACCCATTCCATGAAGCTCTCTGCGCACTGTTCTTGAGCTAATCTGAAGGCCACATGAAGTTTGGAGGTCTGTAGTGATTGACTCTGCAGAAAGTTGGCGACCTCTTCGCACTATGCGCGTCAGCATCCGCTGACCCCGCTCCGTCAGTTTACGTGGCCTACCACTTCGTGGCTGAGTTGCTGTCGTTCCCAAACACTTCCATTTTCTTATAATACAGCAGACAGTTGACTGTGGAATATTTAGGAGCGAGGAAATTTCACGACTGGATTTGTTGCACAGGTGGCATCCTATCACAGTTCCACGCTGGAATTCACTGAGCTCCTGAGAGCGACCCATTCTTTCACAAATGTTTGTAAAAACAGTCTGCATGCCTAGGTGCTTGAATTTATACACCTGTGGCCATGGAAGTGATTGGAACACCTGATTCCAATAATTTGGATGGGTGAGCAAATACTTTTGGCAATATAGTGTATCAGTCAGGTCCGTTCACCACCACACCTGAAATTTACTTTTGTAGTAAGTGTGTGGATTCCCCTTATATGCTTGAGAGTGGGGGGGTTTATACATTTTAGGGGGGCGGTTATTAGTCAATGATTACATGTCTTAAGTTGTGCTAATCAAACCTCAGATTAATATGTTCATTTTCCATCTTTTGTCTTACTAGCTTTTGTTTCAGCTCCTCTATCTTGCTCTTTCCTTGCTTGAATCTTTTTTTTCCTCACCTAACTGAGGTAAGAGGAAGATCATATAGGTTACCTGCCCAGCTTACTATATTCTTAATTCAGATCAATTCTTATATATGCACAATTTAGCTTTGGGCATTTTGTTTTCTGCAACAAAGTGAGTAGTTTTAAGGAGCCCCTTTATTTCATCTTCATGCTGCCCTTGCACATCGTGGATAGATTTTGCCATGGCATTTTTAGTTAAATCTGCCTCACATTGACTTTCCACTGCTTAAGGGGAGACACAACGTCAAAGTGACGGAGGCGCAAAGTTGAGGTTCTACAGCTCTGGCAAGTAAAAATTACGGGACTGTACATTTTACAAATGCAGCAGCTCATTTCACCGGGGATGTAGCTTGAGCCAGTTAGGCTGAAAAGTATCTTTCGGACGAAAAATATTTGATTGTATATTCTGGTACTTGCAGTTTTACCACAAACCCCCAGTCGGCCTCAGCAGATGGCCGCTCACACTGAGCCTGGTTCTGCTGGAGGTTTCTTCCTGTTAAAAGGGAGTTTTTCCTCTCCGCTGTCGCTACAAGCATGCTTAGTGTGAGGGATTGTATTTGAGTCAATGAGTCGATGCAATCAACTGGTTTTCCATAGATATAAAACTTTGTATCAATTTCACTGTATGATCTGGTTGAACCTGAAGTGCCTTGAGATGACATGTGTTGTGAATTTGGCGCTATATAAATAAATTGAATTGAATTGAAATAAACTGAATTGAAATTGAAATTTTTAAAACTTTTTATTATAAATTCCAGCGATGAACGGCAGCATGAAATCCCCCACAAGCTGCTCGCAGCAGAGAGCTTTCAGCTTGGATTTCCAGCGCTGCTATCCAGCATATGCTGGAGGTCTGGCACTCCAAAAGAAGAACTGCATATTTTAGTGGGATCATATGAGAGAACAAGAAGAAAAAAGAAAGAAGAAGAGCGCACACCAGTGAATAGTGGAGATCTCCATCTATCGAATTTCATTCAGGCTTATCCGTTCCGGGGTCATTAGGGGTGCTGGTGGCTGTCTCCAGCTGTCTAAAGGCGAGAGGCAGGGTACACCCTCGACAGAGGAGATGTTCTTCATCTAAATTGAAAACATCCACATCACCATGATTTTTTTAAGAGGGAGTTTTTTGTATCATAAAAAATGGATTTGGGGGGTTGGATCAGATAATGCGCTATTCCTGTTTTCCCGCCGTGAATTTCAGGCCCTGGTACACATGTAAATAAATATTTATATCCTGTATAGCACTTCTGAATAGATGCAAACTACATTTTGTTGCTTAGTACTGATGACAGCGTAATGACAATAAAGTTGAATTCTATTCTAATGGTATTTTGTTCTATCCCACAGTAAATTTGCTGTTAAATATACTGTATGTAAAGCAGAAGATTTTCTGCATTACTTTCAGAGTCTGGCAAGCTAGTGGTGCATTTGACAGGCAGCTAAAACATGAAGCTGCTCTGAATGTTTTTAATTTCACCACCTATAAGTTGGGCTATACTGACTAACACATTTTTGAATTGAGTTAGTTTCTGTTGAACATTTAATCTTAGAGCTGAAACAGTTAATTGGATTAATTTTGATTAATCGATTATTGAAATAATCATCAACCTATTTACTAATCGATAAATCATTAACTGGAGTATAGAGACTGTAAGACATACATTTAGCTGACAGAGCAACCACTTTAAGAAGCAATTTTATCAAAATTGTACAACAAAAATATGTAAGAATTTTGCACTTAAGATAAAAACTCTTTTTCGTCCATCAAAATGCTCAAGTGGAAAAGTTTTAATTTCACCCGGTTTATTTTAGCAAAAAATCTTTTTTCAGGAACCTTTGTGTCATGATGGGTTCTCTAGTGAGATCCAGTTATGCAGAACACCACGGAGACGGAAACAGAAGTAAAAGGTTTAACAATGTTTATTGTCACAAGCACAGTTTAATCACTAAATTGGGAAAGAATGAAAGGTGACTGACCAAAAAGGTGACTGAAGGCTGATGAAACTCACATTTCTCGGCCTTGACAAAAAGTTTGTTCTCCAGTAATCTTTGCAACACAAGGCGGACATGTTTCTTATGCTCTGAGAGGTCTTTAGAGTAAATGAGTATGTCATCTATGTAGACGAACACGAACACATTTAAAAAGTCTCTGAGAACGTCATTCACTAGGGCTTGGAAGCAGGCAGGAGCATTTGTTAGACCAAAGGGCATGACCAAATATTCGAACTGGCCCAAGGGGGTCTTAAAGGCTGTTTTCCACTCATCTTCGTCACGGATCCTAAGAAGATGATAAGCGTTCCTCAAATCTAGTTTGGTGAAAACAGTTGCCCCTTGTACAGGTTCAAAAGCAGAGGCAAGTAGTGGAAGAGGGTACTTGTTCTTAATTGGTTCAGGCCTCTGTAATCAATACATGGTCTTAAAGAACCGTCCTTCTTGCCGACGAAAAAGAACCCTGCACCCAACGGGGAAGAAGATGGGCGAATTATCCCAGCAGCTAAAGACTCGTTTATGTATTTTTCCATGGTTTCTCGTTCCGGTTTGGAAATATTGTATAGTCTACTGCTGGGTAGAGGTGCTCCAGGTAATAGCTCGATCGCACAGTCATATGGTCTGTGTGGTGGAAGGGACGTAGCACTGACCTTACTGAAGACAGGAGCCAGATCATGGTACTCAGAAGGGACAGAAGTAAGGTCAGGAGAGTCCATCTCCCCCCCGCCTCTAGGAGACCTCACCACAGGGGCTGCTGAACGGAGGCATGTTTCGTGACATAACGTTGACCACGATTCCACATGACGATCAGTCCAGTTAATATGTGGATTATGTTTCTCCAACCATTCGAATCCAAGCACCAGGGGAGAGCATGCGGAGGGAAAAACAAAAAATGTTATGGTTTCACGATGATTACCTGAGAGTAGTAGCTCGAGTGATTGAGTTTGATGGGTAACCTGGTGGAGTTTTTTCCCATCAATTGCTGAGACACTAAGAGACTGGGTCAGGGGAATGGTTTCAATTTGAAGCTGCTGGACAAGGTTTGAATCAATTAAATTTTGTTCACAGCCTGAATCGATGAAGGCAGTTATCGTGGCCCACCAGACTCCTCAGAACCTCTGGCGGGCCCAGGCTTTTGATTTAACTGGACATGAAGCGATGAAGTGACCACTCTCACCACAGTAGATGCATAGTTTGCTCAAAAAACGTCTTTGTCTTTCCTCTGGAGTGAGCCTGGTATGTCCAACCTGCATGGGTTCGGCATCCATCTCTCCGAAATGAGAGGCCTGAACAGGCAGAGGGAGAGACTGGACTTTAGATCTTGGTTTGGACAACTGTTCTGTGGGAGCAGAAAAAACAGTCACATTATTAGAAGCAGGGGCTGAAGAAACAGAACCCAGATTTCTAGACTTGGAGCTGTTTCTAGCTCGGATTCTGTTGTCCAATTTTATCGTCAGACGGATTAATTCCTCAAGTGTTGCAGGTTTGTCGAGGGTTGCTAGTTCATCCTTGATGCTTTCATTCAAAGCCATAAAATAAGCTCCCTTTAAAGCGCTTTGGTTCCATCCGGAGGCTGCCGCTTTAACCCGGAAGTTAATGGAGAACTCCGCCACTGAGGAATTTCCCTGTTTAATGTTGAAAAGAGCACGAGAGTCAAGGGTTTGATCAGTTTCTTGATTGAATACCTGAGAAAATTCAGAAATAAACTCAGGGTAACGACAACTGAAGCTTTCGTCGGAGGCAAACCTTGCCTGAGCCCATTCCAGGGCTCTTCCTGTCAATTGGGAAAGAATGAAAGTTATCTTCTTATAGTCTGTAGGAAAACTGCCAGGAGAGTTCTGAAAGATTAAACGGCATTGAAACAAAAATCCCTTGCAGTCTTTCATATTACCAGAGAATTTTTCAGGTAGGCTTGGGCGGAACTCTGATGCCGTCACTGCTGGTGACCTCGGACGCGAAACTGGACCCGGAAATGGTTGCGCTGCCGACGTGGCATTAGCATTGCTCATAAAATTAGCATAACTCTGAAGCATATGATTGTGGGTCTCAACCAAACGATATAACTCACGGAGGGTTTGAGTTTGTCCCTGGATTTGGGCATCTTGCTCCTCCAATCGACGGCGGAGGTGATTTGCTGGGCTTTGTGTTTGGCCGCAGTGTTCCGTCATGATGGGTTCTCTAGTGAGACCCAGTTATGCAGAACACCACGGAGACGGAAACAGAAGTAAAAGGTTTAACAATGTTTATTGTCACAAGCACAGTTTAATCACTGGTTCTGGTTCTGGCCTGGGGACTGGTTCACTGGAGTCTGCGTGGGAGACAGTTCAGTTAGCGTTTGCTCAGAGGAGTTTGATTCAGACAGTTTCAGATTTGTACCTTGAGGGTTCTTGGTTAAAGCCTTGAGAGGGAAACTGTTGGGTCCGGAGATAGTTTGTTCAGCAGAGTCCGTTAACTGCTTCAGCGTCTTACTTCTTGAGAATGAGCTGACCTTGGCTTTGAGTTTCCAGCTCTTGGTCCAGAGCTGCAAGGAAAATCCAGAGAGAGACTTCAGGTTTGGCTCAGAGGGCAGGCCCGGCAGGTTAAGCTCCTCTTGAGCTTCACAGGAGAAAAACAGGTTTCCAACTGGATAAAACACTGCGGCGTTGAGGCAAGGTCTGAAGACAGCTTAAATATTGTGGATCCTCTGATGATGGGATGAGCTTCAGCTGTGCAGGAGGCTCGGCTCAGGAGGATCCATGGCGGACTCTGCTGGAGGAAGGTGGTACTTCTCCAGCTCCCAACACTTTGGGTATCCAGAAGAATAATCAACAGATTAATCAATTTGCAAAATAATCATTTGTTGCAGCCGTTGAATGAGGAAAATAAGTATTTGAATGCCCTGCTGTTTTCCAAGTTCTACTACTTGGAAATCAGGGAGGGTTCTTAAATTGTCATCATAGGTTCTCCCTCATTTCTACTAACATGTGGACTTTTTCAACACGAGGTGAAAACTCAATATTAACTTTAGACCTGGTTTACTCTAACATCAAAGATGGATAGAGAGCCCCCCCCTGCCCCCACCTCGGGTCATCAGATCACCTTTCTGCTATGCCAATTCTTGCATAGAGGCCCCAGCTAATTAGGGCTAAACCAACAGGTAAGGAAGTCAGATGTGGGTCAAATGTGGGTCTGAGGGGGCGATGGAGAAACTCCAGACATGTTCAAAGCTGCAGCAACCTATGACAAAAAATGAATATTGATGAGTATGCCATGACTGTGTCAGCCAACATCAACAAATGCATTGAGGATGTCAGCGTCACAAAGAACATGACATCCTGGGCCAACCTTCGACCTTGGATCAATAGAGAGGTTCGAAATTCGCCAAAAGCACGTAACTCAGCTTTCAGGTCTACTGATAGAGAGGCTCCATGAACAGCGCATTCCGACTCTGTCAGGTCAGCAAAGCAGAACCACAGCCTGATGATTCAGGATTTCTTCCATGATGCCAGCAACTCCAGGATTATGTAGCAAGGCATAAGGGCATGACAGACTACAACACACCCTCCCCCCCGGTGGGGGCAGCTAATGCTGATTTCCTGAATGGGCTCTAAAACTTCTTTGGAAGGCTGGAGGCCGTCTGTATTGACACAGCTGATTTGTGGAAGAATCTGAGGAGAGTCAGCCCAAGAAAGGCCCAAGGTCCGATAACGTACCTGTGCAGGTGTACAAGAAGTGTCCAGGTCAGCTAGCTGGTGTCCTCACAGGCATTTTTAACACCTAGCTGGACCAATCCATAGCGCCAACATGCTTTAGGTCTGCCACCATCAATCTGGCCCCAAAGAATCCTCATTTAATGACTACCAGCCTGTCGCACTAACTCCCATCATGATGAAGTTCTTTGAAAAGCTGGTTAAAGAACACATCATCTCCAGTCTCCCCCAAACATTTGACACCCTAAGCACAGGCTCCCCTCTGGGCTGTCCTGAGCAATACTGTAACTATCGGTAAGCAGAGACTGCAGTTGCTTAGGGATGTAATGGTTCCTCTCAAACCCACCTGATACTAGATTGAAAGACTGGACCTTATTTATACCCCAACACATTGAGCTATTTCAACATGACACCAAGAGAAAAGCAGAGAGTGGTACTTTAAATTACTATGTTAATAACTGTATATCATATGTTTCAAACTGCAATAAAGATCTTAAAAAACAATGTATTTGAGTATTTTATTTTCTACAATACGACTTGGAATTATGGGTAATCCAGAGCGTAGATGAAATCCATAACCGTTACATATATGCTAGCAATGATGGATACCAAAGTGAGGTACTTAAGCAGATTCCAGAAAAGAAAAAGCAAAGAAGAGCTGCTGGAAGAACGGAAAAAACTTCCCAAAATAAACACGTTCTTTCAAAGAACCAAGGGTGGAGAGGTGGATGTTGCTGCTGCGAAAGTGAGTAAAGATTGCGACCAGGAGCTCAATGGAGAGAGCGTGGGTGAGGAGGGGGGCTGTGAAGCTCAAGGTAGCCCAATAACATTAATTTTACAGCAGAATATACTAAAGTGTATCCATTTGTAGAGTAGGTGAAGAATGATGAGATGATAAAGTGTGTATGTATGGGGCACATTTCGGGTCGGTTGTCTGCGGCGGCGGGGGGGCGTTGGGGGCGGGTGGGTGTTGGGCGGACGGGGCGATTATGGGGTGTTATACTTCATATGGGGCCCACCCAGATAATGTTGCTTACGGGCCTTTTGTTGTGGTTTTATTGGTCCTGAGCCCCCTGATGTTTATTCTGATGACACACAGCTTCATTCCTATGTTCACCACCAATCACATCACAAAGTTTGCAGACGACACCACGGTGGTGGGCCTCATCAAAGACGACAATAACCAGGACTACAAAGAGGAGGTGGAGCAGCTGGTGGACTGGTGCAGAGATAACAGCCTGGTCCTGAACGTGGAGAAGATGAAGTGATCATCGTCAACTTCGGGAAGAACCGTCCTAACCACGCTCCACTGCTCATCAACAGCTCAGCTGTAGAGGTGGTCAACAGCACCAAATTCTTGGGGGTGCACATCACAGACACCCTCACCTGGAATGTAAACACCACCTCACTGGTCAAAACGGCACAAGAGTGCTTGTACTTCCTGCGGAGGATAAGGAGAGCCCACCTGCCACCACCCAACCTTCTACAGAGGCACCCAGCGCGGCGTGTTCCAAGCCTGCAACATTATCAATGACCCCTCACACCCCTATCGTGGAGTGTTCTCCTTGCTGCCCTCTGGAAAGAGTCTACGTAGCATTCGATGCAGGTCCAGCAGATTCTGCAAAAGTTCTTCTCCACCGCCATCAGACTGCCGAACTGTTGAAAAAACTCTAAATCCTAAATACTGCATATTTGCACCATACACTGTATATTCATGCTCTGAAGGGCATGAATTGCCAGACAACAGAGGCACAATCTCATTGCAGTGAATTAGGTTTGGTTTGTCTGTGCAAGCTCCATGAACTCGGTGCTGCTTTAATAATTAATCAACTTGAAACTGACTTCAATACAGTGGAGAATGAATTGTGTGTTATTTTAAATAAATTTTAGGAAGTTAATTTTTGGGTTATTCGTTATTGGCAATGTAAATTTACAACTCCATTATGGACACTATAAATACCTTTTAAATATGATTATATAGTGGATTTCTAAAAAAAAAAAGATATAAATATATAGCCTATATATAGTAGTTGAATGTCCCCCAAACATATTCTATAATTTCAAAACTACAAATGGCATAAGATCTAAAGTGTTTTCTGTTTCAAAGCCTCCGATAATTTCAGTCCATTGTCAAAAAGATAAAAAAATATAAAAGATAGAAATTGCATTGTAACCTAATTATACATTTATTCCAGTTGCAATAGGCTAAACTGATAAGTAGGTGGATAAATATAATATCCAGAACTGTGCAACTACTTCAAAAATACAAAGACAAAAAGATCAGGATGAAACCCTCACATATTAGTCCTAATAAGGAAAACACTAGTTATAGTGCATTACAAATGTATCCCCTTAAGCCGAGGGTTTTAGTAGCAAATTACGCCTTAAATTATATATGTGAATTAAAACAAGTACAGCTTCCAAACTATAAATTGGAAATACAATTGTTTGTATTTGTGTGACAGAAAGGCATTAAGGAATATTCTTTAGGTGGAACCACTATTTTATATGTCAACATGTCTGATTTGTACATGAATAAACCAAGAAATAAATCATGATAAAGATTAAAGATTTAGCTACGCTAAAATTGTTTCCAAAATAAACACTGCCAAACACCATGAAAGCCCATTTGAAACTCTGGATGAACCCTCAGACTTAATAGATTCATATATTGACAATAACTCAAGCAAGTTTGGACTGAATAAGTTGAAGCATGTTTGCTCCACAAAGATTTTAGTGGGCAGTGTGCTAGGCATGGTACAGTGGTGCCGATAGTGACCAAAATATGCCAAATGCATTTTTTCCACTCAGAAAAGGGAACCTGGTCAGACAAATATGCAGATTTACATCACATTATTTCACATTTTTCATATAATCACTCTTTAAATCAATGTCACCTTCCAGTTGTAAAACTTGCTGTTGAGATCAGTGTTTGGACCTGTTCACTGGTCCACCATCTTTTAAAAAAAAGATCAGCTAAATGCATACCATCTAGTTCCCATAACAAGGGATGAGTGGAAGACTGTGTGTGTGGGATTTTGAGTACTTGGTAAAGGCCTTCTGTCTTACCAAAGTCCCTGCAATCTTCCAGGCCCAAGTGAATTAAAGCTCATGGATTTTCCTACCATTTTTCTCGTGTATTTAGACATTTTGCCCTTTTTTTTAAAGACATTGGAAGAGCACAAGATCCATGTACAGCTCGTTCTCCAGTGTCTTCTTGAAAACAAACTGGTCATAAAAGCAGAAAAATGTGAGTTCCATGTCTCATCAGTAACCTTTGGTACCATGACCACCTCCATGTTGTTGGAGGGGAGAGGAATTGGGGGTTACAGTTTGTGTTGCTGCAGTCTGACCGTTAGAGGTTGCTGAAAATTCACACTGTAGCTTTAATAACACAACATGGATGCAGATCTACAGCAAAATGAACAAAAAGGATGGAATCAATTTGAGAATAATAGACTAAACCTCAGACCTAAAAAAAAATAAAATAATTTACAATGGGATCTTAAGCAAGCTCTTTCCACTGTTAAATCTTGAGGCTGACTAACTGTATGTGCTCTTTCTTCTTTTTATGGCATTAAATCTGACTCAGAACTCATTTGCTTAACTGTTTCTTTCCTGGTCAGAGACACCTATGAATCAGTGCTTCTATGATTCTTTTGGATGTCTGTTTTTGTCTTCTCAAATACCCAATCGGCCTTGGCACAGGGCTCAGACTGAGTATGGTTCGGCTGAAGGTTTCTTTGTGTTAAAAGGGAGTTTTCCTCCCTGCTGTTGCTGCGTACAGGCTCAGTAAATTAGAAAATGGGAATAAGTTAAAACATTTTGAATTTACTATTAATTTAGTTGTGGAACTTCCAATCACTTAAAACATTTTCACTTGCAATTTGTGCATACAGCATTTAAAATAGTCTTTCACAACATTTTTTTCTTTGACAATATATTCATGGTGAAAAGTAAAAAAAACACAGAATAAATATACTCATGTGAAAAAACTTTTAATGATTTTGTTACAGACCCATTACATTTAAAGACCCATTAAAGACCCATTACATCCTTTAATCCATCATAGTTTTTCAGCCAAAAAAGACATGAAAATTATAAAATTGGACATTTGTGTTTGATTTCATTCTTTAGAGTATTCAATTGGAATATATATTTTCACATTTAATTATTTCAACTGTATGTTTGTTTTTGTGAGGCACAATATCGCCTAAATAAATTCCTTAAATGTAGAAAAGGCCTAAAAATAAAGACTTCTGATCATGTAAGAGTATAAAATTTGACAGATTCTGAAATATAAGAGCTTTCCGTCGTAAAATAAAACTGATAACCCTAAAACAGTAGTGTGAAATTTATTTTATACATTGGGCAACTTTGACATCATCAATTTTTAACCAGTTGCAGATTAATAAAGAAAAAAGTTTTGGATTTTCTCAGTTTATTTATGAAGAGAACATTCCTCTGTTATTTCCAGTTTACTCCCATTTGTCCAGGAATTTTAGTCACCTTGTGCATTTTAATAGAAACTAGCTTTTTGGGGGTTTTGAGGGCTGAATAGATTGCTGTGACAGGAAATATTTGGCCAGCAGGCCTTGAAATTGACACGTAAGGTAGAAAGATTTAACATTGCACAAGACATCCACTTCACCATTTGTTTTTTTTTTTATTAAAGCCATCACCAAAGTTGATTATTTCCCCCGAAGAATTTAGGATCAATTTCTGTTGTCTTTCTGAAAGATAGAAACAGAGAATTAGAGTCTGAAACATGAGACTGTTATAATTTTATGTCTGAATGTAATGAGTGACACTTACCTTAGGTATTTCCATGCAGACGTATCCATATTCACTTCCTGCCAATATAAAAAGCTCTATTGGTTAAATATTCAAAATTATATATTCTGGTAACATTCAGGTGGTTTCAGAATTTCGTATTGGATTGTTTTACTAATTTAAAATATTACTTATTAAAGACATGCTAGTTAAAACATTATCATTAGTATTATTTTGGGTACTGTCCTTTTCACTCACTTGTCTCTTGCACCTGCGGCAGGTTTCTTTGGCTTGGAATCTTTTGCACCGTGAGCTGCGCTAGATGCTCGGGGGGCATCTCTTGCACCTTTAGCAGGTACCTTAATTTTGGGTTTTGGATCTCTCGCACCTGATGCGTACTTTGTAGCTGAAATATGTTCACATGAGTACAAGTCAATGAAATTACAAAGACACTAATATGTAATTTTAGTTGCCCATGCAACATCTATGTTATATTAGGCTCTGAGTTTAATATATAGAATTTTTTTGATTGATTAACTCTGACTTTTATGGGTTTTTCCTGAACAAGAAAGGCAGGAGAGAAAGATACTGGAGCTTCTATAATTAAAAAAGCTAACAAATAATGCAAATTGCAATGAAAAACTGCTTTGAGGATACAGAGAATTAATTTGAGCTGGATATTGGAAAAAAAAAAAACCTTACAGTTATACATCTTCGGAGCTCTTGCTTGTTAAATCCCTGTTAATTTGAAAACAAGAAACCCAAGCATTGGAAACATAGTAAAAACAATAAATGTATTAAATTTGGCTAATTGATAATTTTAAAATTCGGTATTAGAATAGGTTAATGAAAGAATAACTAGACTTACTTGTAGGGTTCTGCAAATCCTGATATTGCTCTTCTGATGTGAAGTGATCCCAAACCATCTGAATCCCACCTTAAATAAAGTCATCCCCCGCCTTTCATCGACCACGTGACTTTAAACTCTTCCTTCCTATTTGCCTCTGACATCTACTTTCACCTCCTGATATCTCAGGAGTAGACTTTATATTTCTAAGGACTACCATTATCCCATCATTGAGTAGACAATAAAATCTAAGGCCAGAATCACTCAAAATACATAAAAAAATATTAACTAAATATTATTAAAAGTAAAGCTCATCTAAAAACTCCATTACACCTTTTTAGACCTGGCTCCAACTGTCCTCGTAGTGGCAGGTAAGACTTACTACATGTATTTAACTAACAAGCACCCCACCTTCCTTCCACACACACCCTCTTAGAACCTGTGGAGAAAACAGATTCCCGCCCACCTTAAAACAAAGACACAGTGACACAGGGAGATTATGCAGAAAGACACAACAGCTGAACATTAAGTCTTCTAAGTAAGTTTTTCTCCTTTTTCTGCATTAACATACTTCTGTCAGAGAAATGGCCCAAGGTTAGTCAACACTATTTGTGATTTACCTTTTGAAATGGTATTATAACAAGATGAAAGTGAAGTTAATGTAAGATTTATGTAACTTTGGGGACACAATAGATATTTTTTATTTCATTTATTCATTTTGAATTCAGCTGATTTGATATGACATCCTTATAAATTGAAAGCAAATGATGTTCCTGCCTTAGGTGTTTTATGTGTCAGCAAAGAAAATAATGATGTTGATCTTTCTTTACTGGTGTCTGGAATATTTATCTTATGTGTATGAAAATGTGACTTATTCTGCATTAACAAAGATGAAGCCAAGAAAGTTAATATGGCTTTGGGAATCAATTTCCTATGAGCTAGATGGTTGCCCAATAATTTTTCTTCATAAGCAAACTGTTTTAATTGTTGAATAAGGTTATTGAAAATGATTTAGGTAGTAAAACCATATGCAATGGACAAGGAGCAGAAAGGTAGATGAGAAAGAAAGATAGGGTAAGACCTCAGGGGAGAAAGAGTAGGAGAGAGAGATAGGGGTTAGAGGGAGGGAGGAAGGAGGAGGAGCGCCTGGAAAATGAAAATAAAAGAAAACAGCAAAAATAAACAATACAGACGATATATAGTGGCTCCTAGAAGTCTGCCTCTGCACCTGCATGAGATGATAGGGGAGAAAACAGAACACAACAGCAGCAAAAAGAAGACAACAGACAACCAAAGTAAAACTTAAAAAAACTTCCAGAGCAGCAGATGTCTCTTAAAAATATATGTGTGTGGAAAGGTGATGAAGCAGGTAAAATAAATTATTTTAACAATTGACAAATAAAAAAAACTATATTGGCAAATAAAAATATAGAATACAAACCATCAATTGTTTTAATTGTGAGAAAGAAGTGTTTCCTTTCAGAACCAGGGAACTTAATAGGCTTTTGCAAATTACTATACACAATTATACAAACCACAGTCCAACATTCTAACATAAAATATCAATTCAACCTGGAGATAATCACACAGAGAAAAGCAATTACAAAAAATAAAATGTATTTATACACATAACACAATCATATTCTTCAAACTATTTCTATCTAAGGAAAACCAGTTGATTGCATCGACTCATTGACTCCTCAGCAATCCCTCACACTAAGCATGCTTGTAGCGACAGTGGAGAGGAAAAATTGCCTTTTATCAGAAAGAAACTGCGTGCCGTCCCTGAATCTTTTACTGGTACACAGTACCAGACCGTTCCTGCTTACTTTCAACCCTCAGTTTACATCTAACAAAGTAAAAAGACAATATTTCCTACATTGTTCTCCAAAACTTTATTCTATAGGCTAAATCCTTTTTGAATGGGATACAAAAAAATTTAAATATTGTCAATCTAACAATTATTTTTATTAGCTTTTAGCATAGCCTCACCTAGAAAATGTCCAATCTTCTAACGGGTCTCTGTCGGTAACGTGAGCTTCAGAGATTGGGGGTGTTTGTTTAGTGGACACGTCAGCCAGAGCTGTAGTTGAGTGAATGAGTAAGACTACTACCTGCTTAACAGTGGCTTACAGGATGAAGGATCACGGAAAAAAAAAAATGCTACAGTTTTTTGCATTTACTTATTATATTCAGCTACTTTAACACAATTGTTTCATGTTAGCAGGGTAGGCCCTGTTTTGGCTACAAAAAGTTGCCGAACCAGTGGAGGTTCTAGACAGAATTTAACAGGGGATTCAGGGTGAGACTTAAGTTTATTAATGACCTGTAAATTCTTTATTAGCTATTTTGGAAACTGTTTGGGCCTACGATGTTCTGTAAATATCCATCTAGCTGTTTTCTGTTCCCATATTTGCATATGCTGTGAAGAGAATTCTGTTAAAACTTTAAAATGCTTTTTCCTTTTCGATGTATAGGGAGATTAAATCCTGATAAAAAAGACTGGGGGGCAAACAAATAGGTGCTGTGCTGAAGGGAGACTAATTTGAGGACGTCGGCTAAAAAAGGCAAATAGATTGGAATCAATCTATTTGGAATCAGTCTTCCTGTTATAAATTGCTTCTTAAAAAGGTAAGAGACACCCTATTCTAGAAGAGTCTGCGAAGAGGACCTCTGATTATAGTTTTGGGTATTGCTTATTTGTGATTTGTCAATTTATTTAAAACTTAAATTGAAGAAAACGGGAGAGGTCTGTTTCAGGCGGAGAGATGCATCCAAGGTCCAGACGGATTTACAACAAGCTGCTGGAGGTGACAAAGAAGAATGAGGAGGATAAAAACGAGGGTCAAACCAACAGACTGCGAGTGGAGGTCTTCAAAAAGAGACTGCTGGAACAGATTCTGCAAAGATGAACGAGACACCATCAGAAACCACCTTGTAATAAAAACTGTCTCCATGTGCAAAAAAAAAACGAAAAAAAAAAACAATTCCCTAAAAAATAGATTAAACAGGAGAATACTTAAAAGAGAAAGAGAGAAACTATGCCAGTTTTTGGTTTGAAAGTCTTTACATATTCTGGTTTTTGCAAGGATCTAAAGCTTATTGCTTATTTTTTAGAAACAGATAAATGGTAAGAGATTATATTTCCTGATTGGGGTACTAAAATGATAGTAACAGACACTTTGGGGATCTGTTGTTTTCTTTTTTTTAATAATTATTAATTTTTAGTTTAAAGAGCAAGTCTGTCAGATCCATTTGTCAGTCTGGTATGTCACAGTGAATGTTTTAATGGTGTATGTTTGAGTGTTGTTGGCTTGTTGTTGTTAAAAGTAAATTTTGTGTCAGAATTCTGGGATGGAAGAGTTAAATACGTGTTTCAGCCTGAATAAATGAACTGAGTGTTTCTAATCATAAAAACCAATAAACCAGTACATAATGGAGTAAAACAGAAGGATACCTAACGGTGGCAACGGAATTCTGTTTGCACTAACTGTGTACTGGTAATAAGTTTTGGTGTCCAGGGATTTTCCAATTTAAAATCCCTCAAAGGCCAAATATTTACAATATCTGGCTGGACGAAACGTAGTATGTGACTGAATATAAGAACGGTGTCCATGAGAGTGAAATCATAAAGTCTTAGGACTGTATGAATGACACCAAAAAAAATGGTACAAAACCTTGTACCTTGAATTTTTAGAAAAAGGCATGTTGAGGTTTGAAAGAAACAATGTGGCGAGTACTATTGAATTGCAAGTTCAATTCAATTCAGTTTATTTATATGGCACCAATTACCAACATGTCATCTCAGGAAACTTTACAGTTCACTAGATCATCCAGTCAAATTGATTCAAAGTTTTCTAAGGAAAACCAGTTGATTACATCCACAATGAAATCCATCACACTCAGCATGCTTGTAGCGGCAGTGGAGAGGAAAGCTCCCTTGTAACAGGAAGAAACCTCCAGCAGAACCAGGCTCAGTGTGAGCAGCCATCTACTGAGGCCGACTGGGGTTCAAGGAGACAGAAGCAGACATAGAAAAAGAAGCAGACATAGAAAAGGAAACTGTAAAAGGCGGCCCCGTCCAGGAAACACACAGCCAGGCAGACGAGCTCCGAGCCAGCTCCCATGTCAGAGGATGAAGAGAGCACATCCAGCCAGTCATGGTCAGAGAAACAGGACTACACTGAAAAACAGGCCGATCTCCAACATCTATAAACAAAGGTGTTGATGGCAGCAGCACAGCTGATATTTCTCTCCAGGATGGATTCACAGCCAAACAGGAACAGACCAGATGAAGCTACTATGAGAAAAAGCAGAGAGAGCAGAACGTTAGAGATTGAACAAACAGATTCTGCAGAGTGGGAGAATAGAGATAGACTGAAGCAGAATGATGAAAAAGGGGTCCCTATGTCCTCCAGCAGTCTAAGCCTATAGCAGCATAACTATAGAGATAGCTCAGGATAACCTGAGCCACTCTAACTATAAGCTTTATCAAAAAGGAAAGTTTAAGCCTAGCCTTAAAAGTAGACAGGGTGTCTGCCTCACGGACTAAAACTGGTAGTTGGTTCCACAGGAGAGGAGCCTGATAACTAAAAGATCTGCCTCCCATTCTACTTTTAGAAATTCTAGGAACCACTAGTAAACCTGCAGATTGAGAGCGAAGTGCTCTGTTAGGAACATAAGGAACAATCAGATCTCTGATATCAGATGGAGCTTGGCCATTTAAGGCTTTATATGTGAGAAGGAGGATTTAAAATTCTATTCTGGATTTAACAGGAAGCCAATGAAGAGAAGCCAGGATAGGAGAGATATGATCTCTCTTTTTAATTTTCATCAGAACTCTGGCTGCAGCATTTTGGATCAGCTGAAGGCTTTTAACTACAGTTTGTGGACTTCCTGATAGTAAAGAATTACAATAGTCCAGCCTTGAAGTAACAAATGCATGGACTAGTTTCTCAGCATCACCCCTGGACAGGAGATTTTTAATTTTTGCAATATTTCGCAGACAAAAGAAAGACATTTTAGAAACCTCTTTGATGTGTGATTTAAATGACAGGTCCTGATCAAAAATAACACCAAGATTTTTTACTTTATTATCTGAAATCAGTTTAATCCCATCCAAATGAAGTGACTGGCTACTCAGCTTCTTTTTCAGAGACTCTGGTCCAAAGACTATAACTTCTGTTTTGTCTGCATTCAGAAGCAGAAAGTTAAGAGTCATCCAGGTTTTTATGTCTTCAAGACATGCTTGTAATCTATGTAATGGGTTAGCTTCACCTGGATTTATAGACAGATATAGCTGGGTATCATCAGCATAACAGTGGAAATTAATCCCATGCTGCCTAATAATTTTACCGATTGGGAGCATGTATAAAGTAAAGAGAATTGGTCATAGCACTGATCCGTGTGGTACTCCACAGGTAACCTTTGAGCGTGTTGAAGATCTATCATTAACATGAACAAACTGAATTCGATCAGATAGATAAGATTTAAACCAGTCTAGTGCTGATCCTTTAATTCCAACAAAATATTCAAGTCTTTCTAAAAGAATATTATGATCAACTGCTTCAAATGCAGCACTGAGATCCAACAGGATGAGCACAGATACACTGTTAAAAAGTTAATGGCAATTGTTGTTCTAACACACAATTGTATTGTAATCTGACTCAGAAATATAAATTTGACATCTAACAAATAAATACATCTTTGCCCGACTCAAATTCTCAGAAGTTGGTTTAACAAGGAGTTTTAAAATGCCTATACAAGATTTTTTGAGATCCCTCAACTGTAAACTCATGGGCATGCGCACTGCTCATGTTCATGGACACGCCTACTACGGTACGGGGTTTCCTATCCCTTTCTTCAAGAGCACAGCCTTTTTCCCTCGCGTTTGAGAAGATTGGCGGACATTGTGGTTTTATGTTTGTATCTGTTGATATAGTAGCTTGTTGCACACATCATTGTTCCTGCTGGAAGCACTATAGCCCAGACTGCCATTTACCACAGCGCACACACACACACACGCCTGCATTCAGGTCTCCAACTCCTGAATAAGCAAACACACGCACACGTGGAGAGGAAAGTGCAGTTCTCAAGAGGCTCTCAGGTTACTTTGCTCTGTGCAATTAAGATTATGTTGTTGAACATGGTTTTATTGATACAATGTTTGACTTGAAGCAATAAAAATGTTGTATTAACAAAATTTTTTGTGTGTTCAATGATGGGTAGGGAAGACGATTGGTAGGACTAAAAAAACTGAGTTGATAGTACTCAACTTACAGATAACACTACAAAATCTGAGTTTGTAGAACTCAAACTCTTTATGTCAAACTCATAAAACATAGTTGATAGAACTCAGAACTTAAATGAAAAAATGTAAAAAGTGGTTTCTACTTTTACTTTTATACTTTAAGTACATTTACAAGCCTGTACTTTGTTACTTTTACTTGAGTAAAGAAGTTTAATCAGTACTTCCACTTTTACCAGAGTATTTCTTAACACAAGTATCTGTACTTTTACTCAAGTACGGAAAGTGAGTACTTTTGCCATCTCTGATCAGGAAGCTGTAGCCACCCTGTAATCTAGACACCCTCATAATCAGGCTCCTTTCCCCTCCTTATGCATAGTATGCCGAAATGTTGAGAACAGCAACCCAACAACAATGCCTGGCAATAACAGGCTATGTTTTAATAGAAGAGACTGAGAAAAAAGATGCTAGGATAAGAGTACTAGATAAAAACCATAAGGTAATAGCAGAAATAGCTGAGCCTGTGTGTCGACTGGCTCTATGCAAAAAGATGCAGAGCAGTCTAGTGAAGATTAGGAGGGAGGAGTCAAAAATAAACATGACACATTTTCAGAACAGAATTTAGAAATACAGCTATTGAAATATGAAGATCACAAGAAAGAACAAACACATAAATCAGAAGGAGCACAAACAAGTACTAACAAGAAAATAATCAAATCTTAAAAAAGCCATTTTTCTTGAATGTTGTGAAGATTTATAATTTATAATATATATAAAATATATAAAATGATATCAACCAAATTAAGTTCTGCAGGGTCTATATTGTGAAACATGAGAAGAGAAGGTTGAGTCTGACCTAAATGATAAATCCTTATCACTTATCGCTGCACAATAAACACCAACTACTACTTGTTAAAATATTGATGTATTTATTTCTAATAATCAAAGTGTTAGCATTCCAGTTTGTGTGGGTTGTTTTTGTGTTTTTCTTCCACTAGATGGGGCCCTGTTCTCGTTGAGCCTCCTTGCACACCTGCGGCTCATTGGGTCTTTACCAGAGGAGTATTTGAGCAGAGGGCTGTCACTACCTCAATGCCAGAGTGTTTGCCAGTATTGGGTACTCTAGCCATACTGATATTAGCGGAGTCTAACCTTAGCCTGGTCTCTCTGAGTCCTAACTTTCTTTGTCTTTGTTCTTTGGCAGGAAGCCTTCTTGTATCACTGGATAAGCCTGGACCTTCTACCCCCCCTGGAAGGCTTAACTGAGTCACACTGAGCAAGGGGAACCTCCACATGATTCGTTCAAGTTCACTTCTGGAAAACCAAGTGACAGTCCGCTCCTTTACTCTTCGGGGTCCAACGTTAATCTGCCTGTCCGCTCTCCAACGAGTTCATTCTTCTTAGCATTTAACCCCACAGATTGGATCCAAGGAATAACCAGGAGCCCCCCATATCGTGAGTGCCTCTCAAGCTATATACAAGCCTCCGTTTTTTTCCCCCACGGTCCCTGAACTAATCATTGTGATCTCCCCTTCAGAGTTTCCTGTTCCAGTTCACCAGTCCGCTGAGGTCCAACAGTATTACCCAGCAGAATATCTCACTCCATCTGTGTTTTTGCTAACCCTCATTGAACCAGTTAATTTTTACCCTTTGTCCCTGAGTGGTTCTCTGCATGTGGGTCAGATCTTCAAAGCCCATTATGACACAAGGATTATAGCAAACACTACACACTACTAGAAAATAAAAACTAGGTTGGTAAAACAAATAATTTGGAAAGAGGGACAAAGGGCTCTAAGAGTCTATTCAAAGAATTTCTTAGGCAAAGATGTATCAAAGCATTCAGTAGTATCTGGTCAAAATAGCAACACGTATTTGTGAATAACAATTAATGCAGTTAAACTGTGTTGTTTCATTCAGCTTACAATGGATGATGGTTCACAAACAACATAGTGTTACAACACGATGGTTAGCTTAATAACCTTAAGACCCAGTTAGAGGTCAAACTTTGCTGAGGGTAAAATATCTGCATGGGACGGCAACTTTCAACTAGATCTTGAGCAAAACCTAAGCGTTTATAGCTGCTATGTGCAGGAGATTGCAAAAGACAGTTACATCCATTCTTCTAATCATCTGATTCAACACATTCATGCCAACCTCTCTGTGATTATAATAGACCAGGTGCTCTGGTTTGGCATTTGGGCCGCTGAGTGTACCGGCTGAGGTGTGAGCAGTGCTATCCAAACCTTGGACCAAAGTTTCCCTATTGTCTGATGGGCCACTGATACATCTGCGTCTTTCCGGGGGTGGGTGATCATCCTCAGACTCGCTATCAGAATCTGATCTGCTTCTTTCCGACCAGTCGTTATCGTCGGTCTCTCCATCGCCACCCAAATTGCTATCTGATAGGGTTAATAGTAATAATCCCTTATTGTTCTAGAAATGAAAACCAAACAAAGCAAGCTGTTTTCTGGAGAAAAGAGAGAGGGAGAACAGACCAAGGAGGAAACTCCCCTTAAAAAAGTCTGTACTCAACTCTGCCAGAACCTCTCTTTTCTGCTGCTTTTATTATTGGACTTCAAAGGAATAACAGGAGTGGTCAAAAGTTACCAGGAGGGGTCAGAAGTATCAGGAATATTTGCTCTCCCCATTTAGAGCAACACTTAAGATTTCTGGGCCAGATACCTGTAACTTGAAATAAAATGATAACATACATTTTTCTAACACTATCTTCAATACTTTGGAGCAAGTCTAAAGCTTATTTTGCTGTTAGATTTTTTCAGAAAGTCACTCCATATTAGCCAAAGAGTTCTTGGTAAAATTTTGGTTGCAAGGCAATGGTGCAGAACGTCAATCAACCACGGAATAAATTAAGAATGAAACTAATAGAGCCTAATTTGTGAGATCTAGGTAAAATTAACCATATTTAGTTTTTAGGTTTGTACTTTAATTTTAAAAATAATGTTAAAATGAAGGAAATATAAAAACAAGAAGAGTCAGTTAACATGACAAATTAAGATTAATGTAAATAAAAATCTTTCACTTAAAAATTTCAGAACCGTCAAAATGACTGCCCAGGGAGTTACTGTAAAGGAACAGGGCCACTATAATTACCAGCATAAAGTAAACCGAGGCAGTAAAGTCAACTGTCTGTTATGAGTCAAATTATGGAATAAAACAATAAAATAAAAATAGAATAAACAGTAAATAAAATTTTGGTCATTCCAATCTATAAATCAATAAATTCAACACACTAGAGCTTACATATTGCATGACATTATCCATGGGCATACAATGAAGCAATTTCAAAAGTGATACAAAGTACTTTTTTAATGATAAAGAAACTGACCAAACCTATTAAATGCATATATATTCAATGCAATCTCATTTTACGGTTGCTCTACTAATATGATTTTAAACTCTCAGACACATTACTCTCAGACTTGTCCTAAAATATGCTCAGCCCTTCTTAAAACTTTTTTGTGGGGAGAGTGGCGGCCTAGTGATTACGACATTGTGCTTGGAATACAGATGTTCTGAGTTCAAGCCCCAATTCCACAGACTGCAATTCTGGGTCCCTGAGCAAGACCCCTTATCCCACACTGCTCCCCAGGCGCTGCACAATGGCAACCCACTCCGATTTGGGATGGATTAAATGCAGAGCGAATTTCATGGGGCTGTACTTGTGACAGTGTAATGACAATAACGATGCTGGAAGGTTGAGGCTGCAGGTTGAGGTCTGAGTTCTGCTGTACTGGGCAATTTCACATGCCTCCAATCTTTGCCATCATAAGGGTTTTTTTTAACTGCTCTTTGCCTGATCCATCAATGAAACCTGTTTGCCTTAAAGGTACACTATGCAACCGGTGTTGATTTTCCAGCGAGGCTCCCCCCAGAGGGCGAAAGTAAAAGTGCACTGTCGTAAATATGCACAGCTGTTCTCCTGGTTTCTCCGTCAAGCCAGGCGCGGTTGTTTTGAGCTTAGCAGACAGGCGAACGCAACGAATGACTAAGCATCTGATACGCGTGACGCGCCGCAAACGCGCTGCTGCTCGAGATGGAAAAATTTAATTTTTGCTGCTCGACACTTTTGCACCGCGCAGCCAGAGCAGCAAAGCTGCTTCAGCCGGGCGTCAGAACTAACTGGTACAAGCAGTAAAAATGAAGCAGCAGACGCGATTTTGCTGCTTTTGCTGCGTCCGGTGTGAAAGCAGCACTGCACAGAGATCGCCACTGCGCTAGCAACGAGCATGCTTTTAACTGGGGCGTGTAGCAGTTCTCGCCGTAAAGCAAGACCGACTCTCGCGAGACTTCTGAGCCTGTGGGTGCGGGTCGGTGCTCCTGCAATTGCAAGTGCGGTATTTCCCCCACAGACCACCAGGGCGGCCGAGAATATCTTTGTTCAACCTGAAATGACTCATTTAATCATCCAAAACGTTATGGAACACATTAATTAACTGAAAAATGTTGCATAGTGTGCCTTTAAGAGAGACCCTACTGGGGGCATTCAAAAGGTCTACCTTAGGTAATAGTCCAAAGCTCAGCGATAGACAAGCTCAATAAAAGGTGAACCTTACCTTGGTCAATGTGTATCAAAATTGAACCCAGGCTTTAAAAAATATTGTGGGTTTTAGAGGCACTGGAAAGGACTATTACTTGTGCTTCACATATGTATTGATTGACATGTTGCCAGTCATTAAATGGGGGGCATATTGACAGCAAGGCTTTCCACAGCAGTTGCAACTACTGAGTCTCTCAAGTCACAGAGCTTCCCTTAGAGAACCTGAAGAGGAAACTATAATAACTGTAAAATGTAGTACAGACAATTTGTGTTCTCTCTTGGACATGCCTTCAGGATCCCCTTGTCCTCCACCTGGTGGTGTTTGCCTGGAGCCCATTTGAGGAGTCATCAGAAAAAGATTTCCCAGCTACCTTGGTTGACTCCTCTCAATGTGGAGGTAAAGCGATTCTACTTAAGCCTCGCCTGAATGACCAAGCTCCTAACCATATCTCCAAGAGAGATCCAAGCCACCTTGTAGAGAAAGCGGACTTTGGCAGCTCTTATCCATGATGTCATTCTTTTGGCCATGATAGATTCCATGACCTTTGGTGAGGGTAGGGACGTAGGCTAACAGGTAAATCGAGAGCTTTGCCTATTTGCTCAGCTCTCTCTTAACCACGACAGACTGGTGAAGCATCCAAATTAAAGCAACCCTTTTTTTTTTTTTAAATATATAATTAAAGCAACAGTGATAAGTTTATCAATCTCCTGCTTCATTCTATCATTAATCAAAACAGGACCGAAAGATACTTGAGTTCCTCTACTTGAGGCAGGAACTAGCTCTCCTCCAACCTTTTCTGGTCAATAACCATTGCCTCAGACTTTGAGGAGCTCAGTCTCATTTAGGTAAAAGTTGGCAGCCCTATGCACTGGGAAAAGGTCAGACTTAACACCGGCAATAAGGCCCAACTCTTGCTCCACTTGTAGACAGACGGATGGCCCTTAGGACCCCTGATTCCATCGAATGGGTCACCTCAGGCTCCGGCTCTGCCTGTTGCTGTATCCATTTTGCACTAGTCTCTCATTGTTCCCCCTGCAGGTGGTGGGTCAACTGGGAGGTGACCTAACTCAAATAGGTTTCATGAGGATGAACCCGCACATCCGTCAACGAACCCCCAACTCAAAGCATCATAAGGGTTTTTTTTAACTGCTCTTTGCCTGATCCATCAATGAAACCTGTTTGCCTTAAAGGTACACTATGCAACCGGTGTTGATTTTCCAGCGAGGCTCCCCCCAGAGGGCGAAAGTAAAAGTGCACTGTCGTAAATATGCACAGCTGTTCTCCTGGTTTCTCCGTCAAGCCAGGCGCGGTTGTTTTGAGCTTAGCAGACAGGCGAACGCAACGAATGACTAAGCATCTGATACGCGTGACGCGCCGCAAACGCGCTGCTGCTCGAGATGGAAAAATTTAATTTTTGCTGCTCGACACTTTTGCACCGCGCAGCCAGAGCAGCAAAGCTGCTTCAGCCGGGCGTCAGAACTAACTGGTACAAGCAGTAAAAATGAAGCAGCAGACGCGATTTTGCTGCTTTTGCTGCGTCCGGTGTGAAAGCAGCACTGCACAGAGATCGCCACTGCGCTAGCAACGAGCATGCTTTTAACTGGGGCGTGTAGCAGTTCTCGCCGTAAAGCAAGACCGACTCTCGCGAGACTTCTGAGCCTGTGGGTGCGGGTCGGTGCTCCTGCAATTGCAAGTGCGGTATTTCCCCCACAGACCACCAGGGCGGCCGAGAATATCTTTGTTCAACCTGAAATGACTCATTTAATCATCCAAAACGTTATGGAACACATTAATTAACTGAAAAATGTTGCATAGTGTGCCTTTAAGAGAGACCCTACTGGGGGCATTCAAAAGGTCTACCTTAGGTAATAGTCCAAAGCTCAGCGATAGACAAGCTCAATAAAAGGTGAACCTTACCTTGGTCAATGTGTATCAAAATTGAACCCAGGCTTTAAAAAATATTGTGGGTTTTAGAGGCACTGGAAAGGACTATTACTTGTGCTTCACATATGTATTGATTGACATGTTGCCAGTCATTAAATGGGGGGCATATTGACAGCAAGGCTTTCCACAGCAGTTGCAACTACTGAGTCTCTCAAGTCACAGAGCTTCCCTTAGAGAACCTGAAGAGGAAACTATAATAACTGTAAAATGTAGTACAGACAATTTGTGTTCTCTCTTGGACATGCCTTCAGGATCCCCTTGTCCTCCACCTGGTGGTGTTTGCCTGGAGCCCATTTGAGGAGTCATCAGAAAAAGATTTCCCAGCTACCTTGGTTGACTCCTCTCAATGTGGAGGTAAAGCGATTCTACTTAAGCCTCGCCTGAATGACCAAGCTCCTAACCATATCTCCAAGAGAGATCCAAGCCACCTTGTAGAGAAAGCGGACTTTGGCAGCTCTTATCCATGATGTCATTCTTTTGGCCATGATAGATTCCATGACCTTTGGTGAGGGTAGGGACGTAGGCTAACAGGTAAATCGAGAGCTTTGCCTATTTGCTCAGCTCTCTCTTAACCACGACAGACTGGTGAAGCATCCAAATTAAAGCAACCCTTTTTTTTTTTTTAAATATATAATTAAAGCAACAGTGATAAGTTTATCAATCTCCTGCTTCATTCTATCATTAATCAAAACAGGACCGAAAGATACTTGAGTTCCTCTACTTGAGGCAGGAACTAGCTCTCCTCCAACCTTTTCTGGTCAATAACCATTGCCTCAGACTTTGAGGAGCTCAGTCTCATTTAGGTAAAAGTTGGCAGCCCTATGCACTGGGAAAAGGTCAGACTTAACACCGGCAATAAGGCCCAACTCTTGCTCCACTTGTAGACAGACGGATGGCCCTTAGGACCCCTGATTCCATCGAATGGGTCACCTCAGGCTCCGGCTCTGCCTGTTGCTGTATCCATTTTGCACTAGTCTCTCATTGTTCCCCCTGCAGGTGGTGGGTCAACTGGGAGGTGACCTAACTCAAATAGGTTTCATGAGGATGAACCCGCACATCCGTCAACGAACCCCCAACTCAAAGCAAGGCTTCTAAAAATAAAGTGATATATCATTCTTGGACAAAACATCCTTCTTATTTAATGAGACAGAGAATGGATCCAAATAAACCAAGACAGGTTAGTGACGTTTTGATTGGTTTATTGAAAGGGTTAATCTGATAGCGGGGCTGAATCTGTGTGGGCAAACAGGCTGCAGGTAGACAGGCGGGCAGATTGAGGGAGGTTTACCAGTTAGATCCAGGACGGAGAGGCAGGCAGTTTAGCAGAGCTTTTCTGAGTCTGAGATCCAGAGAGAGGGGCGCAGGCAGGCCGATCAGAACGACACAGAGATCCGGGGATCCAGAGGCAGAGCAGAGAGGGTAATCAGGCAGGCAGAATCAAACAGGGGTCAGGCAGGCTCGGAGTCAGGGGGCAGATCGGGTCAGAAACAGATAGGGGGTCAGGTACTCTTTTAGATGCTGGACTATTCGTAGCGGGTTGGCTCAAGATAATCTGGCACAGAGGACTGATCTGATGGGGTTTTTAAAGTGCTGGAAACAGGTGACTCCGGTCAGAGCTGATTGCAGACGGGTGGAGCAGAGCAGGTGTATGGACTGAGTGATCAGGCCAGAATCAGTGCAGAAACCATTACATCTTATGGTCCATCTTTATATGCAAATTTCTCTAAAAAATAAACAAGAAACAAGATGTGTTGCTTCAACAAATCTTAAATAATTTTTTCCATCAATACAGATGAAAAACTAATATGTCTTAGTTCTGACCTGTGTTTAGGTTTCTTGTTTCACTGTGATCTGGCATCATTGTAGTTGTTTTCTGGTAGTGTTGTGTTTTTGGTGTTGCTTCCTGTTGCCTCCTTATGTCAGCCTCCTTTCCCCTGGCCTCAGGGTTACTTCCATCCACCCTTGTCAGCTAGTTCAGTCTCCCATTTATACTCCTCTTATGCATCCCGCTGCTTTATATGTATTTCTGCCCAGCTATGGGGGCCAGATTATTAGTTATACATGTTTCCTCTTGTTATTTTCATTTTAGTTAAGTCCTTGGTTTATGTCCCTGCTCTCCGGGGCCAGTGTGTAGAGAGGGTGTTTGTCTTCTGTCTACATCTGAGCGTGTCTGATTGGTGCCACATCCCGTTGGGAGTGCATCGGCTGATCCTTTCTTACCCGAGAGGATGGACTGAATTTTTAAACCAGGTAAGTGACTCACACAGATAATTGTCTTCTGTCAGATTATCGTGGACACTTCCCTGTGTTCCTCCTACAACCAGTGTGCCAGGATGAGCGAGGCTCCGCCTTCGCTCGCAACCACTGCGCGCCGGTGATCCACAGCGGCCCGTGTTCCGTTTCTGTTCTGTCTGTGTTCATGTATGTCATTAAACGTTTTGAAACGTCCCACTAACCTGTCTTACCTGAATACTGGATCCATCTGTCCCTTTTCATGTCATAGAGCTAATGATTTAAAAAAGCTCAACAATCTAATAAAGAAGTTATGTTCTGTTCTAGGAGCTCCTATAGCACCTCTTGAGATTGTTTCGCAAAGAAGCATTTTTCATAAAGTGAAGAACATTATGGACAACAGTGAGCATCCTCTCCAGAAGATTTTTTTAACAACAACAGAATGTCTTCAGTAAGAGGCCTCTTCAAATTCAGTGCAAGACAGACCGTTACAGAAGATCCTTACTGCCTACAGCTATCAACACCTACAACACCTGGTTGAAAAGTTTCGACATTTAATTTCCCTCTGGGATAAATAAAGTATCTCTGAACTGAATTGAATTCAACTGAATTCAGGACAGAGACAGACTTTATACAAAGAAGCAAAAATAATCTTTACCAGCTAATAGAGCATAAATTGTCATTGAGCTGAAAGAGAGCTGTATTTTTTGGCAACAAATATTATCGTATAATTTGAATCCCTGCTATTTTTTTTATTTTTTCTTTGGCAAGCTTTATTCTTGAGATGTATATACTTTTCTGCACTAGACAGTTCTTAGTATAGTTTTAATAAGACTGTACTATAAATAACCCTAAGGAGGGAAGAAACCAAAACAAATACCTGAAGTCAGAGGTGGGGCAAAAGTGGAAAGGAACGCTTCAAAAACACTTGCTAAGTAAATCCTTTTCAGTGTCACCACAGCTACACTCCTGGCAAACTTTCTCATTAGCCAATTGAAATACTGGTGAGTATGACTCTTCATATCTACAGCGTTTTAGAAGATGACATTAGCAGAGGTCCCAACAAAACAGTAAGATTGAGGATATAAGATTATCTTGACTGAATATTTAGCTGGCCGTAAATATAAATAAATGTGGAATAATTTTTCAACTTCTGTTGTTAAACTCTAGTGGTAAATGGTTGAAAGCTGATCTCAGACCGGTTTCAAGTTCAACACAGGACAAAACAGAGACATGGAGAAAAGATCATGTTAAACAGTGTTAATGAAATTTTGCAACAACTGAGGAATTATTAGAAGTATTGCTTGTTTAAAATCTGAATTTCAATGATTTAAATATCATATTCACATAACATAATTTCTGTTCACCTTTCAAGATCCCAAAATTTCTGGAGACCCTTCGCCTACATCCTGCAGTATGGAGAAGGAAAGATTTAAAGGTGAGGGGGAGACTAACGCAACACTGAAGTTCTGCTGCAAAACCAATGTTGTTAAGATGCAGAGTGTGTGGGCTTGGCTTTATGAGGGACATTTCCGTTTAGAAATATGGTTCTGGCGTGCCAATTTTAGTTTATACAGACCTGGTTTTGCACTTAACATATCATTTGTGGGAAGGTATAAATTGACATGTTTAACAGCATCATAAATATTTGATTTAAAAATTAAATTGGTTTCCTAATCAGTCCAGGGCACTGCTGACCAAACATTTTGTAACAAGTGTAAAAACAATCAAGTTTAACGTACATAATTTATCAGCCCTGAATTTAAGCTATATATAAAATGTTGTTGCTTAAATTGTCAAGTAACTATATATATATATCTATATATATATAGAGATATTTATATATAGATATATCTATATATAGATATATCTTTATATAGATATATCTATATATATATATATATATATATATATATATATATATATATATATATATATATATATATATATATATATATATATAGATATATCTATATAAAGATATATCTCTATATATATATATATCTATATATATATAGAGATATTTATATATAGATATATCTATATATAGATATATCTTTATATAGATATATCTATATATATATATATATATATATATATATATATATATATATATATATATATATATATATATATATATATATATATATAATCAAAATCAATAAATATTTCTTTGTAGAATTTGTTTCTAAAAACCACTGTAGATTACATTTGTTATATGGGTTTTGCTTATTTGACCTATTGAAATCAAAATTAGAAATATTAAAAAATGTTTTATTAAATTAATTATACATTACTTTTAGGGCAGAAAACATACCCCCAGCATCAAGGTGGAGTGGTGGGAAGAGGCATTATAGGAGAGGCAGTTTTTAAAAGTAATCTGCTTTTTCAGAACTAAAACAATAGCCCTTCAGGAGCATGTAATTAAATAAAAATATATAATACTGCAGTCATTTAAATTATTATCATGTTATTTATTTTTTCAGTTGCATGATGGACTATTTATTATTTGAGCCTCTTGTTAATGTTCATTACTGAAAAGGTATTTTTGCATAAAAATGTCGAGCCAAGCAAGTTCAGCAATGTTTTTGCAAATGCTTGAATCTCTTGAACCTGTCTTTGTCCAGCTGGTGGTAAAAGTTTATGAGATGGAGTTGTTGGTAATGATTAGGAAGCTCTCTGTCACACTGCAGCTCAATGAGCTCCATTTGCAGGTGGTCTGGACCATCATTAGGGTCCACAGATAAAGGGGAAGAAAAAAGAAGCACTGCCAAAACTCCTCATTCAGAGATGAAATGTCTTATACATAGCTCCTAATGTGTGCACAAATTTTGTTCTCTTGAAAACGGGATACAATTTCCTGTAGAGATGCTAAACGTCTGGTATTGGGCTGCGTTTGTGTCAGGTCACTTTGGAATGGAAGAATCTTTGTCTTAAAAGCTTTAATGTAGGAATACAGTTAGTTTACCACTGCATTTTGCCCCTGAAGGCTGGTGTTCAGCATGTTAACATGTCGTTTTGTCTACAAAAATAATCAGCCAGCCAAACAGGATGACAGATTTCCGGCATCGGTTGTCCCTTTTTTGCCAGTCTCCTTTCTGAGGGAGTAAAATTGCTGCAGTGCAGACCTCCGACTGAGCAATGTTATGTTATTGTGATACCCAACATGTCCATATTCAGCGTGGATGTTAAGGAGAAACTGCTGAAACTGGTAATGTCACATGGCTATGGGGCGAATATAATTTACAGTCTTTATCATGGGTTTCATTACGCGCTCATATTTAAGATGTTTGGCACACAGAACTTGTTGGGGACTAATACAGTAGAGCTTTTTAAATTTCCCTCCTTCTTTGCAGACTTTTTTGCAGACTAGCGTTGATCGCAGTTGCACTGTCTATTTTAGTCCCAGTGATTCTATTCCACTGGTGTAACTTGGTGAAGGACTGGTGTGGACATGTCCCCACCAATTTTGGCATGGAGGGAGCAGTCCCCAACAATAACTGCTAACCCAACTGGAATTGGGTGCAGCCGTTTGTGTTCAGAGCGTTTTCAGTCCATGTTTTTTCCTCGCTCTCCCACTGCTCTCGAGTCCCACCTCTCGGTGTAACATCATCGGATCTGTTGCTTTGGGACATAATGCTTATGCATTACCACTTATTGTTTTGCTCTTTTTATTTTTTTGACAATTAGTCCCATAGTTTTCAACTTCTTTCAACAATTTTGGCATCAAAATGTTCAGCTTGGCCTGCAGTTTGGCCCAGACCATGAAGAAGTCAACACTTCCCCAATAGAAATCCAATGAGAGACAAAAATCCCAAACAACAAATGTATTCATATCGTTGCCATTTCTCAACCATATGATGTACAAACATGAAACTTGGTATAGAACATTTCCAGACCCTTCTAGCACTCACATTGAAGGATTTTTTTTTCATATCATTTATGGTTTAGTTTTTAAGCGAAGCTGTTCTGGCATAGGAAAACATTGATTTGGGGAAAAAAAAGTCTCACACTGAAATCTTTCAAAACAAACCATATTTTTACATCGTCACCGTGTCTCATAGTTTTCAGTAGAAACATGAAAGTTGACACAATCGAAGTCGAGGGATTGCTGACGCTCACAGTGAAACAATTTTTTTAATACCTACTGTTTTGGCTCATGACTCGTTTGTTCTGAGGGCTTTTTCGGCACATGAAAGCTCAGTGTAGCTGAGGAGCTGCATGTAATCCAATGAGATGAGCCGCTGGGACAAACCATTTTGTTTGTCTTCCCATTCGGGTTGTGAAAGAGCTACAGACATGAAAGTTATCCCAATCAGAGATGAGGGAAAACTGTCACTTAGACTGAAAGAATTTTTTAGATAATATTTACGGTTTGCCTTCAGGGCTCATTTGTTCAAAGATGTTTTTCCCTTTCAAAAAAGCCTGAGAGCTAGGGAAAGATAGTGCTACACTTTTCTCTCTGTGACAGGCTCGTTAAGCTTCGTCAAGGTAACGGAGCTTCAAAGGGATTTTACCTCTGCCACTTTATACAGCAAATATTAATCTAATGTAGGGAGAAAACACTGATTTAACATTGGGAAATTGATATTATATGACTACTGGCTATGTCCTTTCCCTTGACACTCAACCCTGATAGACTTTCAAAATAAGACTCAGGGGACCCTAAAAAATAAAAGCCTCAACATTATACTCATACAATTTTTGGCAGCATAGGGCTCAATGTTATGACCCAAACTCAACCACTTTTGTTAAAATTTGACTCCAGGGGGCTTTTCAAAACACACCCAATGGCAAATTTCAAAACAAAATCCTCCCATTGCCAATTCATCTATTGACCTAATGACAGGGAAAAAGACTGATTTAACGATTGGAAATTAATTAAGTATCAAAGCTGGGTCTGAGCCTTTCCTCAACACACAACCCTGCTAAACTTTCAAAATAAGACTCCAGGGACCCTACAAAATAAAAGCCTCTAGATTATACCCGTGTATTAATTGATGCAATTGGCTCAGCATTATGGCCCTAAACCCCACCAGCTTGTTTCTATTAGATTCTAGGGACCTTTTAAACACAGCCCAGAACAAATTTCATAATAAATGTCTCCCATTTACACTCTAATTCAGCATTTATTCACCCAATAACATGGAAAACCAGTGATTTCATACTTAGAAATGGATTCTATATTACTGCTGGGCATTACCTTTCCCTTGACACACATCCATGAAAGACTTTTAAAATAAGACTACAGGGACTCTACAAAATAAAAGTCCCATCCTTATGCAAACTCATTCATTGTGCCGTATGGCTAGTAGCTATGACCCGAACTAGACCAATTCCTTCAAATTACACTACCAAGGCCTGTTGACAACACACCTCAGTGTACATTTCTTAATAAGGCTCTAACATTTCCATTGTAATAAAGCATCTGCTAACCTCATAACATGCAGCCTAAGCCTGCCAACAGTGCTTTCATTACTACAATGGCTCGTAACATGCAGGCTGAGCCCACCAACGGTGCTTTCATCCCTACAATGCTCTATGGACAATATGGGCAATATGGCCCTTGTGCGTCAGGATGTATATTTCACAGCTTTCAACCAAAGTGGCAAACTATGCCAATGGGCTCACCCTTGTTCTGTTCTTAAAGGCGTAAGCAATCAGTCTGGGGAGCCCCAATATCACTTGTATGGGCCCTATTGGCAAGGTTCCCTGAGCGGGCAGCACGGCGCCCTCCCTTCCAAATTTAGTTTGAAATTTTCTAGAAACTTGGGAGATATTATCATCAGACCCTTCTAGTGTTCACATTGAAGGATTTATATATATATATATATATATATATATATATATATATATATATATATATATATATATATATATATATATATATATATAAAAAACTGTTTTCTCACCCCTCGTGGGGTGGTATGTGTCATCCTCAAGCTCGGGTCCTCTACCAGAGGCCTGGGAGTTTGAGGGTTCTGCGCAGTATCTTAGCTGTTCCTAGGACTGCGCTCTTCTGGACAGGGACCTCTGATGTTTTACCTGGAATCTGCTGTAGCCACTCTCCCAGTTTGGGGGTCACAGCCCCCAGTGCTCCAATTACCACTGGCACCACTGCTGCTCTTACTTTCCACATCTTTTCTAGCTCCTCTTTCAGCCCTTGGTATTTCTCAAGCTTCTCGTGTTCTTTCTTCTTGATGTTGCTGTCGCTTGGGATTGCCACATCTATCACTACTGCCTTCTTCTGCTGTTTGTCGATCAACACGATGTCTGGTTGGTTAGCCATCACCTGTTTGTCAGTCTGGATCTTGAAGTCCCATAGGATCTTAGCTCGGTCATTCTCAACTACCTTAGGAGGTGTCTTCCATTTTGACCTTGGGACTTCCAGCCCATACTCATGGCAGATGTTCCTGTACACTATGACAGCTACCTGGTTGTGGCGTTCCATGTATGCACTTCCTGTCTGCATTTTACATCCTGCTGTTATGTGCTGTATTGTTTCAGAGGCATCTTTGCACAGTCTACATCGGGGGTCCTGCCTGGTGTGGTAGACCCTGGCCTCTATTGATCTTGTACTGAGTGTCTGTTCTTGTGCTGCCATGATTAGTGCCTCTGTGCTGTCCTTCAGTCCAGCCTTCTCCAGCCACTGGTAGGATTTTTTGATATCAGCCACTTCTTCTATTTGTCTGTGGTATATGCCGTGCAGTGGCTTGTCCCTCCATGATGGTTCTCCTTCCTCTTTCTTGTCCTCGCTTTCCGTTTTCTCCTGCCTGAGGTATTCACCAAGCCATTTGTCTTTGGGGGCCATCTTTCTGATGTACTCCTGGGTCTTAGTTGTTTCATCCTGGACAGTGGTCTTGACACTCACTAGCCCTCGGCCTCCCTCGCTACGCTTGGCATACAGTCTCAGGGTGCTGGATTTGGGGTGGAACCCTCCATGCATTGTGAGGAGCTTTCTTGTCTTGATGTCAGTGGCCTCTATCTCCTCCTTTGGCCAGTTTATTATACCAGCGGGGTATCTGATGACTGGTAGGGCATATGTGTTGATGGCTTGGATCTTGTTTTTCCCATTCAGCTGACTTTTCAGGACCTGCCTTACTCTTTGTAGGTATTTAGCTGTGGCAGTCTTTCTTGCCATCTCCTCGTTGTTTCCGTTGGCCTGTGGCACCCCAAGGTATTTGTAGCTGTCCTGCACATCTGTAATGTGGCCTTCTGGTAGTTCAACCCCCTCGGTTCTGATCATCTTCCCTCTCTTTGAGACCATGCGACCGCACTTGTCCAGTCCGAATGACATAGATGGACTAGAGCAGAAAACTTGGTACTGATGAAATGCTACTATATATATATATATATATATATATATATATATATATATATATATATATATATATATATATATATCATGTATGGTTTGGCTGTGCAGCTTTTAAGATTAGTCTTTTTTTCCATTGTTCTGTCAAATGATTCTACCCTACAAAATCTTCAGATGATTCAATAGTTTTCTGTAGTTTGAAGTTTCTGATAACTTCTTATCACATTTTTTATATGTTCTTTTTAGCCAATGTCTTACCCCCCCAATTCAGTTCTTTAGCTAATTTTTATTTTTTCATTCAGCAGAAAACAGCATTCCCACTTTGCTGTTTCTCCAAAACAGCTTTTTCTGATTTTATTTAGGGTTGTGATTATTTGCGTACAGAGTAGCTATGTGGAGGAGGAGGAGAGACACAGCAGCACTCAGTGAATTCTAACTGGCAGCTACTTTGAAAAAAATTTTCAGTAAAAGTTAGGAGATTGGTTGGTTAAAATTATTAGAGATGCCACCGAGAAATCTGTTTGTTACTTATACGGAGCTTTTACACCTAAAAATGGCAACAGACTGAAAATGTATATAAGTAAAAAAAAAAAGCTGGGCTTCTCAGAGGACCATTACTCAGCGTTACAGATTAAAATTAACAAATATCTTTTGTTTTCTTATTGAATTAGTTTCTCTGGCATTATTATATTGGTAGACAGGTTCATAAATCTGTTTTTAGGCAGAGCACAGACACAATTAAGGACAGCTGCTGATTTGAAACAGATTTACAGGGATATGCAACATGCAATAAAATATATATATCCCCAAGTTTACAAGAAAAAATAAGCTATGCTGTAATAAAATTTAACATATCTCTTTTTCTTTTGTAGTTCAGCAAGACTCAGAAATAGCTGTGCCAGCCAACCCAGAGAAAGCCAGATTCACAGGAGACAGATTTAAAATTAAAATATAAGAAACCTGCAAGAATTAAAGCACAAATAATAAAATTCAGTGTATAAATAATTTTTGAAATATAAGGTTCGATATATATATATATATATATATATATATATATATATATATATATATATATATATATATATATATATATATATATAGGCTTTGGCTGTTAATGACATATGCGACAAATTTCTACATTTGATTTTGCTGCTTTGGGAAGGAGGATAATCACTGATGCAGCTTAAAGGGAAACCATGCATGGATGGATGGATGGAAGCGAAGTTGTGTCCATACTAGGGATGCAGGATATATTGATGTTGGCATCAGATATCAGTTGTTATTCATCATTTTTTATACGTTAATGTTTTTGAGCCCTTTATAAATAATGCACTAAAAGCAGGCATCTGTCCATAACTATAAATATCAGTGTACTGTGGCGCTCTTGTGTTCTCAACAATAGGAAAGCATTTAATAAATATATGTTTGAGCTCATTTTTGGAAAATATAAACCCTATGGAAAGCGTTCACGTTGAGTAGCTGTGGGTCCATCAGCCACCATCCTCAGAGCGTCCCCACCAACTTTTATCACAGAGTTACACGCTTGTTCTATTCCATTGTAGTTTCCTTTCATCTATGGTGGAACAAACTGCAGCAAGCACCTCTCGTTTGGTCCTTAAAGCTCTGAAGTTTAAGAAGGTCTTCGTTCACGTTTATTTAAATGTCCACTCCTCTCAAAAAAAAAACTCAGCAAATGTGCAATGTCCGATGCATCCGTACTTTCGTCACAGGCTAATGAAAAAGTCAAACTCCACTTCTTTTGCATCCAAGTGTCTCTTAATATCAGATGAAATTTCTTCAGTCCTGCATGCCACAGTGCTATGACCCTGGCTAACTGGCAAACTGTTGCTTTTTCTCAGGACAAATTTTTTCCACCATTTGCATCAAGCAGTCTTTAATAAATTCACCCTCAGTAAAATTTTTGCAGCATAGGACTGGTGTGGCCATGTCCCCACCAATAATTTGCACTCTTGTTCCTCGTTCCGCTCATTTAATTTAGCCAACAGAATTCATTCATCCAGAATCGGGAGGGGCGCAGCTGTCTGTGTCCACAGCGTTTTCAGTCAACATTTTTTCTAAGACTCAACTTTTTTTTTTTCTCCCGCTACTCCCAAATCCTGCCTACCAGTGTAACATTACACCATATAACATCACCAGATCTGTCTGGAACCCTGTAGGTCAGACTCCTAACTCCAATGACTCTGGATCTGTCACTTGGAGAAATTAGCCTCTATGATTGGTAATAGCTATTCATTAAGTAAGTAGCTTCATTGTAGTAATCGGAGGAGAGACAACACACAGTACTTGTAAATTTGAACCAGCAGCTACTTTGCATTTTATTTTAAACAGTTACGAGACAGGTTGGTTAAAAAAAAAAAAAAAAGAGATGCCACTGAAAAAGCTTTTAGACATGCACAGTTTAAATAAGAGCAGTGTCTATGCTATGAAGGTTTGTATTATAAGGGAATTAGTTTGAAAAAACTTTGCTTTTAAATGTTGTGTTCCTTGTTACTAGTTAAACAAAGCAATTCAGCTCAGCTCCTCAGAGTACAATGACTCACAGTTACAGGTAAAACTAACTTAAATCCATCCATTTTCTGACATGCTTAATTCCAGGTGGGGTCGCGAGGGGTACTGGTGCCTATCTCCAGCTGTCTATGGGCGAGAAGAGGGGTACACCCTGGACGGGTACCCAGTCATCGCAGGGCAAGACAGAGACAAATAACCATTCACACACACAGTCACACCTAAGGGGACTTTAGAGAAGCCAGTTAGCCTAACAGTCATGTTTTTGGACTGTGGTGGAAAGCTGGAGTACCCAGATAGAACCCACGCATGCTCAGGGAGAACATGCAAACTCCATGTAGAAAGACCCTGGTCTAGGAATTGAACCGCAACCTTCTTGCTGCAAGGCAGCAGTGCTACCCACTGCGTCACTGAGCAGCCCACTAATTTGAATATTTATAATTTTCTCATTCAACAGAAATTTTGGCGAATTGCCGAGAAATGTGGTATTAGGAATTGTTGTCTTAATGCCAGAAGGAGCCCAACAGATTTTATTCTCACAAGTGGAGCATTATCACTTTTGCCATAGTGCTCTGTTTGATTTATATATGTAAATTCTTTTAATCATGATTTATGTAGGGAATAATTCATGTTAGGTGGACGTTACAAAAGAAGCAAGAAAAAAGAAGACAAAAGAGAGATACTGACAAGACTTCATCAGTCTGCTTCATCACCTGTAGAGAGAGATATAAAAAGAACAATTGCTGAGATTTTAAAGTCATGTAGAGGTGACTTGAATATTAGTTTCTCTAGCATCATTATATTAGTCAACATCTTAATGCCACATGTTTTTCCAGCAGAACACAGAGGCAGAAGCAAGGACAGCTGCAGATTTAAATATAGAACAGATTTACTGAGATGTTAAACATGAAATAAAATTTTAGAAATATATTACAAGAAAAATCATGTTATGTTGCATTTAAAATGTACTTTTTGTCTTTTGTAAATCAGCATCTGGTGTGCTATTGTTTGGTTGGACACCAGACTCCATTCATATCCAAGCAACCATATAGCGGGAAAAAGGCCCTTTTAACAGGAAGAAACCTCCAGCCGAATGAATTACAATAGCCCCGCCTTGAAGTAACAAATGCATGAACTAGTTTCTCAGCATCACCCCTGGACAGGTTATTTCTAATATCACCAAGGTGTTTTACTTTATTATCTTAGATTATCTCACCAAAGGCTTGAAAAATCTGGCACTGATAACTTAAATATAACACAATTTTTGAAATAAACAAAAGATCTGCAAAATAAAATTAGTTAGCTAGTGAAAACTTGAAAACTAAAAACACAAAGTCCCAAAAGGAGAGAACCATAAAATTATCTTACTGCTATATTTACACCCTTCTTCAACAAAGCTCTGCCTGGCATGTCATAATTTCTGTTTCAGCTCAAATGCTAAGCCAAACTCACCACAGTATAGAGACTCAATATTACGAATGATAATTTTGACACACAAGAAGAATCTGGTAAATGTCAAAAGACAGGTCAGGCAAACAGATCAGAAGGGGGACAGGCAGGTTCAAATGTCCAAAAGCAAATTGGGTCAGGATCAGGCAATCAGAACACGAGAGAACTCTCACACCATAGGCTCAAGAATAATATGGCACTGATGGCTTGGACCATGCAGCTCAAATAGGAGCAGGAGCAGGTGGATCAGAAGAGCAGTAAAGACAAACCAAGCAGAATTTCTCATTCATCTGTAACCGGCAGAGTTAGACAAGTGAAGGAAATTAGCAATTAAGCCAGCCATCAATGCCAAGATAATGACAGATCTTAGTGCAGCATTCAACACTGTTGATCACTCCATTTTATTAGAGTGCCTGTAAAACAGGGTCAGCCTTTCTGGTACAGCACTGGACTGGTTTATATCCGACCTGCAGGACAGGGCCTCTTTAGTGCCTGTAGGTAACTTTTCATCACAGATAACAAAATCCTATGTGACATTTCCCTCATATTCAATATGTACATAGAACCCTATCTCAGATCTTCCAAAAACAACAACATAAGTTAACATTAATATGCAAAACACTTATGCCTGTACATTAGGAACACACCAGGTGACCGAACCTATTCAAGCACTGGGTCAAGATTGATGGTTTTTACACCAAAAGAAGGGTTTTTATAAATTTGTGCTCTGCCTCACTTAGTACAGCTAGAAAACGTCAGCCAGTCTTGAGATCTGGGTGTGGAGAGTGACTCAAATTTTACCCTATAAAGTCAGGCTTGTAATCAAACAAGTAATCCTATTTTTATAATTATCTCATTTTGATCATTTACTCATCTATGCCAATGCAGTGTTCTTTTCTTTTTTCTTATGTAAAGCAGTGAATTGTCTTGCTATTGTGTGCTACATGAATAAATGTGCCTTACCTAAGCCATTCAAACGATTTTTATATCTAATTTAAATAGCAACAGGAAATAAATAACATATAAAAAAACTATATAATTACAATGGACAAGTTTGTGACATTAACTCATAAAAAGTTTTTTTGTAGGCAGATTCTTTTCCTTTTATAATTATAAAATGAAGTTTTACTCTTTTGCAGAGTTAGACGCCGAGTTGAAGGCAGAAGATGTCTTGAATGCTTTAGAAGATTTAAGTGAGGAAGAGTTTGAGAAGTTCAAGTGGTTCCTGCAGCAGCCTGCGAGCATCCCTGGGCTCCCAACAATCAGGAAGAAAAAACTGGCAAGAGCACAAAGCATAAACATTGTGGATTTGATGGTGCAGACCTACACGCTTCAACGTTGTATGGAAGTGACTACCCAGATTTTAAAGAAAATTAACAGGAATGATCTTTTGCAAAGATTGCTTTTCTCTAAGAATTTAGAAAACAGGATGTGTCTGCAGCACAAAAGTCCTCTGGAGCTGTTCTGTTGGACTGACCAGACACATGTCTGTGTTTCTTGCTCTGAATTGAATCACAAAAACCATGAGTTAGTTCCTCTGAGTACAGAACATATGGGAAATGAGGAAGAACCAAGAAGAAGAAGAGACAATGAAGTTAAACAGATGATTGAAAAAAATGAAATTAAGATTCAAGAAATCACAGAGATAGTGAAGAACAGCAAAGATGCTGCAGAGAAAGAGAAAGTAGAAGGGTTTCTGGTGACCGCTGCTCTGAAGGAGTCTGCTGAGAGATTCCTTAAAAAACTTATTAAGGAGATTGAGGACAAACAGAAAACTACAGAGAAGGAGGCAAAAGACTTCATTAAAGATCTGGAACAGGAAACATCTGAGCTGAAGAAACAAGACTTTGAAGATGATGACCACCAATGTTTTTCCTCCCTGAAAGCTGACCCACCTAAAAAGAACTGGACCGAGGTTAGAGTCCATCCACCATCATATGAGGGGACTGTGGAGAGAGCTGTGGCTGAGCTTAAGGAGACTCTTTGGGAAGATATGAAGAAGCAGTTGCAACTAAAGAGGGTCCAACAGTATGCAGTCGATTTGACTCTGGATCCTGATACAGCTCATCCTAAACTAATTCTGTCAGATGATAGGAAACAAGTGAAACATGGAGATGTTTGGCAGAATCTTCCAAACAAGCCAAAGAGATTTTCTACATTTGCTAATGTTTTAGGAAATGGGAGTTTCTCTTCAGGCAGATTTTACTTTGAGGTTCAGGTTAAAGGAAAGACTGACTGGGATTTAGGAGTGGTCAGAGAGTCAGTTGACAGGAAGGGAGACATTGCTCCATGTACTGAGTACGGTATCTGGGCAGTTGTACTGAGAAATGGAAATGAATACTCAACAGGGGATGATACAACGGAGGTTTTTGATCTCCATCCTGGTCCTGAGAAGGTGGGGGTGTTTGTGGATTATGAGGAGGGTCTGGTCTCCTTCTATGATGTAGATGCTGCAGCTCTGATCTACTCCTTTACTGGCTGCTGCTTCACTGAGAAACTCTACCCATATTTCAGTCCTTTTCTCAATAATGGAGGGGAAAACTCTGCTCCTCTGATCATCTGTCCTGTTAATCAGGCTGTTTGTTGCTCTGTTGAAGCTCAATGAAGAATAAATCTGTTAAGGGATACCCTCCAACATAAGTGAAGGTGGAATCCTGCTAGACCATACTTAAAGGAGGTCAACCTTTCAATTCCGAGAAAGATTATATGCTACAGCTTCATCTGTTTCTCTGCTTCTGTAAGAAATTATTTTCCTCACACTCATTATGATATATAATATTAAATTTGTATTTAAAAAAAACATTCACTGCACATTGAAAGCAAAACATGTTGCTTCTTGATAATTTCTGGTGTATTAAAATTATATTTACGATATGTATACTGTTTGATATATATCTGTTCATATTCTTCTTGCATTGGTAACAATTTGGCAAGAATCAATCAAATCCTAATGTTGTAATTATGATGATTGGTGCTCTTTAAGTCGCACATTTGGTTTTGGAAATAAAAAACAATGGTAAAGAAAACAAGCTGTGTTTCTGAGTGAGATTTATTTTTTAGTAAATCAATGCTATAAACTTCCCCAGGTCAACTACTACATTTACAGCATATTTGTTGCAAACTGACAGTACAACAACAAGTTGTTTCATGTTTGCATACACGCTACAGAGGAATAAAATATATCCTAATTAAATTCTCATATTCCCCTTATTTAAACAAAGGTCACAAAAACATTGTGTACTTGTTGGGTAATAAACCATGATTGCCAATGTCCACATTTCATCGTAACCATACTCACTGGGATGAACCTTGCAGTTTTGCCCCAAGGTGCTCCTCTTCTCCCAAGCTTCTACAACACTCCCCCAACTCACTCTAAAAGACACTTCCACAGAGGTGCCTTTGCTCCCCAAAGTGTGCTTGTTTAAGGAAAGGAACACCACAGCACACAGATTATTTTTCTCTTTCAACGAAACTGTCCAGGGGCTCACATTGGAAGATGCACCAGCATGGAAAACCAAGGTCCAGATCTACAGACTGACCAAGGCTAAGTCATGACGATGACACAGGGTTGATCTAGCTAAATAATATTTAATTTAGATTATTCTTGATTATTTCACGTGTTTATTGTTGAGTAAAGACAAAGCTAACAAAACTGGTCAATTGAGGTCGTTGTCCTGTTTCTCTGACTGTGACTAACTGGATGTGCTCTCTTCATCCTCTGACATGGGAGCTGGCTGGGAGCTCGTCTGCCTGGCTGTGTGTTTCCTGGACGGGGCCGCCTGTGGATCCGGTTTACAGTTACCTTTTGTATCTATGCTTCTTTTTCTATGTCTGCTTCTGTCTCCTTGAACCCCAGTCGGCCTCAGCAGATGGCCATTTACACTGAGCCTGGAGGTTTCTTCCTGTTAAAAGGGAGTTTTCCTCTCCACTGTCGCTACAAGCATGCTTGGTGTGAAGATTTCCTTCAAGTCAACGAGTGAATGCAATCAACTGGTTTTCCTTAGATAGAAAACTTTGAAGGGAAGCTTGCCTTGGTAGGTTGTAGTTGTTTTTCAACATTTTCAGAATTACAAATGAAGAATGGGTGAAGCTGAAAGATGTTGAGTGACGGTAGCTCAGCCACTGTAATGAGCCCAGGCTGCAGGGGATGACGCCAGAGGGATATTACATTTCCAAGATTCCGCTCAGGCTGAGATCCAGGCCACAGGCCAAGTTCTTGCATCTCTTTTTTCATCCACTGTTTCTGGTGCTGAGAACAGTTCCGGCTGTTCATGTCATGGTCAGGTTGAGGTTGGGTAACAGCAATGGGTGGCTGAGCCGAGGAAACAATCATGAAAAAAACTAAAAACACAATTAGGATTCCATTTTAAAAAAAAGGAGGGGGGGTTCCCAAATACTTTGCACATTGTGTTTACAAATGAAAGACAGTGTGACAATTCTTTTAATACATCAAACTACTCACAGTAAGAAAATAGAAAGTTTTCTTAAAGCTACAGTGTGTAATTTTTAGCGACATCTAACGTCCAGACTGCAGACCGCAGCAACATGAACATCTCCCCCCCACCGCTTCTCCCCCCCAACAGTACGGCGAGCGTTACGGGACAAAAGGTCTTCCACGACGTCCGCATCACCTACCTTCTCAAGTGATCAGGTTTGTTTACGTAGATCATTTTAATACTGCCATCTATTGTTCAGTACCATCTCAGTTCATCTCTCTCCACTTGCCGTAGTTACTTTCGAGCGTAATGGGCGATCTCGCAATCGCTAGTTTGTTGGCTCTGCGCTGCCGTAGCCCAAAGATGTCTGCCTCCATGGCTGCGAGACCCGCTCCTATGTAATTATAAATAACGAATTCTAAGGCAACGCAAATATTAAGGTTAAGAGGCTGAGCTCGTAGATGATGATAAATAACATAGTTATGTATAATATATTACATTTCTGACTGTATATCCCTGTAATTATTACACACTGTAGCTTTAAATGCAGTCCTACCATCTTCAGCACTTTCTGCAAAGGAAAGGACTCTCTGTGCAGAGGAGGAAGCTGTACTTGTGCTGGAATCAGAAAAGAAGGCCCAGTCCAATTTCTCTCATTTGCACTCGGTTTTGCACGTTCATGTGTAAGGGTAGTATGACCTAATAGTTGTAAGAGCTAGGGGCAAGTGCCCTTAAAGCCTTAAAATCCTCCCTTCAGATCGAGGGTGGTCAAGAGCTTACTTGGAACTAAGTGGCTTCCCAGAATACTTTGCAAACTCATTCAGCGAAAGGAGAAATGGCGTCCAGCTGTGGAAAAGATGCGCACAAATGTATTTATATTTTTACAATTAACCACACATTTTTTAAAACGTTTGTAAAAAATATCATAGATGTAAAATACAACTGAATTCCATACCATTGTGTTAAAACATTATTGCATAATCATTGTCCAATTTCATCTGCCTTTCAATGGGGCCAGAGGAGTCATGCCCCGCTCGTTCAGCCTGTCCAGGCAGCAACAGGTTTGGTTGAGAGCGGCCCAAACAAACACCAGCAAAGCAAGACAGCAGAGCGTCCAAAGCGCTGCAGCTCCAAGACAACCCTAAATCAGAAAATCCATTAGAAAACTGTAGATTCAGGTAAAGTAAATTAAAGTCTAAACAGGTAGCTTACCCAGGAGTGGAAACACAGCCTAACCAGGGAGAAAGCGGACCAGCAGGTGAGGACTAGATGGAAGCCGCACACCGCAACAACCTCCAACTGCAGCCGCTAACACCAGCAGAGCAATCCTGCAGAAACACATGCAGGTATGGCACAAAAGCCCAACCACTGAGTGGGCAGGGTGGAACACCATCCCACCACACTCAGTTTCCATGACCTGCTCCTTCCTCAGCTCCACAACAGTCTCTTGATCAATCACTCCTGTTGTCATGAAGTCATTGTTTATCTCTGTAGATATAACTCCAGTAGTTTGTTTAATCATTTCAAATTCTCTGCTCATCATTGTTCACTCACCATAGCCTTTGTCACACGTTATCTACTTTCCTGTGGAGCTAATTAAAAGACAGTTTGCATTGACATCGAATGTGAGATTCTGTTTTGAAAAATCAAAAAACTGTTAAACTCAACACTGAAAATTCAAACGTTCAAAATGTTACAAAATTCTCTAAAAACTGTAGAAATAAGAAATGAAGCATTTTTAACTGAGGACTTTTTTTCAAATGAGGGATGATGTCATAGTCACTGTAGTTCCTGCATCTATGATGTCCCTACATGCTTGCACTATTTTTGCAGGGGGGGTTGTAAGGATCAATGCTTGACATTTTAAAATGTAAAAAAATCAGCATTTGCATTTCCAATGTCTGAGTTTTCAATGTTTGAATTTTCCAACACCTTAAAGATGATTACATTCATGTCAAACCAGATTGTTACTGATTTAGCTCCATACTACTGTAGCTACTTTGCAGACAGGCAACACAGGTTGCTACCTGGGGTGCCATCTGCTGGACTTTGCGCAAAATTGCTGAAAAAAAAAAAAAAATGTGTATGTCTGTCTTAATACATATACGTTTGATTTTTTTTTAAGCTTTAGTGTTTTTATTATTCTAGGGGGAACTGTTGGAATATATATTGCCACAATGGAGCCATTAGATGAACCACATCAAACTGTCCCCCTACCTTTTGCACAAAGAGAACAAAAGAACGTTCTGGATAGTTCTGGAAAATTCCAGGCCTGGTACAACCACCTCACCAAGGACCAATCAGCTGGCAAGAAGGCTGGAATCCCAGCAGGAAATAGTCTAACTCATGTTTATTTTCTAATAGCGTGTAGTGTTTGAATAGATGTTAGATTTCTGTAATCCTTAATTATTAGAATAAAGAAGTCATTGTTTAACTTGCAGTTGTTTGTGATTCTTATACGAATGGTTTAGCACTCAGGCCAGATCCACCCTCTTTTGGTATTAGTGAATAGACAGAGACAAATAGCTCTTTGATTGATAATTAATAGCTCAGCTGATAACCTAGATTGATGTGGATACCTGGATTTTAACAGCCGGTCCAGGAACCATCCAGAGGTGAAACGCATAAACCCTGGTTAGTAAGCAAATTAAAGCTACAATTATTCAACTAAGAACACTAAATTGATTTTTCCTCCGATTTTGAATAGGTTAAATTATTAACTATAACTCTAGTTCTAGTTAGTCATTTATTCATTATCTGCAGGATATCATTTTGCTCAACAGTACTTATCTTTTAAGTTCATATTTATTGTTTAGAATTTTCCCCTTTCAAAGTTATTGTATTAGAACTGATACTTGAGTTTTGCTTTAAAATGTACAGCTTTATGTTGCTTTTGATTCTGCACCATCACATTGTGGACAGATTTATCTATCAAAAATGATATCTGTTCTTCAGGTTATTGTCTTTAAAAAGGTTTTAGAAAAAAAATGAATAATTATGGAATAACATTTGGGTTGCTTTTCAAGAAAAGCGCTGGCCCATACCTGCCAAAATTGGGCTGTGTAAAGTAGGGATATTTTTTTTCATTTGTGTATCAGCCCAATGGGTAGTATTATTCTGAAAATCTTGTTTCTTTGACATGCAATTTATGATTTATAAGAAAAATTAAAGAAAGCAGTTTTAATTGTTAAAATGAGTACCAGAAAGCTTAAATATGGCCTAAAAAGAAGGAAGTTAAGCTGTTAAGCATTTAGCATGCTTTTAGATCAAATTAAAAAGTGTGTACTACTGACTGCCACCATCTAAAGGCTTAATTTGCTGTTGTGATCTACCAAAAAACAAAAGCTGCCAAGGACAAAAACTACTTCTTCTCTGCAGGCTGTATCTTTAGGGTTGCCAGATAGTGTGGAATATAGCCTTTCCCCTGTTGTGCCCCTAGTGGACAAGAACACTCTAGCCAAAGCAAAGAGCCGAGGGGAGTGGTGGCCTAGTGGTTAGGGCATAAGTCTTGGAATCCTGTGGTTGTGAGTTTCAAAACTACTTCCACAGACTGCCACTCTGGCTCTCTGAGCAAGACCCTCAACCCCCGGGCGCTCCCCAGTGGCAGACCATCGCTCCCCAAAGGGGATTGTTTAAATGCAGAGAGTTCATTTCTCCATTGTAAGATCAATAAAGTTCAAATTTTTTTTTTATTTTTTGGATGGAAGTTATCATTAAGTAATATGTCATTCAAATCAAGGGTAAAACAAAGTCATTATCTTCAACTGAATGATAATTACTTATGATTTAATCAATTACCAGGTGTTATTAACCACTTATCTTTGCGTGGACTTTTTAACCAATTCTTGAAAATCCAAGATGTCTTCCCCGTTAGTACATGTCGATAACACATTTTGTAAATTAAGCAGTTATCAATCATTAACCACAGAAAAATATTTGTCTGTCTTATCAAGTTGTTGATCAAAGGAGTTCTGCTCTTTTTAGATGGCCAGTCACTGCTGACCACTGCTTTAGTATTTTTTAGTACTAGGGGGAACTGTTGGAATATATATTGCCACAATGGAGCCATTAGACCACAACTGAAACAGAGAGGTGCTTTATTTATTGGACCTGATAATCCCTGTTACATTATGTTTCATAAACTATGCAAACACGACAAGCTACTGTAATAAACACAGAATAAAATGAAATAAATATTGAACACAAAATAGTTCAAATGACTCCCTGAGGTAGAGTCCTCCATAATGTTCAGTTCATTAACCCCACTCTTGTGATGCACTGAGAGAATGCAGTTTAGCAGCATAGATGATATATAGCAGACATCAGTGTAACAGTATTTCTTGGTAAAAGTCAAATCAATCAAGTTTCACTTAATCCATTAATAAAAACTTCCCAATAAACAAAATGCATTTGATGTGAAAGGATTGAGATGTTTTGGAGCGTTGATGTAAATGATTCAATGCTTTTGCCACCAGAGCAACAGCTAGTCAACCAGCCACCAACACACTACTGCACTCAGGCTAACCCTGGTACATTAACAGCGTGCTATGATATTAACATAGGGCAGTAGCCATAAGACGTTGGACTGTGGCAAAACCGGGTAATAAAAACACTTTTAGATCATAAACCAAGACTGCCTTTCACAAGATGGCTGATGAGCAGTCGCATTTGTGTGGCAGCACGTATAACCAAAATCTGACTGGGAGAAACGAACATGAGGACCAATGGGAGAAGGCGCATAAAAGAAGATGACAGGATAAACCTTCATAAACCTCTGCAAAAAATTTACAGAGCTCCTTTAATAAACCAAATAGCCTTCAATTACTAATTCTACTCGCCCGGGCAAGATACCCATTAAATGATAAAGATCTTTAGCTCATCATGGTCTCATGGAAGGAGAAGTTGATGGATTTGGATCCATTTCTGTTATGAGCAGCTGTTTTGGTGACAGCTTTTTGGTGTCCACCTGGTTCACTCAGAGAAACTTAGAGTCAGTCCCAAATACAGCATAATCAAAACGTTTGGGCACATACACAGCTTTCAAGAGAACCTGTGGCTGTATTAAAACTTCCAAAAAAGTTTATTTTTTAACATCAAACTTCTTTCATTCCAGGTCATTGCCATCTATTAAACAATGTAACTGTGAAAAACGGGCAGATAAAGTTTGCCTTTAAAGCTATATATATATATATATATATATATATATATATATATATATATATATATATATATATATATATATATATAGTATATATATATACAGCTATACACGGCACCCCTGTCTGCCAAGGCTCGAGCCGTACTAGCTGTGATCGGCTCAGTTGTTTCACCCAGTCTGATAAGAGGAAAAACTCTAATAGCTGTCTGTTAGTAGCTAACTGACGTTTTGTAATTCTGTTTAACAAAAAAAAGTAGATTTAGTGCTAAAGTGTAGATTGCTTTGGCTTGACTTCACTAAAAGGTCAACACATTTGCGGCTGAATTTTTGCAGCTGAATTTTTTTGCAGCTGAATTTTTTCAGGTGAAATTTTACAAGATAAAATTTTAGTGTAGGGAATTCAATGTGTAAAAAAATGCAGTGTTTAAAATGCGGTGTTAAAAAAATTCAGTGTTTAAAATGCAGTGTTAAAAAAAGGCAGATTCCAATTAGACTATTTTTCTTATGTACATTTTATAATATTTTTGTCTGTTTTATTCTTCCATTGTATTTTTTTACCCTAGTTATTTCTTCGCCGCTTTTTATTTCTGGCTCTCGTTTTTACATTTCTGCCTGCATTTCTGCCTCATTATGCAAATGAGGACCAGCGTGTCTTAAGGACATTGGTTGGTTAGCATTTTGGTTGGTTAGCATTTTGGTTGGTTAGCATTTTACTGCATCCGTCGAATCTACATGCCACCGACCAAGGTCACAGCAAAGATGGCCAGTTACGCTGAAGTTATCAGTGAGCTGAGGCATTTAGCAACTGTTTTTGAAAACAATGTTAATGTTAGTATTGACTTTATTATTTTTCGTTTAGACGCTCTGACAGAGCGTGTGTTTCAGTTAGTGGCACACATGGACACAGATATAGACAATGTAGTGTTTCAGAATTTGGAGGAAGCGGCCATCTTCTTAACTCACAGAGCTCAAAGTATTAAGTTAAAAGTTAACTTTTCTGTTACTGTTGTTCAATAAAAGAACATTTTAAGATCATTTGAGGCAAGAACATTATACTTTTAAGCGTCACTTTATGGCCCATTTACCGACTTTATGAGTAATTTTTTTTAAAAAAGTACCGAAATTGAGAGGACTGCGGCAACAAGCGGAGCTCCGAGGCTAACGGCAGCCCTTCTGCAGCGGCCCTGTCTTGTGAAGTACCGCTGGCTATGATGGCGATTTTTTTGTTTTATTTGGCAAAACGTTCATTTGTTTTGTGTTTATCTGACTGTGTTAATTATTATTCCCCCACTAAATGAAAAAGTCATTATTTATTATTATCTAGACTCTTAATAACAGGAGGAGAAAAGCAGCTTCAGATGAGCCGAGCGTGTGATGACTTCATCAGTACGCTTCTCTTCTAATTGACCCAGATTTATGCTGCATGCTCACGTTTTTCCAGAGTCCAGGCTTTCCTGGGTTCTTCTCAAGAACATACTTGGTGAGGACACGAGTCCTTACTCGCGTTCTTATGAACTGAGAAACGAGCACTGACTTCAGACTGTCCTCTCCTCCTGTAGATTCAACGTATGCACTAAAACGCTGAACAACCAATGAGCAGAGGGTGACCCTCTAAGACACGCACTTCCTCATTTGCATAATGAGGCAGAAATACATACGGAAATGTAAATACGATGGCAAAAATAAATAACGTTGAAGAAATAAAGGGGGTAAAAAAATACAAAGGAAGGATAAAACAGAGAAATATATCATATCATGCACATAAATGAATACTTAAAAAAGTAAGTAATAAATAAATAAAGTTGAGATTATAATGGACAATATATAAATAAGGTGCTTCTTACAAAGGCGAATAAATAAAGAAGCTAATTTAAAAAGTTAGATACATTTATGTCTCACTGTATAATTAAATTTCTACCTACATTTATTTGTTAATTGTATTTTGGGGGGCAATTAATTGAATGTTTATTTATTTATTAAGAATTTATTTAGTTCTGTATTTATTTTTAGATATGGCAGAGTTGGTCCTCCATACTGTTTTAAGTTTTCTCTTTTAGTTTTCATTGGTTTTATTCCCTTATTTGTTCTAGTTATTTTTGATTGTATTTAAGTTCTTATGTGTTTTCTTGTTTTCCCCCTGTCATCCTCCTGTATCAGTCTCCTTTCCCCAAGTTACCTTTTACATTCCTCTGTCCACACCTGCTCCCAATTGGCTGATTAGCCTGGTCTTTGTTTCATCGTCTTTTCTTTACCCTACATGTGAGTTTTCTGGATTTCAGTATTATGTGGATTTCCGGATTTATGTTTGTGGATTTTTGCTTCTGCTGAAATAAAATAGATATTAAACTGGCAAGTAACCACCTCAGCCTTCATCTCTGCATTTGGGTTCTTCAAACCTCCACCCAACCTGACAATATTACCATTGGTGACTTTCACCAGTGCAATTTCAGTGTTATGATGATCTCTAAATCCTTGCATTAAAAACTCAAATGTATTAAGGTTATTTTTTGTTAGTGCTCACACACTTTATTAGCTACTAATTTGCTAATATATGTTTAGATGTATATTTCATCAAGTGGTCTTGTTCAAGAGTATTTTTGAAGTGAAAGCATGGCATGAACAGGCAGTTCATTCAATAAAACCCTAGTAATTGTGTCTGTAACATGACAGCTCAGTGAAGCAAAGAGGGTCAAATGAAAAGTGTTACTCTGATATACCTCTAATATATAACTAATATTCTAGAGAAGTTTCCACCAGTTTTACTGAAGATGATCTACCTGTGATGGAACTGATTCATATATACTGAGGAGTATTGAGGGATGGTGAGTAAGTAGCAGGCAGCATCACTATCCTGTCTCCCAGTGATGGAGTCTGATGGTCAGATTTAAAGAGACAGTCACATATAGCAGTTCTCAACCTCCCGCTGATTTTACTCTGTCACTTTAAGGCACCAACGCTGCTTTCTTCAGCACCCTGCCGCAGACTCGCCATCAGCCTCGCCTCTCTCTGTCAAAGAGAACCCGACTGAACCGAGATCGGACCGAATCACTATGACGGAAACCAGTAAGACGCACGTCATCCTGCTGTCCTGCGGCAGCTTCAACCCCATCACCAAGGGACACATCCATATGTTCGGTGAGCATCTGAGGGACTATGGGGGAGGGGGACAGGCCTGTGAGGGGACCCATAAGGATACCATACCCCCTCTCTGGTACCAGTCATACACATCCGAACCTAATCCAGCTGTTTATATAACAGGAAACCAGATGTTAGTTCGGATTGGTGCATCAGGTTGGTGCTGTCCAGGAGGGTGGTGCTGAAATGGGCGACGCATCAAACACAACTCGATAATCCAAACATTCCAGTTTCTGATTCATCAGTACCGGTTCCGATAGAAAACATTGGGCAGAACCGCTGTCCGAACCGTGTGGCGCAGCGCAGACAGGAAACCTGGGATCCTGCGGGATTTTCCTCAACCATGTTACACAACAAACAGAAAGTGGAGCAGGAAGTTCAGGAAAACACCCTCAGAATGATCGCTTAGGGTGGAAATTCAGCATGAAAACATCCTGATGAAAACATGGGAACGAACTTCTTTAATTACAAATCTGTGAATAAACAAGAAAATCCAGAGAGCTCAATATCAACAATGTGAGGAAAAAATAAAAACGCTGATTGCTTTGAATTTTAAATCTAAATGCGGATAATGTTCACTCACTTTTTAAACTAATTTGATGATAAGGATAGATTGATTGGTTAAATTTATCAGTCAGTTTTCTGTAACTGGCAGATATTTAACATGTGTGCATGAGGAGTTTGGAGGGGTGATAAATAATTTCTAATATATAAATATCACTATTTCAATGTTGAAGCTTTCATTTTTAAATTTAAAGCACACTGCTATGTAATATAAAAATAAGGTTACATAGTGTTATGTGTATGCAGAGGTCAACCGAATGGAGTCACTGATGTGCATTTCCATGACATTGCTTTTTTATTTAATAAATGATTTAGTTTGTGAAAGCTTTGGTCCTGTTGGTTACCTTAGAAACGCTCCGTCTCTTTCTGTGAGATGTCTTGCATGCGTTATGAGAAGGAAGGGTGACGGATGGAATTTAATACATTTACAAAGAGAAACACCTTAAACCAGCATATTAATACAGGAGAGACAGAATTATTAGGTTATAATTTGATTAAAAAAAATATTTCCAACTGATAAGCAGGGTGACTGTCCATGACTCTGTTGCTTGCAAACACCTAACCACAGAAAAGGATTGAGAGGAAAAACATGACCAGGCAAAGGAAAACCGACAAGGAAGATAATAAGCAAACTGAAACATCAGGATGGGACCAGGAAGCGTCTAAAGACTCATGAGAGTCTTGTCAGAGCCAATGGATGGACCTGAGGCTAGATCAGTAACATGAATTGAGGTTTAGACTGAGATATCAGTGAGGTTGAGACTAGGTTCTGATATGAGCTGGTATTATTAAGGGACAACGAGTTGGACCTTTGTGGATGTCATCTCAAGGCACTTTACAGTTCACCAGATCATCCAGTAAAACTGATTCAAAGTTTTCTATCTAAGGAAAACCAGTTTATTGCAAGCCTATAGCAGCATAACTATAGACATAGCTCAGGATAATCTGAGCCACTCTAATTATAATCTTTATCAAAAAGGAAAGTTTTAAGCCTAGCCTTAAAAGTAGACAGGGTGTCGCCTCACGGACTAAAACTGGTAGTTGGTTCCACAGGAGAGGAGCCTGATAACTAAAAGATCTGCCTCCCATTCTACTTTTAGAAATTCTAGGAACCACTAGTAAACCTGCAGATTGAAAGGATCTACAACAGATCATGAACTGGACAGACTCCTTCCTTGGAAACGTGTTAATGTTGTTGAGAAGAAAGGTGGCCATATTGGTCACTGAGTTTTATGTTTAAAATGTTTAAAAATTATTATTTTTCCCCCTGTTCTTCTCATTTTAATAGATAGAAGGTAAACAAGTAACATGCTTTCGTTTGTCTAATAATTTTTCATAAATGTATGTTTTTTTCTTAGTAAGTCAGAATTAAATAAAAAAAAACTAAGCTTTGAGTTTTATCAACAGCTTGAGTTCCATAGCTGTTCAGTGACGACATGAATCCCCCAGAAATGATACTTGACTGATTACTGTCCACACAGACTATTTTATGTTTAAATCCATGAGCTGGTAAAGAGTTGGTGGAGTGCATGTAGCTGCAGGTCAAACTGGGAGTAAGGAGAGAATGAGATAAACCAGAAGATGGAATTCCTGGAAAAAGGGAAAGTGATTCTGAAATACACAGGAACAACAGTGACATGAAGACTCATCAGGAAAACAGGCCTACACTAGAATATGATTAATTTTTATTTGGTTGGATCCGATCCAGATGATTCACACAGTCAATAAATGTTATTTTAAAGTTTCAAAATAAAAAAATCACCAGCAGATTTCCTTATTTTTCTAGTCTGTTTAATAAAATTAGAAAAAGTCAGATTTGCATTATTTAAATCTGATGACAATAATCCATACCAACAGTTTTGTTTACAAACATGTCTTGCAGGCAGGTTTAAAAGGCTGTAATTTATAAACTCCATGAGGTTTCCCTACATTTACTGAGCTTGTCTAAAACCTCTGCTGGAGCCACAGAGATGTTTTTTTTATTCAAATTTGTAACAGATTCAGCATCTTAAAACTTCTTGAACTCCTGTACTCATGCAAGCCTAAATATTAACCTTTAACATCTAAAGTTAAATTTAGTGCCAACATATCTACAGATGCTGGCGAAGATTCTCAGTCATCAGGGTCAGAGTTATTCCAAAAAAGTCAATAAACAATCCACTGGACTTTGTTTCCAAGTTTAAAGACGTTCCGCTTCCCATCCAGGAAGCTTTTTCAATTTAAATGTCAGAAATACAAATAGCATTAGTAAGAAACTCAACCATATTTCTTTTTAGAATATCTACATATATTTAACATGAGAAGTCCCACATATTCAGAGTTTAGATATTGGTTTAACTTTTAGTTCCATGGAGCAGATTTTGATCTTTCAATTTTTCTGAGGATTTTTTCATGGATTAGGTTCTGATTCTGCTTTTAGGAAAATCTTTAAAATAAAATTTACTCTCTCCAGGCTATGTAGACATGCTGTGATTATTCTGTTGAAAATAAATTCCTCTCCTCTTTGTGTTAGAAAAAGCCAGAGAATATCTGCACCAAACTGGACGTTTCATCGTGATCGGAGGAATCATCTCACCAGTTCATGACTCCTATGGAAAACCAGTGAGTGAAACCAAAACACCTTTTCAGGGTGGAATCAGTCTGTGTTGATGCAGATCACAGAGTGACCTCATGGGGGTGACATTGCCTCCTTCCTTTGATAAAACACCAACTTTAGAGTACTGCTTCAGTATCATGATGGATCCGCAGTTAAAATCAGTTCCAATAAGATCATTTTATTCATAATAATTAAGGACCAAGATTAATTTCATTGTGTTGGTTTAATTATAAACTCTTTAAATAATAGGAAAACATCAAGTGTTATTTTAGCCAGAAATCCTCTGCATTATTTCTGGAAATGTATAATGAGTTTGTGTTATAGGGGCCACAACCTTTTCAGTTGTACTTACTCAGAATCCTGCATAAGGAAGGAAAACATTTCTTAAAGTTAAAATAATAATAATGATGATTCCATGTGGAAAAAAGAAAAGCACGCTGTCGTCAGTAGTTTAAATGCATAAATTCATATTTAAAATGAAAACCTTTCAGTTAACTTCTGTTTAGTTAGTTTTCTTATTTGAGAACAAAAGTGGAACAAAGTCGAAATCCTTCTTAAATGAAGCAACGTAGGGAAAAGATTCTGATTCTATTCCTGAAACTTGGACCCATACTGTGTTTATCTTGGACAGGTCTCTAAACTGTAACGCTTCAACTCTCAGAAACTCTAGATCTTCACCTGTTTAGATCTGTTCTTAAGAAAATTAATAAGAAACAGTAGCTTCTCGAAATCTACAAAACATCTGAATGCAAACAGGTTTTATTATTTGTTGAAGAACTTTAACTAAAACCTGAGGAAGTTTTCCTATTAAATATCATCAGATTTTACAACCACCATAACCTTGCAGCCTGAAAATATTGGTTGAAGAAAACAGCTCTGATCAACATGATCAGAAAAAGATGGCTCCTCTCACTGAGCCAGGTTCAGCTGCTGCTGAAGGTTTCCTCCTCTTCCTCTAACTTCATGCTTGGTATGAGGGATTGCTACATTGTCAACAACCTAAATAAATTGTCTAAAGTAGGAAACTGAGTTTGAATGCATGGTTTTAAAAATAGGATACTACTGGAATGTCTGAACAAAGTCAGTATAGATGAACTGATTTTATAGATTTCTGGTTATGATTGGGGGATAAAAAGCTGTATAAAAGAGGAAAATAAAAATAAACAAATTTTAACAATGATGGCAACAATCCAAAGTTATTTGAGAATTAAGAAAAAGTTTTGAGAGAAAATGTTGTTCTTAATAAATAAAAGATAAACTGACATTTGGAAAATGATTCTAATGGAAAAGCTCTCATAAAAATTTACTTTTACTCTCAAATGTTGTTGTTGTTGTTTTTTCTTTTTTTCAGAGTGTAAACATTTTCTCTCAAAAATAGATTTCTCTCTCAAAATTTTTTAATTCTTTTTCAAAACATAAGTCTTTGCTTTCCATTCAGGATTTTTCTCTCTATGTCAAAATTGTGTCAGGGGTCTGTGTTCCAACTGGCCAGTTTCCACCCATCCATCCATTTTCAATCAGGCTTATCCCTGCTTGGGTAGCAAGGGGTGCTGGTGCCTATCTGTATGTCGGGGTCCACCCTGGACAGGTCTCCAGTCCATTGCAGGGCAACACAAAGACAAACAGGACAAACAACCATTCATGCAGAAACTCACACCTAAGGAGAATTTAGAGAAGCCAATTAACCTAACAGTCATGTTTTTGGACTGTGGGAGGAAGCCGGAGTACCCGGAGAGAACCCATGCATGCTCAGGGAGAACATGCAAACTCCATGCAGAAAGACCCCGGGCCAGGATTCGCACCCGGAACCTTCTTGCTGCAATGCAGCTGTGCTACCCACTTCTATTTATTTTTCTCGTCAAAAAGATGTATTTTCCCCTCTCAGCTGTTTTTCTTTTTTTCTTTAATTTGATAAAAACATAAGACTTAAACAATATTTGAAAGTAAACATATATATTTGAGAAGGCTTTATTCCCTTGAATTTATCTTTTATTGGACGACAAAATATTTTCTCTACAAACTTTTCTTTCAGTCTCAAATTACATCAACTTTGCTATCAATGTGAAAATGTATTTCCTTTAATATATTCATTCTACTTTCACAATTATTTCCCTTTGCACATGGATATTTTCTTGACTTTAGTAAAAACAAGACAATAACTCAATACTATTGTTGTTTCAACAGGTGATTAGAAACCTTAGTCCAATATTTTCTGTAACAATCCTGCCTTCATCTGTTCTTATTCCATTGATAACATGTCATTATTCCACTGAGGAGAGTCAAAGCAGTTTTCAGTGTTTGACGTGTTTGAGTGAAGCTCTCAGTTGGGAGGCAATGATGTGTGTCAGAACCAGTCCATGCTGACTCATCCTTTGTTCTGGTGCTTCTAAAGATCAGAACATTCCAGTTGTTTCTGTTGGTGCTTTAGCCTGAACAGAACCTGAGGTTCTGTCTTCCTGCTGGGAGATCAGCTCCTGTTGTGTTTTCCTCCATTACCAGCCTCAGATATCATCAGCCTGTATGCAGCTGCAGCTCTGCAGGAATTAATAAAGATCTTGTCCTACTTTCTCTCAGCTTCCACAAAAAACACATATCATGAATAATAGATGCTGCAGAAATCCAGTTTATACAGCAAATAGAGTCTTTACTTCTCTTTTCTTATTATTAGAGTTTTTTTCTATCATTTTTTTCTGCTTAATGCACAACCGTAGGTATTCTATTAAAGCCTTTTTAGATTTATTCTTTATCCGTAGGTGAAAAATACATAATCAAAACAGAAAATCATCATTGTCTGTTTAATTTCTTTACCTTTTGTGGTCTTATGGAACGAGATAAATAATGATAATATAGAGGTAAAAAGATAGTTTTAACTCAGAGCTAGAAGGTTCAGACAGTATTACCTAAAACTTGGAGTCAAACCTTCTGTCTATGGGTTTTACACCTGCTTAGAGGTAGTGATCTACATAAGGGCTGGGCAAACTTTTTAAATCAGGAGCCACACTGACTTTGGAAGTATTGTTAATTTCATTGTACTGCTGTACAATCACAATAAATAAATTCCAAATCAATGATCACCATCAATGCATTAATATTTTAATTAAATAGTTCTTTCTAGAATATGTTTATGTACAGAGGATCTTACTTTACTAAGTCACAACTCAGAACTTAACATATGTAACCCTTTTAAAATCATTTAACTGTCACTTAAAAGGTTAGTAATAAAACAGGGGATTTGCAGATCTGAGGTGTTCATAAGTCAGTAGGATTTTGTTGGTTCATCACAGTAAATGTAGGTAGGTAGGTGAAGCCAGAAAACATGTCTGGAAGTTTGGCTTCATTTAATGAAGCATGAAACACGCCAACTGTAAGCAACTTAAGGGAAAAGTCTGGTCAGCAAGGAATAATCAATGGATTAATTTTTATATACCTAAAACTAATATGTTGGCGGTGATTTAAGGAATTTAGCATTAATCAGTAAAAACCAATAATTTTCATTGCGATCTGAGTCTGGGAGCGGCCATTTTTGCCCACATATAGTAACCCCTCCCTCCTGCCATCTTCCAGCAGTGACGTCACGGTGCGGTAAGCCTAGCGCCATTCTCCCCGCTTTACAAGCAGAATCAATAGGAACTACTAGACACATCTGCAATCAACAACAATTATTGAAGATTTCCAGAGGACTTCACCATTGAAATTCACCAGAGCTATAGTGAAACTGACAATGCCCACGTGCATGGCAGCTGGATGCTGGAATACATCGGGTAAAAGTGAAAAATAAAGAGTTATTCCACCTTTCTGATTCCTGATCCTCCACGGACGGGTTGGTCGTTGGATCGCCAACTTGAAGAGGGAGGATTTGCCATCGAACTTCTGGCCAGAGAAAAAACCCGTAATATGAAGCCAACATTTGGAAGAAGAATGTTTTCAAGATGACTTGGATAATAGCGCGTTGTGACAAACACCAGATAGAGCACTGGGACTTGATCAACAGCCGATACCGCACCGTGACGTCACAAACCAGTAGGTGGCAGTAGTGTTCTTTAACAAACAAAATTACTCTAAATTAAAAACACTTTTAATTTATTGAACAGTATGGAATAATTTTAGATTTATGGTACTTTCAGAAGTTTTAATTCTGAATATGACCGGATTTATCCTTTAAACATGTCCTGTTAAATAGGGTAACATTGATGATCAATTAGCTCCAACCGCAAAGCCTGTGGTATCTTTTCAGGACCATGTGAGAAAGGACATGACACCGGCTGAAGGGACACCTTCTGAAGGCTTCACATTATGTTAAAAACTTGTTGGCTGCAACTAGTGTTTCTGAGAAGCAGTAAGGCTGAACCATATTTAACACACTGGATGATCAAATAATAATACTCAGTTATAATAATACTCAGAGGTAATAATTGATATTACCTATATCTACATTGTTTAAAGGAAAGCTCTGTGTTTAGACCTTGAAGCTTTCTCTCTGCGGTTCTTTTCCTGAGAAGAGATCACTCAGGACAAACTCTTAGAATAACACTTCCTAATGTTTATGTATTAAATAACCATGAGACAGGACAACAGATTTAGACAGAAATTGTAATCTTACTCAGATCAGAGACATTGCATTCAAGTTATAGAAGGCAGTGGTTACCAACCGGGCTCACATCTTGTTAAAGTGGCCCTGGTTCACAGTTAAAGGAGCATTTTATACAACTCCAGTCTGCCAGTGATTACATCATTACATCATACGCACTTGAAGATGAGGAGACATCCATGGCTGCAACCTTATCAAAATGTTACACCTTGTTCTTAGATCAAGGACACCGCTCTCATTCCATTCCCAAATCTTTGCCATGTACAGAATGAAGATGACTTTTTATCCTGACAGAGGAACCGTCCTAATGAGATAAACTACTGGGTAAAACATTTGTTCTGACACACAACAGGCAGGTAATATTAGGAATTAACAGACTCACACATCTTCAATAAAAATAATCCTAACAACAGTTTGTTTAAGCAGGTGTAGGAAAATGGGTCTGATGTCCCATGTTGTTGTGTTTTGTTTGATACCAGACCAGGGCAGAATGATTATAGAATATCAAAGAGCTGAAATGCCTTCAGGACTCGGGGTCTGACACTGTCTTGGTGTCATATATTGTTCTAATCTGCCTCTTAAACTGACTTTTAGAGACATGCATCCGCAAGGATGAAGTAAATGATGGTCCATGGCAGATGGTTGAATAATTTGAGATGAAGTATTTGGTCAAATGAAGGTGGGATGTGTTTTTGGCTGTGGGCAGAAGAGAAGGATGCTCAGCTTGTTCCTGAACTACACCTGTTGGCTAATGTGTGTAATTTAGCTTTGGCAGAAAAATATTTATATCTATATTTAGTTTTTAAATATAAAATATTATAAAAAAAATTTTGCTAAAACTTTTTATCCTTCTTGCTATCTTTTATCTTAACTGATTCTCTGTACTCCTCAATAGTCCCCTGCTTTCCTACATGAATGTTTTTTTTCACTTGTAGTGAAGATCACCAGTGATCCAGTGTTTATCTACATAGAAGTTTATACAGGCCGTCAAACACTGTTTTTACATTGATAAGAGTGGCGACCTAGTGGTTACGGCATAGCGCTTGGAATCCAGAGGTTCTGAGTTCAAGCCCCACTCCCACAGACTGTCAGTCTGGCTCTCTGAGCAAAGATCCTTTACCCCACATTGCTCCCTGGGTCCCACACAGTGGCAGGCCACTTCTCCCCAAGACGATGGCTAAATGCAGAGGTAAATTTCTCCAATGTGAGATTAGTAAAGTCCAATTATTGTTATGTTCTCTCCATGTAGCTGGCATGGCACCTTAAGCAGTGGAGCAGAAGTACTCCAGAACAGACTGATTCATGGAGAACAGCAACTTAACTATGATTTGAGCTGTTGTACCAATAGTTATCAGGCCAAATTAAACAGCCCAGAAAACTGTTTATAGCCCAGCATTTGTAATTTACTTCTATCTGATCTGCATTTTTTTCCACCTCTCAGGGCTTGGTGTCCAGTCAACATCGCCTTACCATGTGTCAACTGGCTGTGCAGTCTTCTGATTGGATCAGGTGAGGTGTCAGTTTTCCAACAAAGAAAAATTATTTTATTTTGAAAGTGTTTTTACTTAGCATGTTAAAACATTAAGTTATGTTTTATTTTGTTTCATCATCTGTCATAGACAGAATATTTCTTTGCTGATTTATTCTCTCTTTGAGCTTAAGGCCTAAATATAGATTTTGAGCTCATCAGTTGTGCTTCTCTGCAGCTTTTAACTGTTCTAGATGTTTCTCATATAATTGTAAAGGGGAAATAAAACCTGAACTTTGTTAGAGTTAAAAAAAATTGAAAAATAGTTTTATTCTTTGAAACAAGTGGGATGAGAGCAGAGTTTCACTGTGAGACTTTCTGCACCTGCAGGGTGGATCCCTGGGAGTGTTATCAGGAAACCTGGCAGACCACGTGCAGCGTGTTGGAGCACCATCGTGACCTCATGAAGGTCAGTCACTAACATTCACCAGGACATTAAACTAATCAGGAACTAAACAGCAGCAGAATAACCAACAGAACTTTTTAAGACCAGGAGCTTCATGTGTTCTGTGTCCAACCTGATGCAGTGACAGCAAACCAAATGTGGTCCTTATTAAACCTCTAATAACCTTTTCTTTTTCTCAGAGAGTCACGGGATGCATCCTTTCCAATGTCAACACGCCCTCAACCACTCCTGTGATTGGTCAGCCACAGAACCAGACTACACCCATCTACCAGGACCACAACGACATGAACCATAAGCCCACAGCCAGTGAGTCCAACTGATCCAACATCTGTTAATGAGGGATGCAAAGTAGGACAAAGAAAAGCATTCAAAAGCATGGCAGGAACATTACATTGTATAGAATAGAATAGAATAGAATAGAATAGAATAGAATAGAATAGAATAGAATAGAATAGAATAGAATAGAATAGAATAGAATAGAATAGAATAGAATAGAATAGAATAGAATAGAATAGAATAGATATAGTATACAGTAGTAAAGAATAGCATAGCACTGGAAAGAATAGATCAGCATAAAACATCAAATCATAGCAGCATCACTTATAATAAAACAGAATAGAATACATAGAACAGCATAGCAGAGAATACCAGTAGGAAGCAGCAGTAATTTTAGCAGAACCTATGATAGAACCTATGATTAGATTTTAACATGGCAATGCAAAAAATAGCATAAATTAACATAGAAATAATACTATAAAATTGTAATAAAACTGCCTATAAATATGGTTATGAATCTATAGTTATTGCAGCCTATGTAGGACTGTGACACTATGTATGTTCTAATTAAATCTCTGATGTAGGTAAAACAGTTTGAGCTGCATGTCTTTATGGATTCTTTTTTTGTTTGTTTGTTTCTCTTCAGTCAAGCTTTGGGGGAAGATCAGTGAGAATTTGGGTAAAATCTGCTGTGTTCGGCCCAACATGGAGCGTTTCACATTTGTTGGTGAGAAAACATCATTTTATTTGTGATGATAGACACTGTGTGGAGGCAAAGGTTTTAATTTGCCTAATTCAATTCAATTCAGGTTATTTATATACCGCCATTTCACAACACATGTCATCTCAAGGCACTTTACAGTTCAACCAGATCATCCAGTCAAATTGATTCAAAGTTTTTTTTATCAAAACCAGTTGATTGCATCGACTCATTGACTCAAAGGCAATCCATTACACCAAGTATGCTTGTAGCGACAGTAGAGAGGAAAAACGTTTTAACAGGAAGAAACCTCCAGCAGAACCAGGCTCAGTGTGAGCGGCCATCTGCCGAGGCCCACTGGGGTTCAAGGAGACAGAAGCAGAGATAGAAAAAGAAGCATAGATAGAAAAGCCATCTGTAAACCAGCTCCACAGGTATCCAGCTCCGAGCCAGCTCCCATGTCAGAGGATGAAGAGAACACATCCAGTTAGTCACAGTCAGAGAAACAGGACTACACTGAAAAACAGGTCGATCTCCAACACCTAGAAACAAAGGTGTTGATGGCAGCAGCACAGCTGATATTTCTCTCCAGGATGGAGTCACAGCCAAACAGGAACAGACCAGATGAAGCTACTATGAGAAAAAGCAGAGAGAGCAGAACGTTAGAGATTGAACTAACAGATTCTGCAGAGTGGGAGAATAGAGCTAGAATGAAGCAGAATGATGAAAAAGGGGTCCCTATGTCCTCCAGCAGTCTAAGCCTATAGCAACCTGAGCCACTCTACCTGTAAGCTTTATAAAAAGGAAAGTTTTAAGCCTAGCCTTAAAAGTAGACAGGGTGTCTGCCTCACGGACTAAAACTGGTAGTTGGTTCCACAGGAGAGGAGCCTGATAACTAAAAGATCTGCCTCCCATTCTACTTTTAGAAATTCTAGGAACCACTAGTGAACCTGCAGACTGAGAGTAAAGTGCTCTGTTAGGAACATAGGCAGTTTATTTGATTTAATGCAATTAAAATAGCAGGTTATTTTCAGAGAGCTAAATGTTTATGCAGCTTTAAGGACAGAAATAAATATCCAACTGTCTGTTTCAGATGAAAATGCCAACCTGGGGACCACGGTGAGGTATGAGGAGATTGGTGAGTTTTCTCTGGTCCTGAGTGAGATCAGAGAATTTTGTCCTCTGCTTTTTCCTCCTACTGTGTCTAAACTCCTTCTTGTCGTGTTTGGATTCAGTAAACATGATGTTTAGAAAGAGAAGGTGGTGTTTACCCAGAAAACGTCATGTTTAGTGAGGACGTGTCTGTCTCTTTCCTCCTGCCTGTCCATCCTCTGTAGAGTTACGCATCTTGCTCCTGTGTGGCAGTGATCTCCTGGAGTCCTTCTGCATCCCTGGCCTGTGGAAGGACAGTGATGTAAGCACACTGTTGCCCCGCCCACATAGACATAACCCCAGCCACTAACATGTAACTCTTCCCAACTACATGTGTCTCCTTGCCTCAGTTAGCTGTCATTATGATAAACTGAACGTCTGAAACTATGATTCTTTATTTTCAGATCAAACAATAAAGTCAAAGAACCTGGTTTGATCAGACATTACAGTGAAAATATTCCTCTACTTTGTAAAAACATTTAAAAAAGCTCCCGGATATTCCCATCAATGTGTTTCTGCATGGTTTCAGAATTCTGCATAAAGCTTCTACATGAGGAATCTTTGATGAGCCTCTAAATGTCAGATGAACCCATCACATGTGTGTAGATCTGACATGAATTCACTACAGATGCAAAAATTCAAGCATGTTCTGTTTCTTTAATATCTGCATCTGGTTACAGTGTTAGAATGAGGCTCCCCCTACTGTTTGAAGTGGTTGATTACCTTTAAATCAACACGTTTACCTATTATAATACATTTGAATCTAATGATTTTTTTCTGTTGGTGAATGGATAATAAAATTAGGACTGATCTTCTTGCTGGTGGATAAACTGAAAGTCAATCTCTGTTGCTCCACCATGAGGTCATCATGTTTTCAGCTCTGTTGCAGGTTGCTGAAGGTTGAAGGTTCTGTTTGCTTGCAGATGGAGGTGATTGTGGGTGATTTTGGGATAGTGGTTGTTCCTCGTGACGGCGTGGACACAGAGAGGATCATGAATCATTCCTCAGTCCTCCGCAAATACAAGGTGGGGGATCCAGATTAGGTGTTTCTGCAGTACGGCGCAGTAAGACGACAAAATAATGCACATTAAAGCCCTGCTGAGTGCAGCCAGTGATTTAATAATACATTTGTGCCAGTAGCAGGTGATTGGGTCTTTCGTTAACGCACTATCTCAGACTATATTTAACCCCCCTCAACCATTAAAGTGGGGCATACACTGTGCTAGACTTTTAATCATTGCTTGCAGCTCCGGTTCACACTGTACAAAGAAACTGCAGGGTTTCGTAGTAGAGTCTGAGTTCACATGTCACGATGTATGTTTTCACACTGTACGTCTAAAAACCAGGTGGGACTCAGCTCCGCAGTGAGATGGCGCTACTCGTACTCATCTATCCCAAAGCCAAAGGACTAGAAGAGAAATATCAAGCTCACTAGAGTGAAACGCGCTGCCTTGGCAATTTGTGAAATTTAGTGCTGAAAGCCCTAAAAAGAAAAGGCGACGACGTATTTGGACAAAGACATGGCTGAGCAAACGTGGCTACTAGGGTCTGTCAATGTTGCAGAGAGAACGCTTTTTTACTTCTGTGTTTTCTTCTGAGAGAAAGACGAAGAAGAATCTTTGTTTGCCCACTGAGCGATTTGCCCACGACCACCTTACAACGGCCGAATGAATTTAAAACATATTTGATTTTCTCCTGACCGTACGATTCCTGATGGGGAGGTGGTGCTGAGAGGCTGATCGCTCCTCGTTACCCCCTGTATACTACATGAGGCATGATCAGGCTGAAAGTCGGTCCGATAGGAAAATTCTCACATGACTGGAGAATCGCCCTGAAAAGGGCAAAAAATCGTACAGTGTATGCCCGGCTTAAGACTTTCTCCAGAATGAATCTTAATGCTGTATCTCTTTAAAAAAAATAGAATAAAGGTGAATAACAGCTGATGTTTGAGTCGTTTCTGTTGCTCCTGCTAGTCGCAGGCAGCAGAGCATCTAATTTATCAGCTACTAAACTCCGCCCACTTCTCTGAATTATGTCTCTTTTCTGCCTTGTCATAAAAAAAACCTTTGAGAAGATCTTAACATCACGTGACCTTTGTGACCTTCTGTGTTTTAGGAAAACATCATTGTGGTAAAGGATGCAACGAACCACCCGATGTCCATCGTCAGCTCAACCAAGAGCAGGTGGGATAAAAACTGAACTAGCAGGGCTGGAACAGGCCAACGTCTCTGATTATTTTGATTTCTGTAAAACATGTTCAGGTTTTTCACCGAAAGTCTGTATCTAAGAAAAGGGTTTGCAGAATCCACACAATGTGGGATTCTTAAAACAAAATAGCCAGGTTTGTTCTGCTGGAGGTTTAACAGACTTCCTGAACTAATCTAAGTTCCTAAGTACATTGAAAAATGGAACATGGATGCAAAACATTGAAATCTCTTTAGATGAGTATAAGAAACTCTTAAAGGTCAATAAAGGATGAATGAAATCCATGTTTTTTCTTCTGAAGAAGATCTATATTAGAGTTTTAATCAGACCACAACTTATTTAAGCTTGTAAAAGATAATTTAATGTTAGAAAAGCTTGACCTTAGCAACCTCGCAGTTAAAGGAAAAGTCCAATCAGCAAGAAATAACCAATGGATCATTATCTAGACCAAAAACTAATACATACGTAGTGATTAAATGAATTTAGCATTAATCAGTAAAAAAAATTAAAACAATAATTTTCATTGCGATCATTGAGTCTGGGAGCGGCCATTTTTGCCCAAATATAGTAACCCCTCCCTCCTGCCATCTTCCAGCAGTGACGTCACGGTGCGGTAAGCCTAGAGCCATTCTCCCCGCTTTACAAGCTAAATCAATGGGAACTACTAGACACATCTGCAATCAACAACAATTATTGAAGATTTCCAGAGGACTTCACCATTGAAATTCACCAGAGCTATAGTGAAACTGACAATGCCCACGTGCATGGCAGCTGGATGCTGGAATACATCGGGTAAAAGTGGAAAAATAAAATGGTTATTTCACCTTCCTGATTCCTGATCCTCCACGGACGGGTTGGTCGTTGGATCGCCAACTTGAAGAGGGAGGATTTGCCATCGAACTTCTGGCCAGAGAAAAAACCCGTAATATGTAGCCAACATTTGGAAGAAGAATGTTTTCAAGATGACTTGGATAATAGCGCGTTGTGACAAACACCAGATACAGCACTGGGACTTGATCAACAGCCGATACCGCACCGTGACGTCACAAACCAGTAGGTGGCAGTAGTGTTCTTTGACAAACATGGATGCCTCCAGTAAAGCACATTCACATGAAAATTACTCTGAATTAAAAACACTGATTATTTATTGAACAGTATGGAATAATTTAAAGTACTTTCAGAAGTTTGTATTCTGAATATGGCCGGATTTCTCCTTTAATAAATGCCTCTAAAGTGAACAGTATAATAACCTCCTCTCCGTTCATCAGACTGGCTCTGCAGCACGGAGACGGACACGTGGTGGACTACCTGAGTCAGCCTGTCATCGACTACATCCTGCAGAGCCAGCTCTACATCAACACCTCAGGATAGAGCCGCCGGACCACACGACAACTGGGACAATTAATATGGAGGGAGGGGGGGCTAAAACGCCTAACATCTATATAACCCCCCCATGCAGAAAACTGAAACCTGTCTGTCTTCTGTGTCAACATATACTCTCCTTTTGAGCTTTTAAAGAGGAGCTTTAGTGTCCATACTTCTGTGTTATTTGACTTTACCTTGGATGGGAGCGGGGGGAGGGGCATGTTAAATCATAAGGCATGCATGGCAGACCACTGGGCATGCTCAGTGTGCACCAACTTCCATCTTTTTCAGGGTATTTGCTTATCTCTCATGGATGCAGACCTAAAGGATTCCTCTTAGTCTGAGAAACACTTTTCTGATTTTCCCGCATTGATAGAGTTTAAAGCTGCTGCAAACCATCAAGCTTTTAGTCAAGAAACCCACTTAAACTTCTACCTGAAGGGGGTCAATCCATTGATGTTTTTCTCAAATAACGGTTCATCTTCTCAGCTTTATCCCTTAGATTCTCATCCATGATCTTAGTGGCTGCCTCCGAAGCTAAATCACTGTCATATGAAAAATCCGATGGTTAAGATGCTATTTGCACAATTTAACTGAACTGTTTAAACTGAGCGATTATTGTGTCTGATCTAAGCACAGGTACCTGAAACAATCAGAGGTTCTATGCTTAAACAGCTATCCAATGTAGTAAATAAATCAGTTGAAAAACCCCAACTAAAACCAACCCTTTTACTCTGCTTTTAGTATTTTTTTCCATCGTTACGGTGGTAAAACCACTATTAAGGTGCAATATCTAATCAACATTATCTTCAAACACATAGATATGAAGCAGTCAAACCTCAGAAATACAGGTGCTGGTCATAAAATTAGAATATCATGAAAAAGTAGATTGATTTCAGTAATTCCATTTAAAAAGTGAAACTTGTATATTATATTTCTACATTACATACAAACTCATATATTTCAGATGTTTATTTTGTTTAATTTTGATGATTACAAATGACAACAAATGAAAATCTCAAATTCATCATATCAGAAAATTAGAATATTACTGAAGACCAATAAAAACAAAGGATTTATAGAAATGTTGGCCAACTGAAAAGTATGAACATGAAAAGTATGAGCATGTACAGCACTCAGTATTTAGTTGGGCCTCCTTTGGCCTGTATTACTGCAGCAATGCGGCGTGGCATGGAGTCGATCAGTCTGTGGCACTGCTCAGGTTTTATGATAGCCCAGGTTGCTCTAATAGTGGCTTTTAGCTCTTCTGAATTGTTGGGTCTGGTGTATTGCATCTTCTTCTTCACAATACCCCATAGATTTTCTATGGGGTTAAGGTCAGGAGAGTTTGCTGGCCAATTAAGAACAGGGATACCATGGTCCTTCAACCAGGTACTGGTAGCTTTGGCACTGTGTGCAGGTGCCAAGTCCTGTTGGAAAATGAAATCTGCATCTCCAAAAAGTTGGTCAGCTGCAGGAAGCATGAAGTGCTCTAAAACTTCCTGGTATGTGGCTGCGTTGACCCTGGACCTCAGAAAACACAATGGACCAACACCAGCAGATGACATGGCACCCCAAACCATCACTGACTGTGGAAACTTTACACTGGACTTCAAGCAACGTGGATGAAGTGCCTCTCTTCTTTTCCTCCAGACTCTGGGACCTTGATTTCCAAAGGAAATGCAAAATTTACTTTCATCAGAGAACATGACTTTGGACCACTCACCAGCAGTCCAGTCCTGTTTCTCTTTAGCCCAGGCAAGACGCTTCTGACGCTGTCTGTGGTTCAAGAGTGGCTTGACACAAGGAATGCGACAGCAGAAACCCATGTCTTTCATACGTCTGTGTGTGGTGGTTCTTGAAGCACTCACTCCAGCTGCAGTCCACTCTTTGTGAATCTCCCCCACATTTTTGAAGGGGTTTTGTTTCACAATCCTCTCCAGGGTGCGGTTATCTCTCTTGCTTGTACACTTTTTTCGACCACATCTTTTCCTTCCCTTCGCCTCTCTATTAATGTGCTTGGACACTGAGCTCTGTGAACAGCCAGCCTCTTTAGCGATGACCTTTTGTGTCTTGCCCTCCTTGTGCAAGGTGTCGATGGTCGTCTTTTGGACAACTGTCAAGTCAGCAGTCTTCCCCATGATTGTGTAGCCTATAGAACTAGACTGAAAGACCATTTAAAGGCTTTTGCAGGTGGTTTGAGTTAATTAGCTGATTAGAGTGTGGCACCAGGGGCCATCAATTTTGAACCTTTTCACAATATTCTAATTTTCTGATATGATGAATTTGAGATTTTCATTTGTTGTCATTTGTAATCATCAAAATTAAACAAAATAAACATCTGAAATATATGAGTTTGTATGTAATGTATGAATATAATATACAAGTTTCACTTTTTAAATGGAATTACTGAAATCAATCTACTTTTTCATGATATTCTAATTTTATGACCAGCACCTGTATGAGAACCAGAATCTGATGGTCCCTTTGAACCCTTCACACTACTGAGACCTTTAATTTACCAAGTCAAAAGTCCTGTCTTTAAGGATCAATTCAGCTGGTTTATCAACCTAAAACTGAGAAATCTCATTTTCCTAAAAATAATTATCAGAAAACCATATTGGCCGCATCGATCACACAATTACTCCACAGGACTGGGCAGAGTCTGGACCTTTTTTTGCCAAGACAAATGCTCTGGGAGAAAGTTTTTGCTTTCCAGACGTCATTAAAGTAAAACATGTTTCTTAGTCATATTGCCTAAAACAAGCAAAAAAAGGGAAACTATAAAAACCCTACAAAAAGTCAGTGCTTATCTCCTTCAGGGCAGCGCTGTAACACCATTCTCTATGAAGTGGTTCGCACTGCGATCAGCTTGCTGCCAAAACAATGTGACATGATTACTGCAACGTTCTGACAACCACCCAGACACCTTTGTCACCTGTGAGTTTTCAGATGTGATGAATGCTGGGTCGGTGTAAAGTCAGACTTCCCTTGGTTTGAGTCTCCTGTAGCTGCCGTTACTGAAATGACAATCTGCACACAAACCACATAATGTGATGTTTGCCAACATGTAGCTAGAGCTTAACCGGGAAACCACACAGCAAACTAAAGGGGGCAGCAGAACAAAAAATTAAAAAAATTAACAGCAGGGAGTCGTCGTTTCTTCTTTACCTCCCTTTGACCTAAAACATCACCGAGAGGTTATTTAGATGATTAACAGTAATCTAATCTGCAGATCTGAAACAATCAGTGGTCTGGGTCATGATCTTAGAAATAAAGAGTTCTTTTCACCTCGTCTTGTAAATAAACAATGTTCCTGAACAAACCCTCATGGTGTTTCTGCAGGGTATCTGGAGGTTTCCGCAGAACTTTCAACCACAGATCTATGAATGTCTGATGGGAGCTGATCTGATGCTTCATGTGGGGGGGGGGGGGGGGGGGGGGGTGTTAGAGGGAGAAGAAGGATTAAGAGACTTCAGGGAATCAATGGAAGAGATGACGATGACGATGATGGTGAGGATGATGTTGATGATCGGCATCATAATTATGTTATTGATGATATTTGTAATGAAGACGATGTTAATGGTGATACGGAGGATGTGATGAAGATGTTTAGGATGTGATGAAGATGAAGCAGCTTTTGTAAAGCGTTTAGGACTGTTTCTTTTTTTCTCAGTTTGTTTCTATTTCTAGTCTGCATGCTTTATTCTGACCGTGTGGGTCTGGCATGAATGTTTATCACTCAATAGATTATTATGGTCTGTTGTAAATGTGTTTGAGAAATACAATAAATTATACAAGATATATACAAAGACACCGTAGCTTCAGTTTGAGTCATGTTCTCAACATTTTTTATTCACTTTGTAAATGTCTGATTTCCACATGGAGTGTGGTGTGTGAGAGAATGGGTGTTTTAAATGCAGTTTAAGGACCTTGAATAGAATCCAATTGACTTCCATTCAGTTTCTACCCTTTCCACAGCCGTACAATGACACTTAACCAAAAACACCAGCCATTACTGGTGCATACCTCACAGTAACCTCTAAAGTGTGCATTCAGTTTAAGGTTTACGTTGGTAATGGCTAGGCTCAGGATAAGGGTCCAGACCAATGAGTGGAAGTCACTGAAAAGTCCCAATAAAACATGTAAACACAACTAGTGTGTGTGTGTGTTTTCCCAGGATTGTTGGTCATTTTCTGTTTAATTATGAGACTGATTTCTGTTTCTCATACTTTTTCTGTTAAAAACTCAACTTAGCAGCAAATCAACAGATTGTTCATAAATGATCAGGAAATAGATTTAAATAAAGTGTTTCAGGATGTTTGGTAAATACTTAACTGTGGTTACATTTGCACCCTCTGCTGACAAAATAAAGTCTGTTTTTATCTATGTCTATGAGTTTTCATTTAAATGTCATGTGAAGTTTATTTCCAGAAATCTAAAGGAACTGCTTTAGACTTTCATCTGGTTTGGTCTGCCGCGGTTTCCGTGGACTCGTGAACGCGCTTTTAGGAAATCCTATACACTACTGTTTATGCTCTAAAAACATTCTAAATGACTTCGTTTCGAGTAAATTATGGACGCTACCCACTCAGGACACTTGGAATACATTGGACGAGCAGTATGGAACAATATTGACACGTTTTTTTATGGACTTTTATGGACCTTTCTGCCTCGGGCGCCATAGACCTCCATTATTTGAATGTCAGCAGACAGCAAGAAGCCTCCCAGATCTCCAGATGCATTTGAGATATCAAAAAAGTACTCCAGAGTGTTGTTCAGCATGGGGGTGAGTAGAAAATGAAGGCTAATCATGTTTTGGGTGTACTATTCCTTTAATGTAGAAATTAGTACATATAAATATAAATTTTATGCAGAAGAATTTTTGGTAAAAGTAGGTAATGACAATGGAGAAGATGTTCGCCCCAGAAATTTTGTCTTCCACACCTTTAACCTAGAAAGCACGGATGTTGAAATATATGCGTCTATTTGTTAGGAAATACTGTAGGAAAGTATATTTAGTCTTTATTTAGAAAATATGGATTTTGTGGATTGTTCCTGTTGGAACATAGATTGACTAAGACGTTCTGGCGCCTATTAGCTTTGGGCCACTCCTCAGCGTACATTGCTTATTGCCTGGCCACCCTTATTTTCTGGCTACGCCTTTGCAGAAATGTAATCACATTTTCTTACATGTGGACTCTGCCTGTTTGCAGTTTTTTCTTTCTGGGCTGGCAACAAATTTAAGGACTGCATTGAGCTCCACCGAAAGACTCGCTATAGCCTAATAAAATTTCTTGCTTGCCCCAAGTTATGCTTTTAACAACCACAGAAGACAGTTCCTCGGGCCACTTAGTTCCTCTTAGGCATAGGCGGATCTACTGGGGTGGCATAGGGTGGCAAATGCCTCCCTAAATGACAGCCTTGCCACCCCAGCTGCCACCCCAGTTGGCGGTAGGGGTGGAAAGGCTTATAAATTATGGATAATTTGAGAATTATGACCACTAATTTCCAATGTCGGACTGCAGTGAATGCAGCATGAGATGACGCGAGAGCGACTGAGACTGATTTGTTTTGAAAACCGAATGGGGCAAAGCGAGGGAAACAGGGGTCATGGGGAGAGGAGACACGGGATGAAACAGGTAAAAACTGATTAACTATCTATCGAGAAATTAAATCATAATGAAAGCACAATGTTGCTAGCATAGCTGCAATGCTGATTTGGATATGATAAAAATCAGGTTGCAGAACGTTATTTCTCTAACTATGATGTTAGTTAGGCCTGACGTCTCAGGCTCATAAAGACATATTTGCGGTCAACTATGACGGAAAAGAGACTGTAAAGTTTGGTTGATCTCAGCATGGAATCAAAACGCAGAAAGGCATTGGATCTAAATAAAGTTGTGAAGCGTTTTGCTGAGCAACATGGAAACCGCTGCATTCAGCTGTTATAGGCATGTTAACTTTATGTTATGCTCTCTGGTGAGCCTTTACAGAGCTGCTACATTTTGTTTTGGCACCTGAGAAAATCTGATATTTCCTTTAATAAAACCAAAAGTGTTAAAAGTAAAATAAAAATGTGATACTGGTGTAAATCCTGCTTAATACGAAGCAGTGTTGATGTTTATTTTTTTGCATATATAGTATGAAACTATCCAGAAATGACCTCTATGAACCTACTCACAAAATGTTTTGTACTTTTTCGGACTGGAAGCAAAATGTATTTTTATGTTGCTTCTTTTCAGATTTGTGGAGATTTTGATGTAACATACAGTACCTGCCTTTTATTGATTTGTTGATCCAGCAGCTCTATCTACAGCAGATTTACATGCATGAAATATCTCTTTCATGTTGCCTTAACTGCTGTATGTCAAGTTACTGAGGGACAAATGGGGTAAATGTGTGTTCAGAGTAAACAATACGTGGATGTCTGGTACCTTGTTTGGGTGCCTTGACCCATATATGTCTACTGTATATTTATGCTCACTTTAGTGCAGCTCAGTCCATAGATTACTGATGGGTAACTTTTTCTTTCTATAGTTTGTTCTTCTGCAAATGCTGCAAAGCTGCCTCTCTGGCAGTCAATCTCTCACATCTGCGACTCAGCACCTGTGTCTTACCTTAATACCTTTCCTGTCTTAAGGCCCCTCTAGAAGTAGTGTTATCATTCTTCTACCTCCTATTAAGTGAGATCACATTGTACGATGTATTATTAATATGAAGTGTTTCACATGAAACACTTACTGTACATACTATTCTCACCAAACTGTGATAACTGTGATTAAATTCAGTGTAAACCAAATGCCATATGTTCCCACCCCTCAAAAATTCCTGCCCCCCTCTCGCCACCCCATAAATATTTTTCTAGATCCGCCCCTGCTCTCAGGTGATTCAAGAGACATCTAATACCAAGCCATAAAGCCTCTATTTTCAACCTGATAGATTGAGTCATTGGAGTCTACCAGTGGGTGTTCTACTGTCACCATACTAAGTATAACCGTAACCTTTGAGCTCCTGGATGCTGTATTCATGTTGGAAATCTTTAACATCATCCGTTCAAGCTCCATCCCTCAGGACATGAGGGAAATATCTCTTTGAGGCTGTGGAAATTTGATCCTCTGATAATTTCCTCAGCCAGACATTTCCAGCTAAATGTTCCTGGGTAACTGAAAGAAACCTATCTTAGCACTGAATCCAACTCATTACCAGGTGGTAATAAATTGACATCTTCGCCCTTCTTTTCACTTGAATCTTCATGACATTGAGCAAAAGTCCAATAACAAGGTTCAGATCAGAAAAACTGTTCTTCTTAATCACATGCCCCTATGACATCACTGAGACCCGCATGGACTTAGGCTTAGACAATATTTTTTGTCATTTTGTATACAGTGTAAACAAAACAAAATTTCGTTTTGTACAGCTTTCGTAACATTTCCAATTCCTAAAGTACAGCACTGATCAAATGTAAACAGTGAAGGAGAAAAAAACATGGTGCACATTGATGTGGAAGTTCAGAGCATTCATATATATGCTGTAATTATGCAGTGTTTTTGGTTTGGTGTTGTTAGTTTGATGCAGAGTTTATGACATGATTTAGAGTTTTCTCAGCAGTTCAGCAGTCTGATGGCAATGGGAAAGATGCTGCTATGGATTCTGCTGGACCTGCATCGGATGCTTCAAAGCCTCTTCCCAATGGGAAGCAGGGAGAACAGTCTCAGCCATGGTGTGTTCTTACATCCAACATTGGCCCAGGCTTCTGTACTTAAAAAACTTGGGAACAGAAGACAGATGCCCTCTACAGCACTTGGGTTCCAGAGCATGAGTTGAGCTTAGATGTGAGTCCAGTTATCTTCAGCTGATACAGCTAAATAATGCACAACAACTGTGGTTTCTTCAATGCCAGTTTGGTGTAACTGCTTGTCTCTAACAGATTATTCCATTAGATTGCAACGGCTACTGGTCTTGCTCTTTCTGCCGACGGTGGGTCTGTTGAGAGGAGGCAAGAGCTTCTCTCTCAAGTGCGATTTATTGCCCAATCACGAAATTCTCACACGACTGGAGAATCTGCCCGACTTTCAGCCTGATCGTGTGTCATGTAGTGTACAGGGGGGCGGTCAGACTCTCACCATCACCTCCCCATCAGGAATCATAAGGTCGGGTGAAAAATCAAACATGTTTGAAATTCGGTCGGCCGTCGTGAGGTGACCTTGGGCAAATCGCTCAGTGCGTAAACAAGAATTTTTCTTTTGCTTCCTCTCAGATGTAAACACAGAAGCATGGCGGGGGTGCAATGAGTGAAATGGAGTTCTCTCTGTAAAACTGACAGACTGTAGAAGCCACGTTTGCTCAGCCATGTCTTTGTCCAAATACGTCGTCAGCTTTTCTTTTTAGGGCTTTCAGCATAAATTTGCACAAATATCCAAGGAAGCGCGTTTCACTCTAGTGAGCTTCATATTCCTCTTCTTCTGGTTGTGCTTCCGGATAGACGAGTCCGAGTAGCGCCATCTCACTGCGGAGCTGAGTTCCACCTAGTTTTTGGCGTACAGTGTGAGCAGGTAGATCGCATCAGAGCGTCGGGCCGCACAGCGTGAGAACAAACATCGTGAGCTGTGAACTTTTAAACCCTGTGGTTTCATTGTACGGTTTGAGCTGTAGCTGCGTGCAACGATTGAAAACAATCGCACAGCGTATGCCCGGCTTTATTCTTATCACACCTAACATGGACCCTCGGTCTTGTTACGGTGGAGTAGTCTACTTCTCAGCAATACAATGAGGTTCAAAGATTTTTGTTTTAATCTATTATTCATCCAAAATTGTTTCTTTAAAAATATTTTTCTTTTAAATTTGGAAAATTAAACAACAGCGACAAAGATGGATCTAGAATTTATCTTTTTGACAATATGAAATGGAGAGCCAGATATAACAAAAGATCTGAAAAATATTTTATTTTAAATCGGTCAGAAAACATAAATACCTTCTACTGTTTCAGGGATCCAAGACTTTTGATTACAAATAATAGTAAAAAAATTAATATATATAATAGCAAAACTATCTTTCACTATGTACAGTCATAAATACAAAAACAACATAAAGAAATGTATTTTATTGCTGACAATCACACATTAAAAGAGAAATATATTTGTTTATAGTTATTTTTTGTGATAACACTCTAAATGGTTCATTTTACCTGCAGTAAACTGAAGTTTATTAACTTGGAGAAATGAAGGTTTTAGAGTTACTCACCTTCTCCCTCCTTTTTCATTAATAAATACTAGAAAAAAGAAATGTCTCATTAAAATGCTAATAAAAAGTAACAATCTTAACGCTTAACTTGATTTTAGTGTCATCAGCTGATGTTCTCAGGTGGAAATGTTTGGACGGCTTCAAGTCAAAAATGGCGACAGTGAAAGGAATGGTCTGGCACTGTTCAATGAGGGAACTTTGTATAAATCTGCAGAATTAATGTCTAAAAAGACAATTTAATAAAAGGTTCTAATCTGATGATATAGTAATGATAATATATACCATATCATCTTTATTTTTAAAACACTTTTAAACAGCCCAGGTTCACAAAGTGCTATATATACTGCAGATCCAAAAAAGGTTGAACCTAAAAAGTTTAAAAACATCCTATAAAATATTTAGATACATTATACGGAAATTAAAGAATACATGAAAGATATTGTCAATAAAATTAAAAGAGCTAACCTCTCGGGAAATTCAAAATGCTTTCATAAAATGTATTGTTTTAAAAAAGTTGTAACTAACAGAGTGATAATTGCTGTTAGAATAGATCGTCCCTGTGGCTGCAAACCTGAGGGAGCAGGTTAGTAAATATTGTTGTAGGAGCTCAGAGAGGTCAGCAGGTGCCAATTCATTGACAGATTTAAAAATTACAGAAATGTTAAAATGGAGCCTGAAATGCACAGTTAACAAATATATTGACCTGATAATAGAGGTGATGTGCTAAGTAATTTTCAACAATGTACTGATAAATACAAAGTGTTCTTTGTTCTGAATTAGGAGTCAGATCTAGAACAGGTTTGATTTTCTTTTAGAATGTAAAACGATGCATTAAAATAAGCAGTGCCGTTTTCATCCACTGGTACCAGAGAGAATGAGTGATGAGCCAGTCTGATATAAGGTTCCTCAGGAGGATCCGGTTCAAAGGCAGGAACTCCAGGTCACTGCAGCAGATTGTCAGTAGGGGAAAGAGTGTCCGAGCCGGCGGCGCCCCTCAGGGCTCCTCTATGGGCCGATTGTTGTAGCAGCCATCAGGGATGGTTCTCAGGATCTCCTCCAGGTTAGCAATATCTGCCAGGACGGTGTCGATGTCCATGTTGATGGTGGTCAGCCGGCGGCGTTGCACCTCTTCCTGCTGCTCCATGTCCTGCAGCCGAGGCCTCAGACCCTCCTGCACTTCCTTCTCAGCATTGTTCAGAGCTTCCTCCAGCTTCCTCACCTGCTCCTCATCTACAGTGTCTGCGTTATCTGAGGACACAAAGACATCTCTCAATGACCCAGACTGAGTAAAATCAGCACAGCATCAGAAGGCATGGCAGGCTGAGCTCAGTAGAAACCTCATGTTTGACCAGAACTGTGAGGAATATGAAATAAGTTGTTTAGAACTTACTCAGTTTGGCCAGCATGTCGTTAACAACTTTTAGCGTTTCCTGAACAGCGTCTTTGCTCTGTTTAGCATTAGTGAAGGCTGCAGCTGCTCCATCAAGCGCCTGCAATAAACACACACCTTTATATTTATGTCCACCTTATCGAGGACCGTTTGTCTTTGTTGCCAATGGTTACCTCTTGGGCATCAGCCGACAGCGTCTCCACCACGTTCAGCTCATCATTCAGGTCATCTGTCGCCTCCTCTGCCCTGCTCTTTAGATCCTTGGCCTCCTTGTTCAGTTTTTTGGCTTCATCCACCAGACCAGCAGAGGGCGGTAGTGATTCAACTGCTTTCTGGAGGGTAAAATGAAAACAAGGAGTCCTGAGCTACATCACTTCTTCAGATTGTAGAATGTCTACCTAAGTACTATTTTATTCAGTTTTAAACCTAAAGTCAATGCTAAGAAAACAAATCAAATTATTCATATAAAATTGGTATGTGAAGCCCTTATTGTTTGAATAAACCTTCTGGACTATGTCCGCCAAGGAGTCATGGTGATATTTATCATGACTGTGAACAGGTTTATTATTATTATCATGTAGTGGAGGCTGCTGCCACACGGAATAATATAAGAAAAGACCCTGCATTGTCTGTTGTGGCGCAGGAATTACGGACGCCATCTTGGGGAGGTCGACCTGCTACCCTAACCTGCTGATTTGAGGATGCTTCAGCACTTTTGTTTGAACCGACAGACTGTTGACATCAGGGCTCGAGGGATAACTTTGAGTAGTAATCAGACCGTTGTAAGACATACTGAATTCCTGGCGGCCTCTCCACTGGCCCCGGCCGGCCGGGGCTTTGCTGGGGCTCCTGTCTGGGGGTGGGGTGCCCTTGGGGCCTCGGATCCCTGGGGCCTGGGACTGGATCCGCTTCGGGGTGGGGCTGGGTGTTGTTCGGGGATTTTCGGGGTCGGTGCCGGTGCCTTCGCTACGATGCCGGTTCCTGGGCGGTGTTTCTTTCCTGTGCCGGTTCTGTGGTATCGGTTCGGGGAGGGGGGGAGCTGCGCGGCATGGTGGGGTGCGGGTCTTGGGTCCTGTTTTGGGCTCCGGTTTTTCCGCTCGCACTTCTCCTCTTGCCTATTTATTTTAATTGTAATTATTAATTAATTAATTTATTTACCTATTTATTTGTTTTTTTTTTTTTTTTTTTTTTTTTTTTTTTCTCTTCCTCGGTGGGGGGGTGCGGTTGCGGGCGGGTCGGTGTCTGGTGTCCGCTGTCGCATTGTGGGGGCCCCTTTTTTTTTTTTTTTTTTTTTTTTTTTCTCTTTTTTTCTTTGGGGGGTTTGGCATGTCTGTTTTCTCGGGGGGCAGGCGGGCCTGCTGGGTGGGGGTCCTGCTGGCGGCGCGCCGCTGGTGTGTGGGGGTCCGGGCGGTTCCGGCGGGGGTAGTGTTGGGGGGCCGGTCTGGGCGGGCTGGCTGCGCTGGCTGGGTATTCGGGTGGGTTTTCCCTCCTGGAGGCATGGCGGGGCTGCTCTGTTCCCACTGATCGCGGCGGGTGGGGCTGCGGGGCGGGTGGGGGCCTGGGGTGGCTATGACCGGCGCGTGGTGGGGGGCCGGGGCGGCGGAGCTGCTCTGGCCGCGTGTCGGGGCCTGGTGCGGGCTGCGGGGGGGGGTGGCGGACGTGGCTGGGCTGCTTTGGCATCGTCCGGTGGGGGGGGCGGCGCGGTTCGCTCCGCTCTGGCTTTGTGCTGCCCCTCGGGCTGCTGGGGGGGGGTGGTTGCGCCGGCTGCGGTCTGCTCCTCTTGCGTTTTTGCGCCGGGCGGCTTTTCTGCTCTCGGGCTGATTCTGTGCGCGGTGTGTTTCGTTGCGCGCTGTTGGCATCGGTCTTGGTGGGGTGGGGCTGCGCTTTTGGCCGGGGGGGGGCGTTTTGGGGGGGGTCCCGCGGCGCTCGTGGCCGGTTCGCGGCGGATGCGCATGGGCCCCGGCCGGGGGCGGGGCCGCCTTAGTGTTTTCCTTGGTGGTGCGGTCGCGGTGGGTGTTGCGGCCGGTCGCCGGGGCTTGGTGCGGGGGGGCGGGGCGTGTTTCGGTGCTCTGTGGGGCTGGGGCGTTTCGGTCGGCGCCGTGGGGGGGCTGGTGTTCGGCGCCCGGCCCTACTTCGGGGTGGCCGGCTGCCGGCGGGGCCCGCGGACTCGTCCCCGCGGCTCCCCGGGGCGCCGGCATGGCGGTGGCTGGGGGGCTTCTTCGTGGCTGTCTCTCCTCCTGCCTTGGTGGGGTCTGATTTCCGGGGCTGGCCCCGCCTTGGTGCCTTCGCTTCTGGGGTCCCCTTGGGTGCCTGGGGCTTTGGGTCTCCCGGCGCTGGACTCAGTGCTCTGGGGGGTGTGCCTCTCCGGCTCTCCACAACCACTATTGAGCATTTTTTTCTATGGTTAAAACTTTACATGCACAAGTTCACCCTCACAAACAACTACAGGTGCTAGGCTTCAGGTACTTAGAGATTCACTTCCAAACAGAAACCCCACATTCATATCTTCAGGTAACACAGAGTACATGTCAGACTTAATAATATTACTTTAGTGATAGTTTCAAGGTGTTTGCTTTATTGTATATCTCGTACCATGTTTTTTGGTTGTGCTGTTCTTTTTTATTTTTTTATTTTTTTTTTTTTTTTTCTCCATCTCATTACAGGTGTTGAAGCAGACTGAAAATGTTTTGTCATTGTCTCCTTCCTATCTCCTCTTTCTTTCATCTTTTGTCCTGTTTTTTTCTTTTTCTTTTTCCTTCTTCTTCTTCTGTTTTTCTGCTCTACTTACATTGCAGTGTCCATATGAACTGTAAAACTCCCTGCATAATTATAATAAAGCAATTTATATACATGAAACAAGTGGAGCGGTATGGCAATTGCGATACCGCTACACTTGTGAAAGTAAAATCTGTTGGGCTCCTTTTGGCATCAAGACAATTATTCTTATTGCCACCTTGCCAGACAGGACACTGTAAAAAAAAAAAAAAAAAAAAAAAAAAAAAGACATACTGAATAAACAGCATATATATGAATTTGGCGCTATATAAATAAACTGAATTGAACTGAAATTGAAATATAGATATAGAGTGTATAAATACATATATACCCTCTATATATCCATTATATTATATAAATATACACAGACATTCCCCATTGTAGGCCAATAAAGGGGTTTCCTATTCTATTTTATTCTCTCTCTCTCTCTGTATACATTTATATACACATATATATATATATATATATATATATATATATATATATATATATATATATATATATTTATTAAGAGAGAGAGGTTATATTTTTTCATTTGAATTTGTTTAAAGGTCAAATAGATTTTTAAGTGAAAAACAAACAATCCTATTTTTTTTTTTGCTTTTTACCTCTCTAAAAAAATCCTAGAAAGGAGCAAAATAAAAACAATAAAAACAAAGATCAAACGCTGAGCCATGAGCACAGCTGCTAATAGCTTCCATTCAGAGCTTTTACCTGCAGTATATTAGCCAGTTTGTCCAGAGTGTCGATATTTCCCACGGCCTTATCGTAATCCCCGGACGCTTTGTCCAGATCTGACTGCGTTTCATCGTTTTTGCGAACAGCTTCCTGGATGGTGGTGTTGATGCTTGGTAGACGTGCGATGGCTTCATTAGCCAGAGCTTTGCTGTCACTGATCTGCTGGTCAAAACCTTAGAACACAAACAATGGATTTATAAAGAGATGGTTTAATCTCTACAGTGTTCCATGTCAGGTTCTGCTGCATTCCACCTATAAACAAGCTGCTCTGATCCAGTTTAGAAGCTGGATCTCTAAATCTAACCAAATGGTTTTTAGAAAGCCTTAAATCCTGGATAGGTGCCTTTTCCCAGTCGGTTTCCTTTAAAGACAGATATGGGATGTAAGGTTGGAGTTAATCTGTGACACTTCAAAGACTACAAGCAGTGTTGTCAAAGTCCTATTTCCTCTGACTTGTTGATCATTTTATCTACACAAGCAGAGCCTGAGGTTGACTGAAGAATCATACGCATCAGTTTACACCTTCTTTCCCAATCATTGCTTAGGATGTGCTTAATGGCCTAGATTAAAAAACAAACAACTTATTACTGGACTAGAGGCAAAGCTAGTTTATAAACACTAAAAGAGGGTAGTGTCTCGTAGTTTCCAGCTTTACCTAGTAAAGGACCAAGCCAATATTAATCGACTTCCATAGATCTTTAGAACATTTTATACCTACCTACTGTTTAGGTTCCACTTATTTGGCTCTATGTTGTGGATTTCTGTGTAGGGAATTGCTGCTTCAGATAGGGGTTCTTAAGTTTACGGCAGAGCTGTCTTTCTTTAGAGGGAGGGGTTTCTGGACCTGCAACCTCAGGGTTTCATTTCCCCTTAATGCAGATTATGTTTTTTTCCCATCTTAAAGCTATACCATTCAGTGTGCACAGAAGGGTCTAAAGCTGGAAGGAGAGTTTGCTCCTTAATTTTAATAAGGTAATTAAAATGATTTACCAATGGAATTAGTTTTTTTTACTTTTAAAATAAGATAATTAGATAATATTCAATTTGCATTACACAATGCAATTGTTTTTTCTTATTTTAAATGTACATTTCAAAGTGTCTCACTTTCTTCCTCAATTGAAGAAAAAATACCTTATTTAGATTTAGGTAGTGCAGATGGAAAGCTGCTACCAGCTGTGGGATGATTCCTTACTTTATCTGGAGGACTTTCAGGTGCAGAGAGATAAACATGATCAGAGCTAAGCCTGCAGTAATACCAGTCTGTTGTGGGGAAGGATTAAGGAATATTCTCCCAGTGGAGGTTTTCCAGCTGCATCTACCAGAAAGAAAACCTGTGGCCTGAACCTGAACTCACTAAAGGAGTGAAGAACATCGTAAGGTCTCCTACATGTGGGTAGAACACGTCACCTTGGTGTCCTATTTCTATAATGAAAGAGTTTTTAAAGAGGCCAGAATTTCTTTTTTTTTAGATGTTTAAGTAAATTAAAATATGCAAATTTTTTTAAAAGAAGTTAAGAGAAATGTTAAACTAACGCTATAACAGTACTGACACTGGTGGCCTGGCTTCTGGGCTGGAATCATCTGCTACACTTCCTCATTTTCTTTTTGGTCTTCCCAATACATTTGCAGATTAGAAGAAATATAAATTATTTATAAAACCTTTGTTGGTAGATTTTTTTTTTTTTTTTTTTTTACAGTTCCTTGAATCACAACAACTTTTGTGAATCAGTTATCAGCCCTAAAACCACCCAGATCAGTATTGGCAGTTTGAGCTGAAACAACTAATTTAACTTTCTGTTGATTTTATTTTTATTATCAACTGAAGCCACCAATTGTGGTTGTACAATAAAATACATACATTTCGTCGCATGCATGTGCAATGTATCCCACAGCGCCTCCTGTTGAAGAGACTAAGCGGACATCCATACCTCTCAGGGTGTTGAGGGTGTTGCTCAGGTCCTCGTCGTTGGTTCTGATGCTTTGCAGAGCCTTTTCGGTTTTGGTTTTAGCATCGTTGACTCTGTCCAACAGCTTGTTGTACTCCTGCAGAAAAAGACCAACTTAATCTGAGGAGGAACTTCTGGTCACAGTCAAACAGACTCATTGGAGTCTCAATACTTTTTATTCATAATTAACCCTTCTGACAGATTTATTTTTTCAGCTGGTTTCTGATTGATCTGTACCTTCTGGCCAGTTTTTCCTTTATCCAACTGGTCTTTAACGATTGTCCGTTGTTCTTGCATTTCATCCATCAGATCCTCCGCGGCAGAGATGTTCCTCTGCACCTCCTCCTTCAGCCCATTCAGCTCGGTGAGCAGGGCGTCCACATCCCCCTGAGGATAAGGACACATCTCTGGCTTAGAGACATTTGCTGGTTAACAATCCAGATCCTGAGTTTCAGCAGCAGCTGTTACCTTCATTGATGCTGGGAGGCTCTTTTCCAATCTTGAGATGTCTTTCAGCATGCTGTTAGCCATTTTGCTTTCCTGGCTGGCATCATCACTCACTCCAACTGCCTGCTTCTCCAAATTCTTCACATCTGCTGATTTCTGATCATAACTGGTTGCAAACAGGAGAAATTGGTCAAACATCTAAATCTCAGACACAACAAAAAAAATCAGAAAAGGTTTCACTAGGGCAGTTAAATATTCCTTACAGCAGATTTAACTGATGAATTTAATGCACAGATAGATTTTGGTATCATTAGCAAACTAATGGAGGAAGCCGTATTTGCTAAAAATATACCTAATTAGCAAATAAAGAGAAGGAGAGCCATATGACTCCTTGAGGCATCCCAGCAGTAAACAGCTTAAGAGGAGCAAATCCTAAATAATAATTAAACTTTATTGATCTCACATGGGAGAAATTTACCTCTGCATTTAACCCATCCCCTTGGGGAGCAGTGTGGGGTTAAGGGTCTTTTGCTGTGGGGGTGGGGCTTGAACTCAGAGACTTAGGATTCTAAGCTCTATGCGCTAACCACTCCCCAAAACCTATCAAAAACTATACCTAATTAAATATTGAGCATAAAATTTTTTATTGAAACAATGAAGAAGTGGTTGCAGAATAATGGTAAGAAGAGTTTGAACAGCTTCATCTTTTGATGTATTTATTCGTTAGGTTAGATGCCAACAGGAGCTACTCACAGGCTCTTCAGATCTCCAACCAGCTCTTTGACTTTGTTCTCTCTGTTCATTAGAGGTCGCACCAAATCGAGACTCTTCTGTGAGTCGCTCAGAGCCTCGTCGGCTGTCTTCTTCACGGAGTCGGCCGTCGTTTTGTGTCTGGAAGATGAAACAAAGTAATTCAGCAGCGGCGATGATAATAAAGGTGAACCAGGTTTATCAGTGACGTCATGTCGGTTCTTACTTTTCAGCGAGGTCTTTTGCCAGCGGCACCAGCCGACTTAGACTGTCTGAACTCTGGGGATCATCACGAAGAGGAAGCTCCTGACAGAAAAAAAAAAACAAAAAACAGAGGAAAACAGTCAGTATGAATGACCTGCAGCCCTCACAGAAATATCTGATCAGCAGAAAGTCTTGTTTTCATTATTCAGCTTGTCTCAGAGGTATGTTGGATTGTTATGAAGTCTTACCACTGACTGGAGTTTGGTTTTGGCCCCCTCCAGTTGGCGTCTCATCTCATCCATTAGTGTCTCCACCTCCTCCACCTTGGTGTTGAAGGTATTCCGCTGCTGCTTGATTTGCTCCGCTTTGTCTGAGATGTTCTGGATCTCCTTTTCTTCTGTCAGCTGAGTCCTGCTGATGGACAACAGACGATCCTGCAGGCTTTTGTCTTTCTCTGTGAAACAGAAACATGACACTTCATAAATAAAAAGGTCTTTTATTAAATTAAACTTTAGCAACAAGTTAAATAGACTGTACATATTCATCTGCAGTACCTTTAACCGCCACTAAGAGCTGCTAAAACCCAAACAAAGTGAGAAGAGGTCTAGTTTGGAAAAATAACATGATTCCTGTTACACAACTGTATCCTGTTTAGAAAATAAATAAAGAAAAACAAAATGCTGACATTCAAAATAACTTATAATAATTAGAATGAATTCCCCCAAAAAATCTGTATTTTCTTTACGATATATCTTTTGCTCACAAACAAAAGAAAGAAGAGATTACCATACCCTGCCAAATCTATTAATAAAGCCCTTTAAACATTCAACAGGACCAACAAGCTGCACTCAATCATAAGATACACAACATTAGTAATAAATAACTACTAAAGTGGTTTATCAAAGTAGCAGTAATAAAACAATGAAAGATACACAGTAAAGTATAGTAAACATCTCAAATTGTGTCAAAAGCCAAAGAAAAGAAATTAGTCTGTAGAAAGGATTTAAAATCAGAAAAAGAAGTTAAATACAAATTAAAACTTATTTTAAGGAAAACAGATACAACTTTAAATGTTGCTTTAGTTATGATTTAAGTATTGAAATTTGAAACATTTGAAAGAATCCTCTGATAATGCTTCTATTCCTGAAGCATATTTCTACACGGTCAACTAACCTGTGAGGTCTTCGCTGTTCTCCTGCAGATTCTTCACCAGCTTCTCTATCGCTTTCAGGGCCGCCTCCATCTCTGCGCCGTTTGTCAGAGTTTGGCCCGATTCAGAGAAGAGCCTCTCCAGCTCTTTGAGTTTCACAGCGTAGCCCTCCATCTGATGGTTAAAAAGAGTTAATGCACTGCTGCCCGCAGAACATCTGACATAAGAAATGCTTTTTTATAACTGTATAGAAAGATAAAACAAATTATAAATATGATGTAAAAGAAATCTAAGATTAAAGCAGACAAATATTGAAAAAACTCAAAATAAATCCCCATGAGTCATAAAAATGTTTTTCATTTGTTCACAAGAAGCAGTAATTATAGAACTGCTGGTCAAAGTGATAAATATTAAACTTTATTCTTTCCCCTATAGAGTACATGTCTGTATCGCATAAAAAATGTAGTCTTTATTCTTTGCATTAGATTGATCTAAAGAGCTTAAGATTTATAACTGTTCGTGTAAAAGTTTTAGGCAAATGATTTATATTTTTAACTGGAACAAATGGATCAAAAATATTTCACTTAAATATTATATAGAGATGGAGATTTTCCTCGCTGCTTTGCAGTGTAGGGTCCATGCAGGCTCCATGCAAACTGTTGGATTTCTTTCGATAAAAAAACTTTGAACCAATCGGACTGTTTTGTTTCTGTAAAATTCTCTGAGACGACGTGTGTTGAGAATTGCACTACATACATAAACTGAATTAAATGAAATTATTTTCATAATAAAATAAATGCTCGAAAAACTATTTCAAAGACTTATGTGATACTGTTTTCTGTTTTATAGTTCAGTTTCTACAACTGATGTGACTCCAATGTACCATTTCTATTTTAATGCATTTATTGTGCTGTGGTAGAAGAATTAACAGACATCCAAACTAATTTCTGGGAAATAGTGCTGTGAAAAGTAAAACCTTTGATTTATTCGACATTTCCTCTGTACTGAGGAGATTAGATTACCTTCTTTTTGATGGGGTTAAAGCAGGCGGGGCAGTTGGGTCGATCACACCTCAGGCCCTCAAAGCCTGGTCGACACTGGCACCGACCAAAGTCGTCACACTGATCGTCATCTGAGCCCTTAGGGTCACAGTTACAGGCTGCCGAAGGAAACAGCGGAAATGTTGGGAAACATTTCTCAGATTAGAGGTGACAGAGAATGAGATGGTCTGGATTCTGTTCTCACGTTTGCAGGCATCAGTGGATCGGTTGTGGTAGAACCCTCTCAGACAGTTCTCACAGAAACGTCCAGTCGTGTTGTTTAAGCATCTCAGACATTCCCCGGTGGAGCGGTCGCAGCTCCTTGCCATGTTGACGTCGATGTGACCGTTGCAGTTGCAGGGTCTGCAGGCTCGCTGCACACCTTGAAGTCCTGCAGGGTCGCCATAAAATCCCTGGCGACAGGTGTCACAGTAAAACCCTGAAGGGACACATCAAACATCAACATCACTGACATTTCAATCTGCAAAGCATTTTGACTGGTTACTAAAAGCCCCATTTCTTTTCTGTTGGGTTACTTCTGGACTCACCAATGGTTCCTGGAGGACAGTGGTGACATTGAGGCTCCAGAGCTCCAGCAGCCAGAGAGCAGGACGTTCTCTCTGGGCAGGGACACCTCACACAGTTCCCCTGCTGCCCTGGGTCTTTGTAAAAGCCTTCTGAGCAGCTTTGTTCGCCTGGCGTCTCATCAGCAGAATAACAGTCTCCAGTCTGGGGGTCGCAGCTGCCCCCCCTGCAGCTGCAGGGCTCACAGACGCTGAAGGATCCTGCTGATGGGACTCTGCGCCTGAACCCGGCCGAGCAGCGCTCACAGAAGTCCCCCTCGTATCCCGGAGGACATCTACAGGTCTGAACCCAGCTGGCCGAGATGCCTTCCCCACGCCGCGCAGAAACCAGGTTCACGTTGTCAAGGTAACCACGGCCTGAAGGAATGACACAATTGTAATGATGAGGAGATGGATTTAAACTGTTTCCTGTAGAAGTGCTGCTAGATGTCGTCAGCATAAAGGCTGACCCTGAATTTTGTTGACTTTAACTGACAAACACCATAAACTGAAGATTAAAACAAATGCTTGTTGGTCATAAATGTATTTAAAATGCCCAAATTTTACACCTGGGTATAATTGGGCCTTTAACCCTTTAAATAAAAAAAAGTATGTTTGAACTGTAAATATACAGTCATATATTACATATTACAATTAATTTAAATTTTTTTTAATGTATTTATTACTGTTTTCAACTTTGCATTTTAAAAAATGAAATTGTCTAGAGCTATTTTAAACCAAATTTAAAGCTAAGTCTCTCTAAGTCCAACACCCAAATGCTTCACATTTTATACATGAACTGTTTAAGATCGCTACGCCATCAGTCGGATATTTGAGCACTTCAAAAACATCAGATACATGTAATGAATGGAAAATCTATAATAAATTGCAGAGAAATGACAAATAACACATCTAATATAATTGATTCAAGGTTTATGTGTTTTTTTTCTTTTGTCTGAATGTTCAATAACAACTCAAGATTAAATCTTTTTACATTTCTGACAATTATTTGATGGTTTGGGCCTTAAATTGTTAGAGTGAATGAAACATTTATATCTGTTTATATAAATGATATAAATGTATCATGTTTAACAATCTAAAACAAACGATGCTCTTGTGAGCTGACTGTCTTATGGAAATCTATGATTCAAAGGAAGATGCTTATTTGCATCAAATTATATTCAATAACTATAAAAAACCAATTTTGAAATAATTTATTCAAAAATGATTTAAAATGTAAACCATATTTTTAAAAAGACGATAATTGTGAATTAAAAATAATAAAAGCAAGACAGATCTTTCAAATATTGTTGTAAAGTTAATATATAATCAACTAAACATCGATCAACCAGTCGTTTTCATACCCCCAATGATTACAAATACTGTGGGATCATTATGTCTCGTTATATATTTATAGCATAAATGCTTGATTCATTTCTTAAAATAAAGGGTTTTACCATTTTCTCCAAATGTGGCCCGGATCTTTATGGCTGTAAGGTTCTGGAGGAGTTTCTGGAACTCAAATGCTGAAAGTTGAGGTCTCCATTTGCTGTTTAGCTGCTCATCAAGCCTGTTCAGAAAAACAAAACAAAAGTCAAGCTGTGGAAACTGTTTTTGAAGCTAAAGCTCATGAGACAGTCTGTTAAGGCCCTTCATCAGTCGTCACTTTAAACCTGCAGAACAAGAACAGATTCAACCGGTCCAGTTTTTGCTGCCTCAGTTCATTTTTTTTTACATAATTATAAGATATCTGGAAGTTATGGTACCGCTTAGAATCTTTCAGAATTAAATGACCCTTTCATGGGTTTAACGAAAAGAATATGAACATTGTGTGTTTTCCAGGGAGAAAAGCCAAAATAAACATAGTTTCTACGTGTTTCAGCAGGTTAGAGTGTTTGGATTCCTTAGCTCCGGCATGCTTCCACTGCTGTGAAAAAGGTTTGGATTAGAATTCACAATGAGTTCATGTTGAAGGCATTAGAAACCAATGAGGCATTACAAAACACTGTTTTAATACCCCGTGTGTTTGGCCTATCACACAAAGGGGGTTTTAATACATGGAGAAAGAAGTAAGTGGACATTTTTCTGACCTGAAGGTGTAGTGAATCTTTTTCCCACATGGGACGATGGACCTAAGGTCACCCAATGAGGCAGCCACTCTCAAACCGGCCCCTTCCAGGATCACATCAGTTGTGGATGGGTGTCGAACGCCGCGGTCCAAACGGAGTGAGAAGGAGAAGTTCTGACCATAACTCAGTAGTTTATTTCCCAGGTAGGACTCTGCAGGACAGGAGAGGAAACATCTGGTTAGATGATTAGATGGGGAAACAAGAGAGACGAGGAGCAGAGCTAGTCTCACCTGGTGCGTAAAGGTAAGTCGGCAAACTTTGTTTGGAGATCACCTCCAAGTCCTGGTGTTTGGGTGACCAGCGGAAGAAAACATCTGGAGGAGTCATACCATGAACCGTCGCTGCTGTCCAGCCGTCTGGCCCTGAAACACCAGAGAAACACCTGGTTAACCCAGAAAGAGGCTTTAATTTTATCTTGGGGAGTGGTTAAGTGTGACATTACCTGTACTGAAGGTGGAGGAGATGTTGTAGATGGAGTAACCAGGCTTTGCAGAACACTGCTCACTGTGTCCGTAACAGAAACACGACGAAGTCAAACTCCCAGAATCCTCTCTTTCCTGACGTCTGAAAACAACCAGAAAGATGTTGATGTGAAAGAGAAACAAGAACTGTGTCACGAAGAAATAGATGTCTGAAATAAAAATCAAGATCGGAATTCCTTTAAAAATGCATCGTTTGGCACCTATTCATCGTGTTTAAACCTGGAGAGAAGCTGTGTTGACAAAGAATAAATGTTCCTACACATAAAACATGAACAGTTACATCTTCTGGACCATAAATCTAATGAAAAATATGAATTCCATTTTAGTTTTTTCTCCCAGTTCTGTGTTTTTCAAAAAAATATTTCTTTTCCTCTTTAACCTGCTTTATTTTTCCCTTATTGAACACAAAATCCAAACTTCTGCGCTGAATGCACTGGGTGCTCACTGTGGTCAGTTTATTAGATTCTGTTTAACATTGAAAATGCTGCCACCTGCTGGAAAATAAAGCTGTGTCAGACATTTGGAAACAAACTGTTTTACAATGAATTGTATATTTTCGGTTCATGTTTAAGTTTCCTTTGATAACAAAACCAAACCAACACTTTAGAGAACAACTAAATCAACCTCAATCCCATTATTCAACAGATGAAAGTAATGATTTAGTTGAAGTCGTCTTTTTATCACCTAAAACACTCAAAAATAATATTCATAGTTCTTAATATATTAATGCAAGAGGGCAATGAAAAACCTGTGTGGAGTAAAAATATAAAATATTTTTTAGTTTCATGGCTAGACCCCATTTAGTCACCTTTGTCTGCAGCCGTTCGGCCCCATCGGTCCATCGGGGCAGCGCTCACATTTGTCCCCAATGACTCCTTCCTTACAGCTGCAGCGCCCCCTGCTGTCGCATGTAACGCTGACAGACCCTGCAGACAGAAAACACTCAGACCTTTCTTCAAATGTGCTGACATCACACGGAGGGGTGTGTCCTCACCTGCGGGGTTACAGCTGCAGGGCATGCAGCTCTGTCCCGCCCCCTGCTGGTAGAAGCCGTCCTTGCAGCGCTCGCAGTGTCGGCCCTCAGTGTTTCCCTCACAACCCATGCAGTACAGACCAAAGGCGTCCCGCAGGCAGTACCGGGCCTTGCCGTTACATTCACAGCGGAGATTTGCTGCAGGATGAACAAAAGATGGAAAGCCATGGTCAAGATTCTCAGTCATCCAGGTCATAGTCATTCCAAAAGGGTAAAAAACAATCCTCTGGGCTTTGTTTCCATGTTTAAAGACAACAGATTAATTTAACAACATAGACAGGTATGGGGCATTGCTGGCTGACAAAGAAACCAAATGACCCCATTCCAAAGGGGTGGATACATTCTTCTGTTTCTATCTGCATGATTTCTAAACAAAATCTTTTCAAACTCAACGCAATTTCTCACATTTGAATTGAAAAAGCTTCCTGAATCGGAAGCCAAACGTCTTCAAACTTGGAAACAAAGTGCAGTGGATTGTTTTTTTTTTTTGTTTTTTTTTTACTTTTTTGTAATCATAAAGTGGAAAGTTTCCCATTTGAATGTGAGCAGAGGAACAAGATCTATGTGGTTGTTGTGGTTTAAGGGGCTGGAAACAGTGAACTAAAGCTCTGCAGATAAATCCCACTGACCAAACTTCTGGTCTGAGGAAACAACTCAGAGTTCAGGGGTCATCATCAGATCTGACCCGTGGCGTTCTGTAGCCTGCTGCTGCTAACACATCCTAAGATAAAAGGACACATCAACAACATTTCATTTAGAAAGTGAGAATGAAGAGAGAAGAGGATGAGAAGGCCTGCAGAAACATCTCCTCACTTCATGTTTTTATATCTGTTCCACACGATGAAGCAGAAAGTTCCTCAGCAGCTCTGATTTATGGGCTAAAATCTCACTAATATGATGCTTCAGTGGAGAAGTCCGCTTAAATTTAGAATTCAAACTTCTGAAAGAACTTCAAATATGAAATTATTACACACTGTTCAATAAATGATCAGTGTTTTTAATTCAGAGTAATTTTCATGTGAATGTGCTTTACTGGAGGCATCCATGTTTGTCAAAGAACACTACTGCCACCTACTGGTTTGTGACGTCACGGTGCGGTATCTGGTGTTTGTCACAACGCACTATTATCCAAGTCATCTTGAAAACATTCTTCTTCCAAATGTTGGCTACATATTATGTTTTTTCTCTAGCTAGAAGTTTAATGATAGTATCCCAACATCCAGCTGCCATGCACGTGGGCATTGTCAGTTTCACTATAGCTCTGGTGAATTTCAATGGTGAAGTCCTCTGGAAATCTTCAATAATTGTTGTTGATTGCAGATGTGTCTAGTAGTTCCCATTGATTTTTGCTTATAAAGCGGGGAGAATGGCGCTAGGCTTACCGCACCGTGACGTCGTTAGGGGTGCTGATGCCTATCTCTATGGGTGAGAGGCGGGGTACACCCTGGACAGGCCGCCAGTCCATCGCAGGGCAGAACTGGATTCATTAAAGTTAAAATTTTAGTTAACAGCTAAGGGGAGTTTATATTTAAAAATTTAAAAATGGTCTGCTTGATCAAAGCCAAGAACATCTAAAATATATTCACACTTTAGCTGGGAAGCTGCTTGAAGGTGTGCTTTGACCTTTAACCAGTCATGATGTTGGTACTTTCTGTTGTATAAGATCTGCTTAAATACACTGAACAAAATCAAATGAACAAAAATAGTTTAGTTTTAAAACCTAAAGTTGAAACAATTAAATATGTTTATCTTTCATCACAAGCAGCCAAGCTTCATCATCCTAAACTAATAATGAAACATTATCTCTGGATCTTAAAGTGATGCCATAGAAATGAACATTTCTAGACATAATTATCTTTACCAAGTGATTAGTGGTGTAGGTAAAAGAAAAAAAATGCTCATTATAAATAAGGCGGATTAAAAAAGGAACCCTCAGGGTTTGACCTTTCCTCCTGGAAAACCAGCAAATTCTGGGTTCAAACGAGGGCAAACAAAAATTATTTTATTTTCTGAGACACTATTTCAGATTTAAGGTGAGCCTGATAAATAAAAGCAGCTTTAAGTCTCTGCCTGAGTCCTCAGGTGAGTTTAAGGTGTGTCTGTCTGAGGACGCTCTGTGATCACTGTGATTCAGCCGACCCAAACAGATCAGAGGAGGACGTCTAATTCCCCCTGACTCACTGACTGATAACAGTTCCCCTGAGGAGATGAGCTCAGGTGTTGTGTCTCTAGCCGTTTGACACGCAGCCTGAACCAACTCAGAAAAAGAGATTCCATAGCTCGGATCTGAGGCTGTTTTTATCACCGGAGGGACCAATAAATAGCGGCCACACCCAGAAGCAGGCCTGCAGATTTACAGAAAGCTTTATCCTGAATCTAAAACTTCCTTTGAACTGGAAAGACATTATGTGAAGATGTTAAAGAATAATAACTGTTTTAAACCCATAAAGGGAATGATCAATCATTTTTATCCTTTATCTTCACAAACAAAGAGAAAATTCACTTTTCCTTTCAGGAACCTTAAGCTGTGTCTGAAGCCAGGTGAGCGTTTCTTCGTTGAGTAACCGGGACACACCCACATGGAGAAGAATGTGTTCTCATTACAGCAGGAGGAACAGAACAGAACCACCTCTGAGGGAGCAGGTCAGGAACAGGGGATGATATAATTAAACAAGCAGAGAGCAGATTGAAAGTTTCCATTTCTTCGCTAAGAATTCCTTCTAGTTAAAACTCCTTCCCTCTGAAACACGTCTGTCCCTGATTTCATGTCAAATCCTGAGATTATTGACTGATTCTAGTCTGGCTGATCTTCTAACACTGGGATTATACTCTGGTGATGTCAGATGCTTATTACCAGGATATATCATAAAGTCTGAGGTCAACAGATGAATGGAGAATCTCTTCTTCATTAAACCATGGTTCTGGTTCCAGCTTTCATATATTTGGTTTATAAACTGCTCATAAATCAAATGTATCACGGCTGTAAAAATCGTGTTTCTTTGTTTCATCTCATGTTTAGTAGAAAGGTTCCGGAGGTGATTCAGCCCACATGCAGACCAATGAGGAAAAGGGATGTCAGCTTTTCAGTTTTACCACCATGAAGTAAAACCTGATGGAAAAATCATCAAAATCCACAAGGCTCAGATTTATTCATACCCCAGACAGATTTATTTCATGTTACCTGTGACTCATCAGAATCAAGGAGGGAGCTTCAGATTAAGGTGATGGTTAGGAGAACGAGAGCAAGGAGGTGAATAAATAAATGATGCAGAAATATCAATAAAACAGATAATTACTTCTAAACTGATCTGTTATTTTATGACATTTAACTGATTTCTGTCTCAGGTCCAATTAGAACCAAACTTTTTGGTAAATGCTAAATGGTAGGTACTTATGTAGCCCTTTAAAATCATGAAACTTGACCAAAGATAGTTTGGTCATTTACCCATTCACTCACACACTGATGGCGGCAAACTACATTGTCACCACAGGCTGCCGTACACTGGAACCACAGTCCCTGGACCACCAGTCCCTTGGACCACCACTTGCACAAGGACACGACACTGAAAGCTTGAGCCGGGGCTTGAACCAACAACCCTCCATTGCAGGGCAAATGCCACTGTTGACCCAGTTTTGGCTATGATAATATAAGATCAAGTCTGCCCGTATGAATAATTCTTCACCTAGCTGGATGCTCTGCATTGAACATCTGATCAAACCAGGCTGATTCAATCAGCTCTGATTAGGAGGAATGTTGCAGAACCTTTTTGTTTTCATGCTTCCAGTTCTGACCCAGAAACTGGACTCTGCTGACACCCCACAGCAGGATGCCATCACATGTGAGGGTCTCCCTGATGGTCCTGCTGAGCCCCACTGATCACTCTGACTTAGTGAGATGTACCTACCCTGGTTCTGGTGATCCAGCTGCTTGTTTCCCTCTCTCTGCATGATGACCAACCTGGATCTGAACCGGACCCCCTCTGCTCCCAATATTTATGTGTCACATGTCACAGACAGCATCTAATTCCTTCCCTCATCTTTTCAAATAAGTAAAGATTTTACTGTTACATGGTTCTCTCCCGGTTGTATCATCACTGTTGGACCAACCAGGAAGCAGAACAGACCACAGAGGTAGAACTCTAAGCTCTGCGGCTGATTTCTCTGTTTCCCTAAGTCATGTGTCAGCACATCTATCTAATTCCTCCCTAACACGTCTTCTAACCGCAGCAGTGAAAAAATCTGACCCTGAAGGCAAGGCAGCTCCTGTCTGACGGGCTGAGGTGGGGCGGGGTGGCAGCCTCGCCCATGGCTGCCTCCCTCCCTGCTGAATAGAAGACCTAGCTGTGTCCAGAATCTATCAGTTATGAAATCTAAGGTTAAAAGCTGCAAAAAGATCCTTTCAGCTGCCTCATGTCTCAGCAGGGAAGTTTTCAGTTAGATGGTCAGTTTGGAAAAAAGAGCCAAAGTCAAAAAGAACCTTTGTAATCTCACTACTTTGCACCCAAAAAAAAACATAAGATTATGGCCATCACAGCTAGGAGTCAGCGTTGATTAAATGTGGTAAAATAAAACAAAAAAGCTGCTGAATTCATTTAAAATCAGTGAGATTTGCTGAACTAACTTTGGACCCTGTAGGACTTAAAGGATCTGCTGCTGGCCCCCTGATGCAGCCAAAGGCAGATGGAGTGCATGGTTCCCCTTATGCTAGGGGGGCCAACATGTTATCAGGCAGGTAGTCAGAATTTCCAGAACTTTCCTCTTTTCTTTATGTCTCCACTAATGTGTCTGCGTAAACCTTTGATCCACTTTCTTTTGTTAAAGATTCTTTAGAACCTGTTCATCAATATATGGATCTGAGGGTTCTGAGATTAGCTTTGAGCTGAAGGTGTCACCTCTCTGCTTGCTCTCAGAGAATCAATAACAGAAGCTGGGTAATCCTTGTCTTCGGCCGCATCCCATCCATGCCTCACAAACCTCTATCATCTCAATCAGTCTGACTTTAATGGAAACTTCTGCTATAAGTTATTCACTACCTGCTTCAGATTTATACCATCTGGAGGAATCAATCTGACTTCAGCCAGTCTTAGAGACAAAGAAAATCCCTTCAGCAGCTTTCTTTGAATTAAAAAAAAAACCCTACAAACTTTGCTCTCCTTCTTTGCTCAATATCAGGAAAATAAAACCCATATTTGACTCTAAATGTTTTACTGAGCCGAAATGATCTTGGTTTGAATCATCCATGTGTAAAAACCAAACTGTTCCCATCAAACAAAACTGACCCCTGCTCTTCCTTATTGCAGTGATGCTGCTATCTTTTCTGACCCCCACTGTCACTGGGTTTAGTTCTGATAACCTGAAGGTATCAGTTGATACTCTCAGCTGAGAGCCACCTTTGATAAATAATTAGCAAAGAGACAAAGTCCAGCTCTCCACCTTTTCAAGAAGAACTGCCTATTTTCTTTTATTAGGTTCTGATCTTTCTATTCATCAGAACGGATCAGCCTCACCTAGAACTGCTTAAGGCTTCAGGTTCTGATGCCTGATCTCCTCCACCAGAAAAGATTTATAAAAAGCTGTGATCATAGGAGAATGTTTCTGTGAAAAGGAAAGGCAAATCAAACCTAAAAAGCAATAGGAGGTATATAGGTACTTACAGTAGAAAGTGTAGGTGGTCTGGACCGAGCAAACTGCTGCCAATATCCCACAGAGTGAAATCCAGCTGCTTTTCATGTTGTTTGAATCCTGGAGTCAGCTGTGCAGAGAATCTGTTGGAGTCTCTGTGAGCTCTGCTTTTTAACAGCCCTCCTGTCCTGCAGCAGGTCTGAGCATGCTGCTCACTCTGCCTTCCCTTACTCACATGTGATTCACAGACACACACAGAGGCAGAGGAAATGACGGCTGTGCGGGGAATCTTCCATCACATTTCCATGTTCATCATGCAGAGACAGAGGCTCTTAGACCCCATTCTTCTTGAGAATATGGTCTCTGTTTCAGACAGAAGGGAAGATTTCTGATATAAGCATGTCTCTGTGCAGCTGAGCGCTGCAGGAAGTCCAGATAAAACCTCCAATAAATCACTATAAAGATATTACCAGCCTCTGTGGTGCCTTATCTGTCCTGGTTTTCACTCTTCAATGTTTAATGAAGAAGGAAGGAAGATGGATGTTGTAATAAATGGCAACAAGAACATAAAAAAGATGACAAAACACAAGCAAAAACAAGAATAATCTGAGGTATAACATCACAGAAATACAGGAAAAAATATGGAATTTTAAGCAAACTTACTGGGATGAATAAATGAAACAAAGATATAATTTTGACTTAGTTCTGACAATGTGACCAAAGTGGTTAGAATAGCTAGAGGTGTTTTATCTTATTTGAACTTTCGTCTCCACCCTGTAGTTATGAATGTTTTCATGTGTAAACTGTGTCCTGCAGGCACGACACGCCCTGAACCTCAGACACACTCTTACTCACGCACACTCACACTCACACCCTGTCAGCTCCTGTTCCTCATACATACAGCGTCACGCCCGATTTGCTGCAGTTGCCAAGCCGACACCACACCTGAACACACTCACACCTTATCAGCAGCTGACTGGATCAATTCAGTTTAACAACTGCTTATTTCTGAACGTTTCTAAGTTTAGTTAAAACCAAGATTTTCTGGTTTATTAGGTTTAGATGTCTTAGGGTAAAGGGTAGTCAATTCAATTCAGCTTATTTCTATAGTGCCAATTGGAGATATATTTTATTGCATGTTGCATATCCCAGTAAATCTGTTTCACCTTTAAATCTGCAGCTCTCCATATTTCTCTCTGTGCTCTGTTTGAAAAACGATTTAGGAACCCTTTTACTAATATAATGATGCCAGAAACAAAGTTTCAAGAGATTTAGAAGCTCTGCAGTCTGATTCTGTCTGTACAAAAAGAAAACATGTTAATTTTAACCTGTAACTGAGAGCCATAGTCCTCTGTGAAGCCAAGCTTTTATAGTAAAGGAGAACACAACATTTAAACTATGTTTTCTCTAGCTTCTTGTATTATAATTCTAACTGGTATAAACTTACAATCTGTTGCCATTTTTATCTGAAAATGTCATGAAAGGTCTATGGACTTAACCCACATGCAGAAACACCACCGGAAGCAAAGTAAAAGTTTAACAGAGTTTATTGAAAAAAACACAGAGTAATTATGAACTGGTTCTGGTACAGGTCCGGGACTGGAATCACTGACATCTGCATAGATGGATAGTTTGATTAGACAGGCAGCGAGATGGCTTGTCGAGTGTGTTAATTCAGAATGTACCTAGATGAGGTTCTGGCAGATCCTTTGAGAGAGGGGGGGAACCGGTTGGGTCCAGAGACTGTAGATTCAGCAGGGAGCTCAGCGGCAGCAGCGTCTAGCTTCTGACTCGTGAGTTTCAGACCTTGACTTGGTTTCCTAGCTCTTCCTTGAGAGCTGTTGGAGGAATCCAGACTGATGTCTTCGGGTTCGGGTTCCTTGGGCGGGCAGGCAGGGTTCCAGACAAAGCTCATCCAGAGCTTCAGACTTCGATCAGGTTTCCTATGAGGCAGAGAAGACAGAGGCAGGTTAGAATCTAGTTTCTCTCCAGAGTCTACTAGGATTCTATAAATTAACAGAGGCTCAGGTTTCGCTAACCAAACTTGGTCAACACTGCGGCGTTGAAGGAAGGTCTGGCTGCTGCTTATGTAGGAAGGTCTCCTGATGGGCTGATGAGCTTCAGGTGTGCTGGAGGGTGCAGCCCAGGAGACCCACAGCGCTCTCTGCTGGAGACAGATGGTAAATCTCCAGATCCCAACAGTAACCCCAGTCCCTAACAGAAAACATAAAACAGAAGAGAATCCTCGGCGCCCTCTGGTGGGCAAAGCCTCGAGATCCCAACAGAAAAAGCTACATTTGTCTAACAAACAGATTTTTTAACCAACCCGTCTCCTTTCTTTTACTTAAACATATATAGAAGTAGTTGCAGGTTAATATTCACTGAGTGCTGCTGTGTTTCTCTCCTCCAACCATGTAGCTAGTTTGTACTCAGTGAAATGCGACTACAAATCAGATGTCTCAAAGCAACAGGTCCGATGATGTTACACTGAAAGGCGGAACATGGTTGCCGGCGACCCGGTGGGTTTTAAGACGTTAATAGACCACAAAACAGTCATTCTAGGGCTAAATAAAAATAAAAAAAACATTGAGTTGACATCTGCATTTTCTCCACTCAGTGGAGAGCGTCGTTCTACCTAGAGGCATGGGTTCTGCTGAGGATTCCTTGCTGGCCACTTAGAGGATGAAAAGAATGCTCTTTCTTATGCTCTCTGAGGCGGATATCAATGCAAATAGCTAAATTCTCCATTTCTTTCAGGGAACAGGGGAATCTCTGGTTGCCAACTCATCTTTTATCCTTTCATTGAGCCCTTTCATGAACACAACCGTGAGAGTATCTTCAACTGACCATCAGCAGCAAGAGGGTCGAAATCAATAATATGATCTGAGATGGATCTCTCCCCTTGCTTTAGCAACAACAGTCCTCTAGAAGCCTCTTGACAGTAAAAGGTGCATATATATATTTATTTATTTCAAAGCTACAGTGTGTAATAATTACAGGGATATAGTCAGAAATGTAATATATTATACATACCTATGTTATTTATCATCATCTACGAGCTCAGCCTCTTAACCTTAATATTTGCGTTGCCTTAGAATTCGTTATTTATAATTACATAGGAGCGGGTCTCGCAGCCATGGAGGCAGACATCTTTGCGCTACGGCAGCGCAGAGCCAACAAACTAGCGATTGCGAGATCGCCCATTACGCTCGAAAGTAAGTATATTTGTTATCTTAAGTCTACATGAAATCTATACCCTACACAGACTAATGAAATACTATCTGTAAAATTATCTATGTAAACAAACCTCATCACTTGAGAAGGTAGGTGATGCAGACGTCATGGAAGACATTTTGTCCCGTAACGCTCGCCGTACTGTTGGGGGGGAGAAGCGGTGGGGGGAGATGTTCATGTTGCTGCGGTCTGCAGTCTGGGCGTTAGATGTCGCTGAAAATTACACACTGTAGCTTTAAATAGGCATATGGACTCAGAGTTAGGTGACCATATTTCTGAAATCCAATCTGAGGATATGTCCAGCTCGTAGATAATAATAAATACATATCATCAAAATTAAAACAGGAAATGGGAACAGTGACGCTTTCATCTATTTTTACATACACTATATTGCCAAAAGTATTTGCTCACCCATCCAAATTATTGGAATCAGGTGTTCCAATCACTTCCATGGCCACAGGTGTATAAATTCAAGCACCTAGGCATGCAGACTGTTTTTACAAACATTTGTGAAAGAATGGGTCGCTCTCAGGAGCTCAGTGAATTCCAGCGTGGAACTGTGATAGGATGCCACCTGTGCAACAAATCCAGTCGTGAAATTTCCTCGCTCCTAAATATTCCACAGTCAACTGTCAGCTGTATTATAAGAAAATGGAAGTGTTTGAGAACGACAGCAACTCAGCCACGAAGTGGTAGGCCACGTAAACTGACGGAGCGGGGTCAGCGGATGCTGAAGCGCATAGTGCGAAGAGGTCGCCAACTTTCTGCAGAGTCAATCACTACAGACCTCCAAACTTCATGTGGCCTTCAGATTAGCTCAAGAACAGTGCGCAGAGAGCTTCATGGAATGGGTTTCCATGGTCGAGCAGCTGCATCCAAGCCATACATCACCAAGTGCAATGCAAAGCGTCGGATGCGGTGGTGTAAAGCACGCCGCCACTGGACTCTAGAGCAGTGGAGACGCGTTCTCTGGAGTGACGAATCGCGCTTCTCCATCTGGCAATCTGATGGACGGGTCTGGGTTTGGCGGTTGCCAGGAGAACGGTACTTGTCTGACTGCATTGTGCCAAGTGTAAAGTTTGGTGGAGGGGGGATTATGGTGTGGGGTTGTTTTTCAGGAGCTGGGCTTGGCCCCTTAGTTCCAGTGAAAGGAACTCTGAATGCTTCAGCATACCAAGACATTTTGGACAATTCCATGCTCCCAACTTTGTGGGAACAGTTTGGAGCTGGCCCCTTCCTCTTCCAACATGACTGTGCACCAGTGCACAAAGCAAGGTCCATAAAGACATGGATGACAGAGTCTGGTGTGGATGAACTTGACTGGCCTGCACAGAGTCCTGACCTCAACCCGATAGAACACCTTTGGGATGAATTAGAGCGGAGACTGAGAGCCAGGCCTTCTCGTCCAACATCAGTGTGCGACCTCACAAATGCGCTTCTGGAAGAATGGTCAAAAATTCCCATAAACACACTCCTAAACCTTGTGGACAGCCTTCCCAGAAGAGTTGAAGCTGTTCTAGCTGCAAAGGGTGGACCGACGTCATATTGAACCCTATGGATTAGGAACGGGATGTCACTTAAGCTCATATGTGAGTCAAGGCAGGTGAGCAAATACTTTTGGCAATATAGTGTATATAAACAACAAATATCAAGTGTAAAGCCCAGGAATGTGCCTCTCCTATTTCCTAAGATTAATCAAATGAATCAATCGATATTGTTTATTAGTGCCATCTGGTCATTCAGTGTTCTCCATCTTCTTTTTTTTCTAGCTCTCTTCTGCCGCTCTTTGTTTAATGCTTCTGAGTTGAATTTTCTTCCTTCTTTTAAACTGTTCTATCAGTGTTCCTATTTTCCTCCAGTCTTATTCAATCTTTTTTTTATCAGTCTTCTCACTTTTTTCCTCTCCTCTTCTAGCAATCTTACACTAATCTAAAACAGGGACATAATACAAACAAATTCCTTTCCAAACACTTTTAATCTCATTACACATATTATGATTATTATTATTGTTGTTATTATCTCACCTGATTAAATACTAAAAAGGCTAATCACCGAATATTTGGAGCTACAAGTAAAAACTTAATAAATGAAGATTAAACAGGTTGTTATTTCTGCCTCCATCATTCTCAGATCATGCAGATCTTGTCTAATTCAGTTTTCCTTTACTGCCTCTTATTTTTTATAGTGAGGAACTTTCATATATCAGAACTGAGTGGTAGAATAGTAGACCTAAACCTGGAAGTATATGCTCAAAAATCACTACCATAAAATAAAAAAAATAAAACAACAACACAAAAAACTAATAACTCTAACATCTTACTATCTGAAGATGAGGAGTGTTGTGGAGTGGTGGCCTTGTGGTTAGGGCTGACGCTTGGATCCCAGGGGTTCTGAGCTTAAGCCCCACTTCGACTGACTGCCACTCTGGGTCTCTGAGCAAGAACTTTAACCCCCACACTGCTTCCCAAAGAGATAAGTTAAAGGTAGAGAGGTAATCCCATTGCTTTGTACTTGTGACAGTATAATGACAATAAAGTTAAATTCTAATTCTAAGATAAACTAAATGTCCCCTGTCAGTTCCCAAAACATCTTTAGGTGAACCCTTTTTAATCCCTGGAGAACCACCGAGCCAGATTAGCACCTTAATGTCATGATGGGTCTCTGTGATCAAACCCACATGCAGAACACCACAGGAGACTGTGTAAAAGTTCAACAGTTTATTTTGATAAGCACACATAGGGTAAATATTTGCACTGGTTCTGGTACAGGTCCGGGACTGGGTTCACAGAGTAATCTGCAGAGAGGGATTGTTTGGTTAGCCAGGTAGCAGTGATGTCTTGACAGAGTTTGATTCTGAGTTGTACCTGATGAGGTTCAGACTGATCGGTGGAGGGAGGGAACCAGTTGGGTCCAGAGACCTTGAGTTGTTCTCCAAGTTCTCTCCTGAGAACTAGCAGGGAGATTCAGACTGAGGATCTTCAGGTTTGGCTTCTTAGGACAGGCAAGCAGGTTTCCAAACATGAGCTCCTCCAGAGCTACAGACTTCGATCAGGTTTCCTATGAGGCAGAGAAGACAGAGGCAGGTTAGAATCAGGGTTACTCTCCAGAGCAGACAGAGATTCTAAGTTCAGGCTGAGGCTCAGGTTCTGCTAACCAAAACTGGTCAACACTCCGGCGCTGAAGGGAAGTCAAGCCGCTGCTTAGGTAGCTGGTCTCATGATGAGATGAATCAGCCTCAGGTGTGCAGGTGGCTTCAGCTCAGGAGACCCAGGGCGCTCTCTGCTGGAGAAAGGTGGCAGATCTCCAGATCCCAACACTTAAAAGGACTTTTCAATTATTCTGTTTAATTTTATCTGAGTCGATTTCCTACTGCCAGCTGCAGCCAATGGTCTGTGTTACTTTTTGTTAATTAGCCTTTTTTTTGTTACATTTCCAGACATCTTTAGTAAAACAAACACATCAATGCCCTTTTTTTATTTACCTGGGCACAAAAAAAACATTTATCATAATGATCAGCCAAATTCAAATCAAATAAACGGGTTAACAAAGGGCAGCTGCTAACGGTTTTGACAACAAACATCCTCATCTGTTTTAAAAGTCCTGTGCTCTGCTCCTCATCTTTATGTTAACAGCTGTAAATCAGCTAGCTGTCAGCTGTGTCAGTGCGCAGCATGCTCTAGCACTCTTTGTACCATAATAATGGTCCACACGCAACAGTAACCCCCCTCATTCATAAAACGGTAAAATTGGGGACATTTCTGGGGTGGCTTTAGCTGGGGACAGGTGGTCCAAAATCTGGACTGTCCCCGGAAATCAGAGACGTCTGCTAACTGTAGCTCATAGGTCAAAAAACAAAAGAAATTTTCACAGCAACCCCTGTTCAATATTACTTCCAGTTGCCCTGACAAAACAGTTTAGAGACCAGATAGTCTGTTGAATACTTCTGCAAAAATAAATGTTTTAACTTTAATATACATCTATAGTATAGTTATTAAAGGTAGAGATAGGAAGCTGGGAATGCGCTCAGACACAAAACACTATAGATTAAAATGATTGACTTGAAATCATTTTGTAAATCAAGCAGAAATTAACATGACTAGAAAATGCACTGATGTTTTTATAAATAAGTAGTTTGCATAAACTACTCCTCTCAAAGTCTTATAGAACTTATATATCAGCATAATTGATTAATATCTGAAAATCTCAGAGTTCTCTTTTTTACCTATAACAAACCCAGAAGGTTAATGAATTACCTTAAAATATGCAAGATATGTGGTGTTCTTTTGGACCAATGAAACTTAAAAGTCTGTATAGAAAAAAAGAAAATCTCACCTAAACTAACAGCAACATGAACGGCTTTCACAGTGCTCATCGGCCGAAAGAACAGTCGGACTTAGTTCTTGAGCCATGACAGTTATTGTGGGTGGTTACTTTGTTGTGAGCTGTGTCAAAACTCTGGTTTGTTTAGTGTAGATGATGGCTTTCCTATTTGAATTGGAATGTGTTTAAACGGTCTCTCAGATAATAATAATAAAAACTTCAGCAACATCTATAGTCGTACTGCAGACTTCAGTGACATGAACTCCCAAATCAATTTATAGATGATAATAAATAACATACTTATTTATAATATATTACATTTCTGTCAGTAAATCCCTGAAATTATCGCACACTGGAGCTATAGCAGCATGCTGTGATCAACAGCATCGCAGACTGCACCACTGATTACATTAACTTCTGTGTGGACAACACTGTGTCTAGATTTGTCACTTCTCCAACAACAAAACATGGATCAACCCTAAGATAAAGGCAATTCTGAAGGAGAAGAGGAGATCCTTTACAGTGGGTGATGGTTGGAAATGGACACTTCACTCACGCTCCCCGTGTTTCACGAATTGCGTGAAAAACATGTGACTACTATAGCCACTAGGTGGCAGTCTGAGTCCATTTCGGCATCCCATGAGTCAGGATTAGATAGGTCAATGAGCAGACTGGGAGGGGTGTTAGGTGTTGCGAGTTGATAGCGTAGAGGGTAGGGTGAATGGTCTGCAGTTCTAAAGGTTGAGGGTTCGGTCCCAGGTGTGGATGAGTTTATTATTCTCGCCTTAAATGTTTTTCTATTTTTTTTAATCACTTTTTTATTACATTAGACCATAGGGATTATCATTCTACAGCCTCAACATCTTACTATGATAATAACAGGCGTATTGTTATACTATTTTCGTGTGTTTTTATTATTATTATCATTTTCAGTTCAGGCTGTAAAACCTGTCTGCTAGTTTAAAGTCTATCTTATTTATTTTAATATTTAACAAAAAGTAAATTATAAGGTAAACTGCTCTATTCGCACTCCTTGTAAGATGCTGTTTTACTTTTTATATTTTATATCCATATTTTTATCTTACTGTATATATAGGTTTATTATATTGCATGCCTTATAGCCACAGTGTTTAGATATTTTTATAATTCTATTTACCCTATTCCATATTATATGTGTCATGGTCTGGCGGTGTTTGTGAATGAGAGATGGTGCGGCTCGGCTCATGTTCACGTGAAGCAGCAGATATGCAGCCCAGATGTGGAATTACTCTCAGTGAGTTTAAGACTTTATTATCTGCCGCGGGAGTTTGGTCACGTGATCTTGCTGTGCGTTTACGTCCCTCCCTCTGCTGATGCAGCTGTTGCTTGTGAGCGGATCCCAAGTGCAGTAAACAATTTTCAGACTACATCCCGGGCCAGAGTAGAAATCTAAATCCTGTCCCGTTCCACTCCTGGTGAAATTACTCCCACTCCCATCCCGCTCCCATTCAGAATTACTCCCACTGCTCCACCACTCCCATTCTTGTTTTTTTTTTTTTAGTGCGGGTGAAAAACTCAGAGCGGAAGCACTGTTGGTTTTCGGGTCGTGTAGTTTTTTTGACTCGCATTATAGTGTAGGCTTCAAGGAAAAAAACTACAAAATGGCGGCGCCAGTACTGGATTTATTTTCTTTCTATTTTATTTTATTTTTTGGCATCGATCCTAGTTTTTTTTTTTTTTTGTTATTATTGGTTTGCTCCCGCTCCCGTCTGCTCCCGTTAGTGTTTAATCCTGTACCGTCCCAATCACGTGATCGTTACTAATACTGACTCCCATCCCACGGGAATCCCGTGACCCGTGGGATTTCTGAAAAAATGTCAGTCTCTACTTCAGACCGAACACCCCCGCACTCTCCTGCTCATCACAGCAGATTTCAACCCTGCCCCTCTCTGCTCCACTCTCCCCACGCTCACACAATACGTCACATGCAACCAGGAACAATAAAAGGCTGGACCTTTTTTATGCAAATGTTAAGGATGCATACACCTCTGCCCCCCTCCCCCTGCTGGGTCGTTCAGATCACAACCTTGTCTACCTGCCCCCCCATTACATTCCACTGGTGAGAAGGACAATTGCACAGTCAGTGAAAGTTTGGTCGGATGACGCCACTGAGGAGCTGAGGGATTGTTTCAGCACCACAGACTGGAGCATGTTCCAATGGTGAGGACATCAACAGCCTGACTGAATGCATCACTGACTACATGACCTTCTGTGTGGAGAGCATTGTGCCTACACCAAGTTTGCAGATGAGTTAAACAGCTTCTTCACCCGGTGTGACTCCCCTCACACTGGTCCCCTCCCTGCCCTCAACTCTCCACACACCACCAACCACCAGCCCCCCAGAGACCTTTCCCCCCCACCGCCGCCACTCCCACCAACCCCCGACCCATCCACACCTCCAGTCGTGCCTTCCTCCCCCCTCACAGTAACACCAATGCAGGTGAGAAGGCAGCTGAGGAGGCTGAAACAGAGGAAGGCCTCAGGACCAGACGCCCCCCCCCCCCCAGGCTGCTGAGGACCTGTGCAGATGAGCTCTGTCAGATCTTCAGCAACATGTACAACCTGAGCCTCAGCCTGGGGGTGGTCCCCACCCTGTGGAAGACCTCCTATGTGGTTCCGGTTCCCATATCAGCCGGATTGGAGCAGTGGTTCTAGAGGAAACTTATATGGAAAATTCCTGAAATGTTTGCATTTCTGGCCTCTAATAGTATCTTTGATTCCAATTATCTCTAAAAGTAATAAAGCCAAACATTTCAAACTTGGTAGATCTATGGAGGGTCCTAAAAATATTCAATCCCCAAAATATCGGCCGGATTGGAGCAGTGGTTCAAACTTATTTGGAAAATTCCTGAAATTTTTGGCCTCCAATACTAGCATCTTTAACTTCAATTATCTCAATAAAGCTAAACACTTCAATTTTCACAATCGATACAAACATTCCCACATATGTCCAATGTGAAAGATTATGAGGATATGAGCAATTGTTGTTAAGAAATGTTTATTTAAAAATCTAAAGCAGCTTTGTTTCCAACACAGTGCTATTTAAACAAGTGCACAGCGGGATCTAATTTGTCATATTGATAACATGTCAGGTTTAGATTATAAACAAAATTAAAAACAAATATGTTGCATATACTCTATATTTATTATCCTAATTATGTACAGCATTATAAAACAAAATTACAAGCAGGTTTATCAATACAGAAGATCCAACAATAACTGCCTTGCTCATTCTCTGACATTGTATACTGAGAAAAGTGGTTTTCACAAGCCTCACCATGCTCACTGCACTAAATATTAAGGTTAAGAAAATATTTACAAATTCTACAATGTCTAATAAGGCATCATTATGAATGTCAATAATGGTCAAAATGTCTATTGGTCGGTGTCAAATGTCTCATTATCTTCAGACTAGATTGTACAATCATCATCATCGCTATCATCACTAGAGAGAATTTCCTCTTCTCCGGTAACATTTTGACAGTTCTTGCACCCACACAACTCTGTACATTTAAGGTTAGAAGATCTACATGAACATCATTTAGTATCACATTGTCCTGTTTTGTATTTACAGCTTATAAGTTTCAGTGCCTCTTTAGGAGCAGGATCCTTGGTCATTCAATTGATAGAAAGCTGGTTCTCATGGATGTTCCCACCATGGCCACCTGGTGATGGTGAAGATATCACTGCATGCAGAGCATGACGATGAATGGCACACCAAGTACAATATAAGATATAAACCTACCACAATTTGCTGTTTTTGCTTTAGGTAACTTGTCCTTCACTCTTTTCCCCTGGTGTGTAATGAAATGGTCCTTCCTCTTGCAAATCAAACAGATTTCAGGTAGAATTGCCGAAGGACCATGTATGTCATCTTTTGAACGCAATCTCTTTGGAGAAGGACCAGCACTATCTGGAAATGAAACAGAAATACCCGGTAAAGATTTAATTGAAGATGGAATAATGAATAGCTTTCAGCCATCATTCTCAAAGGTTAAATCATTCACTAACTGAAGCTGTACTATAGAACAAAACAAACTGTTTGCCATTATGATCCATGCACTTTTTCATTACAAATTCAAAGGCAAAACAACAGCATTCGCTGTAGTGTAGTCTTATTTGCTACCCTACACTTTTTCACTTTATATATTTGGGTCAATAATAATCAGTATAAGCATGATCAGAAGGACAATCTTTATGTGGCAGGCTAAGATTTTGACAATGATTCAAAGAATTCCCACAACATATACGTACATGTCTTGCCTGCCGCCTTTTTAGGCCAATTGAAAAATACACATGCACTAGGTATGTAATCTGGTTCATGATCATGATGATGGCACAAAAAATATATGATTGATGACCTATGTTCAGCCTTATGGAGGCTATACAAGATCTCAACAATAATGTGAATGCACTCACCGTTACCAGCTGATTGTTGTGTTTGTTGCTGTCTTTTTCTGGCGTAGAACATTTGCCGTTTGTCTGTAAGCCGTTTGAAACAGGAGGGACGATAGTAGAGCAGTGTTTCCAGTTCATTGTACTCCCTACCAAGGTGTGTGCGATTGACAACACTGCATTGCACTCTCTCCCTGTTAGCGATATCCACTCTTTTGCGATTTTTCGGAGGTGTCCCATCTAGCTCTAGTTGTAACACAGATATTTTCGATACAATTATGTACTATGTGCATGCAGCAAGCAGGATTTTCATCTTTATCATCTGATCCACGCCGCCGCTTACCGGGCGCAGCTATCTCATCACTACCGTCGTGGCGTAGTAATCGCCATGCGCTTAGCGGTCTGAACTATATGTGGGACGCTAACAGTCTGATCATTTGCATATGGCGGAAGCAAAATTAGTTCTAACTGCACACTCGAATTGTTTAAATACTGCAGGATTTCTGCGTGTGGAAACTTAATGTAAGCTTGCTGGTGTGATATATTTTCAGACTATATAAACAGATTTTATTACCCAGAACACTGGAACGGGATGACATGATAGAAAAGCTAGCGTATGGCCTAGAAGGCACAACATTACGATAGGGTTATGTACAGTGAGAAAGGCCCTGAGGGAACTTGGCTGGAATTTTGGGAAGCCCAGATTTACTCCAATGACCTGGGAAAATAACAAAGAACTGCGTCTACGTCAAGCTGAAGAATGGAAGGCTGCTGGTGAAAAGTTTGACAACGTTGAAGTGAAGTTGAAATGCAAATAAAAAACATTTTCTATGAAACATTTTCCTGACTTTATGTTTCACTATTATATTATGGGCTACTATATAAATCTTTTTTTTAAGCAAACCTGTAAAAAACCCATTTCCATTTCTTTCGTTTTTCAAATTAAATAAAAAATTTAAATGGCAAAAATCCAAACGTGTCTGCTAGTTTAAAGTCCATCTTATTTATTTGAATATTTAACAAAAAGTTATAATGAAATGACAGAAAGATCCGAGCCTTACAGTTACAGCGCAGGATCTATGACGGCACTGATTGGATACCGAGTTTGGGGAACCCCTTCCGGAAACGGTGATGGAATGTTGTGCATGAACCCCCCTCCCTCCCTCTGCGATTCCCAATGGATTGCAGATGCCACACACGCACACAAAATGACAGAAAGAGCCAAGCGTTTTAGTTTACCGCGGATTGGTGAATTTAGATCAAGATATAAGAAGCATTATTTCTGCATAACATGGCATCAAATATCCTGTAGCTATAAGTAGCCTATAATAATCTACTATTAATTAATACACTGAATTTCAATGAAGGTTAAAAGAAGAACGCCCGAAACGTCACGGCATTAAAAAAATAGATACTCACGGGTGTGGATTTCTTCTTTTCATCTGCATTTCTAAACTTCACCATGGACCAATTTTGCATTAATGACTGAAACGATGGTGACGAAAATAAAAACCCACTGATGAAAGAAAAGAGGCCTGATGAGACCGATTCATTCAGAGTCGCTCAGGACATTTTTATAACCTAGAAATGATCCATGAGCACGCGACCGATCGAATGGATGGATGATCCACGGACATTTGTTGATTCAGTTATTTGTTTTGCCAAAAAGATTAATTATAATCATTTTTCATTAAATAATAGAGATGCAGATAAATAGAAATAAACAGTTCTCAGATAAGATCGGAGGTGTATGAAATAAGATAATGCAGTCACTATGTTAAATTAATTCATTAACTTTATTTTAATCAAAAACATCATATCATCATAAGATTTTGGTTGTTTATGCAAATGGTCAATAAACTTTTCAGTTGACTGCAGGCCCACAAACGTCACCTTTAGCACGGCAGAGCTCCCAAGTACATTGCAGTTCTTTTTGAAATAAAAAAAACTGGCCTCAGGAAATACATCGTGATTCACGCAGGAATCACACAGGAATCACGCAGGAAACCATCCATTTCCAACCAGTACCCACTGTAGCCTCCGTTGAGAACCATTTGTAGTTTTTTTGTGTTTTTTTTTCCCCGCCTTCAGACAGAAAACCTGACGGTGGAGACAACAAAAACAACTCTTTCACATGATATGCATGAGTTGTTCACATTAGCCATCTTGTTTCCCCTCTGTTGCTAGCTACTTTAGACCTCTTCCTAAAAAGTAAACATTTATGTCATAATGTAATCTAATATTTTTATACAAAAGAGACGGTGTTGACATGTTATGGTTGTGATTAGTGATGTTATGAGATGTGTGTCGAGGCGTGATTCATTTAGAGGAGGGTACAAAATTGACAACGTCCTAGGCCTAGCTACCGTGAAACCACGTGACCGCTTCGGGAAGTGGTTCGGGAAGCTCAAGAATTTTGACAGGCATCTAAACAGCCTCAGTTTTCAGTCAAGTTGATGGAGTTTGGAGGAGAGTTGCTGTCAGTTGGATAGAGTTTGAATAGATTCTAAGAATAGATTGGTTGGAAAAACAACCCATCTAGTTGCTTAAAACTATTTTGATTCGAATAAACAATGTAATGATCAAAATCTGAGGAAGCCACCGTACAAAGTCAGTGTTAGCGCGTCAGTGTTAAAGGAATAGTACACCCAAAACATGATTAGCCTTCATTTTCTACTCACCCTCATGCTGAACAACACTCTGGAGTACTTTTTTGATATCTCAAATGCATCTGGAGATCTGGGAGGCTTCTTGCTGTCTGCTGACATTCAAATAATGGAGGTCTATGGTGCCCGAGGCAGAAAGGTCCATAAAAGTCCACAAAAAACGTGTCAATATTCCTCCATACTGCTCGTCCAATGTATTCCAAGTGTCCTGAGTGGGTAGGGTCCATAATTTACTCGAAACGAAGTCTTTTAGAATGTTTTTAGAGCATAAACAGTAGTGTATAGGATTTCCTAAAAGCATGTTCACGAGTCTACGGAAACCGCGGCAGACCAAACCAGATGAAAGTGCGCATTCAGCGTCTGCTCTGCCGATAATGCAAGCGTAGAAGAAGAAATGTGCTGTTTACCTGTGCAAAGAAAGAAACAAAGAAAGAAAAATGTCTGAGGACTTCAGTGTTGAGGAAGAGCATGAGTTCTTTGCCGAGCTGAATGCGCACTTTCATCTGGTTTGGTCTGCCGCGGTTTCCGTAGACTCGTGAACGCGCTTTTAGGAAATCCTATAAACTACTGTTTATGCTCTAAAAGCATTCTAAATGACTTCGTTTCGAGTAAATTATGGACGCTACCCACTCAGGACACTTGGAATACATTGGACGAGCAGTATGGAGGAATATTGACACTTTTTTGTGGACTTTTATGGACCTTTCTGCCTCGGGCACCATAGACCTCCATTATTTGAATGTCAGCAGACAGCAAGAAGCCTCCCAGATCTCCAGATGCATTTGAGATATCAAAAAAGTACTCCAGAGTGTTGTTCAGCATGGGGGTGAGTAGAAAATGAAGGCTAATCATGTTTTGGGTGTACTATTCCTTTAAGTAGTATTTTCTCCATGCGATGGTTGTCTACATAGGTGGCGTCAACTGTAAGACTCAGACTCCCACTCTAGAGGTTGGTGGTCCAATACCTGTCTTTGACTTTTGAAAGTTGCGATTAAACTTAATTATTTTGGCTGATGAGACTAATTTGCATTGTTTTGCCCTAGTAAAAACATAGATTGGGTAAATTAGGTCGATTTAGCCGAAAGATTGGTTGAACACAACTTTCAACCTGATTAAACCAAAAAACATGGGAAAACTACCATGGTTGAATAAAAATGACTAACACCTTTCATTTTGCTTATCATTGCACAATTTGCACAAACACTTTCACTGTCTGCTTGAGTTTATTTCACTAAAATGGCAGGAAAACTGTGCACCTTAAATGATTGTTCTAAGAAATTTTACACTTAAAAAAAATAACAAAAGATTTTATTATACACACTGTCGTGGAAATGTCCTCCCAACGACTTAAAATTTTAAGCTAAAGTCTTGTAAAAATTCAAAGTTCTTAAAAAGCAGTAGAAAAGTCTTCAAACAATGATCAAAAATCAGGCAGAGGCAGCTGGGTCCAGGTCCAGAGTGGTTTATTGCAAAACACAAGACAACCACATGAGCTGTTCACCGGTGAGCAACTAACTTACATACAGAAACAGGCCCTCTTTTATTCACTCCTGGGGCTTGGGGGCTCCTTCCCCAAGCTCCTCCTATTTTGCATAATCTCAGGTACTTTTCCACGGGTATGTCCAATTATTTTTATCTTATAGGTGGAAAACCCTCCTCAAAACATATTTTTTATATATTTTAATTAAAAGCCTATGTTACAGGTCATGGTGACATCTCTTGCAGGTCATGATGACATATATTGCAATTAAATCAAAAACTCATCATAGTCTTAATCATCAATATGTCAAAACAAATGCTGATGAAGATTCTCAGTCATCCAGGTCATAGTCATTCCGTAAAAATTCAAAAAAATATCCACTGGACTTGGTTTTCAAGATTTGCAGACGTTTCAAAACGTCTTCAAATCTTGAAAACCAAGTCCAGTGGATATTTTTTGAATTTTTACGGAATGTCAAAACAAAGTTTTCATCCAGTGTGACTTATGATTATAACATTTCATTAAAAAAGTCAGCATAACTTTGATGCTCAAAATCTCAGTAACACATCACTTTTGTGTTGCTCAGTACCGCACAGTATCGCTTTGGATATGACAACTCAATATATCACAATTAGTTCAGCTGGGCTGTGCAACCTTGATATGACAAAATAATATATTCTTATTGTGTATGACTTCATCATTAAAAGGCCTCATTACTGCAACCTGGTAGCCTCAAAGCCTTGGACTTAGTCCAATACTTCTGTCTCCCGTCCATTACCTGTCCTTTCCTCTCCTGATCTTCATACCAAACTTCAAAGGGCTCAGCTGCAGAAAGCCTTACACACACTGCTCTAGTTTTCTCCATATTGGAGCACACACTTTTGGACTCTTTGGCCTTTATAACATAAATGTATTTATTGTAAAACATTAATTTCATTATATTCTAATCACTGGTGCAGCATATTACAATGTACTCATTCATTTGGTAAACACATTACTCAATTCAATAATTACTTTTTCTTTTTATCAAGTTGAAATGATTATCTCCTGCCCAAGGAGAACTGATTTTGTTGGCTGTAAAGCTCTCTGCTTAGTTTAGTTAATGTGTTCAGATTTTCAAGTTTTCTTATTTGAATTGGAATGTGTGTTTATTGTGATTAAGATAATAATAATAAAACCATATTTGTTCTGATTACTGCCCTCTACTGGATTGATGGAGTAGTGCAGTTTTTCTCAGACTGATTTAAATAAATGTTCCAGGTCTTTTCAGAGCAAAGAGAGCAGCAGCCTAATGAATCCTCTGGGTTCCTGTTACCAGGGTTAAACACATCCTGGAGCTTTCAGTGGAAAAGAGTCTGAAATATTAGTCTGAATCTGATAGAGGAAAGAAAGAGAAAAATAGGAGCTCTTAGAGGCGGAGCAACACTGGAGAGATAAGTTTTATTGTCACTTTACAGAAATGAAACTGAAAGGCTGAGAATAACATCAGAGCTTCAGTCCAGACTAGTTTCTCTGTCTCTGTCAGAGTTTCTTCTGTCTTCCTCATCAACCGACTCAAACAGCGGTGAGTACAGCTGATAATATTCACCAGCAGCATCAACAGCAAACTGGAAAGATGTTAATCAGCAGAAAACTGGAAAAATCATCTTATTATATTCAGAAAAACACAGATTTCAATTTAATGCTTTTAATTGTTTGGAACAAATATGAAAACTAAATGAAGACATTAGTAAAGTGGATCGTACTCTTTATTTCAACCTAAATGTAAATTTGTGGTTCAAAGGTCAGTCTTATTTAGCCTCAGTCGATGGCAGGAAGACTCCTCCCAGTTTAAAGTCCACAGAGAGACACACCCAGTCAGATTGATCCCAGTAAAACCTCTGAGTCCATGAAATGTTGGTTATTCTCATGTTTCAGAGCAAAGTCCACAGTCAGACTCTGCCAGGTCTCTGCTGTCCAGCTTCTTAGGGACAGTTGTCCCTGTTTGACCCATTTCCATCCTGCTGCTGTGACAGTCTGGCTAAAGTTAGTCCAGGAGGGTTGGAGACCTGTCCACCATCTGAACCAAAGCTGTAAACTCAGACGTGTTTAGTGTGGAGGAGAGAAACCATCTCTGTCACTGCCTCGGTCATTTCTCTGGACCCCTTGGAACAGAGAGCAGATGTTTCAGCTGGACCTCTGATGGTTTGTGGTGTTTCAGTGAGGCTCATATCATTGATGTCCAAGTCTGATGTGGTTGGAGGTGTTGGAACCAGTCAGCGTTGCCCTGTGAGGCAGACAGTCTGTGAACAAGAACTGATGTTAGGATGCATCTGGTTTCACACTGACAGTGTTTCAGAAAGCTGACGTTCTGCCTCTCTGAGAGACAACAGGTCCTGGAATAACAGCTTCTGTTGCTCCTGAGGCCTCCTCCTGTCAGGGTGATCAGATGTTCTTCTCCTTTGGTCAGCTGACTGAACTCACCTCATGTAGCCTGATCAGAACATCATGTCAGACCTTCAGATCAGGAACATCTTGCTAATCATTGATCTCTGTCTCCTGTCCTCAGAGTTCAGACATGTCTTCCAGCAGCAACCTGCGGTCTGAGGATCAGTTCCTGTGCTCCATCTGTCTGGATGTCTTCACTGATCCAGTCAGCACACCATGTGGACACAACTTCTGCAAAGCCTGCATCACTCAGCACTGGGATGGAAATGGTCTCTACAATTGTCCTCTGTGCAAAGAACGTTTCACCTCTAGACCTCAGCTGAAGGTCAACACCTTGATCTCTGAGATGGTTTCTCAGTTCAAACGTGAAGCTCAGCAGGAAGCCATCAGACGCAGCAGCTCAGAGCAACAAGCTGCCAAACCAGGAGAAGTTCCCTGTGACGTCTGCACTGGAACCAAACTGAAGGCCCTGAAGTCCTGCATGGTGTGTCTCCTCTCCTACTGTCAGACTCACCTGGAGCCTCATCTGACAGCTCCACGTCTGAAGAAACATCAGCTGATGGAGCCTGTGGAGAACCTGGAGGACAGGATGTGTCTGCAGCACGATAAACCTCTGGAGCTGTTCTGTAGGACCGACCAGACATGTGTCTGTTCGCTCTGTCCTGTTTTGGACCATAAGAACCACAAGGTTGTTCCTCTGAGAGAAGAAACTGAAGGAAAGAAGGCAGAGCTGAGGAAGACAGAGGATGAAGTTCAGAAGATGATCCAGAACAGACGAGTGAAGATTCAGGAGATCAAAGAGTCGGTGAAGATCAGTAAAGATGCTGCAGACAGAGAGAAAGCAGAAGGTGTTGAGGTCTTCACTGCTCTGAAGGAGTCTGCTGAGAGAGGCCTGAAGGAGCTCATCAAGGAGATCGAAGACAAACAGAAAACTGCAGAGAAACAGGCTGAAGACTTCATCAAAGATCTGGAACAGGAAATCTCTGAGCTGATGAAGAGGAGCTCTGAGGTGAAGCAGCTCTCCCAGTCGGAAGACCACCTCCACCTCCTCCAAAGCTTCTCCTCCCTGAAAGCTGCTCCACCCACCAAGAACTGGACAGAGGTCAGAGTCCGTCCACCATCATATGAGGGGACTGCGGGTGAGAGCTGTGGCTCAGCTGGAGGAGGAGATCAGGGAGATGATGAAGAAGATGATGATGAAGGCTGAGATGAAGAGGGTCCAGCAGTCTGCAGTGGATGTGACTCTGGATCCTGATACAGCTCATCCTTACCTCCTCCTGTCTGATGATGGAAAACAGGTGAAACATGGAGATGTTAAGAAAAAACTACCACACAATCGAGAGAGATTTTCTAGTTCTGTTAATGTTTTAGGACGTCAGAGTTTCTCTTCAGGCAGATTTTACTTTGAGGTTCAGGTTAAAGGAAAGACTAAGTGGGATTTAGGAGTGGCCAGAGAGTCCATCAACAGGAAGGGAAAGATCACACTGACTCCTGAGAATGGTTACTGGACTATTTGGTTGAGGAATAGCAATGAGTACAAAGCTCTTGCTGGTCCTCCAGTCCGTCTCAATCTCCATCCTGGTCCTGAGAAGGTGGGGGTGTTTGTGGATTATGAGGAGGGTCTGGTCTCCTTCTATGATGTAGATGCTGCAGCTCTGATCTACTCCTTTACTGGCTGCTGCTTCACTCAGAAACTCTACCCATTCTTTAGTCCCTGTAATAATGATGGAGGTAAAAACTCTGCTCCTCTGATCATCTGTCCTGTTAATCAGGCTGATGGTTGATCTGATGAAGCTCCATGAAGAATAAATCTGTTGGTGAAGAACCTCCAACCTGAGTGACTCTGTAGTGAAATCCTAATGTGTCTGATTCCTCTCTGCTATTCATGCATCATCTCCAAGCTCAGCTCCAGACCCTCAGATCTTCCATCCATCCATCACTTCCTTCATGCTTCCCTCTGAATACAGGCAATCAGTGATTACATCTGAATCAGAACAGATCAGTTAACGATTTATGTTGGTGTTTCAGAGTATAAGGCAGCAACAGGCAGCAGATGCAGAAAAAATGTCTGCTTCTTCTTCGTCTTGTGAGGTTTTATGTTGGTTGGCAAACTAGTTAAAAGTGCATTACCCTTTTTTATCTTGTTTTTGTGTGGGTGTCTGTTTAGTGTAAAAATGACAATGAATGTGATCCAATTATAGTATTGTAATGTGATGTGCTTTCTCAATAAAAATTATTAATATAAAAAAGTGCTTTACTGCCACCAACTGATGAGTTAAACAAGGAAACAGGAAACAAAACTCACCCCCAGAAAAAAAAAAAAAAAATTTTTTTCCAAACTGTTTAACTGAACTCAACATATAAATATTTAATCACATTTGTCCTCATAATTTTTAATTTATCTTTTGGTTATCGTCACTCTGCCAGTGTCTGATGGTCTTATTGTTTTTCCCATCATGCTTTTCACCATTTCCCAGTTTAAATCTTTAACTTCAAGATACTTTTCTGCAGCTTTCACTATTATTTTGATTTTGACGTTTTTCTTATCGTCTGAGCACTACACTTGATCACTTCAACTATGAAAAGAACAAAATCTTTCTTTTTTACAATCAATGAATCTTCAATTTTCTGTCTCTCCTCCAGAAGTTTTGAGTTTGCCGTGTGCTGAACTGTAGGTTTGGGTTTTTTCTGACAGGGATGGGATCCTTGCAGTTTCAGCAGAAGTTATTCCGAGCTCAAATTTCAATTTTTTTATTTCCTAAGATCTTTTACTCACTTTACAGCTGCGATAAGCAGCAGTATGTTCTCCACCACAGTTACAGCATTTGATTTTAGCTTCTTTCCCACATTCTCCATATTCCTGCTCTCCAGCACACCTTCCACATAGCTGTTTCATTTGCATACTGCTGCTATATATCCAAATGTTTGGCATTTAAAGCCGAGGATTGTAACTTTTACCATTGTAGCTCATGTAACCAATAAAAACCTTACTGGGTAATTGCTCTTCTTCAAATTTAATCAAAACATATAAGCTGTCAGATCTTTTACTTTTGCACCACTTATATTTTCTAGAATCTCTTTTTCAGAAACTTTTAGAGGAACTCCTCCAATGACTCCCCTGCTTATTTTTTTGTTCTCCACCAAACTGCACTGAACTCTTATCCCTCCATCTTGTTAATGCGTATAGATTTGCCTTGTTGAGGCTGTCTCTGCATTTTATTAACAGGTCTCCACTATACAGGATTCTGGAACTGAGGACTTCTACTAGTTTATTTATGGATTCCAATCTGCAAAAGAGTCTTTCTGATTAACCAGCTTGAATATGACTTTGTTCTCATTTTGTTTTACTGTGGAATTTCTAGATTCATGTCTTGATTGTTCTGAACTGGACGCTCCTTCAATTGATCTCTGCTTTTTCTGCTTTTTCTCATTTTTTGACACTACTCTCTTCCAGTCTTCTTCGTTTTCACTATTTCCTTCTTCCATCCCACAATAATCACTTCCTGTTTCCTCGCTACTCGCGGCCCAGGACATTTCTCCACAGTGACTGAGAAACATCGGCTTTCCTTCCTCCAACACCCAGAGCAAACGCCCTGAGGAGCGCCAGCAGTGACCGGAGGGTCCTTCTACCTTAGTCTCCCCCTCCCCTCAGGTCAAGAGTCTGGGTGTCATCCTCGACTCCTCCCTCTCCTTTCAGTCTCACATAAACAAAATTACCAGGTCTGGCCGCTATCGCTTCCCATCCAGATAGAGAGAGCTCACCGGGCTCTGGCGGCGCGTCCCTCCCCGGGAACGCGAGTGAGGTCCGTCTTGGTAAAGTTTACAAGCTTCAGAATTAAAGAAGAGATCCTGAAAAAAGCGTGGGAGAAGAAGGGATTTCTGTACGAGGGAAATCAAGTGTTTCTGGACCATGATTATGCTCCGGAGGTGCTAAAGAAACGGAGGGAATACGCAGAGGCCAAAAGAGTTTTGAGAGAGAAAAATTTAAGGTTCCAGACACCATTCCCAGCCAAAATGCGTGTGTTCTACGAGGGAGAAACGAGGGTCTACAACTCAGCAGAGGAGGCGACTAGGGATATGGCAGAGAGGGGACTTCCTGTGTCAGTGATAAAACCAACGGAGGGCAGCCTGGAGAAGATCAGACGCCTGATACGGAAGACCAGCGGAGCCCAGAAGGGATCAACAACTAAAGACGAGTTGCCTGGATACAAAAAACGGTTACAGTCTTTTAGGAGAGGTCAGTATTAGGAATGAACATCTGTAAGGTAAAAGTGGTGTTACTCCGTTTCATGGCTGGGAATATTGATCCAAGTTTTAAAAAAGTAAAAAAAAAAAAAAACAGTTCAAAGATTTTTGATGAAAAACTTTGATTCTCGTGTTTGAGTTAAAAGGATGAACCAGGATGAATACAATTCGGGCTCCTCTTTTTTCCTGACTGTTCGAGGTAATTTTCCCTGTTATAAATAAATGCTCAGGGCATTCCCACCAGTTACGTATTTTTTTTTTATATTTGTTTGAGCACTATTGTTTGGTTTTTGATCTATGGAAAACACATGGAAAAAAATTGCTCCAACATCAAGGGCCCTCCACCTCTGGAAGGGAGAGGCCATCCCTATGATCAGACTTACCATCGTATCTCAAAAAGGGTCAAAACAAGGACCCCATATGAGGAGGTTATTTTGTTTTTGTTATTCACTAGTTCATTAGTGAAAGTTGTTATGTTTGTTTATGTGTTCAACCCAATTTTGGGAGAGCAGTGGCACGAAGGTTCTCAGAAGAGTGGGGATAGCAGAGAGAAACAAGGAAATGAATACCAAGAAAAAGTTAACAAAACTAGTGTCATTTAATGTGAATGGTCTGCTCAACCCAATAAAAAGGTCAAAAGTGTTGGGGAAGTTGAAAAAGGAAGGTGTGGGGGTGGCAATGCTACAAGAGACCCACCTGACGGACAAAGAACATGCCAAGCTTCAGAGACAAGGCTTTAATCAAGTATTTCATTCATCATATAAAAGTGGACATAGGAGAGGAGTAGCCATCCTCATCTCAGGTGGAACCCGATTTGAGAGGTCCTCAGAAATTATAGATAAAGATGGGAGGTTTGTATTGGTTAAGGGTAGACTGGAAGGTGAGCTGGCCACCATCCTGAATATATATGTGTGAGACCCCCACAAAGAGTGAAATAGTTTTTATTTTACTTGAAAATGAAAATGCAAGTTAAAAGTATTTTAATGTACTGTAATGGTTATTCAGCCAAATAATATCAGTAGAAATCCGCTGTAGATCGCTAGGATGAGAAACGGAACCTTTCTGTCATAGTCCGTGTTTCCAGGTGCTCACTCCCCTCAGAGGAGTTTTGGGAACGAAAGAGAATGGTTCGGTATTCTTGATCCTGTGATCATTCACTTTGTTTTTCAGAGCCCAAAGCCAGCGAGACACTGAAGACTCATCTTCTTTTTTTCAATATTGTGACGTGGTACCCGGCCCAGCTTGGGACCCGTTACATATGCACCCCCTGGATCTAACTGGGCATTTTATAGAAAGATGTTGGACCTATTGGTGATAGAGGGAGAGGGAATTATAATATGTGGTGGAGATTTAAATTTAAGGCTGAACCCACAACTTGATTGTTCAGATCGAGGGTGGAAAAAATCTATAATCGGTAAAAAGATTAGGAAATTAATGGTAGAGGTCGGTATAATGGATGTTTGGAGAGAACTAAATCCTAAAGGAAGAGATTACACTTACTTCTCCTCACCTCACTCTGTTTATTCTAGACTTGTTTATTTTCTAATGTCTAATAAGGATAGACACAGGGTGGAAAAATGTGATATTGGAATAAGGGATATATCGAATCACAGCCCAGTATATCTGACGTTGGAAATATCTCAGGAAGTAAGGTCAACCCTCTGGAGGATCAATGCAGGCATACTACAGGGGAATACATTGGAGGAATTTAAGGAAGAAATAAATACTTATGTGAATGAGAATGATAACGGTGAGGTCTCTCCTACTGTACTGTGGGATGCATGTAAAGCAGTTATCCGAGGGAAGTTAATCGCCAAATCTGCGTATTTAAAAAAGCTAAAACAAGGAAAACTAACTCAACTGAAATCAGAGCTAGAGAGGTTAGAAAAGGAACATAAAAATAATTTTGATGACGGGAAAAATAAAGAAATTAAAATAATTAAGACTGAGATAAATGGCATCTTAGATGAAGAGATTAAAAAAAATGTTATATACAAAACAAAGGTTTTATGAAGGCGGAAGTAAATCAGTTAAGTATCTCGCGTATAGAATGAGAAAGCAGGAGGCTAATAGTAATATCAAAGGAATAAGGGACCCGGCATCAAATCTTGTAAAATATAAGACAGAAGAGAGTGTTTTGAAAAATATTACAAAAAATTATATTCGCAAAGACAGATTAAAAATGAAGACCAAATCCAAACATTGTTAGGGAAATTAAAGTTACCTAGGATAACAGAGGAGCAAAATCGAATGTTGACAAGGGAAATTACAGAAGAAGAATTAAACTCAGAAATCTCAAGATTGAAGACTTAGACTTAGACTTCTTTATTTGTCATTTTGTATGCACAGAGTGCATACAGAACGAAATTGCGTTGCATACAGCTTATGAACATTGCATTGATATTTCAAATGAGATGAATACCTTTCCGGATTGTTATACAAAAATTGCAGCAGTGGTCAAAGTGAGACCAATAAAGCTCCTGGAACGGATGGATACACTTCGGAATTTTATAAATTACTTAGGAAACCACTGATCCCACTGTTAAAAAATACTTTTAATTGGGTATTGAAGAGTGGGGAGGTGTTGTTAAGGAAGAAAATATTCTAAAATAGTTAACTTTGGAAAAAGGTTGGCTTCTCTCTTCCTTTCCCAGGTTCCTCTCGGCGAGCTGCGTGTGGCCACAAGGAAAACCAGCATTGCGTGTTGACGTCACAGAATTACAGAGTTTAATCCAATATAAGACAATGCACAAACTTACGCCAGAAACTGCAGAACAACGGAGACATACATTCAGTTGCCTGACATAAATGGAGAGAAGGAAAGAAAGCAAAGACGTACAAAGACATCTTTGGAGAGTTACAAGAGCAAATCTGATTTGTTACTTCTATGTAGAAAGCTTTATCCTCTTGTATTTAATTTATTCAAATAAGGCTGGCTTTTGCTCCTCCAACCAGGAGCTATCTCTGACACTCAGAAAACGTAGAGCTTCCCCTAATTTACGGCAAACATCTGGGGTCATTTGCTTCTTTGTTTTAACAAGAAAAAGCGGAAAGCTTGTCTTGGCATCTACAATTCTTAGGGTCATCTGGCTAAGATAAGCTTTCACAGACAGCTGTGGAATGCAGGGGCCTCACCATAAATTCTCATGAACAAACTTAAATTCAGTCCTTTGGTTCAAGGAAAGGTTATCTTCACAAACTTGTTCAAAATTAAGAAATATGTTCAAAATGAGAGTGCTCAACATACCTTTTACACATGCCATAAGATTAACTGTATTAAAAACTAAAAATAATAATTTTTCTTCAACAGTACCGATCTCCTGGAAAGAAGCTTATATATCATTTATTCCTAAGGACGGAAAAGATAAACTGGAATGTGCCAACTATAGACCAATTAGTGTGTTAAATTTAGATTATAGGTTATTCACTGCTGTAATGGCTAGACGACTGGAAAAGATCTTGCCAGACATAATAAATCTAGACCAAACAGGCTTCATAAAACAGAGACAAACACAAGATAATGTTAGACACACATTACTAGTGATAGAAAATATAATTAAAATGAAAACTGAAGCAGTTATATTGGGTTTGGATGCAGAAAAGGCTTTTGACTCCTTCAGGTGGGTCTTTCTGTTTACGGTAATAAAGAAACTTGGTTTCAGTGAAATTTTTATCAAGACTATACAATCGTTATACCACCAACCCACAGCTAGGATAAAAATTAATGGGAGTTTATCTAGCCACTTCATGTTAGAACGAGGTTGTCGCCAAGGCTGCTCCATTAGTCCACTCTTATTTGCAATATATTTGGAACCTCTAAGCCAATGGATAAAACAGGATAGAAATATAAAGGGTATACATATGGAAGGGGGGGAACAAAACATAGCTTTGTTTGCGGATGATGTACTAATGTACCTCTCTCAGCCAGACAGCTCGCTCCCAGCCCTAAAAAAGATCTTGGACGAGTTTGGCTTCTTGTCGGGCTACAAACTTAATGTAAAGAAAACCCAGGTTCTATGTTGGAACTACACTCCGGACGAAGTGATCAAAAAGAATTGTAACTGGGACTGGTCATCAAAGTCTCTGAGATATTTGGGAGTAGAACTGCCCCGTAACCTATCTGACTTAAAAAGTTGTAACTACAACCCCCTAATTACCAAAATAAAATCAGACATGGGGAAATGGAGTTTAATCCCATTTACAAGCTTTTCCTCCAGAATAGAAATGATTAAGACAAATGTGTTACCAAGATTAGTGTTTCTTTTTACCACTCTTCCAGTTGGGGTGACAGATAAAGAGTTTATAGAATGGGATAAATTAATTTCGAGATTCATTTGGCAAGGGAAAAGACCAAGGGTTAAATTTAGAACATTACAGCTGGCCAAGGATTGCGGGGGTTTAGCCCTTCCTTGTCTAAAAAGTTATTACCAGACGACAGCTAAAACCTCTCCTAAATATATGTGATCCTCAATATAAATCAAAGTGGAAAGAAATAGAATGTGCTATGTCACCCAAAATACCTCTACAAGCCATAATTAACGACAGCAAATTGAAACAACAATTAGAGAAGGGTATGAATCCATGGACAGAACTGTCAATTAGTACATGGCATGAAATGATATCAAAGCACAGCTTGACAGAGCAGACTAGTCTATTAAGATGGATAGCCCATGATTCAGATTTTAAACCGAACACAATGGACAAAACATTTGGAGAGTGGGCGAGGGGTCCGAAAACATATTGGGAACTGATTGAAAAAGGTAAAGTAATAAGCTTCGAAGATATAAAGAGAAAATTTGGCTTTGAAAATAAAAACCTCTTTAGGTATTTGCAAGTAAGGCATGTTATTGAGGAAATTTAAAAAAAGATAAGCTTTGAAGAATTGGAAACAGGGATAATTCAGATGTTTATCAGAGCATATGAATCAAATTTGGGCAAAAAAGTAATATCAAAATTATATTCAGGAGTGGAGAACCTGAAAGGAAGAAATACGTTATATATAAAAGAACGATGGGAAAAAGAGACGGGAGGGAGGTGGACGGTGGAGACATGGGAGGAGATATTTAGGCAAAAACATCATGTTCCCCCTCGTGGAGAGAATTTGGCTGGAAGTGCATTGTAAGATATTTCTTTTCTCCAGCGCAAAAGAAAAATCAAGATACTAGATGTTGGAGAGGCTGTGGAGAATAAAGAGCCAATCACTTTCATATATTTTGGGGTTGTGTTAGTATTGATATATACTGGCAGGACCTAAAGGAATGTATGGAGAAGGTCCTGAAAGTGAAACTTCCTCCAACATTCGACACTTTATTCATGGGAAGAGGGATTGATAAGCTGACAACCTCAGAGGACAAATATATTTTCAGGATCATGTTGGTAGCCAGTAAGAAAGCTATAACTAGGAAGTGGCTGAAAACAGAGGCTCCAACAAGGAATGATTGGGTTGAAGTAATGCATGATATTTATATAATGGAAAGGCTAACTTTTTCCTTGAGATTAGAATCTGGCAAGTTCAAGAAAAATTGGGAAAACTGGGTGAAATTCATATCACCAGTGAGATCAGATTTTGTTGTATGATAAAATTAGGGCTGAGAACCTCCTATTGCCACACAGTTAATGTTGTATAGTTTTAGTTTCTTTTATCTGTTTTTTTTTGTTGTTTTTTTTTTTGTTAAAGAAAAAAAGTGTATTTCTATTAGAGTTGACACTTGTAGATATGAATAAGGAGGAAAGGAAGTGTTCTTTCTTTCTCACATGAAGGCACGCGTGTTAGGATAAAATGGTAAGATTACCAAGAATATAATTGTCATCTAATTCATCCATGGACTTGTTGTGAATTTAACTTGGTTATGTTAAGTCTATGTCGGAAATGGATGTGTTGAATGTTTAAGATCTTTGAAATGCACTCAATAAAAATTTTATTAAAAAAAAAAAAAAAAAGAATTTGTTTGAGCCCAGGACTGCAACTTGATGCATGCTGAGCAGTCGAGAGAGGTCTGGCTGCAAAACCGCAGTCTGTTTGTCTACAGTAAAACTGAAACGAGCAGAGCATCGACCTGACTCTGTGTTGAATCTAAAGCAATGCAAATAAGAAATAACAAAAACTACGCTAACTACGATAAGTTAAACGGTTTTATGAAGCCAAGCATACTCGTTTGTGACCTCGTGCGTTTGTTTACCACCTCCAAACAATTAAACCTGTACAGTATTTCAACACACTGTAACATTCAGTAACCGAACGTGCTTTACATATAACGCTACAGCGATACATTGCTGACAAGCATATGAAAGCCAGACATCTTTTGCTTCGCGGTAAAAGTAAGAAATTAACTTACCATTGTTGCGGAGTCTCGCGTGTTCAACAACCTTCTTCTTCGTCTAACAGGTGATGTCGGTTGGGGGGAGGTGGGCGTGGCTAAATTTGTTTATTTCCGTCCCTACGGTGGAGGTGGCCTGTGACAGGCGCCTGCACCGGAACTGGTCTGACAGCTGCGGTGCTGCAGCCAGACCGTCTTGATAAATAGTGGAGTTTCAATGCTGTTGTCAGAGATGGCTTTGATCAACGCGCAAGTCAGTGAGCTGATTGGATACCGAGATACCGGTGATGGAATGACGTTGCATGAACCCCCCTCCCTCCCGAATGAACGGATGATCCACGGACCTTTATTTATTCAGTTATTTGTTTTGCCAAAAAGATTAATTATAATCATTTTTCATTAAATAATAGAGATGCAGATAAATAGAAATAAACAGTTCTCAGATAAGATCGCAGGGTGTATCTATAACTGCGCCCATACAGTATGCAACAATTTTCATGAAATAAGATAATTCAGTCACTATGTTAAATTAATTCATTAACTTTATTTTAATCAAAAACATCCTAAAATAGCACAATATCACACCAAGATCCCCAATAAACCTGCTTTAAAGACAGCATCTTAACAGCCTGGATTAAGGAGAAAAAAAAAAGTTCCCAAGTGCCACCTGGTGGTTGTCCGGGTACATTGCAGTTCTTTTTTAAATAAAAAAACTGGCCTCAGGAAATACATCGTGATTCACGCAGGAATCACGCAGGAAACCGTCCATTTCCAACTAGTACCCACTGTACCCTCGGTCTTAAAAAAGACTTACCCTCTGCCTATTTAAGGCCTACTTTTGTCAGTCTCTTGACTGTCTAGTTAATGTTATAACAATATTTTATATATTTTCTTTTTTACCTTTAAAGGAGTTTGTTAGTTTTCTTCCTCTCTCAGTCTCCTGAAGTTATTGTCCTCCTGTCGAGATCGATCCACTCTGTGGAGCATCAGAAGAGTCCTCCTTCTCTGAAATGGCCTATCTGAGGTAGAGAAAAAACCCATATGGTTTTGGTGATCAGCCCTTCTTCTAGAATCCACTGAGCAGACAGATCAGCGAAGGATCCTGTTCGTGATGCCAAATTGTAGAGTAAAAATGAGCACTGAGAGTTGATATGCAAGGAAGACACGTTTTATTTTACTCTGCAGAGGAGACCAGCTGAATACAGCTGAGTGCAATTCTGAAGCATTCAGAAATACACCTCTACATTTAAAATAATCCACAGCATATACACACATGGAATCTTCCCAAGAGAAACACTTTAGTTCATCAAAGGACATAAATTTGCTCAGATAAACATTTCAGACAACTGTTTTCTGTTCACACCAGAAACAGGACAGGAGACTGATAAGGGCATAAATTTTAACCATAGTATGAAGGAGGCTTTGTGAACTCTTTATTTCTAATGACCTTCCCCTCACCCTTATCTAGAGTAGGGAGGGGAGGCACCTGCTTTCTGTCCCCCTAAACAGTACAGCATAGTGAATGGTACAGGATTTCTCTATCATTACTTCTGTTCAAACATTTCATCACACAAAATAGGTCAAGGAAAAACCTTGATTCAACATCTCTCATTCATTTACATGCCTTCCCTACATACATCCATACTGCTCTGTTGATGCTGTTTTGCTAAAACGACTTCAGGTGCTGTTGTTTAATGCATTTTTAATCATTTACCAATTTGAAGCTGAATGTATTAATTTTATGTTGATTAATTGCATATCTGCTGCTATTTCAACGGACATTAGTGAATGTATTAACATCTGGCATATTTTGGACAATCTCAGAAGCCAGTTAAACGGACCCTCAGGGTTTTATTTTTTTTTATTCTTTTATTTTGTTTTCTTTAAACTAGTCATTTAATCTACCTTGTGTTTATTTTCTAATAGCGTGTAGTGTTTGCATAGATGTTAGATTTTCTATAATCCTGAATAATTAGAATAAAAACATCATTGTTTAACTTGTAGTGGTTCTGTGTTTTCATATAGCGGACGATTTATCACTCAGGTCAGATCCACCCTCCTTTTTGGTAATAATGCGAATAAACAGAAATAAAACGTTCTTTATTGATAATTAATAGCTCTGCTGATAACCTAGCCTGGGTCATTAGATTGGTGTGGATACCTGGATTTTAACAACCGGTCCAGGAACCCTCCAGAGGTGAAACCACAATCCCTGGTAAGTAAGTAAATTAAAGCTACAATTATTCAACTAAGAACACTAAATTGATTTCACCTCCGATTTTGAATAGGTTAATTAACTAACTATAACTCCAGTTCTAGTTAATCATTTATTCATTATCTGCAGGATATTATTTTCAACAACAGCAGGAACTACATCCTGTTATCTATATCCTCTGTCACTTTCATCATTATTGTTATCATAATGTTATCATTATTAAATAGTATTATTATTATCATTATTTCCAACTGAGTCATTGGAACACCGTATAATTATTAACAAATAATTATGTATGTAAATAAATGTATGTAAATACGTTTGCATATTTATTCCAGATCAGCTTAAGAGACATTTACTTATAAATGAATTTTCAATCATGTAAAAGCAAATTCAAACAGCCTAATTTATTTTTATACAAATTATTTTTGCTTTACACATATAGATTTATTTACCCTTAAAGTTTGATCTAAATATAAAAGAATTAAAGTTAACAAATTAAACTTTAGCATTTAGCATTTAAATAATGACACAGGTCCTTGATTATTTGAAGAAATGCCCAATTATTGTTAAACAAACTAAATCTGTTCATTTGATTTAAGTTTTTTTTTATCTGTTTCATTAAACTTTATTTGTTGTGATATTTGAACCTTATATCAATCCCCTTTATTCCCAATTTGAACAGCTGTGCATTAACACATTTAACTCCTGCTTTGTTTTGAAAACAGGTTCGGGGGAAGAATGAGCCACAGTTTAACCTTAATTATTATCTTATTTCTATTTTCCCAAGACAAAAATAACTAAATTATCATTTCACAAACGGACAACATACAATAGTTAGAGTGGATCCACAACTACAGACAACATATAAGACAAACAGATAGAGACAAACAAAACACAAACAAATGGCCATAATACTGTATAAATGATTAACCTTTGTAATTATTGCATGCAAACCTTCATAGATGTGTGTGTGTCAGGCCCTTTTCTCTCTCAGGGGGGGGGGAATCCTTAGCCTGCCCATCTTTAACGAACCTCCTGTAACTGGGTCAATGGTAAAGTGGACGCTTTTCAGTCTATTTATACGCAGGTACTTTAACTCTAGACAATCAACAGCGAACCAGTTACTATTCTGCTGTAAGCCAGCCTGGGATAATAGGGAGATCTCTCTGAAGACCTCGTCACCTCTGACCTAAGAATCAGAACATCTTATGGCGCATTCTGCTGCTGTCCCTCAAAGTTAAACTTTAAAGCGCCCCCTCTACCTGTGGGGGGTCTTTTTGGGTTCTCAGGTAAAAAATCCTAATCGGCTTTTATGTCCCAGTCCAGGTAGAAAGCATTATCAACCATTTATATCTTTATGCCAGGTGCTGTTTCAGTCCTATTTCTGATAGTTAGGATTTCTTTTGTTTTTTATCATCCTACATTTAAATTCATTAAGTAGGTTTTAGGTTTCATTCTCTTTTATACATAATTGTTTTAGGTATTTTGGTTGCATTTTTTCCAAACTACATCCCATATATTTGGTAAACTGTAAGATTTATGTATTTTAAACACTTAAGGGATGAAAATCGCTGATTTCATTGTTCATATGTTTTAAGTTATATACATTTATATTAATATTTTTGGAGGAAAGGAAAATAAAATTCACTCAGTTTTATCATTTAGTGAAATCTAATTCGGATTAAAGCGACACATAACTTTAGATTTTATCCTATTGGATTATATTATTCATTCTTTTTCCTCTATAAGTTGCTGTTTTGTTTACATTTTCATAAGTCAGAGCAACCATCACCTTTTCTCTGTCTTAGTCAGAACCTCAGACATTCATGGCACAGAGACAAAGCAACATACCACAAAATCATGAAGAGATGAAGCTAATCTCTCCGAGTGGCTGCTGTGGAAATAGAGAATTTGGTTTGTGACTAAAACCTGTGCGCATCTTACTGTGTCAGACCATGTTTGGACCCTTTTCTCTCTCTGGATTTGCCTCAGTTTTTCATCTCCAGGTCCTTCCATAACATTATGGAACATGGTTGCTGCTGAGTTTTTTCTTTTAAAAAGATAATATTTAGTTTAGATATTTAAGGTTGGTTCTAATTTGATCAGAAATTATTTTACTGACTCTAAAACAATCATCTTGTAGTGAAAGCCAGCCAGGCCGTATATTATCACCCTCATTTTCCCATAGATAGAAGTCATGTCAAGGAAGTCAGTGTGTCAGCAGCATTTTCTTCATTGCAAGATGCAGAAAGGAATCTAACAAGAGAGTGTTATTAAGCTTTTCTTGCATAGTTGGTCTATGGTCTATGAAAATGGAAAATAAAATATATGGTTGATCACATTACCCTTTACTGACTGCTGCCTCCAGGCAGTTTCAGTCCTGGAGCTCCCCCACCTCAGTTCAAAAAGGTTAGCCACTTCTCAAACAAAAACAAATAATTCAATAATTAAAAAATAATTTAGCACCGGAGAGAAGGAAAGCCTTATTTTTGGTGCACCTCCTCCTTGTATCCCCACAAAAAAAGATGTCCCCTGTGTCTCTGTCCTAATGGTTCTTGCACACACACACATTGGGGAGCAAGTTGCAGCTCAGGTGAGTTATTAGGGTCAGGGGTTCAGAGCAGATGGAAATCCTTTTGTCTTGTTTTCCCCATATTTTAACTCATCATTTCCATCCAGTTGCTGTGACTGTGTGTGCGTTTGGGGGGTGGGGGGAGATTGAGGCTTGTAGCAGGCTGTCTTTCTCCAGCGGGCTGATGGGAGGGGGGGCAACTCTTTCAGGTCTGAATTCCACAAGGAGCAGCTCCGTACAGGGAGTCCATGTTTAAAGGCAGGGAGTAAAAAAAAAAACAATGGTTAGTTTAAGAAAGAGTTTCAATGTTTCAAATGAATAAAAAAAAAAAATAATAATAATAAAAATAAAGTTGTTCATCTTTACCAGATAAAGAAGTCTTTTTCAGGAAGGAAATGTCGTCTCGTCAGTCGCCCCACTTTATCCTTCAGTCACTTTAAGTCAAATTTCCCTCTCGTCACATACTTTACTCATCACCATATCATTACTCTTCTCATCAGCATACTTTTGTCTTTTTCTCAACTTACTTTTCTCAATTTAATTTAGTTTTTTTGTAATTTCATTTTATTTTAGGTTAATTCCTCCATTTTACAAGTTTTAAATCACCTTATTTTATGCCCTACTTACTTTAAAAAATAAATAATTTAATAGTTTTTAGCTATGAGTTATTTATTTCCTGTAAGAGTTTAGAGTTTTGTTTCTTTAAAAGTACCATTGAAATTAAAATGCATTATTATTAATTAGCATAGTGTAATTTTAATATATAACACAGTGTAAATATGTTTAGTATCAGGTTTAAACACTGCCTTTTTTTAATTCTTATTTTAACTCATTTCCCTCTGGAGCTGAGAGTTTCTTTGAACTCTCCTCTCATCCATCCATCATTTTAAACTCTTTTTTTTCTTTTTTCTTGTTTTTTTTTTTGTTGATTTTTTTTAATCTGTAAATCTTCTTACCTTACCTTCTTTTTAGCCTCTAACTTCTCATCATATTGGTTTATCTTATCTTCAACATTTTTATATTGCAACATTAAATAAAAATTTTCTTCTTCGGGAGTTGACAATTCCGTGGAACCTTGCCTTTGTTCTACTGCCCTAGAACTGCAAAATCTGTCCCATTATCTACAGGTAATTTACCGGTTTCCAATATGCACACCAATCCTCTGGTGCCAACCTGGATAACTGGGGGGATCTCACTCTAGATTACCGACATCTCAGTAAAATTAAGTACCTTCTGGTGGCACCTACAACCTTCCTCTCTCTCTTAGAGAGAGCATCACGTTCCTATGCGAGGTCTTTGTTGGGATCCGGAGGTTTGCCCACCAGAGGGCGCCGAGGATCCCTTCCTGAGGGCTTCTGCTGTCTGTTGGGATCCAGAGGCTTGCCCACCAGAGGGCGCCAAAGATCCCTTACTGAGGGCTTGTGCTCACCTGCAACACCTGTCTTTTATCTCCTCATCAGCCTTGGGCCTACTTAAGGAGGAGGAGACTAACACTCCAACGCCAGAGTGTTTGCCAGTTACGGTGGAACCTGCCTGTTAACCTGAAACTCTGGAGAGTTTCTCTGCCGGTGACCTGTCTGCCTGCTCTCTGTTGAACTCTGGAGGGCTTCCTCCGTCAGCATCTGCCTGCCCGCTCTCAGAAGATAACTAGGAGAGAGACTCTGTCCGTGATCAGCCTGCAAGCATACAGTAAGCTCTGCTTCTGCCTCAGACCAAGCTCTCAAGAGAGAGAACCAAACCTGGAGTCAGCCAGCTTGCAATCAGACTGCCTCTGCCCAGCTCTCAGTTCTCCTCCTGCCTGCACTCAGCTCAACCTCTGCTAGCCCTCAACCCTCGGTCTGCCAACCTGCTCTGGATCCACAAGGTCTTCCCCCTCTCTGCAGCTCTGCACATCTCTTGATCAGTCTCCCTACTCCTGGACCTGTTTATTATTTTACATTTCTTTAATAAACCTTTTGAACTTTTCTCCTGCCTCCGAGTGTTCTGCATATGGGCTAGATTCCATAACCCATCATGACAGTCTTTTGGTCCACAGGTGGAAAAAAAAACCTGAATTGCCTTCCTGCTCCCCAAAAAGAAAACTTATCTTTTATTTTGTATGTATATTCTTTAGTATTATACTAATGGTAATGCTTTTGAAATGATTAATCTTTCATTTAGTCAGATTTTTATTTTATTTTTGTTAGATTACATTTATTTATTTGATTATTTTAATGGAGAAGAGAACTTTGAGCTAATTTTCCAGTATTTGATTTATAATCTTTAAATCTGTTAACAACCTGTTTGTTTTGCAATTTAGTTTTTGAAATTTAATTTAAACTGTGCCGACAAAAGATTAATCTCACCGTGTCAAAAAGATGGTTCGTTTTGATCCTCCTGCTGACCTCCAGGGACGTCAATGCCAGAAGTCCTCACTTCCTTAACCTGCTAAACGGGGTATTGAGGCTGAAGACTGCTTCCTCCAGGTGGTACCTGACACTTCTGACAATTGCTGTCCTCAAAAAAAAAATCAGTTAAAGAGAATCCTGTAGACAACACCAAATTGACATGGGAAAAAGTATTTAACTATTCACCCTAGTTAAATAAACAGAGATCGATGGATTTCACTCAGTCGGCACATTTATTCATATCTTTGCAAAGAGGGAACAGTTCATCATACAGCCCTTATGGCAAAGCATTCTGCCCTGTTGTGCTAGAGCAGCGTTCGTCCCCCATTACTTACAACAATGGAAAGTAGTCAGAGTCAAAACAAATCACACACACTTTGGTTAAACAGGAATATGTTATGAATAAACCTTGAGAAAGAACCTGATTTGTTATGGGAAGAAGCTATGTCTGGTCTACAAACATCATCCTGCAGAGAAAGGTTTGGCCTGGAGAGAGAAACAGACTGAGTGAAAACTTTTATAGAGAGTTAATAGGATAATTAGTATATAATAGTAGAGAAATAAAAGTTTTCCGACAACACAACTTCCAAACTGATTAAAACCAAAAAACGTGGAAAAACTATCATGTTTGAATAAAAATGACTAACACCTTTCATTTTGCTTATCATTGCCCAAATTGCACAAACACTTTCACTGTCTGCTTGGGTTTATTTCACTAAAAAGGGTAGAAAAACTGTGCACCTTAAATGATTTTTCTAAGAAATTTTACACTTAAAAAAAATTACAAAAGATTTTATGATACACACCAACCATTAACCATTTCAAAGGGACTTAAAAGGGGAAAAAAGAAAAACAATAGCAAAAAAATCACAGATTTTATTACAAACTGTAGTTCTGCACCCCACCAGTAGGTGGTGACATGTTCCCATGGAGCCTCATGAACTGTTGGGATCATTGAAGCAATTTGGCGAAACGGTTAAATGCCTCATGAGGCTTCATCTCACCATCACAAGTTGTGACATTAGCAGAGTCCAAAGATATGAAAAAATTAAAGAGAGAATAGTAAACTTACAGGAGCTTGAGTGAACTAGAAGCACGCAGTAGAGCTGAAGATTTGAAAATGGGGTCATCAGGAATGTAGTTGACCTTTTAGTTGCCTGATTTTATTGCTTTTTATAAATATCTGACAGTGGGGACAAATATCTGGGACACATTTTGAGCAATCACAAAATAATAGTAAATATTCAAAACTCACTGTTTGTAGTTTTAAATACGTATTACAATGCACTCAACAGTACACATATTACTCAATTCAACTATTACTTTTTCTTTTTTAATCAAGTTGAAATGATTATCTCCTGCCCAAGGACGACTGATTTTGCAGGCTATAAAACTCTCTGCTTAGTTTAGTTAATGTGTTCATATTCAAGTTTTCTTATTTGAATTGGAATGTGTGTTTACTTTGACTAAGATAATAATAATAATAAGACCAGTTTTTTTTCTTATTACTGCCCCCTACTTGACTGACGGAGTAGTGCTGTTTTTCTCAGACTGATTTCAATAAATGTTCCAGGTCCTTTCAGAGCAAAGAGAGCAGCAGCCTGATGAATCCTCTGGGTTCCTATTACCAGAGTTAAACACATCCTGGAGCTTTGAGTGGAAAAGGGTCTGAAATATTAGTCTGAATCTGATGGAGGAAAGAAAGAGAAAAATAGGAGCAGTTGGAGGAGGAGCAACGCTGGAAAAACCAGTTTTAGTGTCACTTTACAGAAATGAAACATAAAGGGTGAGAATAACATCAGAGCTTCAGTCCAGACTAGTTTCTCCGTCTCTGTCAGAGTTTCTTCGGTCTTCCTCATCAACCGACTCAAACAGCGGTGAGTACAGCTGATAATATTCACTGTGTTTCTAACAGCAGCATCAGCAGCAAACTGGAAAGATGTTAATCAGCAGAAAACTGGGAAAATCATCTTATTATATTCAGAAAAACACATATTTCAATTTAAAGCTTTTAATTGTTTGGAATAAATATGAAAACTAAATGAAGACATTGGTAAAGTGGATCGTACACTTTAATTCAACCTAAATGTAAATTTGTGGTTCAAAGGTCAATCTTATTTAGCCTCAGTCGATGACAGGAAGACTCCTCCTGTTGGGATCTGGAGATGTACCACCTTTCTCCAGCAGAGTGCGCTGTGGGTCTCCTGGGCTGGAGCCCCCCAGCACACCTGACGTTCATCAACCCATCAGGAGACCTGCCTTCATAAGCAGCAACCAGACCTTCCTTCGACGCCGCAGTGTTGACCTAGTTTGGTTAGCAAACCTGAGCCTCTGTTACCTGAAAGAATCTTTGTTATCTCAAGAGAGAAACCCAATTCTAATCTGCCTCTGTCTTTGCTCATAGGAAACCTGTCTCAAGTCTGAAGCTCTTGATGAGCTTAACCTGCCTGCCAGCCCTGGTGAGCCAAACCTGAAGATTCCAATCTGGATATCTCCTGCTGCTCTCAGAGAAGAGCTGGAAACTCTGATCAAGGTCTGCCATTCAAAGTCAGAAGCTAGACGCTGCTGCTGCTTGTGCACTCTGCTGAACCAACAGTCTCTGGACCCAACGGTTCCCTCTCTCACAAGCAAAGCCTGGACTTCTTCAAGGTAGACTCTGAATTATCTAAAGACTCAATTAATCATCTGACTGCCTGGCTAATCAAACTGTCCGTCTCTGCAGACATCAGTGAACCCAACCCGGACCAGTACCAGAACCTGTACATGTCTTTTGTGAAAACCTTTTTCAATAAACTCTGTTAAACTTTTACTCAGCCTCCGCTTGTGTTCTGCATGTGGGTTTAGCTTTAAACCAATCCTGACAGAACACTGCGGCCAAATACAAGACCCAGCGGAGCACCTCCAGGGGAGGCTTGAGGAACTAGAAACCCAAACCCATGGTCAAGCCAGAACCCTATGTGAGTTGAATGCTTTTATCGAACATCATAACCAGACCTTACAGACTTTTGCTGGCTATTTTAGAAATGCTAACGCTACGCCAGCAGTACTTCCTGTTCCGGAACCACTTCCGCCTCTAAGGTCACCGACAGTGACGTCATTTCCGGAATTCCGTCCGAGTCCTCCTGAACGATTTTCGGGTAATCAAAAGGATTGTAGAGGATTTTTGTTTCAGTGTCGTTTGCTTTTTGAGCATTCCCCTGGTAGTTTCCCGAATGATAGGAAGAAAATCTCCTTCATTCTCTCCCAACTTACTGGTCGCGCCCTTGAATGGGCGGAGGCAAGGTTCTCTTCTGAGTCCAGTTTTTTATGTACGTTTTCTGAGTTTATATCTGAGTTTTCCCAAGTTTTCAATCACGACTCAGACAAAACAATTGATCCCCGAGCTCTGCTAAGTTTGAAACAGGGAAATGCAACAGTGGCTGAGTTCTCCATTGACTTCCGGGTTAAAGCTGCAGCCTCAGGCTGGAACGAGTGTGCACTTAAGAGTGCTTATTTCAAGGCTTTAAATGAAAACATCAAAGACGAACTCGCCACAATCGACGAACCAGCCAGTCTGGAGGAATTAATCCGATTAACTATCAGACTGGATAATAGACTTCAATCTAGAAATCTCTCTAAACACGGAGGACCAAGTTTTTCTGTTTCTGCTCCTGCATTTAATAATGCTTCTGTTTTTTCTGGAACCAGAACCCAGTTCCAAGCCAAAGTCTAAGAGTCAGACTTTTTCTGTGCCTGTCCAAGTCTCTCACGCAGATGGATTGGAGGTCGAACCCATGCAAATTGGACACACAAGGTTATCCCCCGAAGAAAGACAACAGAGATTTAGAAGAAAACTTTGTCTGTACTGCGGTGAGATCGGCCATTTCATTTCTTCATGCCCGCCTAAATCAAAAAGCCAGGGCCCGTCAGTGGAATTGAGGAGTCTGACGGGCCATCCAAAAACTGAAAAAACTCCTCATTTATTGTTGCCTGCAACCCTCTTTTTCTCTAACCAGAATCTCACATTATCAGCATTCATCGACTCTGGGTGTGAGAGAAATCTCATTGATTCTGAACTGGTCCAGCAGTTAAGGATTGAGACTGTTCCCTTAACTAAGCCTCTCAGAGTATCAGCAATTGATGGAAAGAAGCTTCACCAAGTTACTCATCAGATCCAACCTTTAGAACTTCTTATCTCAGGAAACAACTGTGAGACGCTAACATTTTTTGTTTTTCCCTCAGCATGCTCTCCACTGGTGCTTGGTTTCGAGTGGTTGGAACGTCACAATCCCCATATCAACTGGGCTGAACGCCACATTGAGTCTTGGTCTACTTCCTGTCACGAGTCATGCCTTCGTTCTGCGGCTCCTTCTGTTCAGTCCCCTAGAGGTAGGGGGGAGATGGACTCTCTTGACCTCACTTCTGTTCCTCCCGAGTATCATGATCTGGCACCAGTCTTCGGTAAGGTCAGTGCGACGTCTCTTCCACCTCACAGACCATATGACTGCGCCATTGATTTACTACCAGGAGCCCCCCTTCCCAGCAGTAGACTGTTTAACATCTCCAAACCAGAACGTGAAACTATGGAGAAGTATATCAATGAGTCTCTAGCCGCTGGAATTATTCGTCCATCTTCATCTCCTCTCGGTGCTGGTTTCTTTTTTGTGGGGAAAAAGGACGGTTCCCTCCGACCCTGTAGACTACAGAGGCCTTAATCAGATAACCGTCAAAAATAAGTATCCCCTACTATTACTGGCATCAGCTTTGAACCTGTTCAAGGTGCAACAGTGTTCACCAAACTTGATTTAAGAAACGGCTATCATCTCCTTACAATAAGAGAAGGGGATGAATGGAAGACAACATTTAAGACTCCCATAGGCCAGTTTGAATACCTGGTCATGCCTTTTGGTCTTACTAACGCTCCTGCTTGCTTCCAGGCTCTAGTCAATGTGTCATGATCGGTTTAGGGATAAACCCACATGCAGAACACCACTGGAGACTTGGTAAAAGATTTAACAGAGTTTATTAAAGGTTTCACACAATGACATGAACTAGACTCAGGTTCTGGTCCGGGCAGGATTCTCAGGCGTCTGCAGAGACGGATAGTTTGGTTAGCTTGGTTTGCAGATTAGTTAAATGAGTTTTCAGATGTTTCAGTGGATACCTTGAAGAGGTCCAGGCTTAGTTCTGAGAGAGGGAACCGGTTGGGTCCAGAGACTGTTGGTTCAGCAGAGTGCTAAAGCAGCAGCAGCGTCTAGCTTCTGACTTCCAGTGAAAGACCTTGGTTGGAGTCATCAGCTCTTTCCCTAAGAGCAGCAAGTGGATTCCAGAGTGGGAACTTCAGGTTTGGCTCTCTAGGGCAGGCAGGCAGGTTTCTGGTTAAGCTCATCCAGAGCTTCTCTCGAGAGATTGGTTTCCTAGGAGCGAGAAGACAGAGGCAGATTAGAATAAGGTTTCTCTAGGAAGATAAAGATTAGTAAATTCAAAGGCTCAGGTTCGCTAACCAAACTTGGCTAACACTGCGGCGTAGAAGGAAGGTCCGGCAGCTGCTTATAAAGGCCGGTCTCCTGATGAGCTGATGAACGTCAGCTGTGCTGGAGGGCTCCAGCCCAGGAGGATCCACAGCGCACTCTGCTGGAGAAGGTGGAGAATCTCCAGATCCCAACACAATGATGTCCTCAGAGATTTTTTGAATGTTTTTCTTTTTGTAAACATCGATGATATTTTGATCTACTCCAAGAACCTCTCAGACCACAAGAAACATGTTCGACTAGTTCTTCAGAGACTACTGGAAAGCAAACTCTTTGTGAAAGCAGAAAAGTGTGAATTTCACCAACCATCTGTCACCTTTCTAGGGTTTGTGCTCGAAGGCGGGCAGGTGAAGCCATCCGAAGACAAAATTAAGGCAGTTTTGGACTGGCCGACACCTGAAAACCGTAAGCAACTCCAGAGGTTTCTTGTTTTTGCAAATTTCTACAGGCGTTTTATAAGAAACTATAGTCAGACAGCTCTACCCCTCACAGCTCTGACTTCTGTGAAGAAGACATTCCAATGGACATCTGAAGCCGAAAATGCCTTTAATAAACTGAAGAATCTGTTTTCCAGGGCACCCATCCTCATCTAACCTGATCCCTCTAAACAGTTTGTTCTAGAGGTGGACGCATCTGTTGGAGCAGTTCTATCTCAACAGTCTGACTCTGACCAGAAAATTCATCCTTGTGCCTTTTTTTCACGTAGACTCTCTCCGGCAGAGCAAAATTATGATGTCGGAGGACGAGAACTTCTTGCCATCAAACTCGCCCTGGAGGAGTGGAGACATTGGCTCGAGGGGGCCGAGCATCCAGTATTGGTGTGGACAGACCACAAAAACCTGGCTTATCTTCAGTCAGCTAAACGATCCAACCCACGTCATTCCAGATGGTCGCTCTTTTTCTCTCGCTTCAATCTTATCATTTCTTACAAACCTGGTTCCAAGAACGTCAAGCCCGACTCTCTCTCTCGTCTGTACTCCACTGATCAACCTGAGACACCTGAACCTGTTCTCCCTGCCTCATGCACGATTGAAGTCGTTACCTGGGAGATCACCGATCTCATCAACTCTGCCCTGGCTTCTGAACCTGACCCAGGTAACGGTCCTCCAAACAAAACGTATATTCCATCTTCCGTCAGATCCCGCCTTATCCAGTGGATGCATGCAGCAAAATTCTCGGCCCATCCTGGAGTGAGCAGAACCATAGCCCTCATCTCTAGACGTTTTTGGTGGCCGTCTCTTCACAAAGACGTAAAGGAATACGTTCTGGCATGTTCCATCTGCGCCAGAAATAAGACTTCCCATCAACCACCTTCTGGTCTGCTGCATCCTCTACCTGTCCCTACCCGTCCTTGGTCCCACATCGCAGTTGATTTTGTCACCGGTCTCCCGATTTCCAGAGGTATGTCCACCATCCTAACCATTGTCGACCGTTTTTCCAAGGCCTGTCATTTAATTCCTCTCAGGAAATTACCCACTGCGTTCCAAACTGCCCAACTTCTCGTGAAGCATGTTTTCAGTCTCCATGGGATACCCCAAGAGATCCTCTCCGATCGTGGCCCACAGTTCATCTCACAGGTCTGGAAAGCTTTCTGTTCAGCTCTGAATTGCAAGTCCTCTCTCACCTCTGGTTATCACCCTCAAACTAATGGGCAGACGGAGAGGATGAACCAACAACTCAAGTCCACTCTCCGCTGCCTAACCTCTAACAATCCGACTGACTGGAGTCAGTTTCTGACATGGATTGAATATGCCCACAATTCCCTGAGATCTGCTTCTACCGGTTTATCCCCTTTCCAAGTCTCCATAGGTTATCAGCCACCACTTTTCCCTGCAGATGAGAGAGAGATCACGGTCAGATCAGTCCACCACCACATCCGCCGTTGTCAGCGTGTCTGGAGGGACACCATCGCCACCCTCAACCGCTCATCTGCCACCACAAAAAGGTTTGCTGATTCCAAATGGCGCCCTGCACCTGACTATACCCTGGGCCAGGAGGTATCGCTTTCCACACGGGACATCCCTCTCAAAGCCATGTCTAGGAAGCTTTCACATCGGTTCATCGGTCCATATAAAATTGCTCAGATAATCAATCCCTCTGCTGTCCGCCTGCACCTGCCTCAGTCCCTTCGTATCCACCCCACGTTTCATGTTTCACAAATAAAACCTGTCATCTCAAGCTCTTTTTGCCCCCCATCTGACTCCCCTCCACCCGCCCTGGACATCGACGGCCATCCGGCCTACACGGTTCGCCGGATCGTGGAATCCCGTCGGCGAGGTTGCGGATGGCAGTACCTCGTCGACTGGGAGGGCTACGGTCCGGAGGACCGCACCTGGGTTCCTGGCTCATACATCCTCGATCCGTCCCTGATCGAGGAGTATGAGAGTTCCCTCCCGTCCACTTCCTCGGGACCGCCAAGAGGCGGTCGTTGAGAGGGGGGTACTGTTGGGATCTTGAGATGTACCACCTTTCTCCAGCAGAGTGCGGTGTGGGTCTCCTGGGCTGGAGCCCCCCAGCACACCTGACGTTCATCAACCCATCAGGAGACCTGCCTTCATAAGCAGCAACCAGACCTTCCTTCGACGCCGCAGTGTTGACCTAGTTTGGTTAGCAAACCTGAGCCTCTGTTACCTGAAAGAATCTTTGTTATCTCAAGAGAGAAACCTGATTCTAATCTGCCTCTGTCTTTGCTCACAGGAAACCTGTCTCAAGTCTGAAGCTCTGGATGAGCTTAACCTGCCTGCCAGCCCTGGTGAGCCAAATCTGAAGATTCCAATCTGGAGTTCTCCTGCTGCTCTCAGAGAAGAGCTGGAAACTCTGATCAAGGTCTGCCATTCAAAGTCAGAAGCTAGACGCTGCTGCTGCTTGTGCACTCTGCTGAACCAACAGTCTCTGGACCCAACCGGTTCCCTCTCTCACAAGCAAAGCCTGGACTTCTTCAAGGTAGACTCTGAATTATCTAAAGACTCAATTAATCATCTGACTGCCTGGCTAATCAAACTGTCCGTCTCTGCAGACATCAGTGAACCCAACCCGGGCCAGTACCAGAACCTGTACATGTCTTTTGTTAAAACCTTTTTCAATAAACTCTGTTAAACTTTTACTCAGCCTCCGTTTGTGTTCTGCATGTGGGTTTAGCTTTAAACCAATCATGACACCTCCCAGCTTAAAGTCCACAGAGAGACACACCCAGTCAGATTGATCCCAGTAAAACCTCTGAGTCCATGAAATGTTGGTTATTCTCATGTTTCAGAGCAAAGTCCACAGTCAGACTCTGCCAGGTCTCTGCTGTCCAGCTTCTTAGGGACAGTTGTCCCTGTTTGACCCATTTCAATGCCTCTGCTGTGACAGTCTGGCTAAAGTTAGTCCAGGAGGGTTGGAGACCTGTCCACCATCTGAACCAAAGCTGTAAACTCAGAGGTGTTTACTGTGGAGGAGAGAAACCATCTCTGTCACTGCCTCGGTCATTTCTCTGGACCCCTTTGAACAGAGAGCAGATGTTTCAGCTGGACCTCTGCTGGTTTGTGGTGTTTCAGTGAGGCTCATATCATTGATGTCCAAGTCTGATGTGGTTGGAGGTGTTGGAACCAGTCAGCGTTGCCCTTTGAGGCAGACAGTCTGTGAACAAGAACTGATGTTAGGATGCATATGGTTTCACACTGACAGTGTTTCAGAAAGCTGACGTTCTGCCTCTCTGAGAGACAACAGGTCCTGGAATAACAGCTTCTGTTGCTCCTGAGGCCTCCTGCTGTCAGGGTGATCAGATGTTCTTCTCCTTTGGTCAGCTGACTGATCTCACCTCATGTAGCCTGATCAGAACATCACTTCAGACCTTCAGATCAGGAACATCTTGCTAATCAATGATCCCTGTCTCCTGTCCTCAGAGAGCAGACATGCTTAAATACTCCTGAGGCGCTGCTTCAGCTGCTCAGATGCTTCAAGATGCGCTGCAGAAGGTTTTGATGCACCTTGATGCGCATCAATCATAGACTTTGCATGTAGACAGGCTGCTTCTGCTGCTCAAATCGTGTTCTGCCTGCACGTAGCCTTAGACTTTATAACACTAACAAACCAATCATTTTACATCCCATCTATTAATTTCTGTTTTTATTTTTAATTTAGGATAATTATATCCATGTTTTTCACATTTTTCAGTTCATCTTCATTCAATATTATTGTCTTTTACCTTAAATCTTTTAAGTCAAATCAAATATTTAAGATGAAAAGGACCTATTCTATTCTATTCTATTTTGTGGGAGTTTTTGTCAGTAGTAAAAAATAACTGAAACTGGTAGATGTTTTACAGAATATGAATTATTAAATGTTCTCATTTATAAAACAGATGAGATCCATCTATAAGTGATTACATTGATAAGCTAAGGTTGACAGGTCTTCTCCTCAGCAACAGGCTGTAGTTCCTCCTTGGACATGTGGAGGTGTCCCTCAGCACAGCAGGACCACAGAGCAGAAGATCTCTCCTGTAGAAGAAGTAAACACTCTGCTGAGTCCTGCTGCTGCCTAGGTTCCCCCTGAGGGACGCACCAGAAGCTGTGTGATAAGATAGGAAACCATCTCTATTGGACATGGAGGGAAAACTAACCGAGAAAGGAAATTATTCAGAGATGTTAATGAAGGAATGAATATATCTGTTAAATGACTTAATTCAAGCATCAAACAACTCATTAAACAATAAAAATTTTTTTAAAAACCTACAGCGAACCAGTCAGTTTAGATCACCTTAAATATAAATACATCCTTAAATGAACAGGTCCAATTCATATCTAGAGGTAAAGGTCTGAAATCAACACAGATAAATGTATTCTTTAATCTATATCATATTCCATCATTATTTGTCTGATCCTTGATTAATAGAAATGAAATAATGATCCTAAATCTTTTATTTAGATTATATTAGAATTGGTGAATGGAAAGCAGGGTGCTAGCTTCCTCAGAAGGCTGCAAAGTCCCTGGTTTGAATCCCAGACGGGCTTTTAACCCCAGAAAGCTGCGGGTTCTGTGGAGAGGCAGCCCACGGCTCCCTGATGGACGGGTTAAAGGGGAACGATAAATCTCACTGATATGAACAAAGGCATTAATAATAATAATAAATAAATTTCAACACAACCATTAACTGTTTTAGCTCTAACTTTGATCTCATCAGTGATAGATGTGCTGGTTCTAGGATTCTGGGGTGAACTGGACCCTGTTGGGTCTCTGATGAACCACAGAGTTGAATGTTTATTTTCACTCATCACAGATTCTGGCCCCGTCCACACGAAACCAAACCCTGGCCTAAACGCACAAATTTTTCACCAAACCAGCCTCTCATCCACACGAAGCCGGCGTTTCAGGGGTCTGTAAACAATCTTTTTTTTATTAAGCCTTCAGAGTCGGAAGATTTTGAAACGCCGTTTTCTCGTTTCCATCTTTACGCTCTAACCGCATTTTTTTTTTACACGCATGCGTCATAGCGTCGCCTCTAAACACGCATGCGTGACACAGTATCACAACAACAATGGCGCCGTACTGTGTTGAATGGTTGCTGCTCATGCTACTCACCCTGCTGTCGTGCTTACAACAGAATCTTCTTCTTCTGGAATATCTCCAGGAAGAACAGAGCAATATCGACCACATAGTTCAGCACCTGAATTTGACTGAACCACGAAAATGGACCCGCAGGGCAACCATGTATAAATATTAGTGCGCATGCCCAACATTTCGTCGCCTATTTTTGCTTTGGCACCACAGCGCCACTTACAGGCCTGGCATACATTTTGCAGCGTTTTAATGCATTCGTGTGGACAATCACATTTATTTTACGTCTCCATCTTTACAACAAACGTTCTGGAAAATATTAGCGTTTCGTGTTCGTTTTGACTTCGTGTGGACGGGGCCTCAGTTTTTAGAAACAGAAACTTACCTGCTGGTTTCATTTCACCAGGTGAGCTGGCCTATAGAACTGGATCCAATCAGCTGATTTTTATTGGTCTTTTTCACAAATTAGAATGAAATAAAGCTGAGTCTGATCATTTGTTTACATGAATAAAAAATAATTCAGTTTTATAGTGAGTTTAGTTCTGATGAGTTAAAGAAACATGTTTTATGTCTCCTGTATGAATCTGTGTGTTTCAAAGGTAATTGTCACAAACCGGGGACAGAGGGACCCAGTATTCAGGAGAGACAGTCAGTAGGAAAGTTCAAAAGGTTTATTAAAATAAAAACAAAACAAAAGCGGAGCTGTGGCTCGCGGACACTGCAGGCGGGGGGGCGGGGCACCGCCCAATCTCAGACACTCTAGGGGGGGAAACACAGGTAAGTGACCACGATAAACTGATGTATGATTATCTGGGTTGGTCACTTACCTGGTTTAACAGTCCAGACCACGAGTGTCCCCAGTGCTGCAGTCCCAGAGGTGATGCTGGAAGCTGATCCTGGTGAGGGATCCAGAACAGACAGGAACAGACAGGAACAGGCAGGATCCAGATCAGACAGGAACAGAAACAGGTTGCAGGATCCAGACTTCCAGGCATCCACAGGCTCCCAGGAGGGTTCAGAGTCAGACTGGGACCAGAAGCATGACCAGGTGGTCACGCACAGGAGCAGACAGGATCAGGTGCAGACAGGCAGGCACAGTGGAAGAGGGTAGCCGAGACAGGACGTAGGAACCGGGACTTGAAGCAGACTTTAAACTGGTCTCCTCCCTGGAGCCAGGCTTACTTAGATAAAAACTGAACCTCCCCCCATAATGAGCCAAAAACCCAGAGGACTCCACGGGGGAGGAACAGTGGACAGTCAGGAGACGAGACAAACACAAAAACCCTCTTTCCACTGGCAGCTAGGATCCAGGACATGAACCAAATAAAACTGGACAGACTAACAAAAAGACAAGCAGTGATATGGCCCTGAATGCTCAGGCTGAACTGAATATAAAACAGAGGATACAGGTGAGAGGAATAAATTATAATTGAGGCTGGGAAGGAAGAGGGCAGGTGAGAGGAATTACTAATTAGGGGAGAGCAAACAGGCCAGATCATGACAGTAATGGGAGGAGCAGCACTGAGGCAGGAGTTTAAAACATTAGTTTGTAGAAATTAAAGTGAAAGTTTGTCAGAATAGATGTTTTCCTTCCCAACAACAGACTCTGGTTCTGGTGAGTGATGCAGAAAACAGTTTAAATGAGTTTCTACTAACAGCTTTAAGGACAAACAGGAAGCTGGAGAAATTTCTTTAGGACTCAGAGTAAATCTGTTGTAAAGTGGAAGAAATGGAGGATTAAAAAGAACTAAAGAACATTTAACAACTTAAATTAAAGAGTTTAAACTGTTTATTCTGTCCTCAGAGTTCAGACATGTCTTCTAGCAGCAACCTGCGGTCTGAGGATCAGTTCCTGTGCTCCATCTGTCTGAATGTCTTCACTGATCCAGTCAGCACACCATGTGGACACAACTTCTGCAAAGCCTGCATCACTCAGCACTGGGATGGAAATGTTCTCTACAATTGTCCTCTGTGCAAAGAACATTTTACCTCTAGACCTCAGCTGAAGGTCAACACCTTGTTCTCTGAGTTGGTTTCTCAGTTCAGACGTGAAGCTCAGCAGGAAGCCATCAGCAGCAGCAGCTCAGAGCAACAAGCTGCCAAACCAGGAGAAGTTCCCTGTGACGTCTGCACTGGAACCAAACTGAAGGCCTTGAAGTCCTGCCTGGTGTGTCTCCTCTCCTACTGTCAGACTCACCTGGAGCCTCATCTGACAGCTCCACGTCTGAAGAAACATCATTTGATGGAGCCTGTGGAGAACCTGGAGGACAGGATGTGTCTGCAGCACGATAAACCTCTGGAGCTGTTCTGTAGGACCGACCAGACATGTGTCTGTTTGCTCTGTCCTGTTTTGGACCATAAGAACCACAAGTTTGTTCCTCTGAGAGAAGAAACTGAAGGAAAGAAGGCAGAGCTGAGGAAGACAGAGGGTGAAGTTCAGAAGATGATCCAGAACAGACGAGTGAAGATTCAGGAGATCAAAGAGTCGGTGAAGATCAGTAAAGATGCTGCAGACAGAGAGAAAGCAGAAGGTGTTGAGGTCTTCACTGATCTGAAGGAGTCTGCTGAGAGAGGCCTGAAGGAGCTCATCAAGGAGATCGAAGACAAACAGAAAACTGCAGAGAAACAGGCTGAAGACTTCATCAAAGATCTGGAACAGGAAATCTCTGAGCTGATGAAGAGGAGCTCTGATGTGAAGCAGCTCTCCCAGTCTGAAGACCACCTTCACCTCCTCCAAAGCTTCTCCTCCCTGAAAGCTGCTCCACCCACCAAGAACTGGACAGAGGTCAGAGTCCGTCCACCATCACATGAGGGGACTGTGGAGAGAGCTGTTGCTCAGCTGGAGGAGAAGATCAGGGAGGAGATGAAGAAGATGATGAAGGCTGAGATGAAGAGGGTCCAGCAGTCTGCAGTGGATGTGACTCTGGATCCTGATACAGCTCATCCTTACCTCATCCTGTCTGATGATGGAAAACAGGTGAAACATGGAGATGTTAGGAAGAATCTACCAGACAATCGAGAGAGATTTTCTAGTTCTGTTAATGTTTTAGGACGTCAGAGTTTCTCTTCAGTCAGATTTTACTTTGAGGTTCAGGTTAAAGGAAAGACTGGCTGGACTTTAGGAGTGGCCAGAGAGTCCATCAACAGGAAGGGAGTGATCCCACTGAGACCTCAGTATGGTTACTGGACTATTTGGTTGAGGAATAGCAATGAGTACGAAGCTCTTGCTGGTCCTCCAGTCCGTCTCCATCTCCATCCTGGTCCTGAGAAGGTGGGGGTGTTTGTGGATTATGAGGAGGGTCTGGTCTCCTTCTATGATGTAGATGCTGCAGCTCTGATCTACTCCTTTACTGGCTGCTGCTTCACTCAGAAACTCTACCCATTCTTTAGTCCCTGTAATAATGATGGAGGTAAAAACTCTGCTCCTCTGATCATCTGTCCTGTTAATCAGGCTGATGGTTGATCTGATGAAGCTCCATGAAGAATAAATCTGTTGGTGAAGAACCTCCAACCTGAGTGACTCTGTAGTGAAATCCTAATGTGTCTGATTCCTCTCTGCTATTCATGCATCATCTCCAAGCTCAGCTCCAGACCCTCAGATCTTCCATCCATCCATCACTTCCTTCATGCTTCCCTCTGAATACAGGCAATCAGTGATTACATCTGAATCAGAACAGATCAGTTAACGATTTATGTTGGTGTTTCAGAGTATAAGGCAGCAACAGGCAGCAGATGCAGAAAAAATGTCTTCTTCTTCTTCGTCTTGTGAGGTTTTATGTTGGTTGGCAATCTAGTTAAAAGTGCATTACCCTTTTTTTATCTTGTTTATGTGTGGGTGTCTGTTTAGTGTAAAAATGACAATGAATGTGATCCAATTATAGTATTGTAATGTGATGTGCTTTCTCAATAAAAAATATTAATATAAAAAAGTGGTTTACTGCCACCAACTGATGAGTTAAACAAGGAAACAGGAAACAAAACTCACCCCTAGAAAAAAAAAACATTTTTCCAAACTGTTTAACTGAACTCAACATATAAATATTTAATCACATTTGTCCTCATAATTTTTTATTTATCTTTCAGTTATCGTCACTCTGCCAGTGTCTGATGGTCTTATCGGTTTTCCCATCATGCTTTCCACCATTTCCCAGTTTAAATCTTTAACTTCAAGATACTTTTCTGCAGCTTTCACTATTATTTTGATTTTGACGTTTTTCTTATCGTCTGAGCACTACACTTGATCACTTCAACTATGAAAAGAACAAAATCGAAAGTTACGTATGTAACTACGGTTCTATGAATCCCGGATGACCGCCAGAGGGCGGTGCTGAAAGCACTGAATGTTCCCTTCGGGCATGCGCAGTTCGAGTAATTATACCAACAGAGTCACACCTGTGACACCGGAAGACCACTCAGAAGCTATATAGCCTGGTGCCATCCTTTGCTCTGCTCCTACAGAATCTTCTCGCAAAAGCAAGGATTCTGAGTGACAGAGAAGCTCTGGCGGTCATCCGGGATTCATAGAACCGTAGTTACATACGTAACTTTCGTTCTATTTCATCCCTACTGACCGCCAGAGGGCGGTGCTGAAAGCACTGAATGACTAATGCCAACGATGTCACAAGGAATCCTGAGCGCATACCTCACAGAGGAGGCCCAGCAGAACCTTGTAAAAGGACCTGACCCAGGGGATGAGGGGCAGCCACGTTGACACTGTAGAACCTGGTAAAGGTGGTTGGGGAAGCCCATGAAGCAGCAGCACATATTGCTTCCAGCTGAACCCCTCTCAAAGCAGCCCAGGAAGCGGTGACGCTCCTGGTGGAATGTGCTCTCACACCGACTGGCAGGGAGCAGTGACCTGCAGCGTAGGCGTGGCAGATGACACTCACAATCCAATGGGACAGACGCTGTTTAGAAAGAGGACAGCCTAACCTTGGACCCCCATAGCATAGGAAAAGCTGGTCCGAGCGTCTCAGATTGGCGGTGGCTGCAATGTATGCCTCCAACGCTCTTACTGGGCACAACAACTCAGACTCATTCTCAGTTGTACCAGATTGAGGCTGAAATCGAGCCAGGCGCAATGGCTGGCTACGGTGAAAAGGAGACAACACCTTAGGCACAAATGCAGTATTAGGCCACAGGGTAACACCAGAGCCATCTGGATTCCACCTGATACACCTAGGGCTGACAGAAAGAGCATGTAGCTCGCTGACCCTCTTAGCTGAGACGATAGCCATCAGGAAAGCAGTCTTGCAGGAAAGCCACTTGAGTTCTGCTTGTGGCAAAGGCTCGAATGGAGGGTGGCACAGAGCTGTGAGAACCAACGGCAGATCCCAATCTGGGGCTCGTGGAGCGGGCCGCTGGCACAACCTACGAGCACCATGCAGAAAAAGTGAAACCAGTTCATGGCGCCCCACTGTACGGTTGTCAACAGATTGGTGAAGACATGAAATTGCTGCAACATACACTTTAAGGGTCGAAGGAGAGCGGCCCTTATCAAGGAGAGACTGGAGGAACTCCAAGATAGTGGGCACCGAGCAGGAAACCGGGTTCTCATTGTGGGCAGAGCACCACTGAGAAAAGAGGCGCCATCTGTTAGAATACTGCAGCCGAGTGGAGGAAGCCCTAGCACTCAATATGGTGTGCCTCACAGTGTCTGAACACCCAGTCAGCCTCCCAGGGGTCATGCCCACAGCTGGAGACGTTGAGGGTTGGGGTGCCATATCTGTCCCCCCAACTGAGACAGCAGATCCCTCCTTGCTGGAAGACGCCATGGAGTACCGTGACACAGACTCCAAAGCAGCGGGAACCACGGCCGCGCTGGCCAGAACGGAGCTACCAGCAACACTCTGTGGCCCTGCTCGAGAACCCTCCGTAGAGTCGGCCAAATCAGTGAGAGGGGTGGAAAGGCATACAGGAGAACCTGCGGCCATGGATGAGCCAGTGCGTCCTGGCCCAGTGCGCCCGCCACCCCGGTTAGGGAATACCATAGGGTGCAATGGGTCGACTCCTCTGTGGTGAACAGATCTACCTCTGCCTGCCCAAAGAGGTTCCAGATTATGCGCACTATGTCGCGGTGAAGAGACCACTCTCCCGGAGCAGGTGCCTGGCGGGATAGAGAGTCCGCAACCTGGTTCTGCCGTCCTGGCAGATACGCTGCACGCAGGGTACACAGACGGGGAAACGCCCATTCCAGGAGATCCCTTGACACCTTCAAGAGACGCGCTGACCTGGTGCCCCCTTGGTGGTTTATATGATATACAACAGAGGTGTTGTCCGTCCGAATCAGCACATGCCTTCCCTCTAGGTGGGGCAAAAGGCACCGGAGGGCCATGTGCACAGCCCGCAGCTCCAGCACATTTATGTGTTCGGTGCGCTCCCTTGGGTCCCAGAGACCCCGAACAGCTCTGTGTTGCCACACGGCACCCCAGCCCATGAGGCTGGCATCCGTGGTGACCACCTCCCTTCGACACACTACTAGCCCCATTGGAACACCACTGGACAAAAGGGTCCCCTCTCGCCAAGGAGCTAGGGCATGGAGGCAGCTCCTGGTCACCATCAGCCTGCGATGCCTGTGCAGCCTGGCGTCTAGGCGAAAGCTGTTGAGCCATCGCTGCAAAGGACGCAGAAGGAGCAGCCCTAAGGGCACGACACGAGTGACTGATGTCAGTTTGCCCAGCATTCGCAGGAAGATTATGTAGGGAAACTCCCTGCCCAGTCTGAATCGACGGACAAGCTGGAGTATGTCGTCCACCCTGTGAACAGATGGACGGGCCATCATGGTAGCGGAGTCCAGATGCATCCCAAGAAAGGTGGTTGTCTGAGATGGAACCAGACAACTCTTTGCCAAGTTGACTTTGAGGCCTAACAGTGACACATGAAGTAGAAGCTGGGACGTATCCCGAGAGGCAGCTACCTGAGAGGGAGCACAAAGAAGCCAATCGTCCAGGTATGGCAGAATCCTGACTCCGGAGGCCTGTAGAGGACAGAGGGCTGGTTTCACGCATCGAGTAAACACCCTCGGGGAAAGGGAGAGCCCGAATGGGAGCACCCGGAATTGCCAATGGCGCCCCCGATAGGCGAACCTGAGAAAACGGCGATGTTCTGCCGCAATAGGCACGTGAAAGTAGGCGTCTGTCAGATCTATTGATGTAAACCAATCTCCCGCCACAATGGTCTGAAGGACCTCTGTTATGGTGAGCATGTGGAAGGGAAGGACCTTCAGGTACCGATTCAGTCCCCTTAGGTCTAAAATGGGGCGAAAACCACCGGTCTTCTTGGCCACAAGGAAGTATGTTGAGTAGTAGCCTCTGGGTTGCCGCAGAGGATCTACAGACTCGATTGCCCCCTTGCCCAGGAGGGCAGAAAGCTCCTGGTCTAGTGCCTGAGATTTCACCGGGTCTGTGATGACAGTCATTTTGACACGGTGTGAGAGGGGGGGCCGCCGTCGGAACTGGAGCCTGTAGCCATTGGTTAAGGTGGCAACCACCCATGGATCTACGGCATGAGCAGCCCAGAAATTCAGCTGCTGATGGGAAAAATGTCCGACGGCTGGCCCGGTGGCATCATCTTCTATCCCCACGGCCCCTGGGGGCTCTGGGGGGAGGGCGTCCAGGATTTGAGGCCCGGGTCTGTCTAACAGGGCGGCAGACTGGCTCACGAAAGTCCCTTCTCGGTCTCTGCCGCACATCATGGGGATAGAAACCAACAGGTCTGCCACCAGTCTGAGGTCGGGGCTGAACGCTGGTGGTAGTGGCAGGGCGGCCCGAACGCTGGGGAAAGGCAGGTATGCTCCTGCGAAGGCCGGAAAGCTGCTGGCTAGTCTGACGTGCCTGAGCAGTCCGTTCCAGCGCCTCCAAGGCAGCTGATCCAAACAGCTCCCCTGGTACAACCGGGACACCCCTGAGGGTCCTACGGCATGCTTCAGTCAGAGGAGACTGTGCCAACCGGACCTGTCTACGAGCTTGGACAAGGAAAGACATGACCTGTCCAAGCTCTCTGGTCATCAGCGCAAAGGCCTGCAGCGCTGCGTCACTATAACCAACCGCCGCACTTGCACCACCAGTGTCCTGAACAGATGCAGACAGGGCAAACATGAGGTGCGCCAGGGAATTGCCAAGGCGGCCAGCACGCGCTCCTGCATTGTACGCCTTACAGAGGAGGTCATCTGTAACCCGACATTGAGTCCGCGGGCACCGGACATCAGGACGCAGGGCTTCATCTGGTGACACAATCAGTGAAGCAACAGCGGGTTCAATTGCTGGCATACGGTCCAGGCCGGCCTTCACTGACTCATGCATGGCAGCTAATACGCGACCATCAGAGGAGAGACGCGACAGCGCTCTCGGTTCCCGCCAACAGGCGTGTAACTCCTTCAGGTACTCCTCTGATGGAGGTACAGAAAAGGGAGTAGGAGCCCTTCCACGTCTGAAAAAAGCACTCCCGGAGCTGGATGGCTCTCCTTGTGGGAGTTCCAGCTGAAGCTGCTTCAGGGCCATAGACATGACCTCCCGCATGGAACCGTCACCGGCCTCTCCAACCGCACTCTGAGATGAACATGAACCAGCCTCAGAGGCTTGAGAGAACCCTGCCTCCTCCTCATCTCTAAAATGGGAAGCGGAAGCAGCCAGAGAGATAACGTCATCCTCTACAACCAGCTCAGGCATTGGTGGGGAAGAGAGCCCAACCACTGGGAGCGAGGGATCAGATTGCCGTGTCTGCAACAAGGACTTCATCTCTGCCAGCTCTGCTGACAACTGCTCCACCCTTGTGGACAGGCCCTGGTCAGGTTTGGCCCGCTTCCTCCGGGGGAGGGGCACAGATGCTGTGGTCCCACCACGGCGCTTAGAACGCTTGGGGGGAACCACCTGCCCAGAGGGCGGAAGGTCCGAGCCCTCCTGGGGGCATAACTGGGCCAACCGAGCCACCCTCACTGCCTGGGGCCTAAAGCTGCAGTTCATGCAGGGGTTCTCAGACAGCGCCTCCAAAAGGTGCTCATGTCCAAGGCAGGTAGGGCACAGGTCGTGGCCATCCTCTGCCTGCAGGGCAGCCCCACAATCCATGCAGCTGTGAGAGCCATCCATGTCGAAGGCCGACAAGGCTCAAAGAACAGAAAGTATCGAAAATCGGGAGAGGGGGCGCAAACGCAGCCGTCACCAATTACAGCAGAGAAACGAAAGAGGCTGCGAGCACAAGGCAGCCGATACTGGGAGAGGGGGCGAGAACCGCTACCGTCACCAGGAATAAAACCAATAAACCAAAAAAGCTAACAACGTTAGCTGTAGGGAAACTTAAGTTGGGAGTAGGAGCGAACAACGCTGCCGTCACCAATTATAGCGGATAAAACAAGAGAGGCTGCGGACACAAGGCGGCCGATACTGGGAGAGGGGTCGAGAACCGCTACCGTCACCAGGAATAAAACCAATAAACCAAAAAAGCTAACAACGTTAGCTGTAGGGAAACTTAAGTTGGGAGTAGGAGCGATGAACGCTGCCGTCACCAATTAAGAGAGCAGACCAAGGAAAAGACTGCCAAAAAGGTTGATATTGGGAGAGGGGGCGAAAAACGCTGCCGTCACCATTTATAACAAAGCAGACCGAGGAAGAAGGCTGCAAAAGTAGGAAATATACTGGGAGAGGGGGCGAAAACCGCTGCCGTCACCAGGTATAACACCAACAAACTAAAGAAGCTAACAACGTTAGCCGTATATAACTTCGGCAGTGAAGTTATTCACACTGGGAGTAGGGGCGAAATTGCTGCCGTCACCAGTTCGAAACAAAACAGCACGAAGCTGTAGGTAAAAAGCTAAAGCCGTGAGCCGGGAGAGGGGGCGCGGACGCTACCATCACCAGCAAACAACTCACTTACCTTCCGTAATCCTCAGAATCGACCCGTTGCAGCCCTGGGAGGGCGGAGAATAACCGCAACTCCAGTCAAGAGACAGGGGCTTCAGACAACGGGGAAGTTAGCGAACCGCTTGCGAGAAGAAAAAAGGAGCAGACCAAAGGATGACACCAGGCTATATAGCTTCTGAGTGGTCATCCGGTGTCACAGGTGTGACTCTGTTGGTATAATTACTCGAACTGCGCATGCCCGAAGGGAACATTCAGTGCTTTCAGCACCGCCCTCTGGCGGTCAGTAGGGATGAAATAGAACTTTCTTTTTTACAATCAATGAATCTTCAATTTTCTGTCTCTCCTCCAGAGGTTTTGAGTTAACCGTGTGCTGAACTGTAGGTTTGGGTTTTTTCTGACAGGGATGGGATCCTTGCAGTTTCAGCAGAAGTTATTCCGAGCTTAAATTTCAATTTTTTTAATTTCCTCAGATCTTTTACTCAATTCACACCCACGATAAGCAGCAGTATGTTCTCCACCACAGTTACAGCATTTGATTTTAGCTTCTTTCCAGCACATCTTCCGCATTGCTGTTTCCCTTTCCATCCTGCTGCTATATGTCCACATTTTTGGCATTTGAAGCATCTCAGAGGAGGAGGGTTGTAACTTTTAACATTGTAGCTCATGTAACCAATACAAACGTTGCTGGGTGACTGCTCTTCTTCAAATTTAATCAACACAGATAAGCTGTCACACCTTTCTCCGTTTCTTGTTGTTTTTAACCTTTTAACTTTTACTTTTGCACCACTTATATTTTCTAGAATCTCTTTTTCAGAAACTTTTAGAGGAACTCCTCCAATGACTCCCCTCTTATCCCTCAATCTTGTTAATACATATTACTTTGCCTTGCCTTTGCTCTCTGCAGTTTATTAACAGGTCTCCACTATACAGGATTCTGGAACTGAGGACTTCTACTAGTTTATTTATGGATTTTGTAAACTGAACCGGATTCCAATCTGCAAAAGAGTCTTTCTGATTAACTAGCTTGAATATGACTTTGTTCTCGTTTTGTTTTCCTGTGGAATTTCTAGATTCATCACTTAATTGTTCTGAACTGGATTCTCCTTCAATTGATCTCTGCCTTTTCTCATTTTTTTGACGCTACTCTCTTCCAGTCTTCTTCGTTTTCACTATTTCCTTCTTCCATCCCACAATAATCGCTTCCTGTTTCCTCGCTACTGGCGGCCCAGGACATTTCTCCACAGTGACTGAGAAACACCGGCTTTCCTTCCTCCAACACCCAGAGCAGACGCCCTGAGGAGCGCCAGCAGTGACCAGAGGGTCCTTCTACCTCCTGAACAGGTGGGGCGCTGTACTTCCGGCCCGAGGAAACAGAATACTCTGCTGTTCTCTCGCTGCTTCTGAACAGATATTGCTCATTTCTAACTTGGCTGTGAGTAAAGAAATTAATATTTAGTTTTTTCCTATTTGTATCAACAATATTTGTGTTTCTGTGAAGATAGATGAGCTGCTTGGACTTGATCTAAAGGAGAGAACTGACAGAGTTAGCACACTGCTAATATTAGCTTAGCATCTAACGGCAGCTTAACTTCTGTTAGTTGCTAAATATAATGTTTAATACTACAATGTAATGGGAGCTATCTATCTGCTATGTTAGTTATTAAGAAGGGATACATGGGTAAAATGAAAAGCTAAAAGAAGCTAAAGCTAATGCTAACCTCAGCTGAGTGTTTACATGTTTTAAGGACGGAGCCTTTTCATGTTCACTATTTGAGCTTTTTAACCAGTTTTAGGCGGATGTAATTTTAAAGTCGGTCTGTATTTTAAAGGTTATTTCCCAGGCAGTGGATGAATTAACCGATCAATTCAACTTTACGCCCATGGATCCTATAGTATAATCTGTAGCGTAACATTAGTCTGGATATCTCAGACTGACTGGAAGTCGGATGTAAAGAAGATGATGAAGTTAAGGTTATCTGTTCTAAAATCTAAACATTCAGCCATTCTCGTTTCGCTACATGTATTGAGGTTCATTAAACTGCCGTTGGTTTTTAGTCTGGTTCAACCCTTTCTATAGACCAACCCAGATAATAACAATAAAAGAGCTCTAAATCTAACCTAAGATCAATTTAAACCTCATCATGAACCTAACTTTGAGCAAACAGAAGTGATGATCGGATAATTGTCCTCACTTTGATGCAAAACAGGAGCAAAGACACCTGTTTCCATCAGTCTAGTTCAGACCAGCAGCAGATCTACAGGCTTTCTTCCAACAGTAGTTTCTATATTTGATTTTAGTGTCAGTGGATTATTTGTGACTTTAGTTTTTTATTTATAGCAAATATTCTTGTTGTTGAACAGCTGGATTATTTCAGCACCATCTCTAAAATCAAATATCAGGAGCAGGTTTTAAACATCAGCACATCACCAGCCTCAGAAAGAGGAAACAGGATATTAGTTTCTGAAGGCTTCAGAAACTAATATTCGACTGTCAGCTTTAAATTCTACTCAAAACAACTCCTGGATAAATAGTCAACAAGTAGAACTGGGCCCAGTATGGAGGTTTCCAGCCTGGACAAGCAGGAAAAAAGAAATCCTCAGTAGATTTGCTTCTTTTTTTCTGTGTGTTTATTTTATTTTCTCAAGTCTGCAGAGTTTTAGTTTCTGTCACCCATAAATTAGCTGTACTACCTCCAACCAGATGTTCTCTAATATTTAGGCTTCAGTGAAATCTCAGATTTTCTTAAATAATCTGCATTTTACTCTTTTGGTTTTCTTTCTTTGAACATTTCTTTGTTTAATTTTCAACAAATAATGGTCAAATTAGACCATACATGTATAATTTTTAAGCTCCTCCTCAGCAGAAATAAAATCTTTGTAGCAATGGATCTGATTTTTTTTATTAATATAAAATAATGAGTGAAATAATGTGTTAAAAATTTTTTAGGGCTTGCTTGGAGAAGGAGGAGGAGGATCTCCTTCTACGGCTCCAACATGGCCGACATAAAGAACTTCCTGTACGCCTGGTGTGGGAAGAAGAAGCTGACTCCCAACTACGACATCCGGGCTGCAGGAAACAAGAACAGACAGAAGTTCACGTGTGAAGTGAGTTCTCCATCTTTGTTCAGCAGCAGCTGTCAGCACCATCTTTAATCCTGCTGACCCGCCTCACTTCTCCTGCAGGTCCGAGTCGATGGCTACAACTACATCGGGATGGGAAACTCCACCAATAAGAAGGACGCTCAGACCAACTCCGCCCGCGACTTCGTTAACTATCTGGTCCGAGTTGGAGAAATCAATGCTGCGGAGGTTCCTGCTATCGGGGTCAGAATCCTGTTTTATTCTTAGGTTCGGCTCAAATTCAGGGACTGTATCCTTCAAAGGGCGCCGCCCACATAGACCTGGCCCTCCACTGTCTGAACACATCTTTAGTAGCTTTAAAACAAAGCCTGAAGCGTCTTTCCTGTTCTTAGCAGGCCGTAGAAACTACAGATTTCTGAATTCATCTATAATGTTTGATCTGAACACAGATGGAAAGAGAGGGAGGCTACGTCAAAGCATGAATGTAAACGGTCATTATTTAATGATGATGGATCATTTTTAACCAAACATTCATCATAAATCAAACGGGATTCAAACCGTTTTTCAAAGAACTGAGAAAAGGGAAAGAAAAAAAAAGAAAATGTGAGTTCTTTACTTAGTAAAGAACTTCATGATCAGGTTGTTTATCAAAACGTCTCTTTCTGTTTCCATGAATTTGACTGCCTACAATCATGATGGATTCTTAATCAATTTGTATATTCACAAAAACACATCTTGCCAGAAGCCAACAGATGCATTAGCCTCAAAAACAGAAATGTTTCAGAGCAATGAAATGCAGGAAAGCATATGACATCAACCAGAGGCTGCAGACTGAAGCAAAACAAACATGGCTGCATCATTAGATGTACTTGTTAACTTTTAGCTAAAGTACTGTTTTAGCTGGAAAAACAAGCAAAATGACGTGATCTGGTGCTTTGTGGGAAAGATGTTTCCGTGTTCCTCAAGACTGCTCTAGCTACCAGATCTGCTCGGGTCCTGCTTCATGCCAGTGACTTTACTCTTCTGTAACATGCCTGTTAGAACCACTGAAAAAAGTGAAGCCATCATCTGCCATGCTGGTCCTCCCCACTCCAACAGAGACATGCAGAAAAAATGCCTCCCTGTGCAGCATTTGGCTGCAAAAACAAACAGTTTTCTTGCCGCAGGAAGACGTTCCTCGGGTAATTTCCCAGTCAGTGGATGAACTAAGCAATAAATCCAACTTTACGCTCATGGATCCTATAGTATAGCATGTAGCGTAACATTAGTGTGGCTATCTCAGACTGACTGAAAGACATTGACTGAGTTAGCCATTGACATTGGGTCTAACGTAAGAAAGTAGAGGAAATGGAAAGTAATTCACTGTGAAATGTCAATGTATTAATTCTTTATTAACTGGATGATGCTGTCGTTTTTTTAGTGTTAGTGTTGTAATGTGCTGAAATATTTTGCATGTTATGTTGACAGAAAAAAGGTAATGCAAACATTTGACCCCTATACATGTGTATTAGGGATGGAACGGTTTATGAAAACCGTCCGAACCGTTCGGTTCGACTGTCTCTGTTCGATTCGCGTGTGTTTCGTTCGGTTCATGCGCTGCTCCTTTTTCTCATAGGCGAAGCGTTTACACTCCAGAGCAGAAGGTGGCGGTACTGCGACCAAATCCAGACACCAGTAGTAAACAAGAAGAAGAAGCGAAGCAGCATAGCCGGGTGTAGCAGAAAAAAATCAGTTGTTGTGGAGAATTGTGTGGGTATGGCGAGTGGGAAAGAACAGGAGTTGGAAGACGCGCCAGCAGCACTTTATAGGTCTGCTGTATGGGACCACTTTGCATTTAGAGTGACCTACGATGACGGCAGAAAGAAAGTTGTGGATAAAAACGGTGTGCAAGCATTGTGCAACACGCGTTGTACAAGACATAATAGATTTTCCTAACAATCAACATATACCGAACCGAAAACCGTGACCACGAACCGTGAACCGAACCGAACCGTGGATTTTGTGAACCGTTCCACCCCTAATATATATAGCATGCATTATAAGACATGTAAGATGTTATTACCATAACAATGTAATCAATACATGTATATTACATGTACATCATCATTAATTTAGCATTTTTGGCTCATCTGTATTATTCTAATCCATTAACACATTCATTTTATTGTGATAGATTGTATAATATGTTATATTACAGGATTTATAGACTTCATTGACTTCATAATGACTATGCAATGAGATGTGACAATTTAAAAAAAAAATTATAACTTAAAGTAATCTACAGATGCTGTGAAACAGCCAGTGTGTCTCAAAGTGATTAATTTATTAATTTGTCTTGAATCCCCCTCAAAATGAGAACATCAGTGTTGTTTAATGCTGTAGCGCACGGATTGGTTACATTACGACCGGTCTAACTAGGGAGTACCAATATGGTGGTCGGTGGCTTCACTTTAACCCCGTACTACCAACGGGTTATCAGTGATCCAGTGAATAAATGGAGATCAGTGCAGTGGACGTAGCTGTTAGCTGTTAGCTAAGGGACTTGACACTAGTTATCCGTGTTAGCTGGAAAATTAGCAAAATGACCTGATCTGTGGCTTTGTGGATGGAAAGCTGTTTGCGTGTTCTTACCTACCGGATTGGATTTATCGGATAGCGATAGTTGGGAACAAATCAGGAATGTGATCCATCTCAGATGCTACTGCTGCTTTGATTGGTGATTAACTTAATCAGCTCAAATGATTGTACTTTAGTCAACACTTTCCACATCAGCCTTTCCAGATGGACACCATGTAGACTACAGCCGTCTATCTGGCTTTTATTGGATTCTGCCTGAATTTAATTCAGTTTTCTGCACCTAATGTTTGTTTGTTTTAGTCGCTGAGGAGTTCCTCCATCATCACAGGCAGGTGTTCTGATGTAAGACGTTAAAATTAAATAAAGGTTTCTCGTTTTAACTGTAATTTTAGCCAAATGAGGGTAAAACACAAATAAGACAAACATTAGAAATCTGACTAAAACGATTTGTCTGAAAGTTGAAGTCTTAAGAAAAAAATCCTCTCAGATCCCAGGCATATTCTCTATGCAGAGTATCAGTTTCTTCCTGCAGGTCAACGTCTTAGAGTCCTCGCCTGTAGATTGAACCGCTATAAGAACTCATTTGTTCCGCTTTCCATTAAGGCAATAAACGGCATCAAGCAGTAAACTGTGGAATAGTTAATGGTATTCAAAATTTAAACCAAACTGACAGGCTTTTTTATGTATTCATTATCTCACATAACACATTTTTTAAAGAAGGGTTTTTATACATTTTTATTTTATTTATTTATTGTGAACGTAAGGTAACATGCTTCCTTATGTATTTATTTACTGTCTTATAATGGAGTTTTTATAGCAGTGTTTTTATGTTATGAATGCAGTGTGACACATAGTTTAGACTATGTAGCCAGAGTCTGAACCCAAATCAAATTTCCTTTGGGACTATAAAGTTAATCCTATTTTTTTCTGAAATTAAGTGAAAATTAAGTTTTCCTGTAGTCTGGGGGTCCGCTTTAAACTTACAGCCCGCTGGTTCTAGAGTTTCCTGGTTAAGTTCGGTTCTGTTTTTTCTTTTAGGCGTTCTGTAATGGTGTTCTGTCAGATCAGCATACCCATAATCAATACGCAAAACGTCAGATTTGCGTGTATCCATTTAGTTTTGAATGAAAAATAGACTTTAGCCTACCTCTACAGGCGTGTATCTATGTGCAAAAGAACAATTTAAGGTCAGATCACTATGTGCTTCAAAAAACACAAAAAAGTAAGTAATTCGTTTTTTTTGTACATGACTAAAGGGATATATGCCGGTTCATCCCAAAGAGTAAACCTAAAGGGATAAACAGGTATGGACTATGGGTATGCTGGTCTGATCATGTATGCTCATCTGACAGAACACCGGCTCTCCTGAGCAGGTCGGCTCAGTTAGTTCATTTTGATCCATATTTTTTTATATTTAGTTTTTTTTAGTTTTTACGGCTTGTTTTTTGGACAGTAGGCCAGGGTTCCTGCAGGTCCTTAAAAAGTCTTAAAAGACATTAAATTCTTCAAAATAAAACTAAGTCCTTAATTGGTATTAAAATGTCTTAAATCAGTCTTTCGTAGGTCTTCATTTTTAAAACATCATAAATAGGATTATTTTTATTACGTTTTATTTTTGTAATCTAAATAAAACATTCAAATTGAAAACATTTTTTTTCTTATTTAAAAATAAATAACAGCTCGCCATCATTGGTTCCGTCCCGATAGCGGAACCAATAAAAGCGTTGTTGCGGCCGGGACGTTTTGGAGATGCACCATTAACTTTTTGTCTAGAAAATATGAGCAAGTGTAAATGTAAGGAAAATAGTCTCCAGCCAAGAGTTTCCTCCATGGCTAAAACCAGGGAACAGACATGAGGCTCAGTGGATTTATGCAAGAAGTCATTCAAGCTCAGAACGATGGGAATTAAGGCAGTGAAGTCGCACATGCGAAGCACGAAACACAAAGCGTCAAAATGGAGTTACGGAGAAACAGCCGGTATTTCTCAGTTTAGTTCCACCCTTGTCTCTGCAACGCCTCCACTTATCACCAAATCAAACATACTAAGAAAACCATACAAAGAAAAATAGCTGCAGAAAAGACTTAGCACTGGTTATGTTGGGGATTTAAAACTGATTGGTTTTATTCACTGCTAAAACAAAGAATTCACTTAAATAATTGTTCAAATATATCTGTCATTTGTGTGTTTTTAGCTTTCTTCCTGTATGGGAAGTTTTTCAAAATGTGAACCATTAGTGCAGTGGTTTATGTTAAAATAAACCTTTGGGTTAAGTTGTCGCAAGCAGGTTTTTCTTGTGAATTTGGTGTTAAATTTTTATTTCTAGTTGCATTAAAAAGTCTTAAAAAGTCTTGAATTTAACTTGCCTTATGCTGTAGGAACCCTGGTAGGCTGACGGGAAAGGGGGAGAGACGTGGCAAAGGACTTCAGGTCCGATTCTAACCCTAACCCGGGTCGGCCGCGTTGGGGACTAAGGCCTCCTTACTTGTGTCGGTCATGCTAACCACTGCGCCACTGAAGCACGCCCATTTTGATCCATGTTTACAGAACTTTTAGTGAAGCTGCCTATTTCTGTGTTCAAAAAGAACCTTTTGCTGAAAAACGGGTCGGACCGGGTCGCTGGAGCCCAGCCAATTTAAAGCAGAACCTTCTAGCAGTGGTTCTACTGGATTCACCTGTAGAACTTAAGCTGTAATCATCCAGAAAGTTCTGTAAAAACCCAAAGAGCGACCCTGATTCTGGGTTCTGACCGGCTTCGTGTTTGGACCTGCAGGTTGGACCTCCTGAAGCAGACCAACCGGACCGAGCAGCAGACGGCAGCTTCGGTACCCTCCCCTCCAGCGGCCCTCTGCCTCCTCATCTCGTGGTTAAGGAGGAACAAGGTAAGTTCTGATGGGTCCAGCTCATTCTCCCAGAACCCCTCAGAGTTCTGCTTCTAATCCTGATCCGTTTCAGTGGAAGGTGGTGTCGCCGGCCCGGTTCCTGGGGTCACGGGTCAGGGGTACTCTGGAGGAGGAGGGGCCCAGTGGGACCGAGGAGCCAACCTGAAGGAGTACTACGCCCGCCGAGACGAGCAGGAGGCCCAGGCGGTACCAGGCCTGCTTCACACCGCCTCTATGACCGGTTCTAGGCGGTTTGTTCTGATGGCTTTGTTCTCCTTCTCAGACCTTGGAGTCGGAGGAGGTGGATCTGAACGCCAACCTCCATGGGAACTGGACCCTGGAGAACGCCAAGGCCCGTCTGAACCAGTACTTCCAGAAGGAGAAAACCAGTGCTGAGTATAAATACAGCCAAGTGGGACCGGACCACAACAGGTCTGGACCAGAGAACCCTGTGGGTCTAAGAACGGCAGAACAAATCCAGACCGAGGCGTCAAACACAGAAACCCAAATCTGCTTCAACACATTTGGGTCCAATGGACCGGATCAGATCTACCAGTTTAATGTTGAGTTGATTGGGTTTGATAACCTGAGAGGGAAACATCAGAACCGCAGCAAAGGGACGTGTTTCTGCCTCGGTCTGGATCTGGTTCTGACCTCTCTGTAGCCACAGGTTCTGTTTTAAGTTTCCTCCCACTGACCCCAGTTAGGGAAAACAGAACCACAGAGTGAATGGAGGCAGTTTTCAGACGTCGTCCAATCAGAGGAGAGCAGTGATGTCACAGGAAGCTGTAGATCCTCCATCAGGACGCTTATCACAGAAATGTTCTGGATTCGTTTAGAACCAAACCGGCTCTGTCTCTAAGCTGTGCAGGGGATGCACGAGTCCAGTTCATCAGAACATACCAGCAGAACCGAGTCTGAACCAGAAATGTTTTAACTGGACTTTATCTTAGAGAGGAAAGACCTTCCAATAGAACCAGAACCTAACAGCTAACAGTCTAAGCTGTGGTTCCGTTAGGTCAGTTTTTTCTACCATTGCAGATCAGTCGGTGTCAGAAATCAGAACCTTCGTTTCCTGGAACAGAACCCGGCTGGGCGGCGCCTCCTCGGCCGGGTTCTGTTACACGGCTGTCAGGAAGTCCCTGAATGTGTTTCTGCCGGACCGCTGCAAACCCAGAGACCTCCAGGGTGTGTCGGCTACACCAGAGAGATCTCACTGATCCAATGTCCCTCAGCGTCCGACCAGAACCCAGACCTCATCAGAACACCAGCCCAATGTTTGGTACCGAGCCTGTGAACGTTTCATCGGGTTAGTTGGGGCCCAAGGCTGCAGGTTCTGCTCCAAAATAAAATGCCTGACCATCAGAGGAGTTCTCAGGTTAGGGACTGTTCTGGTTCTGGTACCAGATATTGGGCTGGTGGGTCGGCACAATCTGAGCCTTAGTTTCCTGCTCTGTTAGAGGTGACACCAGAACTCCCAACCGACCCGAGGAAGACATGGGACCGCCTTTAGATGCCCTAAAGCCGTCCCATGGGCGGGGCTAGCTGGAGTCTGGTGGTGATTTCTGGTGTCCACCGCAGGGTACCGCCCGGCCCGGGAGAACCATCCTGAAAGTCTGGCAGAAACACATCTGGGTTTCCTCCTGAGAGTCCGACCGGTGAGTTCAGCTCCCGCCAGGGGGAAGACGGGAGGCGGCTTTTATTGTGAAAAGCACTGGAAGTGAATCCGGGCCGTTTGTGTTTGCAGGAGCTTCATCGCAGAGATGCAGCTGTTCATCCGGCAGCTCGGCAGAAGTAAGGCCTCGTCTGATCCGATCGCCCCCTGGGCTTTGTCCCGAGCTGACCCTGTTCTGGTTCTCCTCAGAGATCACGGCCCGGGAGCACGGCTCCAACAAGAAGCTGGCGGCCCAGTCCTGCGCGCTGTCTGTGGTCCGGCAGCTGTATCACCTGGGCGTCATCGAGGCGTACTCTGGAATCACCAAGAAGAAGGAGGGAGAGACGGTACGCGCCCAGCCTGCTCAGTTAGAACCAGAACCATCCACCAGAACCCGAACTTGATCGGCTGCTTTTGTCCCCAGCTGGAAGCGTTCGAGGTCCTGGTGGCTCCGGATCTGCAGCAGAACCTGGCGGCGGTCGTCCAGGAGCTGGGAGTCCACATCCCCCCACCTGTGAGTCCTTTTAGGGTCCAATCCGAGCTCAGCGATACCGGGCCAGCCCTACAGTCTGAGGGATTACTGAGGTCCAGATCATTATGGAGTGAAGGACGCCAAATGGGATTAAAGCTGCAGAATTTCTACCGGTTCTGTGTGAAAACAGAACCCAGTCGACTAGGGATGCACGATATTGGGATTTTGGCCGATATGCCGATATTTTAAAACTCATGTAGCCGATAACCGATATCGATACCGATGTTAAAGCTGGACAAAAATAAGTAGTTATTGAAAATAGCAGTTTTGTTATCCATTTCTGACACTTTGAAAAATAATAAACTCAAATATATTTTCATATGCTGATATCAAATAAGATTTTTAAAAACGTGGTATCGATCTATTTTACTTTCAAAATCTCGTGAAATTTTGCAAATTCTTGTGAGATTTTGTAAGTAAAATAGATCAATACTGCGTCAATATATCAACATATAAAAATATGGCAACATTTCCTGAATTTTCGGGGGATTTTGTAGCATAACGATGACATATAGCAATATTTCATTAGTAAAAGAGATTGATATGGTGTTTTTAAATGGCAATATATCAGCACATGAAGATATTGTGATATTTTAATGTATCAATATTTTTTCCCTCGTCTTTTTAAGTCTGTAAAAAATAAGTTTTTGAGGAAGAAGAAGAAACTCAGAAGCTGATCAAATATCGGGTTAAATATCGGTGGGGTGGCCGATGTCATATTTTAATTTTTAAGGCCGATACCGATAGGGGGCCGATTATATCGTGCATTCCTAGAGTCGACCCATTTGACCGAGGAGAGCATTGCTGCTAACTTTAGACAGGAAAAGGTTCCGATGAACATTTGGTTCTGAACCGACTCCAGATGTTTTGTCAGATGTGTAGGATGAGTTTACCTTCTTTTTGGAGTTTACCTTCTTTTTCTTAATCAGTGGTTCTCCTAACTGTCAATCATTCAGGCAATATGTTTACGTAAGGCCATCCTACGTGCTCGCCCAGGTAGCTATCTGTTCCTGCTCATGTGCATTTTCAGGCGTATATCTGTGGTGAGCTACGGTTTCATTGAAGCTCACCTTTCTCTCCGCGGTTCTTGAAAAATGGCCGAAAAAGTGTCTAAGAAGAGTATGAGAAGAAAAGAAAGGCCTCAGAAGAGGCAGATATATCCCAGAATGCTTTGATAGGAGAACTCTCCTCGCAAAGCATTATGGAATTTGCTGTCACAGCAGCCCGATGTCACTACCAGACAGCGGCGACTAATAATAAAGATGCGCCAGACACTGCGTGGATTTAGGGCAGACTTTTAGACGCAGTAAGCTTGTATAAGTTATTAGAACACTAGCAACTATTAAACAGAGCGTGCACGAGGAAAAATGGGCTTGTGCACGCTCTTCCACGCATGGAGAGGGCGGGTCTTTTAGAAACACCGTGAAAATCCTCCTCAATACCTTTAAAAGTTATCTTTACAATGTCAGTCATAGGAAGACCAGCAGTTATGTTCTGAAAGGTTCTGATCATACCCGGAAGCAGGTCGGCTTCAGAGGGCAGCGAGCTCCTGGTTCTGGTTTCGCCGGTCGGCCTCTCGTCTTCCTGCTGTAACCTGTAATCATCTGTTGGTTTGCAGCCTGCGGATCCCAGCGCTCCAGTATCTCTGGTTCAGGGGAAGATGGCCTCCTTTGAGCCGTCTCAGAAGCAGATGAGCAGCGGCGTGGTTCCCTGGTCGCCTCCACAGGTTAACTGGAACCCCTGGACCAGCAGCAACATCGATGAGGGGCCGCTGGCCTACGTAAGATGCCACCGCCTCTGATGTGTGAAGGTCCTCGGCTGTTTACGGCGGCCTGCTCTCATCTTGTGGCTCCTCTCTGTTCAGTGCACTCCGGAGCAGATCAGCACAGACCTTCATAGTGAGCTGATGTACCAGCTGGACCACGATGAGAACCTGCAGAAGGTCAGTCTCCTTCCACCCCGACCTTCTGCTGCTTTGTTCAGGCCGAAACGTTTACCCGCTTCCTGGTGTCGTTCAGATCCTGTCTGAGCGAGAGCAGCTTCCTGTCAAGCATTTTGAGGAGGAGATCATGGCTACGGTGGATAAGAACCCGGTGGTGATCATCAGAGGAGCGACGGGCTGCGGGAAAACCACACAGGTCCCTCAGTACATCCTGGACCGCTTCATCAAAGGAGGCCGAGCGTCCGACTGCAACATCATAGTCACACAGGTAACCCTCGACAACCGAGCCCAGATCACACCGCTGTCTGCGAATGGATCCGGTCTCATCTCTCTCTCTGCAGCCCAGACGGATCAGCGCCGTCTCTGTGGCTGAGCGGGTCGCCTACGAGAGAGGAGAGGATGTGGGAAAGAGCTGCGGCTACAGCGTCCGCTTCGAATCCATCCTCCCCCGACCGCACGCCAGCGTCCTCTTCTGCACCGTCGGTATGTAAGCTCCTCCTCCTCCAGCAGGGGGAGCCCCGCCCACCGGCAATTTATTAAAGCTGGATTATCCACTAAATCCAAAATGTTCTTTACAGCAAAACAGTGACGAGTTTAAAAGGTTAATTAGAATCAGATTTTCTCATCAGCTGAACCCAGAGGAGCATTTAGTTTTTATCGTTATATAAACATATTTATCACCATGATAAAGTCTCATTTTAAGCAGAATTAATTGAAATAATTCAAAACTAACTTGGTTTAAACAAACCATGATTATAAAATACAACAGGAAGTCTGCTGGTGGAGATTATCAGTCATCCAGGTCATAGTCATTCTACAAATTTCAAAACAATCCACTGGACTTTGTTTCCAAGTTTGAAGACGTTTCGCTTCTCATCCAGGAAGCTTTCTCAATTAAAAATGTCTGGATTAGCGATGAGTTCCAGACTTTTTAGCCCAACCTTCTAATTAGAAAAGATGCACATTGAAGCTGGGAGCTGGTTTCCCAGCTGTATTTACCAGAGGAAGGGAGGAGCTTTTGGAACCATGCTGTGAAGATTCTTGTCTCTCGTCCTCCAGGTGTTCTCCTCCGGAAGCTGGAGGCTGGAATCCGAGGAATCAGCCATGTCATCGTTGATGAGATCCACGAAAGAGACATTAACGTGAGTTCACAGGCCCGACACCCAGAACCGGACCCACTTTTAGGTTTTTCTCACCGCCTCTCTGTTCCTGCAGACCGACTTCCTCCTGGTGGTCCTCAGGGACGTGGTCCAGACCTTCCCAGATGTTCGCATCATCCTGATGTCGGCTACCATCGACACCACCATGTTCAGGGAGTACTTCTTCAACTGTCCCATCATCGAGGTGTTTGGACGCACTTTCGCCGTTCAAGGTGAGTCCAACCCGTCTCCTCTGAACCAAATCTTTCCTGAAGGACCTTTAGGAATTCCAGCTTCTTGTCTCAGAGTACTTCCTGGAAGATTGCATCCAGATGACCAACTTCATCCCCCCGCCGATGGACCGCAAGAAGAAGGACAAGGACGAGGAGGGAGGAGACGATGATGTGAGAACTTTGGGTTTGTTCTGGTTCTGAAGGTCTGCAGCCTGGTTCCACCGGCTCATCTCTGGACCTTCTCCTCTCTGCAGACCAACTGTAACCTGATCTGTGGTCCAGAATACACGCCGGAGACCAAGCGCTCCATGGCTCAGATCAACGAGAAGGAGACGTCCTTCGAACTGGTGGAGGCGCTGTTGAAGTACATCGAGACGCTGAAGGTGGACGGCGCTGTGCTGGTCTTCCTGCCGGGCTGGAACCTCATCTACTCCATGCAGCGCCACCTGGAGATGAACCCTCACTTCGGTACCTGAAGCCCGGCACGCCTACGTCCCAGAAACCCCCCTGACAGGAGTTAATGTGGTGTTGTTGGTTTGGTTCCAGGAAGTAGCCGGTACCGCATCCTGCCGCTGCACTCCCAGGTCCCCAGAGAGGAGCAGAGGAGGGTTTTTGAGGCGGTTCCTGAGAACATCACCAAGGTGAGTGCTGGGGAACCCAGATTCTCATGGCTTCAGTCAGATGAGCTTAAAGTGGTTCTGCTCTCACAGGTCATCCTGTCCACCAATATCGCAGAGACCAGCATCACCATCAACGACGTCGTCTACGTCATCGACTCGTGCAAGTAAGGCAGTCCTGACCCTCTGCTGGAGGAGTCCTCCTCTCAGCGGCAGATTAAACCCTGAGTTCTTCCTGACAGGCAGAAGGTGAAGCTCTTCACCTCCCACAACAACATGACCAACTACGCCACCGTCTGGGCCTCCAAGACCAACCTGGAGCAGAGGAAAGGCCGAGCCGGCAGAGTCCGACCCGGATTCTGCTTCCACCTGTGCAGCCGCGCACGCTTCGACAAGTACGGCCCGCCAACCTGAAGCCGACCGGAACTCCATGAGCTCCGAACTTTAACAGTGTTTGTGTTCCTGCAGGCTGGAGACCCACATGACCCCAGAGATCTTCAGGACGCCTCTGCACGAGGTCGCCCTCAGCATCAAGCTGCTGAGACTGGGAGGAATCGGAAACTTCCTGTCCAAGGCCATCGAGCCGCCGCCACTGGACGCCGTCATCGAGGCGGAGTACACCCTGAGAGGTAGGAGGAGCTCTGATGGACCGACGCTTGCAGAGATGTTTAACAAGTTAACCTTCCAGTTGATAAAAGGCCTGCAGAGGCTCACAGAAACCTCCAGAGGGCGCTGTTAGACAGAGAGGCTGATTAATTCTGGAGAGGGCTTTTTTACTGTTTTACTATTTCAGACCTTCACCTGGTTCTTAGATAAATCAACCAAATGATGATTGGATTAAAGGAAATAAAATAAAATCTATTGAATATTTTAGCAGCTGTGATCGTTCTGTAAAGGTGAGCAAATCTTTGAAAAGATGGAACAAAGTTAGAAATCTGCTTTTTTATTATAGAGAAAAAATATTATACCTGAATAGTTTTGATTTTTATTTATGAAAGAATTTCAAGGATTAATCAAATAAAAAATAAAATCCCATAAAACTTATTTCAAACCGTGGATCAAATAAACTAAGAAATGAATGGAAACATTGAGTATTATAGTGTTTTTTTTATCTTTTGTTTGGCTGTTCAATCACTGCTCTCTGGTTCATTAGATTTATGGGTTCTCTCAGACTTTCTGACCTGCTGGTTCCCAGTTCTGCTCCTAACTGGTCTAACTGGTGTTTTCAGAACTGGACGCCCTGGACTCCAACGACGAGCTGACTCCTTTGGGTCGGATTCTGGCCCGGCTGCCTATCGAGCCTCGGCTGGGGAAGATGATGATCATGGGCTGCATCTTCCAGTCAGTCTCTCTGCTCCCCTGCTCTCCTCTCAGCTGATGTTCCTCCAGACTGACCGCTGTCCCTCTGTCTCCCCCTAGTGTTGGAGACGCCATGTGCACCATCTCTGCCGCCACCTGCTTCCCAGAGCCTTTCATCAACGACGGGAAACGCCTCGGTTTCGTCCACAGGAACTTTGCTGGGAATCGCTTCTCGGACCACGTGGCGCTGCTCTCGGTCTTCCAGGCCTGGGACGACGTTCGGTAAGCCGAGGTGGTCCATCAGAACCTTCCTCTGATCAGAACTGGAACCAAACTGCTGTCGTCCACCTGCTCAGGGTTAACGGTGAGGAGGCTGAAACCCGTTTCTGTGAACACAAGCGTCTGAACATGTCAACTCTGAGGATGACCTGGGAGGCTAAGGTCCAGCTGAAGGACATCCTGGTGAACTCCGGATTTCCTGAAGGTACCTGAACGCCCCACAGCCTTTCAGCAGAACCCTGAGCTCAGAGTCATAAAGATCTTTTTCCCTCCTCAGAGTGTCTGATGAACCAGATGTTCAACACGGTGGGACCGGACAACAACCTGGACGTGGTGGTGTCCCTGCTGACCTACGGCTCCTACCCCAACGTCTGCTACCACAAGGAGAAGAGGAAGATCCTGACCACCGAGGGCCGCAACGCCCTCATCCACAAGTCCTCCGTCAACTGCCCCTTCAGCAGCCACGACATCAAATACCCGTCACCCTTCTTCGTCTTTGGGGAGAAGGTGCGGTGCAAGGGAGTGGGCCGCAGGAGGTTTTGAACCTTTGGACCCGTGTCCCTGTGACCCTGTTTGTGTTTCAGATCAGAACCCGGGCAATCTCTGCTAAAGGCATGACTCTGGTGAGTCCTCTGCAGCTGCTGCTGTTCGCCTGCAAGAAGATCAGCTCCAACGGAGAGATAGTGGAGTTGGACGACTGGTGAGAACCTGAGAATGATAGATGGTTCTATAGGGGAACCTGGGAGAGAGAGATGATTCTATAGGGGAACCTGAGACTGAGAGAGACGGTTCTATAGGGGAACCTAAGACTGAGTGAGAGACGGTTCTATAGGGGAACCTGAGACTGAGTGAGAGACGGTTCTATAGGGGAACCTGAGACTGAGTGAGAGACGGTTCTATAGGGGAACCTGAGACTGAGTGATAGACGGTTCTATAGGGGAACCTGAGACTGAGTGATAGACGGTTCTATAGGGGAACCTGAGACTGAGTGATAGACTGTTCTATAGGGGAACCTGAGACTGAGTGAGAGACGGTTCTATAGGGGAACCTGAGACTGAGTGATAGACTGTTCTATAGGGGAACCTGAGACTGAGTGAGAGACGGTTCTATAGGGGAACCTGAGACTGAGTGAGAGACGGTTCTATAGGGGAACCTGAGACTGAGTGAGAGACGGTTCTATAGGGGAACCTGAGACTGAGTGAGAGACGGTTCTATAGGGGAACCTGAGACTGAGTGATAGACGGTTCTATAGGGGAACCTGAGACTGAGTGAGAGACGGTTCTATAGGGGAAGCTGAGACTGAGTGAGAGACGGTTCTATAGGGGAACCTGGGAGTGAGTGAGAGACGGTTCTATAGGGGAACCTGAGACTGAGTGATAGACGGTTCTATAGGGGAACCTGAGACTGAGTGAGAGACGGTTCTATAGGGGAACCTGAGACTGAGTGATAGACGGTTCTATAGGGGAACCTGAGACTGAGTGAGAGACGGTTCTATAGGGGAAGCTGAGACTGAGTGAGAGACGGTTCTATAGGGGAAGCTGAGACTGAGTGAGAGACGGTTCTATAGGGGAACCTGAGACTGAGTGAGAGACGGTTCTATAGGGGAACCTGGGAGTGAGTGAGAGACGGTTCTATAGGGGAACCTGGGAGTGAGTGAGAGACGGTTCTATAGGGGAACCTGAGACTGAGTGAGAGACGGTTTTATAGGGGAACCTGGGAGTGAGAGACGGTTCTATAGGGGAACCTGAGACTGAGTGAGAGACGGTTCTATAGGGGAACCTGGGAGTGAGAGAGAGACTGTTCTATAGGGGAACCTGAGACTGGTTTGTCATTTTTTAGCTCTTTGGTTTAATTTGGACATTAGTGACACAAAACAGGAAGTGCCTTATAAGGTCATGCTGCATCATATTCGGGTCAGTACTTTGACTAGGCCAATCCCCTGACTATTGAGTTTTTTTAAAAGCTGACCAACCAGTGTCCTCCTGAACAACACGTTGGCAGGAATTCCTGGTCACTTCTTCAGTTTAGGACCTGAGTCCACTGTGGAAATGTTCCTGAGCTGGACAGCTGGTGTCCTAAAAAGCCACACATTTCAGAACCGTGAGGACGATTCTGATGAATCCAACCAGAGACGTAGTTTAGAAAAGGTTCAACAGGAATGTTTGGAACGTTGACAGGGTTTAGATCCTCTGTAGATTCTGACAATGTCCCCTCTGTCGTCCCCAGGATCAAGCTAAAGATTTCCCATGATGTAGCGGGGGGGATCGCCGCTCTGCGGGCCGGGCTGGAGGCTCTGGTGGTGGAGGTCACCAAAGACCCAGAATACATCAACCAGATGGACCAAACCAACGAGAGGCTGCTGAACGTCATCAGACAGGTGTCCAAACCGTCGGCGGCAGGAATCAACCTGATGGCTGCAAACCAGAGGTACCAGAGAGGGCGCCGGTTCTATTCCCACAATCTGACCCGCGTGTGGACGACGGTTTAACATCTGCTGTCCGTGTCTCTGCAGGATGGGAGACGGACCACGGCCTCCAAAGATGGCGCGCTTTGATGGAGAAGGAGGGTACCGTGGAGGAAGAGGAGGTTACAGAGGAGGAGGGGGAGGATACGGAGGAGGAGGTGGGGGATACGGAGGGTACCGTGGAGGAGGGGGATACAGAGGGGGAGGTTATGGAGGAGGAGGAGGCTACAGGGGGGGAGGAGGAGGCGGCTACAGGGGAGGTTATGGAGGAGGAGGAGGAGGATACAGGGGGGGAGGATATGGAGGAGGAGGTTATAGAGGGGGAGGTGGAGGAGGGTACAGAGGAGGATATTAAACAGAGTGGGACCTCCAGTTTTACTTCAGATCTTTGTTAATTATTTAGCTTGATCCTCATCAGGAGGACAGCAGATCTTCATTCCTCATTCGCTGGTTTGTTCGTTTTTAGTCGAGTTATTCATGTGAAGTTTAGAAAAATCTGACCTGTTTTTCCTGTTTCTTGTGATTTGGAATCTGAAAAATAAAACAATAAAATGTCTGATGTCCTGAAAGCTCTGACTGGAAATTATTTTAACTAAAGATGAGGTCAGTTATGCAGTAGATGTTTTAACAGTTCCATCATCTGGTCTTTAATGATCTGTGTGTCTCTGGACCTCAGAGCTCCGCTATCAGTCACTCATTGATCAGGTGATTAGCTCAGTGTTCAGACCCACAATCTACTGATATGATGGAGGCTCCAAGTCTGATCCTCTAATCTGAAAGCTCTGAATGTTGCTGAGATCTGAGGTCCATAAATGTTATGAAGAGGCCCGGAGGCAGAGAGCAGCAACCTCGGGAGTCCAACATGAACCAGAATACGGTTGGTTTATACTCGCTGCGTTGAACAGGATGCAAGAGTGCACACTAAAGTGATGCAATCCCTGCAAACGCCGCCTGGGCACTACGTCCCTCACCTCTGAATTTATTCTAACTTGCAGCCTTGTTCCAAATGGGAGGATATAAAGTGCTGACTTCAAGTGGAACAGCGTAGTTAAATGCAGTGTTGCTACTGTTGATTCAGTGACTGAAAACAACTACCCACATTATACAATCCATTCAGCTTTTATTTAGTAAAACAACTTTTTAATTTTTTTTTATTAAATTCAATTCAGTTTATTTATATAGCGCCAAATTCACAACACATGTCATATCAAGGCACTTTACAGTTCACTAGATCATCCAGTCAAATTGATCCAAAGTTTTCTATCTAAGGAAAACCAGTTGATTGCATCGACTCATTGACTCTTCAGCAATCCCTCACACTAAGCATGCTTGTAGCGACAGTGGAGAGGAAAAACTCCCTTTTAACAGGGAGAAACCTCCAGCAGAACCAGGCTCAGTGTGAGCGGCCATCTGCTGAGGCCGACTGGGGTTCAAGGAGACAGAAGCAGAGACACAAAAAGCAGCTGTAAAAGGCGGCCCCGTCCAGGAAACACACAGCCAGGCAGACCAGCTCCCATGTCAGAGGATGAAGAGAGCACATCCAGCCAGTCACGGTCAGAGAAACAGGACCACACTGGAAAACAGGCTGATCTCCAACATCTAGAAACAAGGGTGTTGATGGCAGCAGCACAGCTGATATTTCTCTCCAGGATGGAGTCACAGCCAAACAGGAACAGACCAGATGAAGCTACTATGAGAAAAAGCAGAGAGAGCAGAACATTAGAGATTGAACTAACAGATTCTGCAGAGTGGGAGAATAGAGAGAGAATGAAGCAGAATGATGAAATGGGGGTCCCTATGTCCTCCAGCAGTCTAAGCCTATAGCAGCATAACTAAAGAGATAGCTCAGGATAACCTGAGCCAGTCTAACTATAAGCTTTATCAAAAAGGAAAGTTTTAAGCCTAGCCTTAAAAGTAGACAGGGTGTCTGCCTCACAGACTAAAACTGGTAGTTGGTTCCACAGGAGAGGAGCCTGATAACTAAAAGATCTGCCTCCCATTCTACTTTTAGAAATTCTAGGAACCACTAGTGAACCTGCAGATTGAGAGCGAAGTGCTCTGCTAGGAACATAAGGAACAATCAGATCTCTGATATAAGATGGAGCTTGGCCATTTAAGGCTTTATATGTGAGAAGGAGGATTTTAAATTCTATTCTGGATTTAACAGGAAGCCAATGAAGAGAAGCCAGGATAGGAGAGATGTGATCTCTCTTTTTAATTTTCATTAGAACTCTGGCTGCAGCATTTTGGATCAGCTGAAGGCTTTTAACTACAGTTTGTGGACTTCCTGATAGTAAAGAATTACAATAGTCCAGCCTTGAAGTAACAAATGCATGGACTAGTTTCTCTGCATCACCCCTGGACAGGATATTTCTAATTTTTGCAATATTCCTCAGATGAAAGAAGGAAATTCTAGAAACCTCTTTGATCTGGGATTTAAATGACAGATCCTGATCGAAAACAACACCAAGATTTTATTCTTTATCTGAAATCAGTTTAATCCCATTCAAACGAAGTGACTGGCTAATCAGCTTCTTTTTCAGAGACTCTGGTCCAAAGACTATAACTTCTGTTTTGTCTGCATTCAGAAGCAGAAAGTTAAGAGTCATCCAGGTTTTTATGTCTTCAGACATGCTTGTAATCTATGTAATGGGTTAGCTTCATCTGGATTTATAGACAGATATAGCTGGGTATCATCAGCATAACGGTGGAAATTAATCCCATGCTGTCTAATAATTTTACCGATTGGGAGCATATACAAAGTAAAGAGAACTGGTCCTAGCACTGATCCCTGTGGTACTCCACAGGTAACCTTTGAGCATGAGGAAGATCTATCATTAACATGAACAAACTGAAACTGATCAAATAGTTAAGATTTAAACCAGTCTAGTGCTGTTCCTTTAATTCCAACCAAATATTCAAGTCTTTCTAAAAGAATATTATGGTCAACTGTTTCAAATGCAGCACTGAGATCCAAGGTATGGTAGGCTTGTTTCCACATCGACACGCGCCTCTGTTAAACCTACTATATTATTCCACCGTATATTTCTGTGTAGCTTCCATAAACACACCTACTATTGTTCAGTAATCGTGCATTCTTAAATCAACAATACTGTGATCGGCCATGTTGGAAATAGAACACTTTTTGTTTTTTTTCTGCATTGCTGCTTGTTATGTTGATCACTGCCCCTCTGTGGTTTTTACGATTACTGCACTTACATCCACATAAACTATAAACACGTACAGTGCTTCTTTCTGGTCCTCCACGGCTCGACAACCCAACGCGTGAGTATATCTCTGCCTTTAATGTTGGTGATGCGAACTAAACCCCTGCTCCGCTTGTACAGGATGTGCCCGTAGTAAAAGGCCCCAGACTCTGTACTCCTGTAGCATAGCTTCCACGGCACCATGAAGGATGCCTTCTTCAGGTCCACAAAACACACGTGAACTAGTTGGGCAAACTCCCAGGCACCAGTGTAGAGCTGGTCTACTGTTTTATGACCGGGATGAAAATTGTACTCCTCCTGAAACCGAGGTGCAACAATCAGCTGGACTCTCCTCTCAAGCACCTTGGCATAGGCCCCTACCGTGGAGGCTGAGGAGTGTGAGGCCCCTATAGTTGGAACACCTCCTCTGGTGCCCCCAATTATGCAGAGGAACACCAACCCATCTGCCAATTCAGGGGCGTTGTCCCCGACCTCCACGCGATGTTAAAGAGGAGTGTCATCCACGACAGCCCGATAACATCGACAGCTCTAGCATACTCGGGGCGCCTTGCCACTCTGGAGTTCGTGGCCACCTCAGTGACTTTGGCCTGAGTGATGAATGAATTTGGCCCTGAGCATCCCATCTCTTCTTCCACCACAGATGGCGTGTCAGTCTGATTGAGGAGATCCTCAAAGTATTCCTTCCCTGCCCAAAAATGTCCTCTTTAAGGTTCAGCAGTTTCCCTTTCCCACCAAATACTGTGTTAACAAAGAACTTCTTTCCCCTCTTGAGGACCTAACTAGTTTGCAAGAATCACTTTGAGACCAACGGATAGTCTTTCTCCATGGCCTTTCCAAACTTCTTCTAGGTCTGAGTGTCTTCTGCAGCTGCCTAGGCAGCAGCAAGCTTGGCCTCACAGTAGGCTACCAGTAACTCAGACAGGCTCGATAGGACTCCTTCAGCTTGATAGCATCCCTCTCTTACAGTATCCACCACATGGTCTGGGGATTGCTGCCATGACAGGCACCACAGACTTTAAGGCCACAGCTATGGGTTGCCACGTCTACAATAGAGGCAGAGAACATGGTCCACTCAGACTCCATGTCTCCAGCCTCCCCAGAATCTAGGAGAAGCTCTCCTTGAGGTGGGAGCTGAACATGTTGCTTGCTGAGGACTTCTCCAGATGTTTCCAGCAGAATGTTACTACTTCTTTGGGCTGGTGGTCGATGGAAAGCTCTGCCCCTCTCTTCACCCGAGTGTCAAGACATGGGGCTGGTGTTGAATTTGATTAGGGTAAAAAGCTGACTGGTTTCACACTCAGTTGGTCTAAATATGGATCAGAACCACAATAGATGGAAATGTGTTGTGGTATAATATCTGTCGTTTAATCTTTGAAACTGTTTGGGTTCATTTGATTCTACATTTCAGCCAAAAGCTGCAGTGATAAACTGATATGCATCAGGTCCAGTACATGGGTCTGGAAGAAAAGGGTGGACTGACCCAGAGAACTGTCAATCGGTTCTGGATCAGGAAACGTGAATCGGACTGGAGGTCAGGAATCTTATAGCCAACTTTCATTACAGCACATCTGATCTTTCATTATCCCATGACCAAAGTTCTAGTCGACGGATCGAAGTGGTGATGAAGAAACTCTCCTCTTCACCTTGAATCAAAAACTGAAGGACGATTGTAAACATTTATCTGTTGAAATCCAGATTTAGTTTGCATCTATTTACTATGAAGGAAGTTGAATCTGAACGCGAATTGAGTCGAGGAACGATCTGCTGGTTCCTTCTGATGCCCGGATTCTTTCAGCAGATTTTTCTTTGTGTTTTTTGTTTAAACATTTTTCTTTGGAGTTTTAAATCCTAACCCCTAAATGGACCTATTGAAAGAGGCTGCTTTTATAAATAATTAAAACATGGTTTTAGGATCAAATGATAAATCACATTTTTCCAGTGTTGAACTCATGACCCACAAAGAGAAGAGATTTAATTACTTTCTTCCTACAAACATGTCTGGAAGCGTCCAACAGAACCTGATCTTCATCTGTTCCAATTCTGGTTCCTAAACCTTCCCTATGAGGAAAGGATGGGCCTCAGGTCATCCATCATCCAAAGGGAACAACAGCTTTGAATCAATGTTGAAGAATAACTTTATGATAAATGGAAAATGAATAAACCCAAAAAATACTTGGTTTTATTTGATTAAAAATGTTCAACATCAGTTCATTGAACAACAGGAAGTGTGATCACCCTGACATGTTTACAGAACACAGCAGAACCAACAAAGAACCTACACATGGACAAGGAGAAAAGGCAGGGATTCAAACCCAGAACCTTCGTACTGCCTGGTTCCAGTGTTCTGTCAGACCAGCATACCCATAGCCAATACGCATGCGCCAGGTGTGCGTTTATCCATTTAGTTTTCTACAAAAAATAGATTTTAAACTACCTCGACAGGTGTGTTTTCCTTTAGTCACAAAAAATAAAACAAAAAACAATTTAAGGCCAGATCGCCATATCAAAAAACACAAAAAGTAAGTCATTAAATAGTTGTTTTGTACAGGACTAAAGGGATACACCCCGTCAAGGTAGTTTAAAGTTTATTTTTCGTAGAAAATTAAAGGGATAAACGGGTATTGACTATGGATTTGCTCATCTGACAGAACGGCAGATCTGTTCCCCTTCGTATTCATACTGCTGGTGAACTCACCTTTATTTTCAAAGGTATTTTGTGCAAAAGAACAAACATTTCTCTGTTTTCTGTTATCAAATGTGATTTATGCTTCTGACTATAATCCCTGTTAAAATCTTCATCATCATCATCACAGCTGTCAGCTTCCTGCTGGTCTCTGATGTTTGGATGATGAACTGCTCACCTCTTTACCATCACCCTCATTTAATATAAATGTGAAAGAAGTAAATAGAACAAATTATTTATGAACAATTGATAACTCATAATTATTTAAACTCTTAAAGAGTGACGTGTTTATCCAGGGGCTCTGGAACCTTCCCCGGTACCAGCTTTATGTTGATCCGCCCCTGATCAGGGAATATAGGGGAAGATTTTCTTGTTTTTTTTCCTCCCAGTTTGGAAGCAGCAGGAACTTTCTCCTAGATCCAAACTGGGAGCTGACTGAGAGGTGAGCTGGTGGTTGTTTGCGCAGTGATTGCGGGTGCGCAGCGGCTGTGCGGTGATTTGGTGACTGTGGAGGAAGAGGCGGACTCTCCCCCGCAGCCAGTGCGCCTCAGAGCTGCGCAGTAGCGGACTGGGTGTAGTCTGGACTCCCGTCTTTTCCTGCTGGAGTTCTGGGTGCATGGCGGCGGACACAAAGAGCTGAGAGCGACCTCAGAGACCCAGAGAGCAGCAGAGAGCCGGAGCAGAGCCGCGGAGCCTGGAGCGAGCCGCACTCTTGTTTTCCAGGATCCTAAGGTCCAGGATTGTTTCTGAAGGGAACTGACCGGGAGAAAGTTTGGGAAAGTTTGGGAGGAGCTCTGATGGGAGTTCTGGGAGCGACGGGGAGGACGGAGCGGAGCGGCAGGATGCAGAACCTGGTCCTGGTTCTGGTGGCTTGGAGCTGGGTGGCCGCGGTGTGCGTCCGCGGCGCCATGGATGAGTGCGCGGATGATCAGGGCCGAGCGCAGCGCTGCATGCCGGAGTTCGTGAACGCGGCCTTCAACGTGACGGTGGAGGCAACCAACACCTGCGGCTCCCCGCCGGAGGAGTACTGCGTCCAGACCGGGGCCACCGGGGTCACCAAGTCCTGCCACATCTGCGACGCGCGGGACCCCCGGAACCACCACAACGCGGTGTACCTGACCGACTACAACAACCAGCAGGACGCCACCTGGTGGCAGAGCCAGACCATGCTGGCGGGGATCCAGTACCCCAACTCCATCAACCTCACCCTGCACCTCGGTAAGACCCCCGGCTGAGGGGCCCCAAAACAACACCAACACACAGGCTGCTCCACTGCGCTCATCTTCCATTAAACTAGTTCCTCTCTGAGCTGATCAGAGGCTGAAGCTGCTGATCAGAGGCTGAAGCTCAGAGGCTGAAGCTGCTGATCAGAGGCTGAAGCTCAGAGGCTGAAGCTGTTGGTCAGAGGCTGAAGCTGCTGGTCAGAGGCTGAAGCTCAGAGGCTGAAGCTGCTGATCAGAGGCTGAAGCTCAGAGGCTGAAGCTGTTGGTCAGAGGCTGAAGCTGCTGGTCAGAGGCTGAAGCTCAGAGGCTGAAGCTGCTGATCAGAGGCTGAAGCTCAGAGGCTGAAGCTGTTGGTCAGAGGCTGAAGCTGCTGGTCAGAGGCTGAAGCTCAGAGGCTGAAGCTGTTGGTCAGAGGCTGAAGCTGCTGGTCAGAGGCTGAAGCTCAGAGGCTGAAACTGTTGGTCAGAGGCTGAAGCTGCTGGTCAGAGGCTGAAGCTCAGAGGCTGAAGCTGTTGGTCAGAGGCTGAAGCTGCTGGTCAGAGGCTGAAGCTCAGAGGCTGAAGCTGTTGGTCAGAGGCTGAAGCTGCTGGTCAGAGGCTGAAGCTCAGAGGCTGAAACTGTTGGTCAGAGGCTGAAACTGCTGATCAGAGGCTAAAGCTCAGAGGCTGAAGCTGCTGGTCAGAGGCTGAAGCTCAGAGGCTGAAACTGTTGGTCAGAGGCTGAAGCTGCTGGTCAGAGGCTGAAGCTCAGAGGCTGAAACTGCTGGTCAGGGGCTGAAGCTCAGAGGCTGAAACTGCTGGTCAGAGGCTGAAACTGCCGGTCAGAGGCTGAAACTGTTGGTCAGAGGCTGAAACTGCTGATCAGAGGCTGAAGCTCAGAGGCTGAAGCTGCTGGTCAGAGGCTGAAGCTCAGAGGCTGAAACTGTTGGTCAGAGGCTGAAGCTGCTTGTCAGGGGCTGAAGCTCAGAGGCTGAAGCTGCTGGTCAAAGGCTGAAACTGCCGGTCAGAGGCTGAAACTGTTGGTCAGAGGCTGAAACTGCCGATCAGGGGCTGAAGCTGCTGGTCAGAGGCTGAAGCTCAGAGGCTGAAACTGTTGGTCAGAGGCTGAAGCTGCTGGTCAGGGGCTGAAACTGTTGGTCAGAGGCTGAAGCTGCTGGTCAGGGGCTGAAACTGTTGGTCAGAGGCTGAAACTGTTGGTCAGAGGCTGAAACTGCTGGTCAGGGGCTGAAACTGCCGGTCAGAGGCTGAAACTGCCGGTCAGAGGCTGAAGCTCAGAGGCTGAAACTGTTGGTCAAAGGCTGAAGCTGCTGGTCAGAGGCTGAAGCTCAGAGGCTGAAGCTGCTGGTCAAAGGCTGAAGCTGCTGGTCAGAGGCTGAAGCTGCTGGTCAGAGGCTGAAGCTCAGATGCTGAAACTGTTGGTCAGAGGCTGAAGCTGCTGGTCAGGGGCTGAAACTTTTGGTCAGAGGCTGAAACTGTTGGTCAGAGGCTGAAACTGTTGGTCAGAGGCTGAAACTCAGAGGCTGAAACTGTTGGTCAAAGGCTGAAGCTGCTGGTCAGAGGCTGAAGCTCAGAGGCTGAAGCTGCTGGTCAAAGGCTGAAGCTGCTGGTCAGAGGCTGAAGCTGCTGGTCAGAGGCTGAAGCTCAGAGGCTGAAGCTGTTGGTCAGAGGCTGAAGCTGCTGGTCAGAGGCTGAAGCTCAGAGGCTGAAGCTGCTGATCAGAGGCTGAAGCTCAGAGGCTGAAGCTGTTGGTCAGAGGCTGAAGCTGCTGGTCAGAGGCTGAAGCTCAGAGGCTGAAGCTGTTGGTCAGAGGCTGAAGCTGCTGGTCAGAGGCTGAAGCTCAGAGGCTGAAACTGTTGGTCAGAGGCTGAAGCTGCTGGTCATAGGCTGAAGCTCAGAGGCTGAAGCTGTTGGTCAGAGGCTGAAGCTGCTGGTCAGAGGCTGAAGCTCAGAGGCTGAAGCTGTTGGTCAGAGGCTGAAGCTGCTGGTCAGAGGCTGAAGCTCAGAGGCTGAAACTGTTGGTCAGAGGCTGAAACTGCTGATCAGAGGCTAAAGCTCAGAGGCTGAAGCTGCTGGTCAGAGGCTGAAGCTCAGAGGCTGAAACTGTTGGTCAGAGGCTGAAGCTGCTGGTCAGAGGCTGAAGCTCAGAGGCTGAAACTGCTGGTCAGGGGCTGAAGCTCAGAGGCTGAAACTGCTGGTCAGAGGCTGAAACTGCCGGTCAGAGGCTGAAACTGTTGGTCAGAGGCTGAAACTGCTGATCAGAGGCTGAAGCTCAGAGGCTGAAGCTGCTGGTCAGAGGCTGAAGCTCAGAGGCTGAAACTGTTGGTCAGAGGCTGAAGCTGCTTGTCAGGGGCTGAAGCTCAGAGGCTGAAGCTGCTGGTCAAAGGCTGAAACTGCCGGTCAGAGGCTGAAACTGTTGGTCAGAGGCTGAAACTGCCGATCAGGGGCTGAAGCTGCTGGTCAGAGGCTGAAGCTCAGAGGCTGAAACTGTTGGTCAGAGGCTGAAGCTGCTGGTCAGGGGCTGAAACTGTTGGTCAGAGGCTGAAGCTGCTGGTCAGGGGCTGAAACTGTTGGTCAGAGGCTGAAACTGTTGGTCAGAGGCTGAAACTGCTGGTCAGGGGCTGAAACTGTTGGTCAGAGGCTGAAACTGCCGATCAGAGGCTGAAGCTCAGAGGCTGAAACTGTTGGTCAAAGGCTGAAGCTGCTGGTCAGAGGCTGAAGCTCAGAGGCTGAAGCTGCTGGTCAAAGGCTGAAGCTGCTGGTCAGAGGCTGAAGCTGCTGGTCAGAGGCTGAAGCTCAGATGCTGAAACTGTTGGTCAGAGGCTGAAGCTGCTGGTCAGGGGCTGAAACTTTTGGTCAGAGGCTGAAACTGTTGGTCAGAGGCTGAAACTGTTGGTCAGAGGCTGAAACTGCTGGTCAGGGGCTGAAACTGTTGGTCAGAGGCTGAAACTGCCGGTCAGAGGCTGAAGCTCAGAGGCTGAAACTGTTGGTCAAAGGCTGAAGCTGCTGGTCAGAGGCTGAAGCTCAGAGGCTGAAGCTGCTGGTCAAAGGCTGAAGCTGGTGGTCAGAGGCTGAAGCTGCTGGTCAGAGGCTGAAGCTCAGAGGCTGAAGCTGCTGGTCAGAGGCTGAAGCTCAGAGGCTGAAACTGTTGGTCAGAGGCTGAGGCTGCTGGTCAGGGGCTGAAACTGTTGGTCAGAGGCTGAATCTGTTGGTCAGAGGCTGAAACTGTTGGTCAGAGGCTGAAACTGCTGGTCAGGGGCTGAAACTGTTCGTCAGAGGCTGAAACTGCCGGTCAGAGGCTGAAGCTCAGAGGCTGAAGCTGTTGGTCAGAGGCTGAAGCTCAGAGGCTGAAACTGCTGGTCAGAGGCTGAAACTGCTGGTCAGAGGCTGAAACTGCCGGTCAGAGGCTGAAACTGTTGGTCAGAGGCTGAAACTGCTGATCAGAGGCTGAAGCTCAGAGGCTGAAGCTGCTGGTCAGAGGCTGAAGCTCAGAGGCTGAAACTGTTGGTCAGAGGCTGAAGCTGCTTGTCAGGGGCTGAAGCTCAGAGGCTGAAGCTGCTGGTCAAAGGCTGAAACTGCCGGTCAGAGGCTGAAACTGTTGGTCAGAGGCTGAAACTGCCGATCAGGGGCTGAAGCTGCTGGTCAGAGGCTGAAGCTCAGGGGCTGAAACTGTTGGTCAGGGGCTGAAGCTGCTGGTCAGGGGCTGAAACTGTTGGTCAGAGGCTGAAGCTGCTGGTCAGGGGCTGAAACTTTTGGTCAGAGGCTGAAACTGTTGGTCAGAGGCTGAAACTGCTGGTCAGGGGCTGAAACTGTTGGTCAGAGGCTGAAACTGCCGGTCAGAGGCTGAAGCTCAGAGGCTGAAACTGTTGGTCAAAGGCTGAAGCTGCTGGTCAGAGGCTGAAGCTCAGAGGCTGAAGCTGCTGGTCAAAGGCTGAAGCTGCTGGTCAGAGGCTGAAGCTGCTGGTCAGAGGCTGAAGCTCAGATGCTGAAACTGTTGGTCAGAGGCTGAAGCTGCTGGTCAGGGGCTGAAACTTGGTCAGAGGCTGAAACTGTTGGTCAGAGGCTGAAACTGTTGGTCAGGGGCTGAAACTGTTGGTCAGAGGCTGAAACTGCTGGTCAGGGGCTGAAACTGTTGGTCAGAGGCTGAAACTGCCGGTCAGAGGCTGAAGCTCAGAGGCTGAAACTGTTGGTCAAAGGCTGAAGCTGCTGGTCAGAGGCTGAAGCTCAGAGGCTGCAGCTGCTGGTCAAAGGCTGAAGCTGCTGGTCAGAGGCTGAAGCTCAGAGGCTGAAGCTGCTGGTCAGAGGCTGAAGCTCAGAGGCTGAAGCTGCTGGTCAGAGGCTGAAGCTCAGAGGCTGAAACTGTTGGTCAGAGGCTGAAGCTGCTGGTCAGGGGCTGAAACTGTTGGTCAGAGGCTGAAACTGTTGGTCAGAGGCTGAAACTGCTGGTCAGGGGCTGAAACTGTTGCTCAGAGGCTGAGCCTGCCGGTCAGAGGCTGAAGCTCAGAGGCTGAAGCTGTTGGTCAAAGGCTGAAGCTGCTGGTCAGAGGCTGAAGCTGTTGGTCAGAGGCTGAAGCTCAGAGGCTGAATCTGCTGGTCAGAGGCTGAAGCTGCTGGTCAGAGGCTGAAGCTGCTGGTCAGAGGCTGAAACTGTTGCTCAGAGGCTGAGCCTGCCGGTCAGAGGCTGAAGCTCAGAGGCTGAAGCTGCTGGTCAGAGGCTGAAGCTGCTGGTCAGAGGCTGAAGCTGCTGGTCAGAGGCTGAAGCTGCTGGTCAGAGGCTGAAGCTGTTGGTCAGAGGCTGAATCTGCTGGTCAGAGGCTGAAGCTCAGAGGCTGAAGCTGCCGGTCAGAGGCTGAAGCTGCTGGTCAGAGGCTGAAGCTGTTGGTCAGAGGCTGAAGCTCAGAGGCTGAATCTGCTGGTCAGAGGCTGAAGCTCAGAGGCTGAAGCTGCCGGTCAGAGGCTGAAGCTGCTGGTCAGAGGCTGAAGCTGCTGGTCAGAGGCTGAAGCTGCTGGTCAGAGGCTGAAGCTGCTGGTCAGGGGCTAAAACTGTTGGTCAGAGGCTGAAACTGCCGGTCAGAGGCTGAAGCTCAGAGGCTGAAACTGTTGGTCAAAGGCTGAAGCTGCTGGTCAGAGGCTAAAGCTTATAGGCTGAAGCTGCTGGTCAAAGGCTGAAGCTGCTGGTCAGAGGCTGAAGCTGCTGTGCAGAGGCTGAAGCTCAGAGGCTGAATCTGCTGGTCAGAGGCTGAAGCTCAGAGGCTGAAGCTGCCGGTCAGAGGCTGAAGCTGCTGGTCAGAGGCTGAAGCTGCTGGTCAGAGGCTGAAGCTGCCGGTCAGAGGCTGAAGCTGCCGGTCAGAGGCTGAAGCTGCCGGTCAGAGGCTGAAACTGCCGGTCAGAGGCTGAAGCTGCCGGTCAGAGGCTGAATCTGTTGGTCAGAGGCTGAAGCTGTTGGTCAGAGGCTGAAACTGATGGTCAGAGGCTGAATCTGCCGGTCAGAGGCTGAAGCTCGGAGGCTTCAGCTGCTGGTCATTTAGAACCAGAACCTTTGGTGAAGACCCTCAGATCATCTTTTTAACCTGCAGCCTGTGATGAAACTCTGAGTCTTTCTGAGCGGTTCTGGATGTTTGCTGACCTGCAGGCTCAGATCAGTGGTAGGTTCAGGTACTGTGGGACATTCTGGGTGTGTCAGCTCAACAATCAATTGTTTGGTTCTAAGTTGAAGGTTGTTTGGCTGCAGATCCTTCATTAAATAACAGAAATTAGTCGAGTTCTGCAGCAGCAAGCATCATAACATCAATTAGATTCTGCTTGCTGCTCATGGTGATGAAGATGTGAGGTTTAATAAATGTTCCTTCTCCTGGGAGCTTCTTGCTGTCCCTTCAGAACCGTGGTTCTGTGTCTCCAGGGTTTGGACCTTCCTCCTCCATCAGCTATAGATCAGTGGTCATTTGTTCTGATCTGCTGGATCTCAGCTTTGGTTCATGACTGCGGTGGTTGGTGGATTTTGAACTGCTCCGTCTAAACTGATTTCTGCACATGTGGAAAGGTTGCTGGTAAAGGTTGCTGTGAAGCTTCAGGTTGTTGAAGATCCAAACCTGTTTCCTCCAGGATGTTTCTGTTTGTCGGTTTTTCCGTTTGAATTGATGCAGCTGCTTATTCCTGCAGTGATCCGATGTGCAGGAGAGGGGTGACCTACGGTTTAGGGCATGGCGCTCAGGTTCCAGTGGTTCTGAGACCCACAGACTGCCACTCTGTGTCTCCTGACCAAGACCTTAACCTTTGATACACTGCTCCCCGGGCGCCGCACAATCCTTAGAGGATGGGTTCAATGCAGAGACTTCTTGTACCTGTGACAGTGTAATGACAATACAGTTGAATTCTTCAGGAATGTGATCCCTGGTTGACCGACGGTCAGCTAGAGGATTCTGGATGTTTCCGCATCCAGAGTCTGTTCTCTCCAGCCCAAATCAGTTCTTGTGCTGGTTCTAATGGTTTGGTTCCTTCTACACACCAATAAAACTTCAAGTCAACCAGAACCAGTCACTAGAACCCAGAAGGTTCAGTCTGTTCCCGGGTCAGATGGGTCAAGCCGGTAAATCCAGGAAGTAGATTCTGTGTTCTGACCCAATAGAAACCTGCAGAATTTGGTTGATTCCTGGCCATCGTTTGTTTGATGTTTGATCCTAAAACCCTTCATTGATCCCAAAGGGAAAGTAAGCTGTTGTTTAACCCCTTAGCTGCTCCTCCTGCCTGCTTTTCATGAGTTTTTCAGTGGTTTTGGTTTCTAGTTACCAGGTTTACTCATATGAGGAGTTTATTCACAGCCGTCTTATTAGCTGTAGGCAGGGAGGATCTCCTGTAGCTGTCTGTGCTATAGCGGCTCGTCTGACTGAAGACGAGCCGCTATGGAGTCTGATGATGGTGAGGATGGCGAGGGTTATATAATAGCTTCCAGCTCCAGATGAAACTGAAGGATTTGTTCCTCCTGAGCAGGTGCTCGGCTCCATGCGTCTGCTGGACCTAATTTGTTATCGTGGTTCTTTTATAAACACCTCCAAGGTCGTTTATCTGCAGCTGAAGGTTTTAAAGGAGCAGGACATTCCTGAGGTCTGCCGTCATCCAGCAGCTCTGAGATCAGCTGCAGCCAAGGGCCCCGGGGGGCCACATGGACGGGGTCTTCATCTGTGGACAGGCATCCTGTTTCATAGAAAACTGGACCTTTCCTCTCTCACATCTTTGTGTCTCTGACCCTTTTCCTCGGCTGTAACTCAGATTTATTGAACATTAGTTTCTGCTGCATCTTCTTCCTGTTGAGACGCTGCTGATAGTTTCAGCTGTTTCTGACCCAAACCAGAAAGAAGCATCAATGTAGAAACAAGGAGAAAGGAGCTGCTGTGGTTCCAACATGCACCTTAAAATACTAACATTATTGGACCGCTTTCCATAAAGCAGCAGAGAAGGAAAAATCTACATCTTATTAGAAATTGATTAATAAAAATTGGAAAGAAATTTCTCTCAGGTTGTGCAAGCAGTGAAAATAATAAAGAAATCCTTAAAAGATACATAAAATAAGTTTTGGTGTTTAATTAGAACAAAATGGAAGAAAGACTTTATAAAACATTAGAATAAAAAAAATGTCAGTTTGATAAAAGTTTGTATTTAATAAAAAAGTTAAAAGTGAAATAAGATTTAAAAAAAACTCAAATAGTTTTTACATATTTCAAAATAAAAGACTAAATCAGATGTCTGTTTGTATCCATAGATGAAATATCCTGATAAACCAGATTAAACGTGAGATTAAATGTGTAATTTAGTCTGAACCCGATGAATGAGACATCAGAAGATTGTTGATGAAAACAACCCGTTGTTTTTCAAACCATGTCTGTGCCTATTGGCCAACGCTCTGACCAATGAGAGAACCTGACTGTGACGTGGAAGCGCGACAGAAAGCTGGTGGGGGAGTGTAAACAAACAGCCTGGCGGTAAAACGGCGAATACGTCCTTCTTAGAAATGAATGAGCGTAGAGCCTCTTCCTGCTCGCCTTTCAACGAAAACCCTGAGTCTAATCTTTCCAAAACTGATTCAAAAACTGAGTCAAACCAGAACTTTTCAACTGTCCTTGTTGTGTTTTCTCCAGCGTTGCGCAGCTTTTGTGATTGGCCCGCCAGTTCTAGGGCCTGGAGCATTGATCGAGGGTGGACCACTCACAGGCAAAAATGATTTGGCCGCTGGTGGGTGGGGCTAGTTTACTAGACTATGGATGAAAAGATTTTTAACATTGAAAATGTTCAAATTTTAATGTTTGGAAGTTTTGAATCACTGTTCCTGGTTCAGCTTTAAGATAATGAACCCGTCCAGAACTTCTTGGGTTTTGTTTTATATCCAGTCGCTGATCTTTGATATTCATCATTCGTAGAAAGCAGCTCATAGCGCCACCTGTAGGCTGCGGTATTCAGACAGGCATATTCAGCCCAAACCAGCTGATCTGGAAGGACGTTGCAGAACCTGGATCCTGATGTTGGATCCCGTTTGGTCCTCTGAGGAGGACAAAGCTCCGTCTTTAATCCCAGGAAACCTGCTGTGAGCTCAGATCTTTGTACCTCGCTGTGTTTGGGCTCTTTGAAGTGCAGCAGGAAGGCGACATGTTCTGACTTGACTGTGCAGAGACGGGCCCGAGGCCACATAAAAGAGGCACAAAGAAGAAAACCTGCAGATGGATGGAGGAAGAGGAGGAGGAGGAAGAGGAATGGAAGCTGACCTGGTTTATCTTGACTGAAGCTCTGCAGCTGAAAAACTTGCAGCCTGGTTTTTAATCCACCAGGACCAACATTAACCTGAACAGGAAGTCAGACAACGTCCTTTAAAGATGAACAGAACTTGGATCATTTCGCAAATAAGAACTTTTCCATAAACAAGAACTGGATTAAAACTGTTAAAAAGGCCAGAAGGTCTGCTGATCACTCAAAGATGAGATAAAAGTCTGAATCACTAGGAGGAAACTAGGAACTATAAGTGGATCAGGAGTTCTGGCCAGTGGTAGAACCGGTTTAGTGATTAGATTATTGTGTGAGGAGACAATCAGAGGATCGAGTCCAGAAAACAAGCTTTTAATAGTTTAATGGGAGTAAATCTAGTAGCTGTAGAGACACCAAACTCTCCAGATTCCTCCCTGATGAAGAGTGTTTAATATTCTTCCGGCCCCCCGAGGACGGGCCCCTGAAGTGTCCACTACCCCTGTTAATGAAGGACGAGGGTGAAGTGGAGTCCTGAGAACGAGAGCAACCGTCCTCTTTGTTGCTCCTCTGAGGGCCGTTGATGCAAACTGAAGGATGGATATTTAGTTATGCTATCAGAAAAAAGTCTCAGTCTTATTAAACAACCAGATCAGGGTCTCATCAAGCAGCATTTTTAATGCCAATGTTCAGTCTGTTCTGATCAGACAAATAATTCCACTGGAAACGAACAGCTGGGAGGGATTTACATGCAATTTAACCAAAACAAGTAACAGTTTGGAACAAGCAGGGACGTTGAATAACTTTAAACCCAAAGGAGTCAGATGCCTTTTCCAGGAGTGAAATAACCAGACTAGGTTCATAGGAACACCGTACAGCATCCCTATTCTCTAAAGGATCACTGAAGACAGACTAGCTTTTCTTTAAACCATTGCTAATAAACATATTTACACATATGTTCAACTCTTTAGTGGACAATCTTCTTTCCACTTCGGGTTCCTGTTGGTTCTCCCACACGCCAGTTTTTGAACCCCAATGCATCGTACATTAACACCTCTATTATTTATGTATCCAGTTAGCTTCTGTTTGGCCCAATATTGTAGCTCCAACGATCTCACTGTATACTTTGAAAATGGCTGTGCGTCATAAGAAAAAGAGGAAAAGGCTTTAGAAGAAGGACATAAAACCAGGATGGGGGGAGTGCAGGGAGGACGGTCAGGAGCAGTTACTCAAAAAGTTACTTAAATATTTGTTACAAATATTTCTGGAACAATCATCCATTAAACGTTTAATCAATTATAGTTCTACATGTATTAATACAAGCATAAAACTGGTTTTGTTGTTTTTTGTCTCTAATTACATCAGAGACTCTTAAATGATGTAGGGATACACACAACTTTCCCTTCTTTTGTGAAAAATAAAGCAAAAAAATAAACAGGAAAGGAGGAATAGATGTAGATGAAACAATCCTGTCACTCTAGCTCTACAGCAGAATGATTTAAATCCAGATTGTGATTGTTGTTAAAGTCTGGGTGTCATTATGAAACAGATTAAATCAAACAGGTTATTTCTGCTACTTCCTTCAAATGAGACCATTTCAATTGACCTGTCCTGGTTTTGATAGTTGGTTTTCTATTAAAATCTTAAACTTTCTTTCACTTAAGCAGTTAATCAGTTTGCTTCAGATGTTGTTGAAAAATAAGGAGCTTGACTCTGGATTCAAGCTCCCAGTGTGTACAATCATAGATTATTATGGTCTGAATCAAAACTTACTTTATATCTCTTTTTAAGTTTTCTGTCTGGATTTTTAATTAGTGGAATAGAGCTGCATCATCAACATAGAGGAATACCAAATAAATAAAAGTGTCACTACAGAGAATATGTTTTAGTTAGTGCGGCGTCATCAGCATAGAGAAGAATGAAATCAGTGGAAGTGTTTAGATGGAGAGAATGAAGTCTATTTAGAAGCTTTGACAACTTTAAGAAGTTGTTCTTCGTATGGCTCTTTTTCCTTGGCCCAAAAAAACGTTCCTTGATAAAAGTGACGGTTTAGATTATTTCTTTTAAATTTTATACCTAACTTTCAAAGTCATATAAGCCTGAAAAACTTTGTAGCTAATATCTTAAATTTAATTTAGTTTTATTTTCTTCGATTGGATATTTTCTGTGGCTGCAGTGAAATAGAGATGCATCATCAGCATATAGGAGTACCCAATGAAATCAGCCTGTTCTACAACTGAGAAAATAGGTGAACTGATATTTTTCACGAAAAAAGTCTTTCAGAGAATATATTGATGATATAAAAAAAAACATCACTGTTAATCTTTCAGTTTGACTTCACCTTTTTAGCATCTTATAACTTTTACCATTTATTTACACAAAAAAATATTTTTTGTGTCTTTATCTCCAAAGCTTTAAGAACTTAAGTCTTCCAGCTGTAATAATTTAAGGGCCCAAACTATTATAAAGGTTTGATTTAATTCAGATTTCTTTTGCCATATTTTAATGTTTGATGCATTGACTCTTAAAGACAAGTATGTAGCTACAAGGTGATGCAACCAGCCTCACAGAATGTTGAAGGAAAGATAAGGAAAGGAAATAAACGTAAGCAGATGGTAGAATACAGGCATTAACGGTAAAAGGAGCAGAGAAGCAGTTAGAAGAAGCAGGCATCAGGTGTGCCGTCATCAGCTTTAGGAGAACCTGGATTACAAACCAGGTGTTTTTGTCACTTTGTGTGGAAATAGTTTGTAATGAGATTCACAATGAGGTTAAACACTGAGAACTAATGAACACCTGAGGAACCAAGGCTCATGTTTGGAGATGTTTCATCTATTTCAGGCAGAATTTGACGTCTCAGAGAGTCTTTTCCGGTTTTCAGGGTCTGAAACAGAAAATCATGCAGTCGTTTATTCTCTGTGATTCTGAACCTACGACTCCTTCAGGAGCCGTGGTTCTTTGTGGGAAAACCATGTTTCCCAACCAGTCATCTGTTTTCCTGCCGAGCGGCCAGCTGCTGTAAATTACACCAATCTGAGAGCGAACGGAGGGCAGCAGGGAGGGGATGAGGATGGGGGAGTCATCTGGTCTGGACTCATTGTTTTGTTGCTCAGGAATGAGCTCAGCGTGGGAAACTGGGATGCGTGGAGATTATTGGGTCAGCACAGCTGGAGGACGACGGCTGAAATCACTGCCTGCTTATTGCAGCTGATGAGAGAGAAACGGAGGAGGAAAACTTTAATTTTCTCTCCGACACAGACGCTGAACTTCCCTGCAGATTCCTGACAGTCGGGCCTCAGGAATTCAGGGATGAGCCCAAGTTTATGAAATCAGGTGTTGTGATTCTCCGGTCGGAGGAGGTTCTGCTTGGAGTTCATGTTCAAACTTCAAAGAGTCGCTTAGGTGCTGAAGCGGATAAACTTCCACCTCAGATGGTCGGGAATCCTCCATGTGACGCTCCGGCAGCTCGTCGGAATCACGTCTAAAGACTTTCATCTGGAGGAAAAACAGAAGGTTTCTGAAAACCTTTGACCCCAATAGTTTATAGAGCAGTTTCCCTGTCTGCTCCAACAGTGGGGAAATTAAAATATTAATATGGTTTAGGCAGATGGAGTCCAAACCTTTTTGCCATAAATGGCTTTTAAAATATTCATTAGGGTTGTAATAAAAAACTGATTATGTCAAATATCGCATAATTTCTTAAACGTTCATGTCATTGATTTCCTTTTATAATATGTCACACTTAAACCTCCAGCCACTAGTTGGCAGCGCTCTGCTGAACAGTCTGTTATTTAGCTGCTCTGCTGCATTAGAGCAAAAACAAGGACATATTGAGGGTTTTTAAAGCTTTATTATTACAAAAATCACATGGTATCGTCTTTTGATTCGTTTCATATCCCCAAATTTAGCCAATTCTCAGCCCCCTTAGTATTCAGAGGTCAGAAAACTTATCAAAAAGTTTTTAGTTAACCTGCTCAACATAACCATGAAGAATCTGAATGAAAGCAGGTTGACTTCTGTAGTAAAGGGATACATGGATTTTTGTAGATCCAAGACATCAATACATTGGCCAGAAATGTTCAAATTTATTATCTTGGCCATTTTTTATTTTATTTTTTGTTTGTTTCAAAAGATAAGCATCAATAAGAGGACATGGACTCGGTCTGCTTTTCATTTAAAGTCACTGATTGTTTCTGTTATTGAATGAAATTAAGTTCTGCACTCAAAATTGGTCAGAATTGTATCGTAACATTTACTAAAAATAGATCTGCATGAAGCGCCTGGCTGCAGAACCATTAATAAACCATTCTGGAATAATGGTGAAGAACCTGAAATCATCTAATGGCCCACAAACCTACTTTAGGTTCTAGAGGGGATTCTGGTCTATAGTGATGTTTTGGTATTGATGTTTTGGCTCTAGTAGTGTTCTATGATGTTCTAGTGAGGTTGTAGTGTTGATTCTAGGTTCTAGTGATGTCCTGAAAAGTTGTGGTTCCTGGTCAACAGTTTCCCGTCTGTTTGGACTGAACTAGTTAAATAAGTTAGGGTTCTGAGTTGAGTCAGTTTTAGAACAGAACGCCATCAGCCAAACTCTGCTTTCTTCCAGGTCCTGCAGAGTTCTGGAAGTTTAGATGGTTGCTGAGAGTAAACAGCTAAAACCTGAGAATGTTTTGCCATGCTAGATTTATGGGATCCAGACTCTGAAAGCAGGATGAAGAAAAGGAGATCATGTGAGAATAAAAGCATCTGTGATTTTCTGATGGACCTGCACCTAAAGCTGATGGTTCAGCTCCTCAGAGGGTTCCCCTCTTCTCACATCTCCTCCATCTTATTAAATAAACTCAGTAAATGTTGAAGAGTCAGTCAATAAAACTTTTCCGAACTTTTCGGATGTCATTTAAAGCAGCGATGATGAAGATGATTCTTCCTCACACCGATGCTGATTCATTCTGTGACGTCTGCAGAGGTAGAAACTGGAGGAAACCTCCTGAAAAAGACCTTTTACTGATCAGCTGGTTCTGGTTCAGCTGGGTCAGTCCTGTAATCCCACTCTGAGAAAATTCCCTGCAGATGGATCTTTCTGGAAGGGAGGCGTTCAAGGCCTCCGGATTATCTGTGTAACCTTGAAGCTCCAGTGGAAGTGGAGGAGACGTCTCCAGCTGGAGGTCAAGGTGACCCGGTGGTACAGAGAGCAGAGCAGAGACCTTCAGGGATGTTTGACTAACCGGTTCTGTGTGCGGACAGCACCGCTCCAGAACCTGTTTGTTTTGTCTGGGTGAAGACGCCTGAAGGTTTTCCTGAAAACTGGGCCAAAGATTTTTATGCAGATTTAGAAGCTTTGGAAGTGATGCATCACTCTGGTATTTCCACCGTCTCTGCTTTAAAAGCACAAACAGATCAGTGTTCTCTGAGATCTCCGGGTTATTCTGGGAGGAAGTCCGGCTCCTGAAATGTCCTTCATCAGCTGCAGATTATTTTGGTTCCCAGTTAAAACTAGCTGATCAGATGACGGCGGTGCAGGTTAGCAACACCTGCAGCCTGAGGCGACCTCTCACTGTCTGAAAACCAAACTCTGACTCACCTCCAGCAGACCTGCTGCTGCCGCTCTTTACATCTCTTCCTCCTCCTCATTTTCATCTGGAGTCATTTTAGGAATTCTCCTCTCTTTGGAGCTGGAGGACGCCTCCTCCTTATCAAAGGTGGGACTGGTTGTATCAGGAGATTAGAGGAGAAGGAGGAGGCCTCCAAAATCACAGACCTCTGGTCCTCCTGTCTGTAGCACCGATGAGGAGGAGGAGGCGCCCATCGTCTCCTGCTTCATTTCTCTGCATCAAAAAGAAGAGTTGAGCTCTGAGACTTCTCACTGAGTTCCTCTGGTCCTCAGGAACAAAGCAGGAGTTATTCTGGTCCTCCTCATCCCAGCAGCCTCCAAAAACAAACATTTCCACAGGCATCTGGATTCAGACTTTGGTCTGTTTTTTCAGCTAAAGATGAACTCTGATCTTATGTCCTTTTAAAAAGGAGAGAAGATGATTGAACCTGAGATCCGTTTGCGTGTCATTGTTCAGAAAATCAAATCACTCCGTTTCTTTGGTATCAGATGTTTAACGAGGATAAAAGCGGGAAGCAAGAAGCCTTCAGATGCAGGGCGGTGTGCCTCCAGGTTCTGGTATCAGAGGTAAATGAAAACGTCCTCCAGCAGATTGGATGAAGCAGCTGAAAGCAAAACTCCTCCATCCTGCTAAGAAAACTGATTTCAGGCTCTACTATCCAAACTGTGTTCTTTAAGCCCAGATACCTTTAGCACCATAGATTAGAGGAACCACCACAGACTGATAGTTCATCTGTCTCCTGCTCCAGCTGGCCTCCATTAAGGCCTTTTTGAGCCTTAATGCTGATAAGTTGTTGAAGAATTCAGTGCCATTCAGGCCGTGGCGTGGAGCGTAGACCTAACTGTACGTAGCGAAGCCAAGTGGGCCGAGATCACAGCCTTGGAGGACGCCAGTTCTAAGGGAAGTTAGGTCGGATGGATGTGGCTCATCAGCAATGCTTCCATGTTTGTTGGTGTGAGAATAACTGAAGCGTATCAGCGTGACCTTTAGCATCTAACCAGTGATTAACCATCTGTGAGGTTCCTGGTTTCCTGCTCCTAAAGAAACTCATTTATGATCCAGATTCCATGTAAGGACCTCGATTCTGTTGGACCTACAACATTCTGCAGCCGGGTGGGATGGAAGGGTTGGAGGTCTGCTGGTAGACCTCGTGTGAAATAATGGGTCAGGTCTGTAAATCCCTTTATTGTCGCACAATGGGGAAATTTACCTCTCCTTGGGGAGCAGTGGGCTGCCATTGTGCTGCGTCTGGGGAGCAGTGTGGGGTTAAGGGTGTTGTTCAGCGCCCAAGTGGAGGCTCTGGGGATGGAACTGGTTACCTGCAACCCTCTCAGAGCCACTGCTCTGACCCGCTAGGCCAACACCCCCCACGGTATGAATCAGATCTCTATGACCTCTGCTTATTCTAGTTACCAAACATCTACATCCCTCTGATTACATAAGGACAATATTAGAACCTAACCTGAGATCTGTAGGATGAAGCTGATGCAGCGCCCTCTGAGGACCCCTTCAGGGTCCGTGTTTACCTACCCCCCCCATAAAAATGCTGTGTTCCTTTCTTTCTGCCCCTGCAGGCTGCGTTGAAGCTGCCGCTCTGTGTTTGTTCACTCATCACTTTGAAGCTCCAGTTCTGCATTCTTGTTGCTCTGTGCTAATTAAAAGGCCTGTGGTGCGTTCAGGGACAGTGACAAGTGTCGTATCTCAGACCTTTCATATGTCCCTTCTCTTTCTAAAGGCAGAGAAGAACCTGTAACAGATCAAAGTTTAGCTTTCTTCTCTCAGCTGATCCACCTCTCTCTTTTATTTACATTTACCTCTAATCCAGATCTTTAAAAAAAAAATTATTTTATTTTTAGTATCTACTTGTGCAAGACAAATTCTGGAATAAGTATCATAATTACCATCACCAACCCATCTCACTCCCGCCCCATCCTGAGAGTCATTCAGGAGATGGATATAACCCTAAATAAAAATGGAGTAAAAAAAAGAAATGGATAAATAAATAAAATAATAGGAGCAGTGACAGCCAACTATTGCACTCAGAGGAGAAAGTTCTAGTGGGTATTGGAGGATAGTGGCTAGAGCATCCAATATAGATTGCTAGAAATTAGTGAGTTTCAGCCAAGCCCAGAACGTATGATTGAGGCTGGCAGCTTCCTGTTTACGTCTATCACAGGCTGAGTCTATTTCAGGATCATTTTTAGCCGATTTCTCTTCAGACTAATGAAGGCGATGAAGCACTTTAAATTAAATATCAATGTGTCTCACGCATATTGAAGAGGAGGGAATCCTCTTTCCTCTGACTTAGACATCTGCATATCATTCTCCCACTTGAGAGGTTCAAGGGGTACGAGCTAAGAGTATTAATGGTTTCAATTCTATTCAGTTTATTTCTATAGCGCCAATTCACAACACGTCATCTCAAGGCTCTTTACAGTTCAACCAGATCATCCAGTCAGATTGATTCAAAGTTTTCTATCTAAGGAAAAGCAGTTGATTGAATCGACTCATTGACTCTTCAGCAATCCCTCACACTAAGCATGTTTGCAGCGACAGTGGAGAGGAAAAACTCCCTTTTAACAGCAAGAAACCTCCAGCAGAACCAGGCTCAGTGTGAGCGGCCATCTGCCGAGGAGTTAAACAGAAGCAGACAGAAAAAGCCCCGTCCAGGAAACACAGCCAGGCAGACGAGCTCCGAGCCAGCTCCCATGTCAGAGGATGAAGAGAGCACATCCACCCAGTCACAGTCAGAGAAACAGGACTTGTATTATAGAGTTTTTTATAGAGTTATAGAAATTGTATTATAGAGTTCAGTAATGCGGCCCTCCTAATCCAGATCTTTTAAAGTCATCTTCATCCACAGCTTTTCAGGCTCCTGAAGGTCTTTCTGTGGACTTTTTATTTTCCAAAACTCTGGGTAGAAATCTGCCTTTTTAAACTTAAAGAAGACTCAAAAGAAAGAAGAGTCTGCTAATAAAGAATGCCGAGGAAACCAGACGGATGAAGTTTAGAATCATTTATCAGGTGAAGATGAAGCCAGAGAGCTTCATCAGCAGACATGAGGAGCTGGGAAAGCTTTGCAGACGCCGTGTCCTCGTCGTGTCGGAGCGCGTCAGCTTCCACCCAGGGGTTGTTATTAAGCATCTGGATCAAACCTCCATCATGAGGTGATAAAGTCGCAGGAAGTTGTAATTACAGCTTCAGCCTCAGCGCCGATGCTTTCCTCGGTGAGGAGGTCGGGACGCAGCTGCTTTTTTATCACCTGAAGCTGCAGCTGCTGTCAGCATCTCTAGGATGCATGAAGCTGTTCCAGTCCATCCTCCTCTTCCTCACACACGCTTTGGGAACGCGGTCTGCTGGACCTTCCTGCATCAATGCTACCATCATGGAGGGGAGCTCTGATCTGGGCCCCTACCAAGAACCTCCTCCCCCCACAGAGTCCATCCTTCCTGAAGCGAGGCGGCGGCTCGTCGCTTTATTCGGATCAGACACGTGAGGGAACAGGACCCCGTGGTTCAGACTAAACACCCCGAGCTCTGATATGATCTGCTGCAGATGAGGAGGTTTACAGAGAACAGATGTCTGTTCTCTTATCAGCGGCGCTTTCTGTGAAGGATCAGCACGCCTCAGCAGGAAGCAGCACCCAGAGCTGCTGATCTGCTGCTGGAAACGTTCCAGTTCCCAAACCAGAAGACTGATGAAGCTTACAGATCCTACCGTCTACCAGGCGTCTGTTCAGGAACTGGATCTACAACCATGAGCAGTTCTGCCAATAGAAGCAGTGATGCAGGCTGCTGTTGGCAGCTCTAATAAATTAATGACACAAAACATAAAAACCAGTAAGACCCAGTGCTTTATGTCCCATTTCTTTTACAAGGACCTAACCATGGGAGCTGGTTAAAAGCTCGTCTGCCTGGCTGTGTGTTTCCTGTACAGGGCGGCCTTTTATAGTTGCCTTCTGTATCTATGCTTCTTTTTCTGTCTGCTTCTGTCTCCTTGAACTCCAGTCGGCCTCAGCAGATGGCCGCTCCCACTGAGCCTGGTTCTGCTGGAGGTTTCTTCCTGTTAAAAGGGAGTTTTTCCTCTCCACTGTCGCTACAAGCATGCTTAGTGTGAGGGATTGCTGAAGAGTCAGTGAGTCGATGCAATCAACTGGTTTTCCTTAGATAGAAAACTTTGAATTAATCTGACTGGACATGTGTTGAAAATTGGCGCTATAGAAATAAACTGAATTGAATTAAAAAGGTTCCTTCAGACTTACAGCTTCTTTCATAGATATTATCGTTAGCAGATCTAACTTTGAATTTCTATAAAACAGACTCCAGCTGTTTGGGCCGTAGCACAGATGAACTGGCCTCATGATTAGGGATGCACTAATTATTTTTTTTCCCGATTGATTATCAATCGATAAATTATTGGCCAAAAGTCCCCTAAAGATGTTTGCTGTTTTGCAGATCTGGATGAAAATGATCTGGATCCTCTGATTCTTCCAGTAAATTCTCACACAGAGAAACCTGAGCTCCATCAAATCAAGTTGTTTATTTGTTCCTGAACCAGTTAACTGATGGTTTCCTGTTCTAAAAGCTTCGGCCGTTTCTCCAGTGGAGGTTCGGCTTCAGTCGGGAACCCTGTCAGCGCTGACCTCTGACCCCACTGTAAAGCGACCCTGAATATTTCCTCCTCTGTGGGAGCAGACGTCACTGTGGGAACGCTGCCGGACGGAAAAAGAAACAGCTTTGACCCGGGAGGAAGCTGAAGTGTGTCACAGCAACATGGAGGCAGAGGAGCTGCTGCTCCTCAGACTCTGTGATTTACCCAGGAAGTGAAGCCAGGGGGGCCTCTGAGATGGGGGGGTATCATTACATACGGCGTGGAGTCTGAGCGAGCAGAGGTGCTTTACGGGAACAAGCAGATGCATGCAGGGTAATTTTAGCTCTGCAGGCAGGGAGGAGGGTCAGAGGAGAACCTGCCAGCTCCCCTGAGCTGGAGGAGGGTAAACGCCTGACGTGCGGACAGATTAATGAGCCGCTGGAGCTTAAAAACCTGAAGGTGGAGTTAAAATGTGTCGGCCTGAAGACCTCAGCTGCTGCTTTCTGGTTAGAAGTTGGGATTTAACTCCCCACCTTAACCTTAATGCACATCCAACACGGCAAAAAACTCAAGTCTAAATAAGTCATTTTCTCTGAAAATATGTGCATTTTGTTCTTGACTTGAGGAGGTAAGAGAGACATTTCGTCAATAGAGCCAATAGAGCAAGACAATTTAGATTTAAAATATGAAAAAACTATTCCATGTCTAATTTCAAGTGCATTTTATCTAATTATCTGATTTTAAGAGTAAAAATACTCATCCTATTTACCTACTCAGATTAAGAGTAAATATACCTAATTGAAGAACATTTCTAGATCATTTTTGCAATGAATCAACCTCGATAAAACTTTTATTCTTGAAATAATTACAAATATAATTTTACTGATGTTTCATAGTTTCCCCCAGAATGGTGCCTTTTAATCCTCCTGCGTTATTTGAAGGCCTTCTGCCCGTTTTATCTGCAGAGTGTAAATTACAGACGGAGCTCTGAGCTTCCTGCAGAAACAAACTGAAGCAGATTATTGTTTGGTTGTAAAACAGATGAAGAGATCCTCCTCTCTCTGCAGACTTGGATCAGTCAGCAGGATCAGAGCGTTTTTAATAATCGGATGAACAGATCATATCGGAAGAGGTTCCCTCACCGCTCGTCTTGTTTACGTCTCACAGATCTGAGAGGGAGACGCCGCCTGATGTGGGTTATTTATTTGCAGAAGCAGAAAGCCTCTTTTTTTTTCCTCCCTTTGCTTTTCGGTTGCTTTTATTTTTCTTGGAGAACTCGATGTTCCTGATTGCTGCCGGTTTAATCCTGCGGATGAAGGACTGTGGAGTCTTCAAAGATAGGGTTTGACTCGTTTCGTTCTCTGGAGCAAAAGTCCCATTTCAGTAAAACAAAACAGGAAGAACAGTGAATGCACTATTATTAAAACTAAACCAGACAAACCTTCAGCAGAAATACTCCTTCCTCACAAACATGAAGGATTACAGAGTTAAACCGCCCTCAGCTTATTTAATCTGCAGTTTAACCTTTAGATTTGTGAGAAAACATCAAATCCAAAAACCAGAGCTAATAAAGCAATAACTCCTAAATAAACAGACATCTAACGTCTTAAACAAGCAAACATTTAATACAGAAACATCTCCCTCAAGGTTTCTTCTGTTTAAAGGTCAAAAGTGTTTTATTTCAACACTTTAAAATCCCAGACTTTCAGATTTTCTGCTGTTTATTAGCTCTATAAATCAAAGGTCAACGAAACAGAATGACCTCCATAAAGCTGTTTGAGTCGCAGCCTTTTAAAGAAACGCTACACATTAAAGCGCTTTTTCTACAAACTATCTATTAAAGCACAAAAATAAATTTGGAAAAATGTTATGAATATCAGAAAGAATATTAACCTTAGAAAAGCTGAAGGAATATTAAATATCAAACAACCTTTCATAGATTGACATCATCTCTGCCAATAACTCCGAGGCAATGACCTGAGTCTGCTATTAAATAATTATAAAGTCATTAAACATGGAGATACGCCAGCTATCAAGTGACATTCATCCTCTGAGACATGATGGATGGTGAAGTTATTTTATCTTAATACGTCTTACTGGCCTTAAAACAAGGCCTGGGAATACAGCCTTCATGTTTCCTTGATAAATGTTCAGTTCCTGCTCAGATGATCGCAGTAAAAGGCTGATTCCCTTTATCTTTTAGAAACGTAGAAATATTCTTTATTATATCAGAGGGTTCAGGTTCAGGTGCGTCGAAAGGAAAACAAATGCAGGTAAATAAAGGGCTGAAAAAACTATAAACAAAGAGACAAAGTTCAGAGAAGTCTGAGATAATTGCTGCACTTTGAATAGAATAGAAGAGTGATTAGATGCTTTCTATGTTGTTTACATCTACAGTTTGCAGAACCAGTTAGAATAAAACGTTAAACTATTTGGGTAAATAATATGGTGCCATAGAAGTTTACTCAACTAAAATTAGCAACACTAAAACATATTTTTACTAGAGTAAAGGTAAAAATGAGTCCTGCAAGAAAGTACTAGAGTTGAAAAGTATTTTGTTGAAAGGCTTCTTAAATAATAGTTTTATTATTTAGCATAATGAGGTAAAGTAATAAACAGATTCCTTTTGTTTTAAAGATTAAATGAAAATTATTAGTACAAGTAAAAGAAAAAGTAAATTGAAGAAACTCTTCTCAAGTCATTTTTAACATAAAACACATGAAAGCATAGAGGCTTTTATTTAAGATGGAAAGAATAACATGAGAATTAAAAACTCAAAGTAAAAGATAAAGTAAAATAGTTTTTGTCTCCTAACCAGTCATTGTACGTTCCACTTTTGAACAATCATGAATAATTTTAATTGAGGGGACGACTCATGGCAGGAAAAATGGCCAAAGAGGTAGCCGAGTTAAAAAGGTTGGGAAACGCTGGTCTAAAATGGCGTCACCACTATATAGTGCCGTGGTTAGTGATTATGGCAGATGATCAGACACAGTCCGAGCTATGAACAATAGAACAGGATAAACCACCTTAAATGACTATATCTGCATTTTACTGCGTTTAATGCATTACTTTGACCTCCGTCTGATGATTGACAGCAGATAAAAGTAACAGAGAAAAAAACGAAATAATTTTAGTGAAACTATAAATTTTATGTTTAAATATGGTTATTCTGTGAAGCTCATTTTTGTTATGACCTGTTGGTATTTAAAAAAAAAACAAACATAAAATTAATTAGTTTCATCCAGACAATTCATTACTTTGTGGTTGGACTCCGACCAATTTGTTGTTCAACACATACCAAAATAAATAGTTTTACTAGATGATGCAAAGTTAAATTTGATACTGTTACTGTTTGTAATAAAACTAAGAAAATAAAGTCTAAGGACGCTATCATCCAGAATTGTAGAAAGTGCTCCTTTAATAGGGCAGTGCAGTAACCAGTGTAAGGTTTAAAGCATGTACCCTTAAACTTTTTTCCTGCATTACTTTTATACTTGATGTAATATAAAAAATTTTACTTTTTCTCTTTTAAAGTTTGTTGATGCTCTGACTTCTGCAATAGTATTTTTAAACAGTAGGATTTTTATACTTCTATTTAAGTAATAAATATTAATACTTTTGACACCTTTGATCAGATGTCAATAGCTGAATGCTTTGAGTTCTTATTTAAGTAGGTAGGATGATCAGTGTTGCCTAATGGGGGTCATTAGGGGCCCAACATGGCAGCTTTTTGCCCTGGGGCCCTTCACAGGGTAGAAGCTGCCCTGTTTCTGCTCTCTAGCGACGGACGGAGCTGCAGACGCTTGTTTGACTGGTTGTGTGTTTGCAGCTGTGCGTGATGTTGCACGTTGGGGGGGGGGGGGGGGGTCACTGTGCTGCGTCCTGCTGGGGCCCTTTGTCCCCTACGATGGGGGGGGGGGGGTGGCTGTTTGCTCCTGACGTCCCGGTGTGGCGACACCTCAGGGCGGACTGCCTGCTTCTTTGGTGGTCTCTCAATGTTCAACAAACACACTGATGTTTGAAGACAGGTGGGGGAGGGCCTGGCGGGGTGGGGGGGGGGGGGGGGCTGTGATTAGATCAGAGCTTCTCCTCTGAAGCTCTGGGAATCTGTTGCAGGCTGTGAGTTCCTGAGATAAACCTCACACTGATCAGAGCGGCTCCTTCTGAACCTGCTCTGATTTAATTTAAACTTAATGTAGAAAGATGAAGAACGGCAGCGAGGTGCGGTTCAGCATTCATTCCTGCGGGTTTTCCTAAAGCTCCGAGATGAGCTGAGAGGATGACGGATAAATGCCATTAAACAGTCAGTTCTGCTTAATTAAAGGCTGAAACATCAACAAATAAAACCTCTCAGAATAACTCAGGTTAAGACGCCGCATGGAGGAAACATGGCTGGGAAATTCTGACTGAAACACGCCGTTTAAAATTCAGAGTTCAGACTAATGGATCCATTCATTCATTTCTTTTTTCCAACAATAATTTAATTGTATTTTATTTACAGATTGATCTAATCCTATAACCAATACAGTCAACAACATCAACAAACGCCCCCTGAGGCAGATATCTGCAGATTCCTTTGAGGATACAGAAGATAAAAGTCCATTACTGAATCTTTTCTTTAACTGTTTCACTCCAGCAAAGTTCCGGAATGGTCTCCAAATGTTTTCACATAATTTTCTTTTCTCTTTTGGAGATATGTTATGCATTCAACATTTACCTGATCTATTGTTTGATGCCGGCTCCTGTTATTTTTTTCCAGAATAGAGCTATAAGTCTCTCAGCTTGTAGCAGACACATATCCGTCAATAATTGTTCACCTTTTGTAAACAAAGTATTGTTTTTGGAAACATATTTTAGTGTTTTTCCAGACAGTCTGTTGAATTTCAGCCCTTTTCACTGAGCTGCTGAGTTATTTGGTTTTTATTTCTGGAGATCTCTGATGATCCTCTGCTGCTGAGCTCCACCTCAGTTTGATTAAACTATTCAGGCTGCAGAGACGTTATCAGCTCCAGCTCTTATCTCTACAGGACGCACACCTTGGCTCAATGCCCCCCAATCCTCCGCCGTCCAATCACAGCGCTCGCTCATTTGTTTATCCAACAGAGATTGAGGTGATATCAGCTTCATCCTCTGGCTCCTCTTCAGCTCTGATTTCACACTGGATGCGTGTTCACGGTCTGAGACAGGAGTGCAGTCTCTGTGCTCGCCGTCAGACCCGAGCGGATCAGAACCTTCGCCTGCAGGGCCTTCAGGTGCAGGTTCTTCTTTTGTCGGATCCGATCACTGGGATAATCTAACATGGGAGGATTCCAGGAGGAATTCATCTGCAGCTCTCTGAGCATGAACACCTGATCAGACGTGTTGTAATGTGGAAACAAACACGCCTGGCTGCTTCGGTACATTCCTGTGACTCGCAGCATGTTTAATGTGAAACTGCAGCGTCATGTATGGACGTTCAGGCTGCTCCAGGCTCCCACCTTCCGGCTTTATATCCACTGATGACCAGGAGGTTCTGCTGCCCCACAGTCACACTGGTTCTGGAAAGGTTCTGGTGGTGGAATTAGATCAGAAGAGCACCAAAAAAAAATGAAAAAAACAATTTCACTGTTTTCAAAGATGCAGAGTAATCCAATTAGTCTCTAGGTGTAAGCTCAAAGTAATCAGATTCCTCTGCAGGGCTGAGCTTAGAGTAATCAGATTCTGATTCAGATTGATTACTCTAAAGGCCTGATTACTGCAGCCTGCTCAATGTAATCAGATTACTGCGGCCTGCTCAGAGTAATCAGATTACTGCGGCCTGCTTAGAGTAATCAGACTACTGCAGCCTGCTCAGAGTAATCAGACTGCTGCGGCCTGCTCAGAGTAATCAGATTACTGCGGCCTGCTTAGAGTAATCAGACTACTGCAGCCTGCTCAGAGTAATCAGACTGCTGCGGCCTGCTCAGAGTAATCAGACTGCTGCGGCCTGCTCAGAGTAATCAGATTACTGCGGCCTGCTCAGAGTAATCAGATTACTGTGGCCTACTCAGACCCACACGTTCCTAAAGTCAAAGCAGCCATTGTTCTTTCTTCCACTGAGAAATCCAGTGAGCTCATGGGAGGAACTTTAATTGGACGGCGCTGTGAGCCGAGCCGACCCCCAAACCCCCCTTCTTGGTTCCAGCCGACCCCAGAGTTCTGTTTGGATAAACCGGGCCAGAACACGACCCGTCACGTGATACCTCAGCTCGTGGTTCCTGTCAGAGCCGTCCTGCGTTCTGATTCTGAGCTTCCTGACTGAAAGCAGACGCAGCTCTTTATCTCCCTGCAAACAGACAGCAGCTTCCTGCTCTCCTGTCCTCCTGAAGGAGGCCGCAACCCGTCTCCTCTTTGCAGGACGACGACCATCTGGACCAGCCTGCGGTTCTGGTATCACAGCCCAGGTTCTGCCAGCGCGTATTTTCAGGCTGCGGTCAGAATCAAATCAGGATTTGTGGATAAGGTTTCTGTTTAGGTGTTTTTCGGGCCGGCTGGTCCAGGATTGGTTCTGGACGTGTCTGAACTTGTTCTGCAGACCAGATGGAAACTTTCAGGCCTCTTCTATCAGTGAGGAAGACCTCGATGAAGCTCAGAGCGGATCATCATTCAGAACATAAAGATTCTGATGAACCCGACCCAGAATGGATCAGAACCGGTCGGCCTCTGAAGGACAGTGGTCCTGCCTCCATATGGGGACAGGGAAAGCCCCCCCCCTCCCTCCACTGACTCTTCCTCCTCATTCTTCTTCTCCTCCGTGACGGAAACACATTCCAGCCATGTCACCCCCCCCAGAGGGTCCCTCCCCCTCAGCCTCAGAAAGAAAGGCTTCTTCCTGCGGACGCCTGCGGGCTCTTTTCATGTCCACACTTGAATCTGGGCCCCTGAGGAGGCCCCTGAAGGGTCAGCGCTCCACAATAGTGGGGTCAACTAGGCTTAAAGCTCAACCAGCTAATTGCCGATGTCGGCGTTTGCTTCAGGAACGTCTTAGCGGAGCTTAAACCTGAGACGCTGTTCTTTCTCTCCCTGTGTTCAGCGTCTCTGGATTAAAGGTGGAGTTCACTGTTTTTAATCCGCTCTTTATTAAAGCGCCACTTCCTGTTTATAGTCAAACAGGATGATGAACATCAGACCCACAGAGGCATCAATTAGCTGCTTAACGCATCATTTCTACCCAGGGGAGCAGGCTAAGTCCTGAGATCCTCAGCTTTTAAACTGAATCACTTTAAAATGTTTGGATCAGAGCCGATCAGAAGGATTCTGGTTCCTATGGATTAAAAATGGTTTTCTTTTACAGCAGAGCTGCAGTGGAAGAAAATGGAAAAAAAGAGCAGGGAAATATCTGCTTTAAGTGAAAAAGTTCAACATATCCACAAGAATAATAATGATGCTTCATTTTCAGGGTTTCCTGATAAAACTGATTTCTGATACGATACGGTTCTGATACTGAGCCGATACGACACCAGCATGAATCAAACAGGCCGTCCATGTTTTGTAGTTTGGGATGTTATTAAAGGCTTAATGGAGTTATATTGCTCAAACAGAGAGCATGTACTCAGATTTCAGCTTTCAAAAACCTACAATGCAGCAATAGAGTTGTTTCCTTCCTGCTATCATCGCAACCCCAACTCCTTAACAGGTGAACAGAAGACCTCGCCTGTTCATCCAGGCCAACAAGTCCCTTTAACAACCCCCTTTCAGTGACATAGACAGGTATGGGCCATTACAGGCTAACAAACGACAAACATTCCAAAGGGGTGGACCCGTTCGTTTGTTTCTATTTGCATGTTTTCTAAACATACAGACTTGAACCCCAGTCGGCCTCGGCAGATGGCCGCTCACATTGAGCCTGGTTCTGCTGGAGGTTTCTTGCTGTTAAAAGGGAGTTTTTCCTCTCCACTGTCGCTGCAAACATGCTTAGTGTGAGGGATTGCTGAAGAGTCAATGAGTCGATATAATCAACTGGTTTTCCTTAGATAGAAAACTTTGTATCAATTTGACTGGATGATCTGGTTGAACTGTAAAGTGCCTTGAGATGACATGCGTTGTGAATTTGGCGCTATAGAAATAAACTGAATTGAATTGAATTAAACAAAAACAAGGTTTTGTTGGTCCACTCTATAAAGCCTGGAACTCAACACTATTTCTGACATTTTGAATTGAAAAAGCTTCCTGGATGGGAAGAGAAACGTCTTCAAACTTGGAAACAAAGTCCAGTGGATTGTTTTTAACTTTTTTGGAATGACTATGACCTGGATGACTGAGAATCTTCACCAGAATATTAGAACTAGAGCGGCCCCGAGTCCATATCACAAATCAGTTTGATATCCGGCAGAACATGAATATCGGAAAAGATCGGCCTTTCTGAAAATCTTTGCTTCAATCCGCTCTCGTATAAAGTTTAGTTCTCAGTGAGATGAATATCAATGGATCAAGCATAAAAGAAGCAATAAAGGCTGTATAATGAATGCTGATATCGTATCGGTCAATGCTAAAAGCAACAATGTCTCCATCGTATCGGAAACAGAAAAGCTGTATCGGGACACCCCTAATGAAAACAGCTGACTCATTTATTAATAACCAGTGGAAATCATCATGTTTAAGCAGTGGAGTGTTTCTATCTGAATCATAAGATCAGATATATTTCAATATTTTTTAGCTGATATTTCTACACCAGTATCCAATCAGAACATCCTTATATGGTTGTCATTCTTATGACTGATAACTACCGTAATGTCTGTATTCTGAATCTGTCTCTGAGTTTATTATTTATATTTTGCAGGCAAATCAATCATTTTTGTCAGGGACAAAAATCATGTAAAGGTAAATCTTGTTGCAGGAAGTGTGGATCCAGGAGCTGAGTATGGATTTAAGAATAGAAGAATAGGATAGAAAATCCCTTTATTGTCTCACAATGGGGGAATTCTGGTGTTTACAGCAGCAAAAAGATTAGAGAAAAAAATTGTCACACAAATGTGGACCTCAGAAAGATGTATAAGAATAAAATAATAGTGAAGAGTAATAAGATAAAAAATAAAATACTGTACTGTAAGGTGTTTTAACACTATAGAACCTGGAGAATTAATAACCAATATGCAGCTATGGACATTTTTACAGTAATGGATATTTGAAAATAGCAGCAACATCAGAGATGTTCAAAATGACAGCAGCAGGTTATTTAACTGACTAAGGTAGAAAATGAGAAAAATCAGCATGAATAGAACAATTTATTGAGGTTGTTGGGAACAGTGGTGGTTATAAAGCCTTAAAGTAAAATAAAGTTTTCAGCTTTCTCTAATTAGCAAACCTTTGGGAGGAATTTCTAACATAGGTAGCTGTTGTTAGTCAATTATTATTATTTTTTTTCTAGACTTCATGAAACTGGTTTAATTAAAGGGCGTGGATTCTAATGGTGTCCTCCTTGGCTTTTATTTTGGCGGGCAGCTTCCTGCAGGCCCAGAGCTGCTTTTATTTTAATGTGGTTGCAGAGAAGTTGAGACGATGTCGGCTTCTCCTTCCAGCGTCAGTCTGATGAGTGAGAGCAGAGGCTTAAACAGCCGGCTCTTTGTTTCCTGACTCAAAATCTCCATGGTGAATATGCTGATTGTTCTGGATGAAGAGGAGGAGGAGGCTTCAGCCTGCAGAAGCTCCACAGTTGATGGCTTTAAATTTTCCACATGATGTTTGAACAGCAGCTGCATCACCTGCTGTCTGTCCTCCTCCCACTGGATCCGCTGCAGCATCCCTGCCCTCCTCGTCCAATCAGAGGCTGTGTCCTCGCCGCTGTTTGTCTCCTGTTGCCGGCGCTGATGGACGCCGGCGTCCTGCTGGGAGGATGCGGAGGCGTTTTAGTGCTATTGTCAGAAGGTTGGCTGCTGACGCGGCGTTCCGGTCTGCCCTCAGACGCCTCTTCAAACCCGCAGCTCTGATCCGAGGCCAGAGAAGCTCTGCTGAGACCTTCCAGAGCCAGAAGATGCTTCACATCCCAGATGTTCTGCTGGGTTCACAGACAACCCGTCTTTGTTCTGAGTGATGATGAAGCTCCTCCTCTTCCTCCTGGTCTGAGCAGCCGGTTTAAATTGAAAGGTTCTAACAGAACTGGGTCAGTCTGGGTCAACAGAAGCAATCTAACAGTTCTAGATTAGAGCTGCGTTCAAAACTAAACGTCACCTTCATTCGCTCCCAGGGATATGAAACCAAATCAGGTTTTCACTCGTAGTTTGAGGACTTTATGAAAAGTTTACTTATAAAGCTCATTTCCATGGTAACACAATTCAGTGCTGGAAGACTCAGACAAACTTTATTGTCTTTTTGTATACAGAGTGTATAAAAAACAAGAACATCATCAGTCGGTTATTATGACTGAAGAAGTAAATAGTTGTCTATTTTGGACCCATCATAAATGATAAAACGTATATGTTTATTTGACCTCTAGCTGAGCTTCTGGAGGCTTCTTTAATTAACTGCTGAACCTCCTCTGGGTGTCTTTTATTTTTTATTCCTTCTGCTGCCCAGAATCTCCTCTGAAAGCGACCAAACAGGACTGAGGAAACATGCGGTACTTTAAATAGGAGCTCATGTTTCTACTGTGACCTCCAGGTTTTGTTATTTCCTGTTTTCCGTCTCGGCCCGGTCCGGTTCTGGTTGCTTTGCTTTGGACCCAGACAGGAAGGTCCAGATTTATCTCCTCTGACCTGAAAGAGTTTCTCTCTTGATGGGAAAAGTTTCAGCTGATGAGCAGCTCTGGCCGAGCCTCGCTGATCTAAAACCGTTTAACCGTCTGTGGTTCTGATCCAGCTGCTGGTGATCTGTCTGTGAAAAGCACCTCTAACTGTGAAGCTGCAGCATTAAGGCCCTGAATCGGACCCAGAAGCATCAGCCATCTGTAGAGTCTCTGGTTCCGGTTTGATCGGGTTTCCGTGGTTTCTGTGCTCCACCCTGCAGTTAAAGCCTTCAAACCTCAGCGCTTCTTATTAACCTTGACCCATAAAGCTCATCTGTTAGCGAGCGCTCCTCAGCCACGTGCACACTCACACGTGCACACCCTGAGGGAGAAGGAGGAGGAAGCCGGTGTGTTTGCTGTTGCTTCATTGTTTCCTGTAATAAACTGCAGCCTTTTGTGAGTCCCATCAGCTGCTTCACCTTTATTTGCTGTCGATGCTGGGGGGCCCCCAGAAGCCGGGCCCCCGTACCGGCCCTCTGTTTACAGAACAGATTCTTTGGCTGAGCAAACCGCAGAACCTTCTGCCATCAGGCGGCTGCTGCTCTGGGACCTGCTCAGACCCGCTGAAAACGACCCTCCTGACCCGTAGTTGAAGGAGCGGTTCCGCTGCTCCGTCACGCTCCGACGGCTCTCTGCATTCCTGCTCTGCCTTTCCACATCCATCAGTCGGCGTGGAGGAACCGACCCGGCTGCAGGGATCTGGCTCTCATGTTTCTGTCAGAGCTTCGAACATGGATCCACCTCCCTGCAGAACCACCTGGTTTCAGCTGCAGATGGACTTTGCTTGGACCTCAGTCATTGAAACATTGAATCAGAACCATGATTGGGACCTATTTAATTCAGAACTTACAAAGAACCAGAAACTGAACAGCAGCTTCATCTGATTCAGTTTGAATAAACTTGTTTCACTCATCAAAAATACAGAAATGTTTTTATTAATATGTTTAGATGGTTCTGATAGATGGAAACCCTTTATTTTATGGCCCATCAGATACCAGGCCCAGTTGGTTCCGTAAGCTGTGCTGCCAGAACCCTGGATTCTAACCAGAACCAGTCTGTCCCCAGATTAGAAGCAATTCTAGCATAAAGTCACTGAGGAAGAGGAGTAACAGAGGTTTAGAAGTTATAATCCAGGTCCGTTAGTAAAGAACCGGGCCTGCAGAGCCTGGCTGAGACCAGAGGTCAACGTTCAGCAGCCTTTACCGCCATTTGTCCCTTCGTTCCGGTTCAAGGTGATCTGGTTAGGGCCATTTCAACAGCATGACCCTTCAAAATAAAAGCTTTTCCTGACCCGGAATTAGTTTTTGATCTAACAATATATTTTGTTTGGTTAAATGTGAGTTTTTATATTCAAATATAATAGGAAATGAAATAGTAACAAATATTTAGCTACTATTGGCAAAAGAAACTGTTGAATGAAAACATCTCAACTAAGGCTGCAACTAACGATTATTTTACAAATCGATTAATTAGTTTTTTCGATTGATCAGTTGATAATTGCATAGCAAAATGTTCCTTAAGGAAGACTTTTTACTAAATTAAACTAGCTTAAACTAAAACTTTTCCACTTATGGAGTTCTGGATATAGCAGATTGATAAAAGAAAAGTTTTTTTTTTTAATCTTAAATGCATAATGTTTAAATGTTTTTACAATTTTGATATAATTCCTGCTCTGAGTGGGTCGCTCTGTCAGCTAAAGGTATGTTTTACAGTCAGGACCTCTGCTTTGGGACCACTGGTTATGGACCCCTGGTTATGGACCCCTTTTTGGACCCCCTGGTTTAGGACCCCTGCTTTATGACCCTTGGTTTAGAGCCGCTGCTTTAGGAAAACCTGGTTTAGGACCCCTGGTTATGGACCCCTGGTATAGAACCCCCTGGTTTTCACGAAACCTTTAGAAGTCCCCCTCTCCTCCTGTTAAACCGAGGTTCTCTCTCTTCATCTCCATCTGCAGGTAAGGCCTTTGACATCACCTATGTCCGCCTCAAGTTCCACACCAGCCGTCCAGAGAGCTTCGTCATTTACAAACGCACCCGGGAGGACGGCCCCTGGGTGCCCTACCAGTACTACAGCGGCTCCTGCGAGAAGACCTACAGGAAGCCGAGCCGCGGCTTCATCCGCACCGGCGGTGACGAGCAGGAGGCACTCTGCACCGATGACTTCAGTGACATATCGCCGCTCACAGGAGGAAACGTGGCTTTCTCTACGCTGGAGGGACGACCGAGTGCCTACAACTTTGACAACAGCCCCGTCCTCCAGGTGAGAGTCCAATTCTGCCTTTATGGATCTCAGCATTTAGCGGAAAAAAGCTTAAAAGCATCAAATTCTTCTGCTGTTTGAAGAAGGGGAGTAATGTTGGGTTGTGTCAACATGATTTTAGCTCTGCTGTTGCTCTGAGAGTAGAAGTTCCCACAAAGAGGCGGAGAAACAACATCTTCAAAAGAAGAACTTCACTAAAATCTAAACCAGATGAGATGGTGCAGAAAATGAATGCTTATTAAAAGCAACAACAAAGCTCAGATGTTGGCAGTTTGATTTAAAGCTTCCTCCATGAAACACTGAGATGATCGCTGCTGCTCCTCAGCATCATAGGGGGTCAGGTTAGGTTGGTAATCAGTCAGGTCTAGACCCGGTTCTAAGGTTGAAGTGTCTCTTCAGTCGATGATTTGGGCTACGAAGCGGTTCAGGGTGGCAGCGCCGCCATCAGAGGAACAGGAGGTAGTAGTTCTCTTCAGTTATGCTGTCTGGTTCCTGGATCCCTGCCAGCCCAGTGATACCAGGTAACGCCCCCAGGTTTCCCACCGCAGCAGCGGCTTGGTTTGGCATGACTGACCAGCAGCTGGAGTTCTCTCCTTCCTCCTCCTCCTCAGCGCTGGGATTCCTTCCTAAGTTTCTCCATGGTGAGGTTTCTTAATCACTGGAAAGCAGATTGTTTTCATTCCTGTTTTTCTCTCATAATGTTGTGAAATTTCTCCAGTGCTTCTCTCAAACTCAGGATTCCAAGAAAGCCGGAAAAAAAAACAACAACACCTACATTGTGTTTTTTCTTAGTTTAGACAATTTTTCTCAAAAACCACCAGAATAAGGAGTCCCAAAGTAAAACCTTCTCGGGTATCAAAGATGCAGGACGGCCTTTTAGTTTGACTTTCCAACCTTTGAATTTGTTTTCTGTTTGTTGGATCCTTGTTCTTTTGCTGACCCAGATAGGAATTCTTTCTAGAATACAGCAGAGGTCATAGTTCCCTCTGTGGTGGTGAGGAACCTGAAAAAGCCCAAATCATCGCCACACGCTCGGCTCGTCTGGAGCTGCATTTCACCTCCTGTTATTAAAAGTCTTTAAATAATTATAAATTCTGACTTTTTTCATTTAGTGGAGGAATAATAAACTCAGTCAAATAAACACAAATCAAATGAACATTTTGAAGGATAAAACAAAAATTCAGATTGCAGAGAGAGGCTAACGGGGCTAACGTCGGCCCTGGCTGCTGCGGGCGGGGCTAACGTCGGCCCTGGCTGCTGCGGGCGGGGCTAACGTCAGCCCTGGCTGCTGCGGGCGGGGCTAACGTCGGCCCTGGCTGCTGCGGGCGGGGCTAACGTCGGCCCTGGCTGCAGCGGACGGGGCTAACGTCGGCCCTGGCTGCTGCGGGCGGGGCTTACGTCGGCCCTGGCTGCAGCGAACGGGGCTAACGTCGGCCCTGGCTGCAGCGGACGGGGCATACGTCGGCCCGGCTGCAGCGGACGGGGCCAACGTCGGCCCTGGCTGCTGCGGGCGGGGCCAACGTCGGCCCTGGCTGCTGCGGGCGGGGCCAACGTCTGCCCTGGCTGCTGCGGGCGGGGCTAACGTCGGCCCTGGCTGCTGCGGGCGGGGCTAACGTCGGCCCTGGCTGCTGCGGGCGGGGCTAACGTCGGCCCTGGCTGCTGCGGGCGGGGCTAACGTCGGCCCTGGCTGCTGCGGGCGGGGCTAACGTCGGCCCTGGCTGCTGCGGGCGGGGCTAACGTCGGCCCTGGCTGCAGCGAACGGGGCTAACGTCGGCCCTGGCTGCAGCGGACGGGGCATACGTCGGCGCGGCTGCTGCGGGCGGGGCTAACGTCGGCCCTGGCTGCAGCGGACGGGGCTAACGTCGGCCCTGGCTGCAGCGGACGGGGCTAACGTCGGCCCTGGCTGCAGCGGACGGGGCTAACGTCGGCCCTGGCTGCTGCGGGCGGGGCTAACGTCGGCCCTGGCTGCAGCGGACGGGGCTAACGTCGGCCCTGGCTGCAGCGGACGGGGCTAACGTCGGCCCTGGCTGCAGCGGACGGGGCTAACGTCTGCCCTGGCTGCTGCGGGCGGGGCCAACGTCGGCCCTGGCTGCTGCGGGCGGGGCCAACGTCGGCCCTGGCTGCTGCGGGCGGGGCTAACGTCGGCCCTGGCTGCTGCGGGCGGGGCTAACGTCGGCCCTGGCTGCTGCGGGCGGGGCTAACGTCGGCCCTGGCTGCTGCGGGCGGGGCTAACGTCGGCCCTGGCTGCTGCGGGCGGGGCTAACGTCGGCCCTGGCTGCTGCGGGCGGGGCTAACGTCGGCCCTGGCTGCAGCGAACGGGGCTAACGTCGGCCCTGGCTGCAGCGGACGGGGCATACGTCGGCGCGGCTGCTGCGGGCGGGGCTAACGTCGGCCCTGGCTGCAGCGGACGGGGCTAACGTCGGCCCTGGCTGCAGCGGACGGGGCTAACGTCGGCCCTGGCTGCAGCGGACGGGGCTAACGTCGGCCCTGGCTGCTGCGGGCGGGGCTAACGTCGGCCCTGGCTGCAGCGGACGGGGCTAACGTCGGCCCTGGCTGCAGCGGACGGGGCTAACGTCGGCCCTGGCTGCAGCGGACGGGGCTAACGTCGGCCCTGGCTGCAGCGGACGGGGCTAACGTCTGCCCTGGCTGCTGCGGGCGGGGCTAACGTCTGCCCTGGCTGCTGCGGGCGGGGCTAACGTCGGCCCTGGCTGCTGCGGGCGGGGCTAACGTCGGCCCTGGCTGCTGCGGACGGGGCTAACTTCGGCCCTGGCTGCTTCGGACGGGGCTAACGTCGGCCCTGGCTGCAGCGGACGGGGCTAACGTCGGCCCTGGCTGCAGCGGACGGGGCTAACGTCAGCCCTGGCTGCAGCGGACGGGGCTAACGTCAGCCCTGCCTATGGTTAGCCTTGGAGGTACGCTGGTTGCTGCGGTCCCCTCAACATCGGAATATTTTATTTTAATTTCGCACTTAATCGGTAAATGGGCTATATAGTGAAGCCTAAAGAATAATATTCTAGCCTCAGATGATCTTAAAACATACTTTTATAGAACAACGGCAACAGAAAAGAGAACATTTAACTTAATACTCTGAGCTCTGTGAGCGCTAACCTAGAAGCTGCAGCTGCCGCAGTGCATGCTGGGACAGCTGTCAGTCTGGAGAACAGACAAGTCTGCTCTGATGCATGCTGGGTAAAGAGGAAGGGGCGAGAACATCATCCGGGGACTTTGTCCGTTCTCTGTCTTCTTATTCTTTCGAGCTGGAACCGTACTAGGGCTAAGGCTGATGGCGTTTCACGAGTACATGAGGATGCACAAGTACACATATGGAGAAGCGGCCTCTTTTTCCTTCAACCCTCCCAAAGAGCCAGACTGGTTCAGGGTCATGACCTTTAACCTTTACTCTGCTAGCCTGTTGTGTCTGAGCTGGAGCTGTTGGGTTTATGCTCATGTCTCAGGGCTTTCTGACCTGCAGGGTCGTCCACCGCTGTGCAGATTGAAGCAGTCTGAGACGTTTTCCTCTTAGTAATAATCTTTATCTTTCTAAGCTTTTTGCTCAGGAGATCATCCAATGATGGAAGGTTGATCGGTCAACTATCAGTGACTGTACCATGACTCTTGTGTGTCCTTGTTGCTCCTCTCTGACTATCAACAACAGCTGGTTGTAAAGGTTGAAGGACGGTTCCTATGGTAACCCGGCGCCCCCATGTAATTATCTTTATTATCAAAGGATTAAAGTGTTTGCGCTCATCATTGGTGCCACCTGTCGCTCCTCATGACATTTCACTTGTTTTCACTCTGCTGTAGCTCAGGAACAGCAGAAAGCATATTTGATGCAGAAAGCAGTTTTCTTCCTGAGATTCCTTTGAAAAATGTGTCGATTTTCTGTTTTGGACCATTTCATGTTGGTGGACTCAGATCTGATGGTGTGAACAGAACATGGACAGTCTGATTGCTAAAGCTGACTTCCTGATCTACATGTTTAAATCTACATCACTTCCAAACAGAAGCGATGACGGATCTGATCCTCCCTCCATCCTGGATCTCCTCTCGGTGTAAAAGAACAGAATTAGCTCGCCTGCTCAGCTTTAAACTTCCTTATTTGACCCTCTGGCATGAAGCTATTTATACCAAAGCCAGGACTCTCTTTTGGGACGGTGGTCAGTCTGAGGCGTCAGCCGGCTGATGGCGGCTCTGTGACATTCCTCCCGTCTGTCATCGGCGGGTCCGGATTGGGAAATAACCACCAGCTGAGGCGGCCCACCTCAGCAGGCAGCTGACCCGCCGTCACACGGTGATTCCCAGCTCTTTATCCCCACCAGTGGACAAAGACTCACAGTGGGTCTAGTTTCCAACAGAAAGACTTTTAAAGGCATCACATTGCTGAAAGCCAGTAACTGGCAGTATTCCCACGTTTTTATTTCAATTTATATGCAGTAAAATCAGGAATCCTTTAGAAAACGTGTTAAACTGGTCTCATATTTAGATTTACAGGGTCTTAGTTTTATGGCTCCTTTTATTTTCTTCACCCTGACATGTTTTCAATAAAGTTTCTCAGACCATTAACGCATAAAGACTCTGCTTCCCCACAGCTGCCATGATGATCTCTGGACTGAAAACAGCCCAGACAATAACATGAAAACCAAGTTTGGTCGGTTTTCATAAACAAAACGATAAAAACAAAGATCACTCAAGCAATATCTGATGCCAATTTAAAAAATATATTAAAATATTACTAAATCAGGTGGAGGATATCTGAAAGGTGGCAGCATGTTGGAACATTCAGGTAATTGATGGTAATGTTTTTAAAGTTTTAGCAGCATTCCTTGCTTCTGTTTAGATGTGTCTAGTATCAAAGTAACAAAGTTAATTAAGTAGAAATTTTGGCCATCAGAGGAGTAATTATTCTTTAGACAACTTTTAACTTCTTCTCCCTACATGAAGTCGTTAGTTTATACTCATGTTGAAATAATAAAAAATTAAATTAAATTGTAGTTTCATGCAGACAAATAATAACCCTAACCCTTTGTGGTTGGACTCGGTGCTGCCCCAACTTGTTGCTCACTACATACCAAAATAAATAGTTTTCAAGGTGATTCAAAGTTAAATTTGACACTGTTGCCATTAGTTATAAAACTAAGAAAATTAAGTCTAAGGAAGTTATCATCCAAAACTGTAGAAAAATGTTCCTTTAATAGGTTTGAGCAGTAAAACTTCTGGCCTTGCCTTTACTTTTATCATTTAAGTAGTTTTAAAAATGGTACTTTTACACTTTTAGTTGAGTAAAAAGCTTCAAACATTAATACTTTTGACAGCGGTGGTTCTGCCTGCAGCAGGTGAAGCACAGGGTGTTTTACTCTGCTTGGAAGAATTTGAATTGTTGATGTCGTTGGACGTCTTTGAACATTACAGCTGTGCTTAAAATGTTCCCTGGGTCCCTGGCTCTATTTAAAGGATGGGTCTCCAAACGGACCACACTGGCATGGTTGGATTTTAGGCACAGCTTCAGTCACATGTTGCATATAAAACGTCTGCAGGGTTCTGATTAAAAACCTAAATTTAATCTGAAGTTCTTCTGGATTTAAAGCCTTTCTGAGAGCACATACTGTCTAACAATATAATCTGAAGTCTCCTTTAGGTGATATTGAATATTAATCCGTGTGCTTTCATCCTCGACCTCACACAGCTATGGAAAACAACAACATATTCAATATATGAGTAGTATAAACTTTAATCGACAAATCACTTAAACTATCTTCACAGCAGGGATGTTTGCAAAAAAAAAAAATAAATAAAAAAAATAATAAACAGCCGAGGAGAATAAAGCAAACGAGACTACAGTTTATTTTAGTTTACATTTCCTAAAAGATCTTTTACTGTTATTGTTGTTCAACTTTAGGAAGATTTAGGAACCAGAACATTTGAAACATCTGATTAATTTATACTTTGGGATTTTAAAGTTCTTAAACCCCATTTATAAGTGGTGGACATCACTGTTAGCATGCTAACATTAGTGCTGATGTTAGCAGCAGTATGCTAACAATTAAGTTATTAAACTGAACATTTATAGCTTATCTTAAACTGATCAGTTAGCTGTGTAATAAAGGGACTCCAGTAAATTAGAATAATATTAAAGTTATTTTCATATTTCAGTCTGAAATGTTAAATGTATAGTCATACATTTCAGGCTGAAATTTCTGTTAGCCTGAGGATTATGGAGGACAATAGACACAGATAGACACCACATCATCGGGTGAGAGGTGTGCTGATGGGGCGGCCATCTTAGGTCAGACAAGGCTGCTTTCAGAGACAAATCACGTCAATGGATGCTAACCCTACATTGCGATTTTAGACACTCTGAATGCGGTGAAACTCAACTGATTTCCAGTTTCACAGGTTGGACCAACTGATTAATATAAATGACTTTTTCATTTATTACATCATTTTGTATGTACCGTTGACAGTTCACAATAAACGGAGACTACAAACCAGATCCAGCAGGATTACCTTTCATTAGTAGGAGTTTACAAGGCCCTGATTTCTAAAACCAGTGAATGAGGATTTATTAAAATAAAGAATATATCTAAAAGTATATAAAACGCTGTAACTAATTTAACTAAAAATACACACACAAATTTTTTTTAAATGATGCATTAAATGTAGCTTTGATGTTTCTCTGTAACAGCTGCTCTAAACTGCCCTAAACGTCCCAGCAGTTAGGATGACATGACCAATATTAATCATCTGTGGGAGGATAACCGGCTGTGATCACTGGTGGACAGCGTCATTGTGGGTCAGACACTTTAGGCTGCATTTTCCAATCCTGTCTTTTCAACATCAGACATCCAGAGGATGTTTCCCAGACAGGAAGAAGGAGTGTGAAGCCTTCCAGCTGTGGGACTGATAGTACATCCGAGTCTTCACTCTGTTCCTGTAGACCCAGATGGATGCAGTTCCTGCAGATAAAATGGTCATTTAGGGAGATTTCTCTGACATCTCCAACATTAGCATCACATACATCAATATGAGGAATTCCCCTGAAGATCCTGATGGCATTTCTACTTAACTGGACCTAGAAACTAAAATATTTGCCATGTTCATTGAACACATCAGAAAACAACCAACAGTACATCTGCAAACATTTCCTGTTAACCTGAATCTGTCTCGAGGTTTCATAGAGTCAAATTTAGTGTTTTAAAATTTTTTGGATTGAGATAAACCATCATGAAAGGTTCTGAGAACCATCATTCCTGGAGGCTGCTAGATGTTCTGGGCTAGTTTGCTGCAGCTCTGCTGAATGTTTGTGGTTCTCTGGGGATATTCTAACACCTGGCAGCATTCTTCCTTCCAAAAACCCGCCCCAGCCACGCCGTCGCTCTCTGTCGTTGATGGATGGCTCACAAATGTTGTGTACAGTTTAGAGACGTGATTCAGATCCCGTGTGAGCTTCCTGGGTCCGTCTGAGGAGCAGCAGCTGCAGACTAGCGGACCGGTCTTTATCTGGGTTCAGTTGTCTGCTGCTGAAACCTGAAGCGCCATTCGACTTTGGTCTGAGTCCAAATGGGTTTCAGAATTTCTCTTTACTTTAGGTAACATGAAGGATCTTCGTTTGACTTCAGATTATGAAACTTTGGCACATTTTAGAAACTCAGGACACACATAAAAACTGATTGATCCATTTGGCAGATATTACTGCCTCCCAGGGTCCAATTGGATCTAGGCTGAACTATAGACAGCTTCTGCAATCACGGTTCCACATTCCCAGCAGTTATCCCAGGGTTTATCCTCATCCAGGGTTTATAATCATCCAGGGTTTACAATTATCCTGGGTTTATCCTTATCCAGGGTTTATCCTCTTCCAGGGTTTATCTTCATCCAGGGTTTATCCTCATCCAGGGTTTATCATCATCCAGGGTTTATCTTCATCCAGGGTTTATCCTCATTCAGGGTTTATCCCCATCGAAGTGTTTATCTTCATCCAGGGTTTATCCTCATCCAGGGTTTATCTTCATCCAGGGTTTATCATCATCCAGGGTTTATCCTCATCCAGGGTTTATCATCATCTAGGGTTTATCATCATCCAGGGTTTATCCTCATCCAGGGTTTATCATCATCTAGGGTTTATCCTCATCCAGGGTTTATCATCATCCAGGGTTTATCTTCATCCAGGATTTATCATCATCCAGGGTTTATCATCATCCAGGGTTTATCTTCATCCAGGGTTTATCATCATCCAGGGTTTATCATCATCTAGGGTTTATCCTCATCCAGGGCTTACCCTCATCCAGGGTTTATCATCATCCAGGGTTTATAATCATCCAGGATTTATCATCATCCAGGGTTTATCATCATCCAGGGTTTATCTTCATCCAGGGTTTATCATCATCCAGGGTTTATCATCATCTAGGGTTTATCCTCATCCAGGGCTTACCCTCATCCAGGGTTTATCATCATCCAGGGTTTATCCTCATCCAGGGTTTATCATCATCGTGGGTTTATCATCATCCAGGGTTTATCCTCATCCAGGGTTTATCATCATCCAGGGTTTATCCTCATCCAGGGTTTATCCTCATCCAGGGTTTATCATCATCCAGGGTTTATCCTCTTCCAGGGTTTATAATCATCCAGGGTTTATCATCATCCAGGGTTTATCCTCATCCAGGGTTTATTCTTATCCAGGGTTTATCATCATCTAGGGTTTATCATCATCCAGGGTTTATCATCATCCAGGGTTTATCATCATCTAGGGTTTATCTTCATCCAGGGTTTATCATCATCCAGGGTTTATCTTCATCCAGGGTTTATCATCATCCAGGGTTTATCATCATCTAGGGTTTATCCTCATCCAGGGATTACCCTCATCCAGGGTTTATCCTCATCCAGGGTTTATCATCATCGTGGGTTTATCATCATCCAGGGTTTATCCTCATCCAGGGTTTATCTTCATCCAGGGTTTATCTTTATCCAGGGTTTATCACCATCCTGGGTTTATCATCATCCTGGGTTTATCTTCATCCAGTGTTTATCTTCATCCAGGGTTTATCCTCATCCAGGGTTTATCCCCATCCAGGGTTTATCGTCATCCAGGGTTTATCCTCATCCAGGGTTTATCACCATCCTGGGTTTATCATCATCCTGGGTTTATCTTCATCCAGTGTTTATCTTCATCCAGGGTTTATCCTCATCCAGGGTTTATCCCCATCCAGGGTTTATCCTCATCCAGGGTTTATCCTCATCCAGGGTTTATCTTCATCCAGGATTTATCATCATCCAGGGTTTATCCTCATCCAGGGTTTATCTTCATCCAGGGTTTATCATCATCCAGGGTTTATCATCATCTAGGGTTTATCCTCATCCAGGGCTTACCCTCATCCAGGGTTTATCCTCATCCAGGGTTTATCATCATCGTGGGTTTATCATCATCCAGGGTTTATCCTCATCCAGGGTTTATCCTCATCCAGGGTTTATCATCATCCAGGGTTTACCCTCATCCAGGGTTTACCCTCATCCAGGGTTTATCCTCATCCAGGGTTTATCATCATCCAGGGTTTATCATCATCCAGGGTTTATCCTCATCCAGGGTTTATCATCATCCAGGGTTTATCATCATCCAGGGTTTATCTTCATCCAGGGTTTATCCTCATCCAGGGTTTATCATCATCCAGGGTTTATCCTCATCCAGGGTTTCTCATCATCCAGGGTTTATCATCATCCAGGGTTTATCATCATCCAGTGTTTATCTTCATCCAGGGTTTATCCTCATCCAGGGTTTATCATCATCCAGGGTTTATCCTCATCCAGGGTTTCTCATCATCCAGGGTTTATCCTCATCCAGGGTTTATCCTCATCCAGGGTTTATTCTCATCCAGGGTTTATCATCATCCAGGGTTTATCATCATCCAGGGTTTATCCTCTTCCAGGGTTTATAATCATCCAGGGTTTATCATCATCCAGGGTTTATCCCCATCCTGGGTTTACAATCATCCAGGGTTTGTCCTCATCCTGGGTTTATAATCATCCAGGGTTTATCCTCATCCTGGGTTTATAATCATCCAGGGATTATCCTCATCCAGGGTTTATCATCATCCAGGGTTTATCTTCATCCAGGGTTTATCATCATCCAGGGTTTATCATCATCCAGGGTTTATCCTCATCCAGGGTTTCTCATCATCCAGGATTTATCCTCATCCAGGGTTTATCCTCATCCAGGGTTTATCATCATCCAGGGTTTATCATCATCCAGGGTTTATCCTCATCCAGGGTTTATAATCATCCAGGGTTTATCCTCATCCAGGGTTTATCCTCATCCAGGGTTTATCCTCATCCAGGGTTTATCATCATCCAGGGTTTACCCTCATCCAGGGTTTATCATCATCCAGGGTTTATCCTCATCCAGGGTTTATCATCATCCAGGGTTTATCCTCATCAAGGGTTTATCCTCATCCAGGGTTTATCCTCATCCAGGGTCTATCCTCTTCCAGGGTTTATAATCATCCAGGGTTTATCATCATCCAGGGTTTATAATCATCCAGGGTTTATCCTCATCCAGGGTTTATCTTCATCCAGGGTTTATCACCATCCTGGGTTTATCTTCATCCAGTGTCTATCTTCATCCAGAGTTTATCCTCATCCAGGGTTTATCCCCATCCAGGGTTTATCCTCATCCAGGGTTTATAATCATCCAGGGTTTATCCTCATCCAGGGTTTATCCTCATCCAGGGTTTATCCTCATCCAGGGTTTATCCTCTTCCAGGGTTTATCCTCATCCAGGGTTTATCCTCATCCAGGGTTTATCCTCATCCAGGGTTTATCCTCATCCAGGGTTTATCCTCTTCCAGGGTTTATAATCATCCAGGGTTTATAATCATCCAGGGTTTATCCTCATCCAGGGTTTATCCTCATCCAGGGTTTATCCTCATCCAGGGTTTATCCTCTTCCAGGGTTTATCCTCATCCAGGGTTTATCCTCATCCAGGGTTTATAATCATCCAGGGTTTATCATCATCCAGGGTTTATCCTCATCCAGGGTTTATCCTCTTCCAGGGTTTATCATCATCCAGGGTTTATCATCATCCAGGGTTTATCCTCATCCAGGGTTTATCCTCATCCAGGGTTTATAATCATCCAGGGTTTATCATCATCCAGGGTTTATCCTCATCCAGGGTTTATCCTCTTCCAGGGTTTATCATCAGGGTGAGAGCTTCTAAAGGCAGCTGGGAGTTTGTTTCTAAGTGGGCCCATAATGGAGGGCTTGGTTTTCCTATCTAACCTCACCAGGTTTTTGTTCTCTGGGTATTTGGTCATTATATAGAACAGCAGAGAAGGTTCCTGTTCCACATCAGAACGTTGAATGTGCTCGTAATCGGTCCAGGCCCTGCCCTTACAAGATGCCTCCTTGCCATGTCCTCAGATAATGCTATGCTGAAAATGCCACAATCTCGCATGGTGGCTACAGGCCATGGCCTCACATAATGGCTACAGAGCACGCCCTCGCTTGATGGCTACAGGCCCAGAAAGAAGTTTTATTTAATGTTTAAAATTATTCTAGATTTTAAGTAAAAACAGGGGGGCGGGTTTATCATCAGGCAATACTAGGCAGTTGCCTAGGGCGCCAAGTTCCTGGTGGCCCCATAAAACTCTGTTTACATGTATGCTTAATACAGCTGTTTCTTATTTGTGGATATTAATTATTTTTTTTTATAAAAATCCTTTGGTTAAAATGCCATCAGAACGCTGATAATAAGTGTGTCTCAGCAAAACAACCAGAAAGGGGACAAGAAGAGAGGGGAAAAACCTAGAACAAATAATGGATGTCTATTCTATTAACATTTCTCTATAGAATGGGTCTGTTTGATGTGTTGTCTTCTCAGTTCAGAGGGCCCCTGCCTGTCTTTGCCTAGGGCCCCAAATTTCCTAAATCCACCCCTGCTTAAAAACCTCAAACTTTTAAATGTAGATTTGGATCCAAACGTTAATATTCTTTGGTTCACTGGTGTTTTTATTTGGGTTCCTGAACTAAAAGAGAATGTGTTGGGCAACACGACTTAGGTCGTTTTCCATTTAATATTTGAGCCCATGTTGATTCTGAATAATTTTAATTGATTAAAACCCTTTGACCCTGGTTGGATTTTAGGAAATCTGTATTTTATTTCTAAAACCATAAACTGAAGACTGATGCAAACATTAAAACCAAACATATCTGGACTTTAACAGAACTTCTGTTCTGACTTCCAGCCTCCGACCCAGATCAGCTGGGCCCATCTGGCCCCTCCTTCCAGAACCTTCTGCAGGTGCCTCCTTCTCTCTGAGGTTCTCATTCAGGCGTTTCAGCTCAGAGATCTGGGTCCGATGAGCCTCCTGCTGGTACCGCACGGCCGGCCCACTTTCCCAGGAAGTTTTGGCTCAGATCTCAGCGTTGAGCAACGTTTGTGTATCTCTGAGGCTCTGCAGCTGCTCAGAGTAATTCTTCCCATCTGTGTGTTGAGTCATTAAATACACAGAGTTTATTTGGAGACGTTCTGGTTGCATCAGCTGGCGAAACGCTGCGGATGTGATGGACGCTTCAGACGACAGGTTGCTGGAGCCGCTTCTATCGGATCAGAACCAGAACAGAATTTCAGAACCAGAGTAAACATGAATGTTCTGTTCCTCTAAGTGGGCCCAGAATGTTCCACTAAAATATTCACATCATTAAACTATTTAAATAATCTAAATAATCTAAACTGCTTTTTCTATTTTGATTGTGATGACAAGCTTTCCAAGCAAACCCAGAACTGCGTGGAAAGTATTTGCCCCCTAAAACCGACTCCTGTGTGCAAGGGCATAGGTTTGACTTTGGTAGGTCCTAAGTTAAGGTCATTTTACCCATGCAAAAATATGCATGCTTTTTTATGCTTGACGTGAGCATCAGGGTGCATTTCGTTTAAAGAGAAAAGCTGCATTTCTTGCTACATTTATACTAATTTTATAAGCGCCACACACACTAGATCAAATCAAATCAAATCTGTTTGTATAGCCCTTTACAATAGCCAAATGGTACCCAAAGGGCTTTACAACAAAGCCATAAAAACAATACATAACACATATAAAAACATACAAGATACAATTAAAAGTGCTGTAGTGGTGCAGCGCTGCAGGATATTAAAAGCCTTCCAGAGGTGCATAGAAAGGAGCACACAGAAAGATGACATCTACAGTAAGAGACAGTATTATAGTCAGAATTAAAAGCTAAATTAAAAAAGTGGGTTTTAAGCTTTTTTTTTTTAAAAAGGCTGAGGTCAGTAGTGGTGCAAATAACCAAATATAGCCTAAATATGCCCGTTATATGCCGATTTATCATGAATTTTCTCTTGAAGATACATAATTGTGCAAAGGTAAACAGGTTAATCACTCTTATTTTTTAAATGCTCTCTTTGTATCAGGAAACCACACAAAATAGAGACAAATGGGTCGGTCCAAAATTTTGGTCGGGACATGTCCCTATGGTCCCTATGCAAACCTACGCCCATGCCTGTGTGGAAAGCATTCACCCCCTAAACCTAAAAGTTTTCCTGGAGTCTCTGACATTAATGTGGAGGGGTTCTGACCCAGTCTGCTTGACTGAATTGTTCTGTACAGACTTTGACTAGGCCCCTCTAAAATCTTTGTTGCTGTTTTTTGTGTGTTTTTTTAAACCATTCTCAGACAAACTTAATTGGCTTTAAACAGAATTCATGGTTCCACTGGTTACAAAAAGTCTTCCAGATTGAAAGCAGCTCTAAACCATCACACCACCACCATCGTGTTTTACTGTAGGTATGAGGCTCTGGTTCTGTGTTAGGGCTGCACATCTACCTAAAAGGTCTCTTCAATTCACAGCCTCGGGGTCTTTTTAATAAATAAGAGCCGGGTTGAAGAGTGAGAGGTTATTTTGGACCAGCGGTGTTTCTGGCCTGGGAACTCTCCCACATTTGCCCAATCACTGTCTTTCCTTTAGCCAAATAATGATCTCCGACCTTGACTTGTGGTTTATGAGTAATTAAAGGCGACTTGTTGTTCATGTGAAAGAGGCCCCCGTTAATTCACGATGAAACAGTGGGGCTCCATTATGTTTCTGCACAGGGCCCAGTCCGTTAGGATTGATTTTATTCCTTTATCCAATAAAATCAACACTGTTTTACCATTTTTTCAGACTATGTTTATCTGGTTATCTTTGATAGGAAACATTTCAGAGTTGACAGCCAAGTAGAAACAGACGAGTCTTGCAATTTCATGTGTATTAAACTGTGTTGTTGTTAAATTAAAACATTTTCAGCCATTTCTGGGCTTTAACTTTCCAGAGCAGGACCTAAAGCTGCTGAAGGTTTGCGGTTTCAGTCCCAGCTGGATAAACGTGTTGAGAAATTTCATCTGAATTTATGGCAGTTTTCAGAACTGAAAGAACTAGTTGTTCCTGGTGATTTCTGTGCCCATTCTGCAGATAACGACCAATCGGATTTGATTTTCCAGTCTGTAGCAACTCAAAGTGCTCTCACATTTGGAGCTGTTTATGTTTCTCAGACCGAGCTGCTTTTATCGCACTGAGCATCTCTGGATGGCGTCTCCAGACGGAGCATGTTGCATTCTTCCTGCCTTCAGACCTTTTCCTGCATGCTTGAACAAGAAGGGAAAGTTTTTTGGGGGTTTCAGGGGTTGCTCTGCAGAGCTGCGTGGAAGTGGCGCTGCAGAGTCTTGAATGAACTAATGTTCCCTTGTTTGTCTCCGTTTCAGGACTGGGTGACGGCCACAGACATCAAAGTGACCCTGAACAGACTCAACACGTTCGGAGACGAGGTTTTCAATGATCCCAAGGTCCTGAAGTCCTACTACTACGCCATCTCTGACTTCGCTGTGGGAGGAAGGTAAACACTTGCACACAGAGTCAAAGATTTGTCTGCTTCCTGGGTCTGCAGCTGGCTGAGGCTCACCGTGCCTTTGCAGACTAAAAGAGGATCTCAGTGAATGGAGAAGTGGGGTCAGGTGGATTTATGGGTCCTCCTCTGCCCCTGTGTGGTCCCCTTCCCTGACGCCTGCCGGACAATTTACATAAGAACTCCTTTTCCCGCACGGCTGGGGGGAAAGAGGTTTGGACAGCCGTTAAAGAGTGTTAACCAGACTGCCTCTGCAGCCATAATCTGTTTGAAATGTAGAGCAGATTTCCATTACACATCCAGCATTCCTAACATTCCTGGCCGGCAGGGCTGGATTACAGGGAAACCGGAACGGGGCGGAACTATCGCAGCGATGGATGGAAGAAAAGGCGAGAGGCCCGTAGAGAGCACTTCAAGGCGGGGTTTCTGAGTGGACTTTACCTCCTGACCTCCTCCCTGCTTTACCTGGGTTTGCTCGTCTTTGTGGAGCTGGTTAAATTATAACCAGGGGTCAGAAGCTGAGATTAATCCTCATTTTAACCACGTGATGCTGATCTTCTCGTTAAAACCCAACAAAACAAAAAACTGAAGCCAAGTAAAGATCTAAAAGCTGCTTAATGAAACTTGATGCAACCGTTTTTGTCATTTACTTCATCATGATTAGTTACTTTAACACAATTGGTTCATGTTTGCAGGGTAGGACATAAAACAATTCTGTTAAAGTAACTAAATATGATAAAGTAAATGCCATAAACGGTTGCATTATTGTTTTGTCAGTGAAGGCCTTCTGCATGTATTTAAAGATTTAATAAAGAAATAACCAATAATGCTTTCAACCATTTTCATATCTTACTTGTGCAAATTAGAGTTAAGACATGATTGAAACAATGTTAAATGGATTAAGCTCACCGATAAAGAGTGCCCAATTATATGCTAAAGTTGACCTGCTAGCTTTTAGTCAAGTTTGCAGCCTAAAAACATGAGGTTTGATACCTTTGATGTATTTTTAACAATAATTTAAAGTTTTTGGCCAAGCGCAGCTGTTAAAGGAAGCTAACAAAGCTAAAGAGGCCTGTTGCTCAGTTGATGCTCTTGGAAATAAGGGTATTAGATTAGCTAGTTATGACATCACCAATTGACTTTTTCTTTTTCATTGTGTAGACTTCGGTTTTATGTCAGCATCCAAGTTAAAATGTAAGTACTTATGTGAAAAAAAGAGTAGTGAGGGCATAGAGGTTGGAATCCTGAGGTTGTGAGTTGGAAACCCACTTCCACAGACTGTCACTGTGCATCCCTGAGCAAGACCCTTAACCCTGATTGCTCCCCTGGTGGCCCCAAGATGGCAGCCCACTGCTCCCTAAGGGGATAGATTAAAAGCAGAGGCAAATGTCTCAATGTCAAAATAGTTCAATTATTATTACTTTATTTATTAATTAATCTCTGATTACTTTCTAGGAACCACTATTATGTTTATGTAACTATTGAATCTTGGAGGAAAAAAAAGTAGTAATATACTGTGTCTGAGCGTCTGCTCTACTCACTATATAGCTCATTATATAGTGGTTACGCCATTTTGGACAAGTGTCCAAACATCTAGAGCAGAGGTCACAGATTAGCGGACCCTGGTCCGGATCCGGGCCCACCTGCTGTTTAATCTGGACCCAACCTGATTTCAAACCTTTCTAAATTAATGCATGTTGTACGACAACTTGCGCAGCTTCTCCTGTTATTGCGGTAAAGCCCTCCGAAGCGTCCGGCTCCAGGCTGCATGTGATCCAAATGAGCCAATGAGCTGTCAGTCTGGGTCAAGTAAAGATCTAAAAGCTGCTTAATGAAACTTCATGCATTTACTTCATCATGATTAGTTACTTTAACACAATTGGTTCATGTTTGCAGGGTAGGATCATAACACAAGTGTGTTAAAGTAACTAGATATGATAAAGTAAATGCTATAAACGGTTGCATTATTGTACTTTTTATTGTACTTGATTCATTTCTATTCAGTTTATTTATATGGTGACAATTTACAACACGTCATCTCAGCCTTCAGTGTCTCATCTAACCCCCTAATAACTAAAACACAAATAACCAGACGCTAACATTTTTCCCTAATAATAGCCTTTATGTCTTGTGCTGCAGCGTTTTATCAGACTCAGGATCGGGCTGAGCGCGGGTCTTAAAAGCTTCCTTTCTGTCAGAGTTTCCACAGCTCTGTGCCAATAAACACCTGAGACAATAGACAAAGATGGCTGCTGGACAAGTGCCGTCCTGTTAGGAGGGAGTTCTCTACCTGAGGAGGTTAAAGTAAACCTTCAATCATAGGTCCTGTACGGAACAAGAACAGCGTCAACATTAGTCCTGCCTGGGAGCCTCCAGCTCCGAGGCGCTGACAGATTTTACACAAACAGACACACATACGTACGCCGCCTGGATGGAAAGGACACGTCTCATGATGAAATGCCCATTCTGTGTCAGACAAGGCGCTGATTGGTGTAACAGGTGTGTGTATCTCCCATCAGGTGTAAGTGTAACGGCCACGCCAGCGAGTGTGTGAGGCGCAGCGGCGGGCGGCTGGTCTGCGACTGCAAACACAACACCGAAGGCGTGGACTGCGACGTCTGCAAACCGTTCTACAACGACCGGCCGTGGAGGAGGGCGACCGCCGACAACCCCAACGAGTGTCAACGTGAGTCACAGACGGCTGGACGGATGTAGAGGAGCTTCTACAGTGACTGTTTTAATGGAAAATAAAGTGAAATACTCAAAGCAGCAGAACATCTGGTGTTCTCAGCCCGGGTCTCTGGGGAACTGTGGGAGTTGTAGTTTAATAATCTAAAGTAGATGCATGACTAAGCTGCGGTAACGAGCTGGAAACTATTATGATGACAGATTCAAGGAAACAGTGAACCATTCTGTTTCCATTTTCCGTTGTTTTCAAGCTTGTAGTTCATTTAGTTATTTTCAAAATCAAAAAATCTGAAAGGTTTGAAAATGGAAAAATGTTTGCAGAAAGCAGCTGAGAAACTAGGAGAAAGATCACGCTCTGATTGAAACAACAGACCAAGACCTTCACTCACACCACAAAGGTTCACTGATACAGTAGCAGCCATTCAAAATGGCCGTTCCCAGTCAAACGCCAGATGAATGGCCGCCCACTCCCCTCCAACTCTCAGTTTGGAGACTTCGCAGACTGTCACTCTACCCAGAGACATACAAGCTCTGTCTGATTGGTACATGTTGTCATTTCTGCACCAGCATTGGGACTCTGACGACTCCCAGTCCTCCCATTTCACTGACCAACTTAAGTCTGTCCACGTTTTACTCCTGATGGTTCCTTACATCATCATGTTGTCCGACTAGCTAAACCTACATAGATGGTGGACAGAAAGGAAGTTCACACACTCTGCAGTTGAAAAGTCTGCTTCATTGAACTGCTTTTGCTAACCGCTGTCGTTGAAACAGTTTGTGATTTAGCCTTTAAAGCAATGTCTGGACAGCGAGGACACATCTGAGATATAAACCACAGAGAAAAACACTTTGTGGTCTGGCTGTTGACTCCCTTCTTGGGCTATCTGTGCTAGCCATGACATGAACAGAGGAATCCATCCTCCTCATCAGTGGCGCCTCCAGGGGGGGCCAGGGATGGCCACAGCCCATCCAACTCACCAGTGTAAATTGTGTTAGCATCAGTTTAGCATTTCATCCCATTATGCACAGCCAGTGATGTAACATTAAAAATCACACAATACACCAAGATCTGAGTAGGTGTCTGTATGATTTCTACAGGGAGGTTTACCACAATAGTAGATTAAACCCTGAAATGATGGCTTTTAGCTTCAGTGTGTCTGCCCAAGATTTTAAGTGGCCCCATCTGCCCCCCAAGTATCCACATAGAGGAACAGGGGGAAGGCAGATTTTGGTCTAAAAGTTTTAGGTTTTCTGTCTCTGCGATTTTTTTTTTTAAACAGAGGGTAGTGGCTGAAGAGGATCTGCTAAGGTGTTGCTTGTTTTTCTGTTCCAGCCTGTAATTGTAACGGGAAGAGCTCAGAGTGTTACTTCGACGCAGAGCTGTACCGGGCCACGGGTCACGGAGGTCACTGCAGGAACTGTGCCGACAACACGGACGGGCCCAACTGTGAGCGCTGCCTGGACAACTACTACAGAGAGCAGAGCAACGGCCGCTGTCAGCCCTGCTACTGCAACTCCATCGGTGAGTCCCGGCCGCACCCTCTGACCCTAACGACCTGATCATGAGTCAGAAATCAACCTGTTGATTCTGGAGAGTGAAGAGTTTAGTTTAAAAAATGATTTCCCATGATGCCGCTGGTACCACACAGGTCTACTGTAGGGTTTCATTTCTGGATGAAGACAAACAGCCTGAGAGGTTCCTGCAACATTTGACTGAAAATACCAGCTGTCTTGATGTGCTTCATGTTTCAGGAAGACTGTGGATATTTGCTGCCCCCTTGTGGTCATTTCTTGTGTTTGGAGTATTTTGCGTTTCTTTGCTTCTTTATCCCTCTGCTGTCATGCTTCACTTTCTTTGTATCGCTCTTGTTCTCCTAACTCAACTTTTCCCACGGTTTGTGTCTTTATCTTGTTTTTTTTTTGTAATGTTCTGTTCCTTTCTGGTAAATTTGAATGGTTTTTTTTGGGTGGACATTTTGTAACTTGAAATGTTTTTGGTTATACTTTTCTCTCTTCACTATGTCAGTTTATGGTAAACCTACTGTGACCTTATGGAACTGTGGTCATAGGCGAGTTTGCCACAGTTGAAACATGCATAAGGTTTTTCCACCCTGTTCCAACAGCTGTTCCAGCTTCTTTAACTCCAGCTGATTGTCTCTGGGAGGTCAAAGGTCGGCGAGCTGGTGGCTGATGCTGTTTGTGTGTTTGCAGGTTCTGAATCTCTTCAGTGCAACAACAGAGGGGTGTGCGCCTGTAAACCTGGAGTGACGGGAGAGAAGTGTGACCGCTGCCAGCCGGGGTTCCACAGCCTGACCGAGGCAGGCTGCAGGTACGACCCAACAACCAATCAGGACAGGTTCTGCACATGATCTAATCTGAGCTGCTTTGCAGTCTACAGAGGGAAAACAGTAACCCACTGACTGATCTAAGCACTCCCTCTGCTGGCCACATGTTTTCTGTATGAGTTTCAGTTTAATCTATTTAGACCTCTTTCCACCAGCTGCAGATGAAGGTTTCCTCTCAGTTCCCATTTACATGATAACCTTTTCTGGTTGGGAACATGTTCCAGATTGTAACTGATAAGAAATATCCTGGCCTACATTGTCGTGGAAGCAGAAAAATTCTGTTGTTCTTAGAGTCCATTCACACCGAACACTGAGATGAATGCAGGTGTAACAAAGAGTTAGGGGGAACAGAAGGTGGCTTTGATCCGTCCTACTGGATGGGCCAAGGCCATCTTCACGTCCAGTTGCCTAAACTGAAACCTTTAAGCTTGACCATGACCTGGATGATTGAGAATCTTCACAGATATGTTTCCTCTGGGCTGCTCCACGGAACCGCACATCACCTATGCATTCCAGTCCCTGATTGGTTGACATGATTTGACTTTTTTTTTATTTTAGGTTTTTAAGGAACTAGTGGGTTTTGTACAGTGAGCTGACAGGAAACAGGGTATGAGAGAAGGGGAGAGACATGCGGCAAAGGATCAGGGGTCGGATTCGAACCAGGGTTGGCTGCGTCGAGGACTGAGGCCTCCATACATGTGTCATGCTCGCCCCAACACAACTTTATTTACCAGAGATTTTCAACCAAATTTTTGTGTCCATCCCTACTCTCACCGTCATGGTGCCCACTGTGTGTTCTTTTGTGCCCAACATATTGATTTCCACTTGATTTATGCATATAAATAGCTTTATTATAATTAATGCATGGAGTATTACAGATTTTATGGACGCAAAATAAGTAGAACAGGAAAGGAAAAACAGAAAAAAATGAAAAAGATTAAAGAAAGAGGCGATAAAATGGAGATAATGATAAAACATCTTCAGCCTGCTTCATCACCTGCAAAGAGATGTAAGAAGAACATGTAGGGTTGTAGTGTTTACATCAGATTCTCTCGCTCCTGCATTTGGTGTGAATATACCTTTAAAGGGACGTGAGGTTTGAGTTTTGACCTTTTAAAACACAGAGGAATAAAATAAAAACATTTTTAATGTAGGATTGCAAACTTCTTGCCTATGGTTTAATTCTAACGACAATGCAACAACAATGTTCTCATTTTTTTGCCTGTTTTCAAAGCAGGAAGTGTTGACTTCCAAAACATACTGCCAACTAGTTCTGTGGTGGGAGAATTACACCACACTGGCACAAACTTAAAACAAAGAGAAAAAGACATTTAGAATAAATCTTGGTTGTATTATCATGGCCTTGGTTTTGTCTGAATATAAAACACCAATACTAAATCAGAGATGTGCTTTGTGGGTAAATTTTGCCCTCTGTTGGTCTGCCAGGCCTTGTTCCTGCTCTCCGTCCGGCAGCACTCAGGAGTGCGATGTCAACACGGGTCAGTGCCGCTGTAAGGACAATGTGGAGGGCTTCAGCTGCGACAGGTAACACCCTCACTGAGGATATACTATCCTTTCTCATCAAAAGACCTTCACACCAAGCTGTTTGTCCCTTTCAGATGTAAACCAGGTTACTTCAACCTGGACCCCAACAACCTTCAGGGCTGCACGGCCTGTTTCTGCTTCCAGCACTCCTCAGTTTGTGACAGCGCCTCAGACTATAGCGTTCATACCATCAGTTCGACCTTCCAAAGAGGTGGGCACCAACTGCAGCCCTGAGCCAGGGCACATTTACCCTCTGGAGCCCGTGTGTATCCTGACTTCCTGTTCCTGTTTCCAGGTGATGAGGAATGGAGCGGTCAGCAGCGGGATGGGTCTACCATCTCTGTCCAGTGGTCTGCCAGTGGGCAGGAAGTGTCCCTGATGGCTGAGGACTATCAGCCGCTGTACTTCGTGGCCCCAGGTACCAAACCCGAAATGGTTCTGCTGGATCTCCTCTGGTTAAACTCTTCTCCTTAGAGACTGATTGGTTCCTTTTCTGCTCCACAGAGAAGTTCTTGGGGAATCAGATGTTGAGTTATGGGCAAAACCTTAGTATGAATTTCCGAGTGGAGCGGCGGGATGCTCGCCTGTCTGCTGAGGACCTGATCCTGGAAGGGGCCGACATGAGGGTTGCCGTCCCCCTCATCACCCAGGGCAACGCCTACCCAAACGAGAACATGCAGAACTATGTGTTCAGGTAAGTAGGTGGAAGCCGTTACTGGGATTCTATTCATACCGTTCGCTTCATTGATTAGAGAAGATCTGAATGGGTTTTGGTTCTTCTTCAGGCTTCATATGCAACCCGGTCAACCCTGGAGACCTGTGGTCAGTGACTCGGATTTCCAGAAGCTTCTCCACAACCTGACGGCCATCAAGATCCGGGGCACTTACAGCGAGAGGAGTAAGCAGCTCTGACACAATATGTCCGTCATCCTCATATATGCAGATGCATTCCGCCATGATCTAACTTTCATCTGGTTCTGCAGGTGCTGGTTACCTGGACAACGTCTCCCTGGTGACAGCAAGGAGGGGCCCGGGAACGCCGGCTCGCTGGGTGGAGGAGTGCAGATGTCCTCCAGGTTACCAGGGACAGCACTGTGAGCAGTGCACCGTGGGATACCGCCGTTCCCAGCCAGAGCTTGGACCCTTCAGCTCCTGTGAGATCTGCAACTGCCACGGACACAGCGACAGCTGCCACCCTGAAACTGGTAACAATGGGAGCACTGGGATCACTGAGATTACCTGGGTTTAAAGACTCTAGCTATACCTATCACCTTGATATTAGTATCGCTGTAAACACAAGGATTACTAGGAACGCTGAGATTACTGGATTTAGACGCTGTAGTGATTTCTCCATTATGATACTGGTAGCAATGGGAGCTTTGGGAATACTGGGATTAATTGGCTTAGAGATTCTAGCAATGCCTGGTAACCTGATACTGGAAACACTCATGTTAGGATTACGGGATTAAGAGACCCTAGCAATGCCTGCCAGGCATTAGCGTCCTCCAGATTTCTGGGCCTCTAGTTTTGGGATTTCTTATAATTGACTGTCTGGTTGCTGGTTAGAAATGGTTTGGATCCTTTTCTCTCTATGCAAACTAATTTGTTTTTACAGATCTTCCTGACCAAGGCTCTGGTTGTTGTTAACACTGGTTTGTGGCAGATTTCTGGCCAGTTCCTTTGGTGTAATGGGGCTTATTGTTTTTTTTTTTTCATTGGCATGCCAGTTGTGCTGTAACATCAGGTTAAATGTATTGTCAGCAGGTAAAAACAGTCCTTATTTCTCCGTCTCTTGTCCAGGTGCGTGTGACTGTCAGGACAACACCGCTGGACTGAGCTGTGAGCGCTGTAAGGACGGCTTTTATGGCAACGCCACTCGGGGCACATCGGGTGATTGTCAGCCATGTCCCTGCCCTGCCGGAGCCACCTGCGCTGTTGTAATTAAAACCAATGAGGTGGTTTGCACCAACTGTCCTTCAGGAACCACAGGTACCATCAGATTACTGCAGACCGAGCAGATTTCTGCTAAAGCAAAGTTCTCCTCTAACATTTCCTTTAAAACTTTGTCAAGTGAAGTAGGCATCAAAACGTGATTTCAATATTTGAGAACTTACCTGTGTGCAGGGAAGCGCTGTGAGCTCTGCGATGATGGGTTCTTCGGGGACCCCCTGGGTCAGAACGGGCCGGTCCGAGCCTGCCGGGCCTGCCAGTGCAATGGTAACACTGACCCCAACGCTGTTGGCAACTGCAACCGTGAGAACGGAGAATGTCTGAAGTGCATCTACAACACGGACGGCTTCTTCTGTGACCGCTGCAAAGATGGTTACTATGGCAACGCCCTGGCCCCCAGCCCTGCTGATAAGTGCAAACGTAAGCATGTGGTCACATGAGCCCCATTTACACTACCCTCTGCAATAGGGGTGTAAATCACACCCATCATGGCGATTCGATTCAGTATCGATTTCCTGACCCAAAGATTTGATACTCAAGAACGATACGATTCCATTCTATTATTTGGTTAATTTTTTTTACCTTACAGGATAGACAATGGTTCAAATTTGAAACAAATCAATGAAGGCTGTAATATCTTTTAATGCATTTTATTTGAGAAACAACAGCAAATAACAGAAGTAGAAAAGTTGTGCTCCACCTAAGCCTATAAAAGCGTGATTCATTCTGAAAAATAATAATACCCCTGCGTTATAGATTCTGGAAGGCTTTGCATCAAAAAATACTGCAAAAAATCAGTGCAATGAGTGCAATGCAATACCTCAGCTCCAGAGTGTCGAGCAGGTATCGGTAGGGTTGGGAATTGAAAAGATTTTCACGATTCCGATTCCCTTTTCGATTCTATGAAACGATTCGATTCTTTATCGATTCTTTTTTCGTTTCCAATTTGGGGGGAAAAGGAGAACAAACAGTTTGATTATCAGCATTAACTTTGTTTACTTAACTATTGCACAATCTTACAAACTCAACAAGATCAAGATGTCCACAGGAAATGTGAAACTGGAGTAACATCTGTGTTTAAATGAAAAATGAATACAAGAACAAACTTAATAACCAACAATGTCTAATAACAAATTATGGGATAATAACCTATTTTAAATAACAAAAAATACTAATTATAAAACAGTAGTAGGGAAAATTAACACTTCTTTTGCAGAAAGATGAGCATATCTGCTTTTCTGGAAGGATACGGGATCTTTCAGCGCTTAAGGTGTCTCCAGCCGTGGAGACACCCTCTCAGATGGGGTGGAGGAAGCCTGCACACAGAGGTAGTTTTCAGCCAGTCCAGATAGCAAGGGCAGCGTATCTTGCTTGTTCCACCACCACAGTGTGGCGCTATCCCTGCAGGGGATGGAGGACAAGCTTTTACAGAGCTGGATTTTCTGATCTACCCTCTGGGCTAAGGAAAGACGGGGCTTTGATTCACAAAGTGACCGCAGCTCGTTGTCTTCCTCCACGAATAGTTCTTCCAACTTGCGTGACTTACGTAAAAAACGTGACATAAGTCGTGCTCCCCAGAGCCGGCGCTCTAGGCTCTGGTGCTGCGGGAATTGAAAAAAGAATCGTTCAGCGAGCTGCCAAACGATGCCATGGAATCGGAAAATACGGAACCGGTTCTTAACAGGAACCGGTTTTCGATTCCCATCCCTAGGTATCGGTTTACTCTGCAAACCAATTTGTGCCGAGTCCGGACCGAGCTTGGATCAGTTAACCGTGCTTGGCTTGGTTCCTTATGACCATTTACACACCACGCTAGCACGGTTCCTCGCCTCCTAGTGACGATCTACGGTACTACTGCTCTCTATGGTTGAAGGAGGAAATCAAGGAAATTAACATTAAGGTTTGGTTATAATTGTGATATTTCATTGTTTGCGGAGAGTCGGGTGAAGACGGCAGCCTTTGGTGAATCTACTTGACAGAGTCAGCTTTTGGGAAGTGGATACGACAAATGATAGTCTAATCAGGGCTTACGGACACAGGAAGTAATGACAGACGTTGAGGTTCATCACACTGCTAAGCAGAATCATCACTGGAAATTGTGTGGCGCGTTAGGAGAGCAAGGATTTTTATGAATGTCTAAATTTTTTTTTCTTATGTTGTATGGGGGTTGGATAAAACTTACTGATGTGCATTACCGCCAACTACAGGAAGCGGACTGTACATATGCGAGATGAGGCGGTCTGCTCATGGACTCTTTGTTATCTGAGAACCGAGCCAGAACTGAACCGTGGAGAGCCCTACTGATGAACTAGCACCAGTTTAGCGCTGTTCGGTTGTGTCTGGCGCTGTCCGGTTCAGTTATGCGTGCCATTTACACTCAACAGTTATCCCGATCTCGGCACAGTTTGAAAAAGGTTGTGTAAAATGCGCTAAAATGAGTCAATGGAAATGCAGCAGACATTTTAGGCAAAATTCAGGCACTGACTGTTTTTTTCACCTTTTGGCTTCAATTGTAGTTTAATCAGAAGAAAGAACAAATATAATATATCCATGGGCTCATTTCTACCTCAGTTTTATTCCGGACATGAAAAGTTTAGGGCTTGTCTGGGATTTGACACTTTTTAGCTTTTTCATGGGAAACAGGGATCAGAGGGCAGAGAGGGTTTTAGAGAATAAATATCAATACTTAAAGCTGCCTTCATGTCCAGTTTGGACAATCAGGCAGTTTGTTTATTTGTATCCTATTATTCTGCACATCGTTCCTCAGCCTGCTCCTGCTCCCCCCTGGGGACGGTGGACCAGCAGACCAGCTGTTTGCAGGTCACCGGTCAGTGTCCGTGTCTGCCAAACGTGGCTCAGCGGGACTGCAGCGCCTGCCTCCCAGGCTTCTTCAACCTTCAAAGCGGCAGTGGCTGTGAGCGGTCAGTTCCCTTCTGCACCTTCCTTTCTGACACTTTTACAAAGTGTTTGCTCATCCTGTACTGTTCAGACATTAGAATTTATTATTTGGTTCAAACAATTCACCTGAGAGTTAAAAACCTCCACCTGGTTCCTCTGTATGTGTCCACAGGTGTAACTGTAACCCCATTGGCTCCTCTAGTGGTGAATGTGACATCATTACAGGACAGTGTGAGTGCCAACCCGGCATCACCGGCATGCACTGCGATCGATGTGAGGTCAACTTTTTTGGCTTCAGCTCTTCAGGATGCAAACGTAAGAACAAAAGTAGTTTTATTTACTTTATTAGATCATATTATGCAAACCAAAAAGTTAAAAAAAAAAAATTACTGGACTTTATGTCCAAAGATTAAAGACGTTTCACTTCCCATCTAGGAAGCTTTTTCAATTCAACTTGTTTATGGAAGACTGAATCTTCCCCAGCACATTATGCAAAGTTTGCAAATAGTTTGAGAAGAATAAAAGTTACAGTTTGTTATAATCTGCATAGAGACGACACAGAAAACTTAAGATATTCAATTCAAAGAAGTGAGATCCGAGCAATGATTCAACATTGATCATGTTTTACACTGCAAAAACCGTCTACAGAAAGTAAACATTTGTATTTACCCTAAATTTCAGTGGATAATAAGATGATTTGCCAATGGAATTAGTTTTTTTTATTCTTAAAGAAGATGACTAGATAATGTTCATTTCAAATAAGTAAATGCATTTGTTTTTCGTGTTTTCTTTAAATTTTATCTTACCTCCTCAAACCAAGAAAGAAGGACTTAGATTTTAAGTTTTTTGCAGTGTATTTCCCAACTTCCAGGTAATTAATGATATGAGGCTTGAATAAACTCACTCCTTGTTGTTTCCTCCCCAGCTTGTGACTGTGACCTTGAAGGGTCTCTGTCCGGTCAGTGTAAGGAGGACGGGCGGTGCGAGTGTCGGCCCGGCTTTGTTGGAGCTCGATGCAACATGTGTGAGGAGAATTATTTCTACAACCGATCAGTGCCTGGCTGCCAGCAGTGTCCGTCTTGCTACAGTTTGGTCAGAGACAAGGTGAGGAGGAGCCACCTTTACGAGCTTACCTACCTCATAAACGTCAACTGACCCAAAGTGCTGATTGTGTGTCCAGGTGAACCAGCAGAGGCAGAAGCTCCAAGAGCTCCAGAATCTGATAGACAATCTTGGCTCCGGCCAGGATACCGTCAGCGATAAGGCCTTTGAGGATCGACTAAAAGAGGCAGAAAAGACCATTATGGAGCTACTGGAGGAGGCTCAGAGCAGCAAAGGTAGATCTGGTATTATCAGAATAATGGTTGGGTAAGCATGAACGTGATAATACAGCCTGACTTGGCCCCACAGATGCAGACCAAGGTCTGCTAGATCGTCTGAACGCCCTGAACAACACCCTAACCACCCAGTTGAACCGTCTGCTGAACATCCGTAACACGGTGGACAATACCAGCACTCAGGCAGACCGCGCTCGGGACAGGGTCAGAGATGCCGAGAGTCTGATTAACCGAGCTCGGCAGGAATTGGCCAAGGCCAAGGATGCCGTCAGTAAAGTGGTAAGCGAAGACGGCGTTCTCCTAATTCTCAGCAGAACCGTCAAGCCCATGTAACCGAGCCGATGTTGTTCACAGGACATCAAACCTACCGGTGAGACCGGAGAACCTAACAACATGACGCTGCTGGCTGAGGAGGCTCGACGCCTTGCCGAAAAGTAATACTCTATCAGCGGCCCAAACCTGAAAGAATCTTCAGAATCTTTCCTTTAAACAAGAGGAATGAAAATATGACCAAAACTGTTTCCTACAGGCACAAGATGGACGCTGATCAGATTGAGAAGATTGCCAAAGATGCCAATGACACGTCGACCAAAGCATATAACCTGCTGCTTAAGAGTATAGATGGAGAGAGCAAGATGGGTGAAGAAATCGACAAGCTCAACAAGATGTAGGTCACTCATTAATAGTTGGCTGGACCTGAAGTTTCAATGAAGAACATAATAGAATACATTCTGCTGGTGCCGCTTCACAAAGTTCGCTCTCCACTGTCTGTTGCAGTGTTGTACCTTTGTGGTTGTTTGATTGTAGTAGTTATGAATCTATACTCGGTTATTTCATTTTTTTCCACACAGACAATTTTGTCTTTATGTCTGTTTTGTTTGTTGTAGCTTTTGTCTCTTAATGACATTTTTTTTTGTGTGGTAGTTTTTCAGTCTCTTTGTAGTTTGCGGTCCTAGTCCACAAAGCCAGTGTTATGGAGACAAGCATAAGATGAGATGATTTCCTGACTCTCTGTGTTCTTCCTCAGGTACAATGACGCAAAGAATCAGGCCAAGGATCTGGAGAAGCAGGCCAAAAAGGTGCAGGATGAGGCAGAGGAGGCAGGGAACAAAGCTCTGAAGCTGTTTGGCAACCTGACCAGCCTTCCACCATTTGACACCAAGACCTTGGAGGTATGTACATAATGATGCGGGATAAAAAAAGACCTTGTAGACATCCTCTTTACTAATGATGCACTTCTTGTCAGGATGATGCCAAAAAGATTAAGAAGGAGGCGTCTGATCTTGACACTCTGATCGACAAGACAGAACGGGAGTACAATGAATTGCGAGACGACCTTAAGCCCAAAGAGCTGGAGGTCCGAAAGCTACTGGATAAAGGAAAGAGCGAGCAGCAGGTGGGTCCAGACCATGACTCTTTTACCTTACGTCTCCTCATCAGGTGTCATTAAACCTCCCCCTGTTCCACAGACCGCAGATCAGCTATTGGCCCGAGCCGATGCAGCCAAAGCTTTAGCTGAGGAGGCAGCAAAGAGGGGCCAGGCAACTTTCAAAGAAGCAGAGAACATCCTAGAGGACCTCCGAGGTACCTGAACAATCTGGACCCATTGGTAGCACCAAGAATCAACCCTAACCTTGTCTTTACCCTTAAATTATTCGTTGACGGTAGAGTGGAACCATTAGGGGTAACACCACTGTAGTGGTCTGAAGGCTGTAAGGTTGCTTTGATGGAACCTTTATCTGCTGTGAAATCTCACTTTTGTAATGAAGGAACTGCTACTTCACTTACTGCTAATGAAGGTTGAACTGTAAAGTGCCTTGAGATGACATGTGTTGTGAATTTGGCGCTATATAAATAAACTGAATTGAATTGAATTACTTTACTTAACGTCTTCAGGATTCTGAAGATTATGCCCAATCTCAGTTTTGAAAAAAAACATGTTCTGCTGAACTCTTCTATCCTTGAATGTCTGATGCACAAATACCTTAACACCCTAGAATGGTTTCTTTTGTGTCTTAAGGCTTGAGAAGATTTTGACGTAATGATTCAATAAAGGAAACTTGGATAGGATTTAGTTTTGTACCTTCATTGATGTTTAATGTGGCGTTTTTTTAGTCTGACTCTGTTTATTTAAAAACTTCTCCAGACTTTGACAGAAGGGTCAATGACAACAAGACGGCTGCAGAAGAAGCCATGAAAAAGATCCCCTTTATCAATGCCACCATCATCGCTGCCAATGAGAAGACCCGGCAGGCCCAGGAGGCGCTTGGGAATGCGGCTGCTGACGCCCGGGATGCAAAGAAGAAGGCTGAAGACGCTGAGAAGATTGCAGGCAACGTACAGAAGGTCAATAGTGCCACCCTGCAGGTTGAAAAATGGTTTAATGCCCATCATCCCACTAACGGCCTCTTCACCTTTTGTCCTCATAGGGCTCAGCTAAGACCAAAGAGGAAGCAGAGAAGGCACTCCAGGACACTGAAAAGCTGGACAAAGACGTGAATGACATGATGGATCAGCTGAGTGCTGCAGAGGAGGAGCTGAAGAAGAAGAAGGCTGAAGCTGACAATGACATGATGATGGCGTCCATGGTACAAACTCATCCTTTGATCCATGAGGAAGTTCAGACTTTTTAAAAATACCGTTGTTGATAAGTTGGGGGACTGCTTTGTCCTGCAGGCGTCGGATAACGCCAAGGAGGCTGAGGACAACGCCCGTAAGGCCAAGAGTACTGTGAAGACAGTCCTGAAGATCATCACAGATCTGATGGACCAGCTTGGTAGGCTCAGAACTCGTCTCCACTGGTCGCTTTAGTCCTGCAATGTGGGCTGTGATTCACAAAGTTGTCTTCTTTTTTTTTTTTTTGCAGGAAACATTGATAAAGTAGACCTTAGCAAACTGAACCAGATTAATGAGTCTCTGAACCGGGCCAAGGAAAAAATGGCCGGCAGCGAGCTGGACAACAAACTGAAGGAGCTGAATGACGTGGCGAGGACACAGAAGGAGATGATCGACGACTACGACCGGCAGATCCTGGAGATTCGCAGTGACATCGACAACCTAAATGACATCAAAAACACGTTACCCACAGGCTGCTTCAACGGGCAGCCACTGGAGCAAGCTTAGCCCCGCCCACCTCCTCCATCCACCCACCCTTTTCCCACCCACACTCACATCTAACACTCCGGCAAACTTGCCGCCTTTTACCAAAACAGTTCTTGTTCTCAGATTCTTGGCCAAGATTTCAGCCGCTCCCAGCAGAGAGGCAGCTGCTGACGACAGCGGTGTTGTTACAATGAACTCCGTGTTGCAGAGACACCATGCACCATGAGGTGGATGAACCTCGGAGAGAAAACCAGAACCACAAACCCAACGGGACTGCAGCCTCACAGGAAGTCTGCTGGCACCTCACCATATTTTTTTTTATCATCAACATATCAGAACACGTGAAGGAATTCTCATATCCGCCTCCCGAAGCTACGCTCTCGACACGGAAAGCAGGGAAAACATTTCAAATCCTCTCCTCTGCAGTATTCACACCTCCAGCAGGTGGCAGCGTTTGGTATAGTTACTTAATCTCTGCTGTGCACAGAGCTGCCAAAGTCCCAGAGAGATTCAATCAGACTCAAACTGATTCTCATTTACAATTTTCCAGATTTTAACCTTGATGTGTGTAGAAGCTGTGAATGTATTGGGAGTAAGAAGAAGTGGATGTTTTCCATCACAGACAGAAGCTCAAATCCGCCCGAGAGTAAATTAAAATGTTTCAGATAATGATTCAGTTTCCTAAACCATTTTTTATATTAATCCATAAACTTACTTGACTTATAATTAAACAAAGTAAGTTTTACCATCTGGACTTTTTGAAGGTATTACAAAGTTTCTCACATTTTCCAAACCAGTTTCAATTGCTGATCTTTGTAAAGCTCAGCAAATAGTAAACTCAACTAACTAACTAGTATCAACTAACTATAGCATACTACTCCAAGGTAGCTTTTTCATTAGCATACCTGTTGGGTTCAAAAATGTAGGTTTTGTAAAAGAAGAACTGAAATACACAGTAAGGGATTTTCATACAGCTCCTGCAGGAGGAGAGACAGTTGAACCCCAGAATCAAACACACTGTCTCCCACCGTTCCTCCTCTGCAGAGCGTTTTATTAACAGAACATAACACATGGTTACAAACAGAGTATTGTTCTGACAGGACAGTTGATCAGGTCATAAGACACGACGCTCCACGACTGAATCACAAGGCAGTGTGGTCTCTTGACTGAATCATTAAAAACATCTCATTGCTACAATGTTTCATATGAACACACATTCATTTTATAATCATCATTGAATAAACCTAACAATACCTTCACATGCATAATTTGGTGTTGTATGCTAATGCTCTTGTCACTACCTGATCTGTCCCGGAAGCACGATCTGTCCTGCGCATGCGCCAACAGAATAACTTCCATGTAGGTAATACCTCATTTTTATTACTTTTTTAGTCTTTTGTCTTTTTCCGGCATAAGGGTTCCCTTTGAATATTTTTGTATTTGCGTAAATATTGCATATTCTATAAACGAAAAAGAGCAATACCTTTAAATATCCCGTGAGCAGGACGGATCGTGCTTCCGGGACGGATCTGGCAGTGACAACTCTTCACATCTTTTTCCTTAAAATGTTTTAGATTTAACAATATGCTAAAATGTGCTGTTTTTTTAATCAAAGTTCTTGTCATTTTATAAATGCTAACCGCATTAGCATAATGTAACTTATTTTTTTTAGATTTTTTTTATCTTAATTCGCCTAACTTTTAACACTAATTATAGAAAGAGTTCTCTGGGCTTTACATTACTTCCTGTTACCGCGCTTACAGGACAGTCAGGCGTAGCAGATCTGACTGAAAGTTTCCAGCCCAAAAATCAGCCCACCTTAATAAAAAAAAAACAATCCTGCTTCACCGTTCCTTACCATAAAAAGCATTAAACTAAAACTTGGAGTCGGATTTCTAATATACCTGCAATAAGCTTTGGATCATCCTCTGGGATCGGGGCAATCCACCATTTTAGATCAGCCTTCCTTTCTGTATATATGTTTGTAACTTTCTCACTACAGGCCATCACACCTCACTATAGCTTAGTCAAGAGTTTTAATTATTTAACAGGTTACACTGACCAGGATCATTTCATTCAGACTAATAATGAAGCACTGATAATGTCAGGTTTGGCCGATTTGCAACATTTCAAAATGTAAACCTATATTTTATATATATATATATATATATATATATATATATATATATATATATATATATATATATATATATATATATATATATATATATATATATATATATATATATAATATGAGTAAAAATTAGCATTTGACTGATTTTCTTTTACACTTTTCTGTCACATAATGATGGATATAATTTTAGTTTTTACTCTTATTTTCTAAAAAAACATCAAATCCTGTGAAAAGCAGCCTACATATGAAAAATCGTACAGAAGGCCAGTTAGATATGCTCATTTTAGCAACACTGAATGTAATATTTGTGTAGGTGGTAGAGCGCACCAGTGTGCCGGATATTACAGAACAAAGGAATATGTGAAGTGACTTTTTAAACTTTGTTCCTGCAGTCCAAGTCATGGTAAAGACATCTCAGCTTTGGAGCAGCTTGTTAGTTCGCTTGTTATTCTGAAAAAGTAAAAAAACAATCCACTGGTCTTTGTTTGAAGACATTTTGCTTTCCATCCAGGAAGCTTTTTCATTTCAAAATGTGAGAAATAGCGTTGAGTTCCAGGCTTTATTTTTAGTTCAGAAAACATGCAAATCGAAACGGACGAACGGGTCCATCCCTTTGGAATGGGGGTCGTTTGGCTTCTTTTGTTAGCCTGCAATGCTCCGTACCTGTCTATGTCTCTGAGCAAAACATGGGATGAATCAGGAGTTGAGGGAGTTCTGTCCGTGGTGGAAACCTTCCATAAGAGATGTTCTGAGGTATGAGTTGGAGAAGAATGTTTGCTGACCGGATGAAATGTTTTTCTCACGTGGGAATAAGATGCTTTCTCCCCTGTTGGATTGTCTGTGTTTAAATCCCCTTTAGATCCATGACGCCATGCCTTCGGGACTGAAGCAGCCTCTGCGGCTCATCTGTGCTATATTGTTTTGAAAAACACTGATCCCGCGCTGCCATGCCTCACGTCTGTCTCCACATCCAAACACTATGCAACTTTGTACATTCTGCGTAGCGAGAGTTTTATCTGATACACTGGTGCTAATAATTATTTCAAATGTTCTATTTTTGAGTGAATGTTTTTTATTATAATGATTTGGAGCGAGGAGTTTATTATTATGTGTGTAAATAAGTGATTGGCTGATTTTTATCCCGAGCAGCCTCATTACGTTTGATCACAATCAATCAACTGAAACCTCCAGGTGAAAATATATCCTCTATCTTAACGTCTGTGGTATGTTATTATTATAATTGTTATAATTATTATTATTATTATCTCTGCTTGCTTGTATACAGAGCTGAGAGCTGCTGCCTTACACCTTCGCTGTCTGTCTTGATTTTTTGTGGGTTTTCAGGAGTTAAAGTGAATATTTTTGAGCCCATCATCAGTCCGTGTGCCAGCGGGGGCTACGGCGCTCTCATGTGCTGGTTTTTATTTTCTGTTCATGCCTTAAAGGACAGCTGTTGCTTCTCCTGCAGAGTCTTTAGATTCCCAGGTCTGTCTGTCCTCCCTGCAGCCTGAGCAGCTCCAAGCTCTGTTGTCAGTATTTTAAGTTATAAGGGCTGTTCGTGGCGAGATCCTGCTGTTGTTCTTCATGATGATGATGATGACGGAGCTGCCCAGTCTGCAGGATTCCTCTGTCATGTTTCCAGCTCTGCTCACACCTGCCTGTAAACCCAAACCTAACATGTCAGTAATAAAAACAAACTACTACAGAAGTGGGCTGGTTTCTGAGGCGGGTTCTGGAAGGTTTCGGCGGGAAGGATGTTGCTCCGACGTCTTCGACAGCATCATGAAGCGTGGAACGTGTGGGAGCCCGGATGAGCCTTGAAGGAACATCAGGAACCCATTTTCAGCAGGGAAGGTTCTGCTTAAAGGTCATCCCAGTTTAACCTACTGGTTCCACAGTAGTTCTTCTAAGGCAGCGGTGCTCATTGCAGCACTACTGTTACCTGGTGGGTTATTATCCAACCAGAGGGGGATTTACTATCAGGCAATACTAGGCAGTAGACTTGGGCCCCAAGTTCCTGGGGGCCCCATAAAACTCTGTTTATATGTATGGTTAATACAACTTTTCCTTATTTGTGCACATTATGTTTTTGAGTAAAATCCTTTTGCTAAAATTCCATCACAATGCTTATAATACTGTGACCCCCCTTGAGCGTCCACCATATTGGATCAGTCCATTTGCTAGCCACTTTTCAGACCCCTCTAGCACCAAATCTAGAGACTTTTTTCTGCTACTGGAGACTTTGGAGACAACATCTAAAAGCAGCGAACTCTGCTCTCCAGAGCGAGTAGATTGGTAACCCCGCCTCCTGCTCTCCTCTATCTTGTCTGCTGTCATGATTCATGCAGCTATTATTTCATCCAAATGAAAAATGGAGAACAGAGAAGCAGATCATGGCTTGTCTACAGTGAAAAGAAGGACTGGGTTATTTACTTTGGCCTTTTTGGAAACACAGGAAGGAGCAATCAGCTAAGTGAGCTTAGTGCTTGGAAAAAATCTTTCATTCCTTTAGAGACAGCATGAAAAGTCAGCTGAGTACAAAACATAGAGAGGAAAACAAGAAGAAAAGGGACAAGAAGAGAGGGACACAACCTAGAACAGATAATGGATGTCTATTCTATTAACATTTCTCTATCTGGAGAATGGGTCTGTTTTATGTGCTGTCTTCTCAATTCAGAGGGCCCCCTGCCTGTCTTTGCCTAGGGCCTCAAATTTCCTAAATCTACCCCTGTATCCAAGCACTAACTGGGCCTCAGTTAAACAAACCGCATGTTTACGTTTGTGATACCATCTGATGGATGTTATGGAGACACTCATTGTTACTGGTTCCCAGTCCAACCATGCCTAACGTGAAGGTTCTGGTGTCATATAGGTTCTGGTATCATTTAGGTTCTGGTATCTAATGGTCTAAAGAAAACCTGAACCAGAGTCCAGAATGAGATTCAAGGCAGGAGAATAAAGTGAATAGATACTAGACCTATTTAGACCACATCAGAACCTTTGGTCTGATCCTTGATTTTATTTTTTGGTTTTTATAAAGTGGATTATAATCTGTAGTTTAATCCCCAATTATGTGGATCTGGATTGAAACTCAGAAATTCAACTCAATCTGATCTAAACTGAACCTTTGGCTTCAGCTTCAGCAGCAGAGGCTTTAGAACCAGAACCAACTGAAAAACACAGAATCAAACATCTCTGAGCAGGACCGGTCCAGTTAAAATAGTTTGGGTCAGAAGCAGAGCTCCTCCTGATCTTCATCCAGTTCTCTGGTTTGTAGCGCCCCCTGCTGCTCAGACTGATAACTTCACAACCAGGATGTGGTTTGGAGTTAACAGACTAAAGCAGAACCAACCGTCTGAATAGCCAATATACTCCGAGTTCTGAAGTACTGCTCATTATTGTTGGGTCTATGGGTTCAATCTTCTAGTTCCTGCTTAGAACCGAACCAGAACTGCTGCTGTACAGGATGAAACCAGCAGGGAGAGGCAGAGAGCAGCTTGTTAAAAACACCTGAGAGATTCACTGGACCTCAGAGTTCAGGATCAGAATCACAGGTAGAGACAACCTGGACCAACCTGCTGCCCTTCACTGCAGGAGATGGTGAATCCACCATGAGCGTGAAAATAAACCTGGAGAGGAGCAGAAGCACGAGACGAACCATCCTAACAGCTGCACCACCCTGTCCTCTGAGAACCAACAGGGGAAAACTACAGAAACCATTCAAAGAATCAAAGGACCAGTTCATCCAGAAGCTCTGAGGACCAAGAGGTCATCAGCTGAGCGGAAACTTCTCCTCATGCTGCTTCTTCCTCACAGCGTGTTAGAGCAAAACAAAGAACCAGAACCATCCTGGTTCTGGGTTCTCGCTCTGGGAACCAAATGTTCTGACCGGCCAAGAAGAGACGTCACAGAACCTCACAGATCCCCTCATTCTAAGCAGAACTTTCAGGTTAGTGAAGTTCCTGGATCTGGGCTTCCATGGAAGGTGGGACTGTTGTTTATTACTCATGAAGAAGCAGAAATCTCACTGTTTAAAAACACTTTTGCAGAAGTTAGAGGATCAACTTAAGATTTTTACTCAAGTAAAAGTACTGTTTAAAAAAAACAACTGAAAGTCTAATTAATTCTGTAGTTCTAAACAAGTTTTGAATAGTTATAGTTATATTTATTGCTTTTATATTTGAATTTTTCACTGTAGAATTCTTACTGTTGTGTTTTAAGGTAGACAATTTTAAGATTTGTCCAAGAAAAAATCAAATAAATCTAAATAAGAGTAAAAGTACTGCAGAAAAAAAATGTCGACAGAAACTTTAAACCTCCTCCTGGTTACTGCTCTACTCTATTAAAGGGACATTTTCTACAATTCTGAATGGTAACTTCCTTAGTTTTATAACTTACAGTGTGAAATTTATCAGTTAATCGCATTTAAAAACTATTTATTTTGGTTTCTGGTGCTAAACAAGTTGGGGCAGCACCAAGTCCAACCACATAGAAATCAATTGTTTGGATAAAATGATCTTGATGGGTTTTTATTTTAAGAAAATTAACTTAAATAAAACAAAACTAACAAGTCTATTTTTAAAATTTGAGGATTAGAAAGTAAGAAGTGGTCTAAAAAATGACTAATAAAGTATATATAGCCAGTTTTTCTACTTTATAAAGTATTTGTACTTTATTACTTATTGCCTCTGTTTATCTCTGCAAACTGTTTATAAATGAATGAAAATGAGAAATATGGAAACATAGAAATAAAACATCCAGACTGTACAGGTTTCAGTCTTATTGATGATGATGATATCATTTAATCATGAATAAACCGATAGTTCTGGTTATGGAGGTTCAGCAGTCAGCCTTCACCAGGAAGCATGGCCCCAGGTCCTGGATTCCTCCTCCTCTTCCTCCCGGATCCGAGTGCGCGCTCCCGCGCGGGGCTGGCACGTTGGTGCGCGTCCCCGCTCAGCCAGCGGCGGCGCTCAGATCTCCAAGCCGCACGAGACTCTCCGAGCTCCGCCTGAATCCCGGACTTCCAGCCGCTGTCCGCGCTCCTTCTGCCGGCCTGAGGGGGTCACCGGGTGGGGAGGAGAGGAGAGGACCCCGCCTCACTGTTTCTGGAGCTTTGCTGGAAGTTTGGACCGTTTTTATCCTTTTTTTATCCCTGGAAACATGAGGCTGAGCCGGGCGGACAGCCGGAGCGCCGCCGGCTGCTGGCGGAACAGCTAGCGGCCTTCAGGGAGCAGCAGGGCGGCCGGAGCCTCCATGTGGGATCCCTCCCATTCTTTCTTCCACTTTCACTCACTCTCCCCGGCTTAACTCGCTCCTCTGGAGGCACAGCAAGTTTTTCTCGGTGGGAAATGGAGCCGGACTCGGGACCAGGAGACTTGGACTCCTTCCAGGGCGGACAGAACCTCTTGGTGGACCGGATCCTGCGGGACTCCGTGTCCCAGCAGCAGGGATGGCTCCGGGTTTACGGTAAGAAACTCACCGGGCAGCAGCCGGACCTTACTGGACGGAGGGCCGACCCGGAACCAGGTCTCTAAAAGCACTGAAGAACCGGTGTGTCCCTCAGACTGACCGGTCAGTCCTGGTCCACTTCTAGATCCTGGACATGAGGGCCCAGTGAGGTCCAGAACCACCTCCTCATGACCCAGTGAGCGGTTCTGAGGTACCGTGCTACTCTGGCTGGTCTGCTCAGAACTTTTCAGAACTTTCCTCTGCAGCTGATCCATCTGGATCATCTGTAGAACCTGGTTCTGAAGGGTTCTGGCAGAACCAACCAGTCTGAGGGTTCTAGAAAGATTCTGACCCGGTTTGATCTGGTTGCAGTCAATCACAGTATCAGATGTTTTATGGCAGATCGTCGGTTTTCCTGCTGACCGAACGCTCCTGAACACACCACGAGGTGAGCAGTTCACGGACCGGCTGTGATGTTTCACCAGTGAGGAGGAACCGCAGAGGTCCAGTCTGCTCTCCTGAGGGTCCTGAGGTTCTGGACCAGCGGTTCTGGTTCCGGACGGAAGCGAGCTTTCTCTGGGAGAACATGTCTGGATCAGAACCTGGAATCGGAAACTGGGTCCAGGTGTTCAGTTTCTGACTGGACCTGAATCAGCTCCGGGGATCAGGTCCAAAGCCCGGTTCTAGTTCTGGTCCCAGAAAATCTAGAAAAAAGCTCTAGACCTGGAAGGATTGGATGACCCGATGACTGTTTGATCAGAACTTTGTGTTTCCTGTTTTTGCAGAACCATTCAGATGTTCTGTTTAAAACTTTTCGGGTCAGGATCCATGTGTTCTGAAAGAGGGAGTCCGGTCAGAACCGCTGACCTCAGACTGGGTACCAGGTTCTGGAACCGTGACTCAGATTTCCATTCTGTGGGTTTCAGGCAGCTGACAGGCAGTTTGTGTGACAGAGAGGTGAGTCAGCGCCAGGCTGCAGAACTCTGGGCCCATGTGGAGGTCCGATGTATTCATGACCGTAGGAAACACGACCATCCAGCATCTGACTCACCTAGCTCTGTCCAGCTACATGTTGAATATTTGGGCTGGATTATGCTGGATTATCAGCTGACTCCTTAATCACTAGACTGGTGGCAGTGGCCTTTTCTCCTATGTTTCCTGAATGCATCAGTGGTCAGTTCGCAACAGCAGCATTTCCTACCATGTTTCCTGATTGCATCACTGGTCAATTTACAGTAGTAGTGTTTTGTCCTATGTTTCCTGAACGCATCACTGGTCAATTTGCAGCAGTAGTGTTTTGTCCTATGTTTTCTGAACGCATCACTGGTCAATTTGCAGCAGTAGTGTTTTGTCCTATGTTTCCTGAATGTATCAGTGGTCAGTTTTCGGCGGCAGCATTTTCTACTGTTTCCTGAATGCATCAGTGGTCAGTTTTCGTCAGCAGCGTTTTCTCCTATGTTTCCTGAATGCATCAGTGGTCAGATCGCAACAGCAGCATTTCCTACCATGTTTCCTGAATGCATCAGTGGTCAATTTGCAGCAGTAGTGTTTTGTCCTATGTTTCCTGAATGCATCAGTGGTCAATTTGCAGCAGTAGTGTTTTGTCCTATGTTTCCTGAATGCATCAGTGGTCAGTTTTCGGCAGCAGCGTTTCCTCCCATGGGTCCTGAAGGCATCACCAGTATCTGTCCAGGTGGGTCCTCCCAGCCCTCGGATCTCCCCCGGCTGGGTTCTGGTACCGGTACCTCTCAGGGCTGAAGGACCTGGGACCGGCCTGCTGCCTTCAGGGTCCACCTCTAGGAGCAGAGCTGTGGGATGGTTCCAGGTTCTGGTACCAGATCCTGCATGTTCCTAACTAGTGAAACCTCCAGAACCAAATGGTTCCAGGTCCATTCTCTGTTCCCTGGAGTTCCTGCTCCATCGGAGGTTCCTGCTGGAAAGTTCTGCTCTTTTTTCCTCTGAATAGACCGTGTTTTTCTGGATTTTCTGGGCCAGTTTTTGTTTTAGCTTCTGTCTGATTCTCCCAGTTCTAAAGTGTCTGGGTTGGACTGGGAGACCGACCAGAACTCTGCGGTTCTGTATGTTCTGATCAGTGAGATTCTCCAGGTTCTGAGTCCAGGGTCAGATTTGGACTCAGAGACCCTGTTTGTCCTGTAGGGCTGCTGGTTCTAGAGGGACAATGCAGCGGATCAGGAAGGAAGCGGGAAGTTCCTCAGGATGGGGCTGGGGGGGGTTTAGGATGTTAGCTGGGAGACAAACGGCGCCGACCCGGTTCTATTTCTGGACTGAGTGGAAAAACACAAGCGAGCCACTGAGATCCTGCAGGACAGAACCTCTGAGGCTGTTTCCTGGGGTCCAGGTGGGCGGTACCGTGGTGCTTTCAGGGTTGACTTGGTCTATCAGAACCTGCTGTTTGCTTTTAATGGTCACGTTCTAGATCTACCAACTGGTTCCTGTGGTTCCCCTTCCCCATGTAAGCGGGTCGGGTTCAGTCTAAAGATGGGGTTCCTACTGGACAATGATTACCGGTCTTCATCAGGTATCCCTGCAGAACTTCCCTGACCAGAACCATATATGTTCCTCTGGGTTTAAAGGGGCACAGTGAGTTCTGGTACAACCAGAACCAGACCTCAGAAGCTTCCGTTTGGTCCTTCTTCCTCCCAGGAAGGGGTTAACAGGAAGTAATCTGATTACTTTGGGGACAGAGCCTGCAGAGGGAACTGGACCTGCTGGTTCCTCTTCAGGTTCTGTTCTCAGACTTCCTCCTTTCTACATCGGAGCGGTGAGTCGGTATCAGTCTGGGTTTGGGTCGTGACTCTGTCTGGAGCTGCGATGGGTTCTGTTCAGGGGTCCGGTTGAGAGTCCATCAGGAGTTCTGGCTCCTGAGGCCCGGTTCTGCTCTCAGAGGGCGGCTATCTTTAGCTTCCAGCAGGAAGTGGATGAAGTGGAGGAGGTGACGCCTGATAGAGGAGCTCGCTCCTCGGGTCATCACAGCAGGCCGAGCCGAGAGACGCTCATCTTATCCATGACATCATCACCAAAACAGGAAGTGACTGTAAGGTGAGGCGGCTGCTTAAAAAAGAACATGACTTATCCAGAGGCTGCAGGGATCAGAACCAGAAACACGGCGGCTTCCAGAACCTGGGAGCATTTAAGACTCAGAACGCGACGAGACTCTAACCTCAGATTATCTGAAGAAATTAAACGTCTTCATGTGGTGCAAAGTTAGCTGCCAACATCTGACAACAATCTATAGTTGTTTAAAATCACACCTCTTTCTAGAACTTAGCAGATATTTTCCACTTGAAGTGAGCTGCATCTCAAAATGCAGGAAATGGCGTTTCAGAGAAACTAAGTTTCCAAACTTTCCGGGGAGAATAGAACAGGACCCCCCCATCCCGCGCAAAGACTAAATTATTGGTTGTCTTTTCCAAATTGTCTGAAAAGTTCCCAGAACTTACTCACAATGTACAGGTCTTTCAGGGTTCTGCGTATATAAGGAGGCGTCACCGTGTACTTTCTAGAACCGAGGTCACAGGTTAGCAGGGCCGCGCTCCGGATCCGGACCCACCTGCTGGCTAATCCGGACACCACCTGATGTAAAACATTTATAAATTACCGCATGTTGTCTGATGGCAGTGTCTAACCAGCATCTAACCCCAAATATTTAGGTTTTGTTGTGGATTTTAGTAACTGGGATAACTGGGATCATCCATGGTTTGGATGAACTGTTTGGTTTCTGCTTCCAAACGCAGCATCTCTTCATCCAGGCCTGAGATCAGAAGCTTCTATTGAAGTTGTGAGCGGCGCTCTGGGACGTTCTGAATGGATTTGATGAAACTTTGAAGCCTCTCAGTATAAAATAAATATTTCGATCGAAATGAGAAATTTACTTCCTGGTATGATGAAGCACCAGTAGTTTGCATCCAATTATTTAAACAAATAGTTTAGTTTTGGGGAATATTTAGACTGACAAATGAGCCTGGGATGGCTGGAGAATGGCTTAGTCTCCATTTTAAACCCAGGTTTAAAACCTTTTTAGGGCAGCATGAAGCCCACTGCCAACATTAAGACAGAAAAAACAAAGAAAATAACAACAAACGGTCAGTTGAGGTTGATGAATCTATATACCAAACTCAACAATTGTTGTTCTCTACTTCAAAAAAACACTTTAGATTTTAAATTCGAAAAATTTTCTATTTTTTTTTTATTTATTTATTTATTTTTATTAAATGTATAACATGGATGCATAAAAACCTCATTTATTTCAGTTTTAAATTCTGTTTAAATTAACAGATCATTAAAAATGTCTCTGGACCTTTACTGGTTGCTGATTTTCTTTATTCGGTCCTGCTGGTTTTTAATTGGTTAGCTCTGGTCTAGAACCTTTTTCACCAATGCACAGGTTGGTTTTACCTTCTAGAACTTTTATTTATTTATTCAAGTTTTTACGGCGCAGCTGACAGGAAAGACTGGGAAAGAAAAAGCTGTAAAAACTGAATAAACAAACTGAGTTTAATCTGGAGGGAAAATCTGAGCAGGATTCAGAGTTTCCAGGTTTCAGGACGGAGAATCTCTGGTTTCCTGTTTTGGTTGAAGACGAGTCTGAAGGAACCAATGATGGAGTCAGTGGGTTCTGGGTCCACCCCTGGTCCAGGTCTCAGCCTGGTGGTTGGACCCGGACCCGATGCTTTATTCGGGCCGGGGCGTTCTGTTTCTGGGCTGGTAGCCAGGAAATGAATGAGATTCCAGTTGTAGGTCAGACCGGGGCTGCTGTGCGTATCTGCATGTTGATGTAACCAGAACAGCTCAGGCTGGGGGGGTGGGGGGGGGATGTTTACAGAGCTGATTGGAGCGGATCAATCAGAACAGGAACCAGAACCTGTTTGACCAACAGGATTTATGATTCCAGCAGCGGAGGAACTCTCTGCAGTTCCCATGAAGTTTGTGTCTGTTCTCTGTTTGCAGTAAAAACAGAAGTTCAGATGCTGCTGCTGGGGGGGGGGTCTGTCGGACTCGGTGGTATTTTTACCACCGTTTTTCCAGGAAACGACGACTCCTCCCCCTCAGATTCTGACTCATCCTGTTATGCTTTGAGATGTTCTGGCTTTAAAAAGGAAACGGCGAAACCAGGAGGCATGATGACGTCTGTGGGAATGTTTGGAGAGACGCCACGCCTCCAGGTTCTGCTGCTGGCGGGACGGAGCGGCTCGCATGGAGCAGAACCACTCGGCCCAGTCCATGTCATCTCAAAGCACTATTATTAACACCCGCTTCAGGTATTAATTACATTTATAGTCGTAGGGAAGTCATATTTAAATGTCAAATCATTCTGGCTTTAACATGTATAGAAATATATTCTTTATCAGACTATATTGTCCCAAAAGTTAGAAGATTTATATTTAAAAAGAAATCCTGTCTTAAAATCTGTGCTTATTTATATTTAAAAAGAAATCCTGTCTTAAAATCTGTGCTTAGTTAGTTCTACGTCAGCCTGAACACCTAAATTCGGCCAATCATATATCAACAGTCTGTCAATCAAATGTTTCCGGTCATAGCATCTTGGTTCATGTGTCGCAGCTAATATACGCAACGGTTGAAACCAGAATCCTTTCCTTTCCCATTGAGTTGCGTCCCCGTGTTCACGGGGATGGACGCCTGTGTCTTCAGCAGGCGTAGAGCTAACAGAACTGGCAGCGTTGCGAGGCAAGGGCTCAAACATGTACGGCTGGAAGCCTTCTACACCAAACCAAGCTTCTGCCGCCCTGGCGTCCTCTTCCACAACATCTTCATCCCCGCTTTCCTCCTCTAAATAAAAAATGGATGACGGAGGAGACTCATCCACGACCTCCGACACTAAACTCTCCTCCTCTTGCATGTTTCCTCTGTCCATAGCGTTCCTTGACAGCGTCGTTTCTAAGGCACCAATTTAGTGCTACTTGGTCCCAATGGAATTTTTCCATTGGGAACCTACTAGCGCTAAGTTGCTAACTGGTTAGCAAGATGCTTCCGACAAACCGGCTACAACCAAACTTGCTTGCGAACCTTCTGCCACAACAATCCCGCCCCCTTGATAATCAACCAATCACATTCACTTTATTCCCTCGTGTAAAGTCGTGCACCACTCGGGAGAATTCAGAAATGCAACGGGTGGAACGGCCGCTTCTACGACTTTACCGTCAGCCGTGATCTGATTGGTTCATAAGGCGGCGCTGCTCTGGGTTTCTAACAAACGGCCAAACTGAATGGTTCGGTAACCCTGATGGCAGGGAGCAGCAACATGTAGGGGAGGGGCGATGTTTCCAGGAACAATGGTTTTGTGATCCCAAACCCACTTTACCTCTCAGTTCCCTGTGTTTTTATTGTTGTTTACAAAGAAAGTGGAATTTATTTTCAATTAATGGATCGATAATCAGATTTTGTTTTATAGGAGATATTTAACTGAATCAGAACTTAAAAATACCCCCAGAGTAGTTCTGCATGGAGTATGGAGGACGGAATGTCATGTATTAGAGTCTAATTCTATTTGTTTACTGATTGAATCAATGATTATAGCCCTAGATCCGATAGATATGAGATCTGCCTGAGAGCGACACAGATCTGAGGCGTGGAGAGGTTTCCTCTGAGGAAATGCTCTCCATCATGCTGCTGTGTTTGGGTCTGGAGGAACCACATGTGGGCCGAATTCGTCGGAAGACCAGAATCTGGTCGCCATGTTGGCTCAGCGGCGTAAGGAAATAACGTTAATCTAAACAGAGTGATTATTTCCTTCATTCTCTGACGGGTTTAATGAGGATGTTTCTGTTGATGTTTATGGATCCATCTGTAACGGTTGGAAGCGGGAAGCAGAGCGTCCTCTGGAACCGTCCCAGGCGAGGCTGCAGGTGTGAAATGATTTTAGAGGTGGGAATGATTTCTGTCAGGTTTTTTCCCTCTGTAGACCCGTTTTAAAGAACCGCTGGGATGAAAGCAGCAGGAACAGGTCCATGGAGGACGGTTCAGTCGTAGTAAAACATGTTTTCCTCGGTTTGGGTTCTGTTCAGCCGTCGTCACATCTGTCATTCTGGTGCATTTGGTTTGTTCTCTGAAACGTCCAGAGTGAAGCATTAATAAATGATGGCGGATGAAGGTGTCTTCTCTGCTGAATGAATCATTTATCAGCTGAAGAATCCCTGATTTGAACCAATTCGCCACAGATGATCGTCGTCATCATCTTCTCCCGCCGAGGTTCTCGTCTGCACCGCCTGCAGAGCTTGGCTCTGGTCCGGAGTCTTGGGATTATCCTGACTGGGTCTTAGCTCTGACCTAGATGCAGGAGTGTCGTCCGGGACACCAGCCGCTCCGTTATCCAATAAACTCTAAATGTGGGTCAGTGAGCAGAGAGCTTTTTCCAGCCCCACAGGAACACAGCAACAGCTCCTTCCTCCTGGTTTCTCCCAGAATCCCTCAGAATGTCTGATTTCTGCTGAAATGACGAGTCCTCTCCTCGTTGATGTCAATCCTGCCTGTTTCCACACGTGGAGGCAGAACCTCTTCAAAGTTTCTGCTTCAGTTTAAAATAAAAGGGAAAAGTCATGATGAGGTGGAGCTGATGGTTCTTATGATGCCACCTCGACAACAGCTCATTCATCTGCTCAGGTTGCAGTGGGGGGAGAATAAACAGAGCGTTCTTCCCCTCTGGACCGGGAACTATGTAGAGGGATGGGAGTTTTGGGTTTTTCCCAGACTGGGTACCTCTGAACTGATCTCAGATGAAAAGATGATGGAGGAGGACCTGAAAGAGACTGGAAAGGTAGGCTGGGATTTCCCTGTTCAACATCCTGGAGCTTCAGCTCATCACAGTTCACACCTTTGATCGCTTTGGAGGACGAGGATCTCTGTGGAGACGAGGACTTCCAGCCACCTCTCCGCTTCAGTTCAGGGTGGAGACTGAAAAATGACAACCAGTCAAATCAGAGGATCAGTCTGTTTAATTTCAGAAAACATAGATAATATCTCTATGTGAGATCAATGAAAGAGTGTAAATAAAGTGGTTAAAGGTTCTCAGATGTGATGGGTTGAGGTTCCTGTTTCAAGAATCCACCAACCGCCACCCCCACCCGAAAGAAGAAAAAAGAGAAAACAGGTTAGCTCAGTGAGCGCTTTGTGGTGTGAAGAAATGATGGTTTCTGGAAGGTAAAACCACACAGGCCTGGAGTTTACCATAGAGTTCTTGGTGATGGTCAGTTCCAGGGACCAGAACTGGATACTCTCCTCCTAAACCCACGTTGACTCTCTGACCCTGAATCCTGGAAGAACCTGAGAGCTGGTACCCATGTGTGGTAGTGCGCTCCATTTCAGGGTGATGAGCCATGAACCAGTTTCACTTCAGGCAGGAAACCACAGTCTGCTGTTTCGCCGTCGTCTGATTGGCTAAAGCTCTGACTTCATCTGACACCAACTTCCTCCCAGGAAGACATACGCTCTGATCCGTTCAGAAACAGCAGCATGACGACGACCTGACGGCTGGACCGCATCAGGTTTTATCTATCAGAACCCTGCTGCCGGGTCTCAGTGATGACCCAGCTGGAGCCCAGGTGTGGAACCGGCAGAGTTTCTGCTTCCTGAACCAAGCCCTTCCGATCTGGACCATGAGTGGAACCGGAACTCCCCCTGAGGGCGTCGAAGGCCCAGCTCATCCTGGTCCCTACCGCTGGCACCATTACAGAAAACCCTTGAAGGTGTTTGAAGCTCATCCAGATTCTGAGCAGCCACTGGACCGATACCAGTGGGGAGGCTCAGACAATCAGCCCAACCTGTTTGGACTGCTAAAAACTAGCACTCTGCCGCGGTTGAGGCGACGGAATGAGACTCAGGATCCCAAGCAAGGATCTCTGCGAAGGATCATTCCCTTCTTCCGGTCCATGTCGGAACCAGGAGCCACCGGCAATCCAGAGAATTCTCCAGCCAGGAAAACCGGATCATCCGCTCAGTCGAGGGCACCGTCTGTCAGCAGTTTTATCAGTACGCTGACCCGCAGGATCAGTCGGGTTATGAGAGATGAGCCAGAACCAGAGTCCGGTAGGAGAGTAGAACTTCTTTATATTTGTGTTGGTTATTCTCGGAGGAGGAAGGACTACTTTTTTAGAATTAGCTCTCAGCTGATGGGTCACCCCTCCTATGCACACGCCTTTTCAAACCCAAACAACAGTGATTCCTAGAGCTGTGAACCTCATTTTCTCTATGTTCTCTCTCGAGACAGAAAAAATACCAAGGAAAATTCCTTTAACTGGTATTTCTTTCTTGTTTATCAAACTATATGCAGATGAAACTCTAGTGTTTGTTTGTTTTCACGCAGATATCGACCCTGTCTTTAAAGGACCACCTGCACTGCGTTTGAAATATGTTAAGCTACAGGAAAGCAAAAAAAGAACCTGCACAGAAAGATTGAAGAAACAAATCTGAATCTTTATCCCTCCGAGTCGCTAAATGTTTTAACACTAGAGATGTTCTTCACGTGACGTGGATTCTCCTGTAGGATGAGCTTTTCCTCTCCTCTTCCTCCTGACCTTAAATTAACAGATTTTGCTTGTTCTTCTGTCAAAAATTTGTTTTGTTTTCTGGATATTTATCATTTCTATTTGATTGGTTATAGAGAGCAGATTCATGTTTTAAATCATCCAATGTCTGTCCCACCAACTGGGGTTTTTAGGTCCGTAGAGTTATGTCAGCCTTCTGGTCCCTCCTGTGGTCTCAATTCAGCGGACATTGGTACTGTGGGACATACTGGACCCATTGAGCTTATATCCATATGGGATGGACCTCCTCTAGTCAATGTTGAGAAACCGGAACTCTACTGGGTGATCAAGCTCTGTCTTTCTCTGCCTCAGTGAGGATGATGCCATCTTGGGAATCACTGAAATCATCTTCTTAGAATCTGTTTCAACCCAAAAACATCTCTAAGCGTTTTATTTCATACTCAGACCCGACTTTTATCTCGGGGCCGTGTAGGTACCAGATCTGCTCGGGGCCCCGCCCCTTATGACGTCAACATATGGCAACTCCACTTACACAAACTTTATTGCGCCTGTTTCTTAAGGATCAAATCTCTTCTGGAGTCGCAACATATTATCTCTATTTGATATTATTTGAGGTTTCATCGATGAACAAAATTAGCCGAAAGTAGAAAACAATCATTGTCAGTCTTGATGGAAAGCCCTGCATTCTAAGACAGACTGAAATCTGCCATTTAAAAAGATGCCAAAACAAGTTTCAGCTTTTTAAAATTCTTTTTATTAAGATCTGAGGACAGTAAGGACAAATGGAACATCTCAAAATGTACTTTCTTAGGGATTTTAGACGAATAAAACAGTTATTCTACCAGTAGAAAACAAAGGGTTGTTGTTGACACAAATTTAAAAGTAGTGTAGCTTAATGTGGCTAACTGACCGAGCTAAAAGAGGCTAACCTGTTAGCTACTGAGCACAGCTAGCCATGGTGCTACCCAGCTCTCCCCCTTTATACCATGGTCTATTAGTTACTTTGTTCACCATAATTTTGTTATCAATCAGGTAAAACTACATCGGTTATTAGACACGCTATCGCTACAGATGCTCCCAACGCGGCACACGGACGCTGCCTGAAGTTATTATCGTTGTCTGGGCAACCACTATGTTTTACATCATGTGTCAACGTTCAGCCAGTCATGTAGCGTAATGTTTCATCTGTGGATTCAAGGATCTAACTGAGTCTAACCAGAGAGACCTCAGAGACCGGTTCTTGTCTCATTGGACTGGATCTAAGTTTCTCCAGAACCAGTTTAAGATTTAGTTGTTGACATATAAGGCACTCACTGGCCACGCCCCTAAATATGCTGCTGAAGTATTGGAGTTTCTGGCTGTGTCTGAGCGTCTGCCCCAATCCCTATTTAGGGCACTATACAGTGATTTTAGATGAGTGTCCAAACATCTAGTGGATGAAAAAGTAGTGGACTCAAAATTGCGCGCAATGCACCTAGAAAGGAAGAGATCGTCCTTGTTCACTAGACGAGCAGACATATCACCAATTGCTTTGCAAAAGTTCTCCTTGCAAAGCATCATGGGATTTGTTGTGGCCTCAACTGATAACAAAGATGGTGAAGGCACTGTGCGGGGAGGCGGAGTCATGTGACCAACAGGGAGCGAAGAGTAGTGATCATCTGTCCGAACAGTGTTAACTGAGGTCTCTGTAGCGTTCACTATATAGTCCCCGCTCTAAATAGAGATGGAGGGATTCAGGCGGATGTTCAGACACAGCCTCTGTCTTCAGATCGTCTAACTAGTGGTTGGATGATTCCATCTTGGTTTTTTCTACCATCACAGAGGAACACTTAGAGCAGTTAAAGCCTTTTTCAGGTCGGGGCCCCTGCCAGGAACCTTTCCTGCATGTTCGGCCCCTCCTAATGTGGGTGGTTGTAGTTCACCTGGACATGACTGACACACAGAGGGTGTTTCTGTTCCTCAGAACTCATTTGGCTGTTTCTTCCTCCATGTCAGCTTTGTTGGAGGCTGAACATGTTCCTGCAGCTCTGTTTGTCCACACCTCAGTGCTGATTTCCAGCCTGAACAGACCGTCTCTGTAAATCGCCTCATTGTTCACTCTCCACGCTCTGCAGACTGCAAACATGGCGTAAATCATCGTGTACAGACAGATCTGACACTCACAGTTTTCCAGAACCGGCAGTGAAACTTCCAGCTTATGTTCCCTCTCTGGTTGACCTCTGACATCGGATCCAAGCTGTGGCCAACCCAACACTTGCAGTCCGAGGGAAGCATCTGAAACCTGACACTAATCCACCATCCTGGGGTGAGGATGATGCAGGCTATCTGTCGGCTCACTGCCAGCCTCAGGAGCCGTACTGTAAAACTCCCTGCAGTGAGGAGGAGGAGGAGGAATGTCTGTTTGGTGAAGGATTTGTTAGATTTAATTGATTTGCTCCAAGCCGACGGTCATGTGAGCAGTCAGGTTGAGCTGGGGTGGAGGTATCACGTGTCCTGCTCCTGTTATCTGCAGAGAGACACAGGAGATTCATCCCAACATGAAGAGAGGTGAACTCATCCAGATCCTTCAGGATCTGACAGAAAGGAACAACAACAGGCCTTGTTTTTAGCTCCGATCGTGGAGGTGAAAAGTCTGCAGTCAGAGATCGAAATCCAGGAATAGTCCTTCTAAACATCTGCTTTCCAGTTGTTTACTGAAGATCCTCATCAGGAAGTAGAACAATCAGGGCACCTTCAGCTTTCTCTTTGGGTGTCACAGAAAGACTGTCCTCTAATCAGGTGTTTCTGATCAAGCGTTTTCCTTTCTTCAGACTTTGTCTGGTTTCAGTTTACAGTAGAGAATGGAGGAAGCTCTGAATGTGCATCATTGTTATAAATTCTTCTCACTTTTTAGGCATATCTACTTGGATGATAGCATGCTATATGTGTGTCTAATGTCCCTTTCCCACCGACCGAAAAAGCAGTTTAAACCTGGAAACAATCGTCTTTCAGTGGCAGTGGGAACGGCTCACTGATGTGTGTGTTCCCAGGTCAAATGACTCGGACAGGGACCCCTTTTAAAATTGTCTCCCCTCTAATCGGCATGCTGTGGGAAAACCAGAGGCGGGTCGACCCGCTAAATTACGTGATACCATTGAACGCAACATATGGATGGATATGGAACACATCGCTCCAGTCACTTCTGATCCAACAAGCTGAAACGACAAACGAGATTAATACAGAAGATGGAACGAAACAATAAAGCACACTGACTAGGCCCTAGCTTCCTTCCATGATGCTCTCCATTGTTACTTTCCTTATTTCTGGGGTTAGCGCTGATGACATCATCAACGCTAACCCCAGCTTTCCAGTGAGGGGTTACACCCAGCTTTTATTGCCAAAGGGAAGGGAGCCAAATGCCGATCGTTAGCGGGTCGACCCATGTTTGAAAAAATACGCGTTAACCCGCTATCTTCAGTGCGAAAGAGGCTTATGGGTAGTTTTAGTGTGATAAAATTGTTTATGCACTATATACCATAGAGGTACAAAAAAAGAAAAACCTAAAACTCAAAAATAAAACATTAATTCAAAAATCCAAGACTAAAGCAGTTAGCATCTGGAAGCAGCAGAGGATACATTTTTTCGGGACAGCTCGGGCACAGATGATAAAAAAAACAAAAAAACAAAACAGGATTTAAATGCATTTATTTTTTCAGAAAATAGATCATTAACCTTTTACTCATGCTAATTATTTTAGAGAGAATATATATATTTTTTAAAGTACAATCTAGGGCGATCGGAGTGTATTTCTGTTTGCGCATAGCACTGAGTTGGTGGAACGGATCGGTTAATGGCAATAAATGCTAATGTTTTTTTGTGCTCTTGGAGCTAACATTAGCGTACTAAAAGTTAAACTGTATATTATCATTATTATCATGATAGTAGCCTGTTAAATCGTTAAACTCTGTGGATTCTGGTAACTTTAGCAATGTCTGTGGTGTTTTTCACTCACTAATTTACATGAATTAATGAATGAATACATTTTACAGTTATAGTCAAAAAGTACAATAGAAACTGACAGCATAAGAAAAAAACATATAAATACCGTATTTAATAAATATGGTGATATTCACAACGTATGCACACAAATGGATACATTGATAAAAACAACGTGGTATGGGAACCCTGCATTGCATTCTGGGATTTTCTAGCTTCGTTACTAGCGGTCTGAAAAAACTGCAGTAATAGTGAAATAATATTTGGAGGGGAGCTGGGTCTATGTTAGCTTCTGGGACAGGAAGGGATCCCGCAAGCATGACAATCAAGACATTTTAGCTTTTTACACAATCAGTGAAAAAACAATCAAAGACACTTCATTGTTTGTTTGTTGTTTTTTTGTTTTGTTTGCTAACTTTTGGACCTTTCTTGATACGTCATTTGAGTTATTTATCTATTTAGCATTCATATTCTTTGTTAGCTCAGCGTTAGCATGCTTAATGTGATACCTTTGGTTTGATTATTTTTACTGCAGTCACTCTGATGTTAGCATGTTAGCTATGTTAATACTGGTATCATAACATTAGCAAACAGATGTTAGCATGCTAATTGTGATTTCTTTGGTTTAATTATTTTTACTGCAGTCACTCTGATGTTAGCATGTTAGCTATGTTTATACTGGTATCATAGCATTAGCAGACAGATGTTAGCATGCTTACTGTGATACCTTTGGTTTAATTATTTTTACTGCAGTCACTCTGATGTTAGCATGTTAGCTATGTTTATACTGGTATCATAGCATTAGCAGACAGATGTTAGCATGCTAACTGTGATACCTTTGGTTTAATTATTTTTACTGCAGTCACTCTGATGTTAGCATGTTAGCTATGTTTATACTGGTATCATAGCATTAGCAGACAGATGTTAGCATGCTAACTGTGATACCTTTGGTTTAATTATTTTTACTGCAGTCACTCTGATGTTAGCATGTTAGCTATGTTTATACTGGTATCATAACATTAGCAGACAGATGTGAGCATGCTAACTGTGATACCTTTGGTTTAATTATTTTTACTGCAGTCACTCTGATTTTAGCATGTTAGCTATGTTATTACTGGTATCATAACATTAGCAGACAGATGTTAGCATGCTAACTGTGATACCTTTGGTTTAATTATTTTTACTGCAGTCACTCTGATGTTAGCATGTTAGCTATGTTTATACTGGTATCATAGCATTAGCAGACAGATGTTAGCATGCTTACTGTGATACCTTTGGTTTAATTATTTTTACTGCAGTCACTCTGATGTTAGCATGTTAGCTATGTTTATACTAGTATCATAACATTAGCAGACAGATGTTAGCATGCTAACTGTGATACCTTTGGTTTGATATTTTTACTGCAGTCACTCTGATGTTAGCATGTTAGCTATGTTTATACTGGTATCATAACATTAGCAGACAGATGTTAGCATGCTAACTGGGATACCTTTGGTTTAATTATATTTACTGCAGTCACTTTGATGTTAGCATGTTAGCTATGTTAATACTGGTATCATAACATTAGCAGACAGATGTTAGCATGTTAGCTATGTTTATACTGGTATCATAACATTAGCAGACAGATGTAAGCATGCTAACTGCGTTGTCTTTTGTTGTTCCACTTGTAGTGAAGTGGATTCATTATGATTTGATTGGTCGGTTTGTTCCTTGGCATTAAGTTGCTTTATAAATAAGCTAAAGTTAAATTGATCAAGGTTGTTTAAAGCTGTTAGGTGCCAGGGTGGCACTCTGTGGGATGGCGTCCAACACCTGCGTCCCCGTCCATCAGCAGGATAGAGCATTGAGGGTTTAGAGCAGGACGGTCCTCAGGCTGGGAGCCATTTCTGCTCTGGTTAGCTTGATGATGCTAAAATAGTGACTGAGCTCAGAGTTTCTGCTTTGCTCTCAGTGCAAACACCTGCTACAGTTAAAGCTAGGTTATTATTAGCCCTGCTACATTTCACTTCAAACTTGTTGTTTTTCCTGCAGAGAAATTTGTGAAAGGTTTTTGGTTTAAGTAGAATATATATATATATATATATATATATATATATATATATATATATATATATATATATATATATATATATATATAGATAGATAGATAGATAGATAGATAGATAGATAGATAGATAGATAGATGGCTTCACATCATTTCAAGATGAAAATAAATCCACCCCCTCTGCTTCCTCTGGTGGTTTGCTCAACAGTCCAAGTCTTCCTGGTTGGAAATCCTCCATGCCATCACCCTAATCTGGGGATTCTCTGTCAGTCTGACCTGGACCCGGACTGGGCCTTTCCAGAACCTTGGTGTTGATTCCAATCTGAAGAAATAAGTGAAATGAAAATCTTGTTTAAACTGTCAAATCTGCTGTGATCTGAAATCAGAACCATCGTTTTTTACTGATTCTGTTCACGATAAAGATGAGGAAGAGGAGGGTTAGTCTCTGTGAAAATCAACCCTAAATGAATTAAGAGGATCAGTCTGCTCCTCTATGGACCTTTAGGATTTTCCCATCACACCAGTAATGTGTTGAGAAGCCGTTCTGGTTCTGTTGGGTTCCGTTCTGCCACTGCAGGCTGATCCAGAGTCTGGTTGGAGCTGGTTTACCTGAGTCCTGGTTCTGCACAGGGTCAGTTTATAGCAAACATGAGAACAGAGAGCGTTTTCTCTAGGCTGCAGCAGTGCATGCTGGGTAATTAAACCACAGACCTCTCACTTCTGCTCCCTAACAGAGGCCTGAGTCAGCGCCCTGCTGCTGGTTTCATGAGCAAAGCGACACCTCCAGGCCCCGTGGGGCCGTTAGGTTCTGACCCTGGAGCGTGTTTCTGTCCGGTTCTGCTGGCTCTGAGCTGGTGGCTCCAACCAGAACTGGGACCAGTGGACAGGAGGGCTGGGATGAAGTGTGGGAATGTGAGGAGGGAGGGTCTCCTCCTTTTGTATGCAAATCTGCCTTTCACAATAAAAGCCTGAGCTGGAACAAAGGGAGCCTTTCAGGTTCTGGTGGGATGGTTGGGATTCCTGCAGTCTGACCCGGTAATGAGAGCCGGCTTTGTTCAGTTAGCCAATCAGAGCTCTCCGTCTCTGTCCCCACTCTCACCAGGATGATGGTGTTCCCTCCTCTTCCTCCCAGTCTGCATCACTTTGGATTCTTGAAGTCCAGGTTTTCAGAACCAGAGATGATGTCGGACCTCAGACCCGATCAGAACCATCAGCAATGTTCTCCTCTGCTCCACCCTATGAACACATGGGTTCTGCTGCTGCTCTGTGGTGTCCTCTCTGCTCCGCTGCTCCCCTCATCCTGATCCAAGGCGACGCCACCGCTGACCCCTGACCTCTGAGCCCCCCCCCAGCAGTGAGTGACAGCTGCGGGTCAGAATCTGCAAACTGGCTGCAGTCAGCAGCTTTAAATATTAAAATATTAAACAGCCTCTGTGGGAAAATGGCTGATGAACACTGACTGCTTCCACTGATGGAAGCAGGTTCTGACGGGTTCTCCGTACCAGGAATGTTTAGAGGTTCTGGATGTTTGCATTTCTTCGTTTTGTTCTGTTGAAGCAGCAGAATGTGAACCAACAGCTCCGTTTGTTTAATCGGATCATTTCCTGTTGGATCTCCAAGTTCTCAGTAAATGCTGCTTCTGATTAGGATCTGTGGCAGGAATCCTGATCCGATGAGGAGTCAGAACCCTGTGATCTGGACCTGGGCTCATTCAGAACCAGCTGCGTTTACCTGCAGAACTTTTCTCTTTTACCTTTTGTTTCTGCTGTTTCTTATTCTGACCCTTTTTACTCTCGGTCAGCGATCCTCAGGAACAAACATACATCAGAAAGTAAGCCTACATATGTTACCATGGCAACAGCTGTCCATGCATCTCATGTTAGCGCTTTCCTTCCTGCTTGTTGTGATGTGGTTCAGGTCAAAGGTCACCTCCCCTTTACCACCTAAGAGCCGTTTGTTCCTTCAGTCCAGCTGAATAATATCTATCTATATCTTCAAAATTAAACCATGTTTTCATTCAAAATTAATGACTATTTTTAAACCTATCAGATAAGAATGCATTTTTTTACAATGTAACATTTGGGTTTAGAGAAAATGCAGGATTTTTAAAGATCTTTAAGATTATCCATAGAAGATAATATTCCTCTCAGTGTCATTCTGCATAAACAACCTTCTAAATCTAGAAGCGTCATTAGAACGACCACAGCAGCAGAGCTGCGTTGGTTCTGGTCGGCGGGTCGCTGTGTTTCTCTGTTGGGACATTAAATCAGAACTCAGAAGTTCTGATTCTCAGTGACTCTGAGTGGGTTCAGAGCGTTGGGTGTAAAACCTGCAGCTGGAAACGTTTGAAGTGGTTCCGCCTCATGATGCTGGTTTATCACAGGCTGCCTCTGTTTTAAATTATTTTTATTTAAATCACAGAGGATCTCAATTTTTAGTCACAATGCATTTATCAAGAGCAATGCTACGTTCAGAGCGCACGCAGCAGGAGCTGCAGAAACGCTGCTTCATTGTTGATGCTGTACAACTTTAATTCTGTAAATAATCCAAACTGCAGGCACCAGGATAATAAAAGCAAACATATTCTGCTGGCAGGTTTCTACATTGTAAGTTAATTTAGGCTTTAATAAACTGTTTCAGGGGAGTGATCATAGCACTCTGCATCAGCAGAGTTACATTTTTCCAACTCCAGCATCTGCTGCATCTGAAGCGCCTCAGATGCTCAGATTATTGACTCATTGAAGTCAACCATTGACTTTGCATGTAAACTGGCTGCTTCGGCTGCTTGCGGTCTGAACGTAGCATAAAACACCAAATTTCTCCCTCTAGTCCTTTAGTTGGCATCAATATGATTAAAGTGGGTATGCCGTCACACAGAGGGGAACAGAGAGTTGTGGGTAGAACCTAGATCTATGCATTAGTAGAAGGAAGAACTTTTTCATACAAATCTAACAGTAAAGTCCTGCAACACAAACAGGCTTTCAAGACTGTGAAAAAACAGGAACAGATTTTTCTTAGAGAAAAAGAAAATCACAATATAGGTTGAAAATAATGCAATTTATATTTTTGGCATAATCATTTGACCCTAGTTCTGTTCATTGATATGGATCCCTGGATGAACATCAGGTGACCACAGTGGGACACATAGAGGCCATTGGTGTGCACTGGGTCCAGGCTGCTGCAGACGCAGCGTCAGAAGAACCAACAGGATAGGTTCCTGGGATGTTTGACCGGAATGGAGTTAAAATCTAATCTATGTGAGACGTTCACAGGTTTGCTAAAACGGATCTGATTAAATAAACTCACTCAGTCATTTATTGGGGATTTTATAAATGGTTCACAGAATGTGAATTCCTGACATTCTAGCATTAAACTAATATGTTTGATGCTAGCTGTGCTGCACAGGCTAAGCTAGCCATTTGGCTTGACTTCACTAGTGTTCACGTTTTCAGCTTTTTCCCCCCTTTCCTAACCTCTCCCTGGGAATCTGGGAGCTTCAGCTCCCGACTCAAGCTGTTCAAAATGCGTTTGTTTATTTCAAAAACCAAGCAGGACCAGAACCGAGCCTTTGGGCCCGTCCAAACATGCTACCAGGATACACACCATGCTGTGGGTGCCAATCCATAAACACACTTTTATTAGCTGTTAGCTTAGAGATGTCTGCATCCACCCAACAAACAATGATCACATCTTTAAAGGAAAAGTTCAACCATTAAGGAACAATCAATGGATCATTATTTGTAGCTAAAACTAAGACGTTTGTGGTGATTTAATGAATTTAGCTTTAATCAGTGAAAAAATAAAAATCATTTTTGTCACGTTTACTGAGTCAGGTAGCGGCCATTTTTCCCCAAATATAGTAACCCCTCCCTCCTGCCATCTTCTGCAGTGACGTCACGGTGCGGTAAGCCTAGCGCCATTCTTCCCGCTTTACAAGCTAAATCTACATTTGGAAGAAGAATGTTTTCAAGATGACTTGGATAATAGCGCGTTGTGACAAACACCAGATACAGCACTGGGACTTGATCAACAGCCGATACCGCACCGTGACGTCACTAACCAGTAGGTGGCAGTAGTGTTCTTTGACAAACATGGATGCCTCCAGTAAAGCACATTCACATGAAAATTACTCTCAATTAAAAACACTTATTTATTGAACAAGATGGAATCATTTAATATTTAAAATACTTTTAGAAGTTTGAATTCTAAATATGAGCGGATTTTTCCTTTAAAATCTACTGTCAGCATCTTTATAGTGCAGTGCAGATTGCCAATCTTCCGTTGCCAATGCTCTTTGAAATGTTGCCCATTGCAACCAATGGAGTTGTCAGAACTCTCCTATCTCCATGGCTCCATAAACAAATGAAATAAATAATGTAGGAAAAAAATAGAAATTTTCTTATTCATGATTCAAATGTTTTTCAAAGTTTTTTTCTGGATTTCAAGATTTTCTAATTCAATTTTGTCAGCTTTTTTAACAAAAGTGTAAAAACTTAACTCCATAGATGTTCCCACAGATCCTCCCCCACACCCCCCCAGTCGGTTCAGGGGTCAAGAGAGGATTTTTAACAGTCATTGTGATGCCATCCCTCGGGGATTGAATGTGAATGTCTCATAAAAAACATTTTTATTTATTTATCTAAAACATGATTCAGACTTGATACAATGAAACTATAAAATGTACCAAAAAACAAAACAAAACTAAGTGCCCCATTAAGTAATCAAACATGTTTGAAATTAATGAAATCATCAAAGTCTTTTTAAATTAATGCATTTATCTAAAGATTAATAACATGAAATGCCTCACTGAATAGAGGGAGGAGTCAGGTCCAGCTTTTATTCCACAACATGAAGCTCTGGATGTGTTTTCAGTGAAGTAACAAGTCAGAGCAGACTGTGTTCGGACAGAACCAGCCGTCCAGAACCAGTCAACCGTTGGGTTTTCCTTCCAGGAGTTCAGTGGAGACGTTCTGACCACACAGCAGACAGCAGGAACCAGGAAACGGACTCTGGCCGCTCCGTTCTGAACTAACTGCGTCTGCAGAGGGCCGTGCTGCTTTCAGGATCCCCTAGGAAAAAACAGATAACAGTGTTTAGAGCCATAAAAGTCTGGTAACAAGCCCCCCCCCCCCCTTCCCCAGTGCAATGGTCCCATCTTGATAAAGCGGTGATGTGATGTTGCCGTGCTCCGATTGGCCGCGAGCTGCTTTGTTTACATGTTGCCATGGCGATGTGTGCAGCCCTGCAGACAAAGCCACCTCTGTTGTCCTGTCCTGAAGGAGCTGGTAACCCTTCGAAGGCTCCAGACGTTCCCCTGTCCACTGCTGGAGTGGGAGCGGGTCGATACGGAACCAGAATCTGGTACCGGTCACCCAGCAGCCTGGAGCATCACCGGTACCAGGTTCTGGTTCACCGCAGCAGATTTAAATCAGAGGGAAACCTGAAACCTGCAGGACAGCTGGAGGGTTTTTATTCCCTCAGTTTGACCTGCAGGCGAGTCGGGTCCCGTCCTTAGCGACAGTCTGGATCAGGAGGAGGTGACCCAGAACCAGATCCCAGTGGGGCGTGATCCGGTTTCATGTAAACACAAACACACGGGCAGCTTCAGAGGGACGGCAGACATGCCGTGGAGTGGGCAGGGCCAGAGTGGGTGAGGACCACTGGACGTCTCACTCCTCCCTCACACATTCCCCAGAGAGGCTCGGCCCGGTCCGGTTCCCTCCTTCAGCTCCAGTCCTGCAGGTGTTAATGGGCATCTAGAAACATTTGGACCGGGTAGGCAGATACCGGGCCAGTTTGATTCTGCCTGTCTGTCCTGTCTGCAGCAGCGGAACTTGGCCAGTTATCAGAACCAGAGTCCAGTAGACAGAACCGGGGCAGTGGTTCTGGTGCCGACTGCAGCCTGCGTGCTCTGCAGCAGGTGTGACTCTCAGCGAGTCTCCAGGGTTCAGGATGAATTATTGCTGAGCCAGAAATAACCTGAAAGAGGAGAAGCTCCCAGCTGCTGGCGGGCCGGGCCAGAACTGCAGCTGTCCGCTCCCTGACGTCCTGCTGGACTCAGAACCCGTTAGTCCTCAGTCTGTCAGAACCTGGGCTCCAGTCATGTATACCTGTGTGCTGTTCCGTCAGAACTGAGCTGCAGCAGCTGATTGTGGGTCATGTTATGTTTACCCAGATGCTCAATAATCCCACACTATTTTGGGGGCAGTAAAAGCATCGTGTGTTTCCCCTCAGGGTCCTGCTGAGGACCGTAGCAGGACCTGTGTTTCTGTGACCTTTGACCCCTCCTCGCTGCCTGTCCCTCCTGCAGAGCCACAGCGCCGCCTGCTGGACACTCAGCAGCTCTGCATCATCTGGACGAACCGCTCGGTTCTGACTCGTTCTCCACATGTTGCATCAAAGGATTGTCGGGCTGAGGTTCTGTGTCAGGGGATCAGAACCATTACAGCAGGACGGACGGATTTGGACCTGCTGCTTTTTCCAGCAGCTGCTTCCAGAACCTTCTGCTCCGTCCACTCCAGGGGGGAATAAATGAGTTCAGGAGGTCCTATGACCAGCTGAACCAGAACTGTTTTAAATGTTAGAAGTCTTTTTAATTTTGGTTACTAACCTTCATTTTGTTCTGACCCGTTCTGCTGTGTTCTGGTTCCTCAGACGTGAAGGGACCCCCGGCCCACCGCTTCTCCTGCGGTCAGAGTCCGTACACGGACGGCGCCGCCTGGGAGAGGAAGTTCTGCATCCTGACCGACAGCCAGCTCATCCTGCTCAACAAGGACGAGGAGGTCCGAGCCCGCCGCCCCGCCCCGACACGTTTCTGCTGTTTCGAACCTCCACCCCACTCTAACCTCCCCCCCATTCTCCCCCGACAGGCTGCAGGCGAGCCTCAGGAGGCCCCCACAGAACCCACCAGGGCCCGGAGCCTCCGCCGGACCGTCAGCGTGCCCTCAGAGGGACAGTTTCCCGAGTTCCAGCCGGAGGGCGCCACCGTGCTGGGTAAGGCACAGAGCTGGGGTTTCCGTGGTAACGGGGAGCTGTGGTTTAACTGGATTACTGAGGGTGTGACCAAACAGAGGATCAGAGGAGGAGGAGGAGATCCAGCTGCTTCTCAGGTTCTGAAACCTTCTGGCAGAATCTGATCCACCATTAAAGGTTCTGATCCACCTGGTCCTGTAGAACCACGGTCGTCCCTCACGGTGATGGTGGTGTGGGAACATCTGGGTACTGATAAATAAACAGCGGTGAATCCTTGGTTCTGATTCTGACCTCCACATGTGGAGGGGCTCCCTCTGTCCAATCAGAGGGACCCTGGAAGAACTGGACCTGGAGAGAACTAAGGTGTGTTTGGTTCTGACCTCCAGTCCTCACAGCCTCCTGGACGCCTCCCTGCTGTCACCATGGTAACCAGTGAGGCAGCATTTAGGTCCTACGTTATTCAGCAACTTTTCATAGTGAATCGTCATGAAACAAAACGCTGCTCCTAAACAGGGAAGAAGTTCTGGGATGTTCTGAACCAGAGGTTCTGTTCAAGTCGTACCAGATGTAGAACCAGAACCGCTCCAGTTTAAAGCTGGTACTGATCTTTCTACTTCTGTGATATAAACTCCTTCCTGTTGGAAAACTGATAAATGAATCTTTTCTGGTTTTATTTGAAGAATCAGCAGAAAAATCTTCACCAGCTTTAAATTAACAGTATTTAGAGCTTAGTTAAGCCCGGCCTAAACGGTGCGATCTTTGGGGCGACTTTCCAGTCGTGCGAGAATCTTTTGATCAGGCCGACTTTCAGCCTGATCGTGAATCGTGTGGTGTACAGGGGGTATGAAGGCCGATCAGCCTCTCACGACCAGCTCAGGGCGACTTCCTCCTCTCAGATGTAAACACAGCAGCCTGGCATGGAGGCAATGAGTGAAATGCAGCTCTGTCTGCAAAACTGATGGACAGCAGCAGCCACGCCTGCTCAGCCATGTCCTTTTTCCAAATACGTTGTCGCCCTTTTTTTCTGAACCCTCCGCACAAAATTGCACAATTTTGAGCTTAATATCCCCGTTCTATTTGTTTGGCTTCAGGATAGAGAGCTACAGAGCAGTTTGACGATGTTTTTAGTCGTACAGTCTGAGCAGGTAGATCGCATTAGAGCCTCGAGCTGAACATAAATCGTGAGCTGCTGCTAACACTGTAAAACTAAACCCTGCGTTTAGTCATACAGTGTGCAGCAGATGTGTGCAACGATCGAAAGGTGTACGCCGAGCTTTAGTTTGGCTTTAAATGCTCAAGGAGGAAGATTACCCTCCATGACGATGTGTTCAGGGGCAGCCTGTGAAGGTTTTGCCTCCATGATGGTGCGTTCAGGGGCAGTCTGTGTTCAATTCAGGTCCAGGTAGAGGTTTTCTCACTGTGACGTTCCGTTCAGGGGCAATTGAAGGTTTTCCCTTCATTCAGGTGCATTCAGGTGCAGCCTGTGAAGGTTTTCCCTTCATTCAGGTGCATTCAGGTGCAGCCTGTGAAGGTTTTCCCTTCATGACGGTGCATTCAGGGGCAGCCTGTGAAGGTTTTCCCTTCATTCAGGTGCATTCAGGTGCAGCCTGTGAAGGTTTTCCCTTCATGACGGTGCATTCAGGGGCAGCCTGTGAAGGTTTTCCCTTCATGAAGGTGCATTCAGGTGCAGCCTGTGAAGGTTTTCCCTTCATGACGGTGCATTCAGGGGCAGCCTGTGAAGGTTTTCCCTTCATGACGGTGCGTTCAGGGGCAGCCTGTGGAGGTTTTCCCTCCATGATGGTGCGTTCAGGGGCAGTCTGTGAGTCAGTTCCCGGTGGAGGTTTTCCCTCCATGACGGTGTGTTCAGGGGCATGCTGTGGTCAGTCATGATGGTGTGTTTAGGGGCAGCCTGTGAAGGTTTTCCCTCCATGATGGTGCGTTCAGGGGCAGTCTGAGGTTCCGGTCCAGGTACAGCTTTTCTCATTGTGACGTTCCTTTCAGGTCCGATTGGAGGTTTTCCCTCCGTGGCGATGCGTTCAGGGGCAGTCTGTGAGTCAGGTCCCGATGGAGGTTTTCCCTCCATGACGGTGTGTTCAGGGGCAGCCTGTGGAGGTTTTCCCTCCATGATGGTGCGTTCAGGGGCAGCCTGTGGAGGTTTTCCCTCCATGATGGTGCATTCAGGGGCAGTCTGTGAGTCATGTCCCGGTGGAGGTTATCCCTCCATGATGGTGCGTTCAGGGGCATGCTGTGGAGGTTTTCCCTCCATGATGGTGCGTTCAGGGGCAGCCTGTGGAGGTTTTCCCTCCATGATGGTGCGTTCAGGGGCAGTCTGTGAGTCAGGTCCCGGTGGAGGTTTTCCCTCCATGACGGTGCGTTCAGGGGCAGCCTGTGGAGGTTTTCCCTCCATGATGGTGCGTTCAGGGGCAGTCTGTGAGTCAGGTCCCGGTGGAGGTTTTACCTCCATGACGATGTGTTCAGGGGCATGCTGTGGTCAGTCATGATGGTGTGTTCAGGGGCAGCCTGTGAAGGTTTTCCCTCCATGAAGGTGTGTTCAGGGGCAGTCTGAGGTTCCGGTCCAGGTACAGCTTTTCTCATTGTGACGTTCCTTTCAGGTCAGATTGGAGGTTTTCCCTCCGTGGCGATGCGTTCAGGGGCAGTCTGTGAGTCAGGTCCCGATGGAGGTTTTCCCTCCATGACGGTGTGTTCAGGGGCAGCCTGTGGAGGTTTTCCATCCATGATGGTGCGTTCAGGGGCAGCCTGTGGAGGTTTTCCCTCCATGATGGTGCGTTCAGGGGCAGTCTGTGAGTCAGGTCCCGGTTGAGGTTTTCCCTCCATGATGGTGCGTTCAGGGGCAGTCTGTGAGTCAGGTCCCGGTTGAGGTTTTCCCTCCATGATGGTGCGTTCAGGGGCAGCCTGTGGAGGTTTTCCCTCCATGATGGTGCGTTCAGGGGCAGCCTGTGGAAGTTTTCCTTCCATGACGGTGCGTTCAGGGGCAGCCTGTGGAGGTTTTCCCTCCATGATGATGCGTTCAGGGGCAGTCTGTGAGTCAGGTCCGATTGGAGGTTTTCCCTCCGTGGCGATGCGTTCAGGGGCAGTCTGTGAGTCAGGTCCCGATGGAGGTTTTCCATCCATGATGGTGCGTTCAGGGGCAGCCTGTGGAGGTTTTCCCTCCATGATGGTGCGTTCAGGGGCAGTCTGTGAGTCAGGTCCCGGTTGAGGTTTTCCCTCCATGATGGTGCGTTCAGGGGCAGTCTGTGAGTCAGGTCCCGGTTGAGGTTTTCCCTCCATGATGGTGCGTTCAGGGGCAGCCTGTGGAGGTTTTCCCTCCATGATGGTGCGTTCAGGGGCAGCCTGTGGAAGTTTTCCTTCCATGACGGTGCGTTCAGGGGCAGCCTGTGGAGGTTTTCCCTCCATGATGATGCGTTCAGGGGCAGTCTGTGAGTCAGGTCCGATTGGAGGTTTTCCCTCCGTGGCGATGCGTTCAGGGGCAGTCTGTGAGTCAGGTCCCGATGGAGGTTTTCCATCCATGATGGTGCGTTCAGGGGCAGCCTGTGGAGGTTTTCCCTCCATGATGGTGCGTTCAGGGGCAGTCTGTGAGTCAGGTCCCGGTTGAGGTTTTCCCTCCATGATGGTGCGTTCAGGGGCAGCCTGTGGAGGTTTCCCCTCCATGATGGTGCGTTCAGGGGCAGCCTGTGGAAGTTTTCCCTCCATGACGGTGCGTTCAGGGGCAGCCTGTGGAGGTATTCCCTCCATGATGATGCGTTCAGGGGCAGTCTGTGAGTCAGGTCCCGGTGGAGGTTTTCCCTCCATGATGGTGCGTTCAGGGGCAGCCTATGGAGGTTTTCCCTCCATGATGGTGCGTTCAGGGGCAGCCTGTGGAGGTTTTCCCTCCATGATGGTGCGTTCAGGGGCAGTCTGTGAGTCAGGTCCCGGTGGAGGTTTTACCTCCATGACGATGTGTTCAGGGGCATGCTGTGGTCAGTCATGATGGTGTGTTCAGGGGCAGCCTGTGAAGGTTTTCCCTCCATGAAGGTGTGTTCAGGGGCAGTCTGAGGTTCCGGTCCAGGTACAGCTTTTCTCATTGTGACGTTCCTTTCAGGTCCGATTGGAGGTTTTCCCTCCGTGGCGATGCGTTCAGGGGCAGTCTGTGAGTCAGGTCCCGATGGAGGTTTTCCCTCCATGACGGTGTGTTCAGGGGCAGCCTGTGGAGGTTTTCCATCCATGATGGTGCGTTCAGGGGCTGCCTGTGGAGGTTTTCCATCCATGATGGTGCGTTCAGGGGCAGTCTGTGAGTCAGGTCCCGGTTGAGGTTTTCCCTCCATGATGGTGCGTTCAGGGGCAGTCTGTGAGTCAGGTCCCGGTTGAGGTTTTCCCTCCATAATGGTGCGTTCAGGGGAAGCCTGTGGAGGTTTTCCCTCCATGATGGTGCGTTCAGGGGCAGTCTGTGAGTCAGGTCCCGGTGGAGGTTTTCCCTCCATGATGGTGCGTTCAGGGGCAGCCTGTGGAGGTTTTCCCTCCATGATGGTGCGTTCAGGGGCAGTCTGTGAGTCATGTCCCGGTGGAGGTTTTCCCTCCATGACGGTGTGTTCAGGGGCAGCCTGTGGAGGTTTTCCATCCATGATGGTGCGTTCAGGGGCAGTCTGTGAGTCAGGTCCCGGTTGAGGTTTTCCCTCCATGATGGTGCGTTCAGGGACAGCCTGTGGAGGTTTTCCCTCCATGATGGTGCGTTCAGGGGCAGTCTGTGAGTCAGGTCCCGGTTGAGGTTTTCCCTCCATGATGGTGCGTTCAGGGGCAGCCTGTGGAGGTTTCCCCTCCATGATGGTGCGTTCAGGGGCAGCCTGTGGAAGTTTTCCCTCCATGACGGTGCGTTCAGGGGCAGCCTGTGGAGGTATTCCCTCCATGATGATGCGTTCAGGGGCAGTCTGTGAGTCAGGTCCCGGTGGAGGTTTTCCCTCCATGATGGTGCGTTCAGGGGCAGCCTATGGAGGTTTTCCCTCCATGATGGTGCGTTCAGGGGCAGCCTGTGGAGGTTTTCCCTCCATGATGGTGCGTTCAGGGGCAGTCTGTGAGTCAGGTCCCGGTGGAGGTTTTACCTCCATGACGATGTGTTCAGGGGCATGCTGTGGTCAGTCATGATGGTGTGTTCAGGGGCAGCCTGTGAAGGTTTTCCCTCCATGAAGGTGTGTTCAGGGGCAGTCTGAGGTTCCGGTCCAGGTACAGCTTTTCTCATTGTGACGTTCCTTTCAGGTCCGATTGGAGGTTTTCCCTCCGTGGCGATGCGTTCAGGGGCAGTCTGTGAGTCAGGTCCCGATGGAGGTTTTCCCTCCATGACGGTGTGTTCAGGGGCAGCCTGTGGAGGTTTTCCATCCATGATGGTGCGTTCAGGGGCTGCCTGTGGAGGTTTTCCATCCATGATGGTGCGTTCAGGGGCAGTCTGTGAGTCAGGTCCCGGTTGAGGTTTTCCCTCCATGATGGTGCGTTCAGGGGCAGTCTGTGAGTCAGGTCCCGGTTGAGGTTTTCCCTCCATAATGGTGCGTTCAGGGGAAGCCTGTGGAGGTTTTCCCTCCATGATGGTGCGTTCAGGGGCAGTCTGTGAGTCAGGTCCCGGTGGAGGTTTTCCCTCCATGATGGTGCGTTCAGGGGCAGCCTGTGGAGGTTTTCCATCCATGATGGTGCGTTCAGGGGCAGTCTGTGAGTCAGGTCCCGGTTGAGGTTTTCCCTCCATGATGGTGCGTTCAGGGACAGCCTGTGGAGGTTTTCCCTCCATGATGGTGCGTTCAGGGGCAGTCTGTGAGTCAGGTCCCGGTTGAGGTTTTCCCTCCATGATGGTGCGTTCAGGGGCAGCCTGTGGAGGTTTTCCCTCCATGATGGTGCGTTCAGGGGCAGCCTGTGGAAGTTTTCCCTCCATGATGGTACGTTCAGGGGCAGTCTGTGAGTCAGGTCCCGGTGGAGGTTTTCCCCATAGATATCCATAATAAAGGCTAGATGTCTCGTCCGCGCTGCTGGCCAATGGGGGTCGACGTCCGCACGTGGCGGCCATCTTGCTACAGGCAGCTCGCTCATTCGTAACATTGTGTTTTAAAGGCGCATGTACTGAAATAACCATAACTTCCTGAATTGTCTAATTGTTTGGTTTGTTAAACAAAAGTCAGACATGTAGTTATGAAACTGCACACTTATGAATAATTATAACCATGGTATTTCATATGAAAAGAACATTGAATAGAACATACAGGTGCAATAAATATACACATGCACAAGGTATTTATGTTAAATCAATATATGCTAATAAAACTCAGTGTACTGAATGGCAACATGATATATAGATATATCTATAGATATCTATATAGATATAGATACCTATATAAATATGTGTATATATATATATATATAAATATGTATGTATATATAAATATATATATAAATAAACACTTTTATTTGGGTGTGATTAATTATTTCACAGTCCTAATTTATTTATATTTACATACATACTTTTATAATATGAATATTATTGTTATAATAAAATATGGAATACTGACAGAAAAGGCTTATTGTGTGGCAACCTCTTGGTGTAGCAGCATAATCCAGGTTTCAAATTAAAAGTAACACTTTGAAGTTTCATGTAGACTATTCGGATTATATATCAGGGGTAATTACACAAAAGTTCCTATTTTTAAACCATTATAAAAGTGACATTTATTTGCTATTAAAATTGGTACAATAGTCCCCTTCACAAGTATATATAGATGTAGCATGTTGAAATCCCCACCTACACTACTGTGATGGTATACACATGGAAGACAGAGATTTAAAAAATGACCCAAAAAACATAGCTTGGCTAATGCCCTTTGAAAAGGACGGTTTTATTGAGCTTCTGTGTAATGTACAAGAGAGCGTTGTCCACAAGGCCATCAAAGCGGACAGGAAGGTAGCTGTGGTCATGTACCAGCACAGGAATGTCAGCAAACGGGGATGGAAGATCTTCTCCTCCTGCTTACACATTATATAACCTGCAGAAACAAAAACAAAAGTGACCAACAACAATTCACAGTGTATAAGATTGGTATATCAATATGTGATTAAATTTCAATGATACACATGCCCTTTGAAGATGAGCTGGAAAGTTGAAAATGTTTGGCCATCTTTAAGTTGTCCAAATGAAACTAATACAAACTTATAAAAGCTTTGAGTCAACAACAATCTTGTAATACTATTATGTCATAGCAAAAGTCTGGCATCTTCCTTTTAATAAACCCAGCAAATTCCTGTAACATAATGTAAGATGTGTTGACAGACCAAATCGATTGGAAATCATGTTCAATTCTGCCTCTTCCACTGATGTAAAGTTGCTTGTTAACGTTAGCAGCTAGCTAAACTGTAACGTTAGCTGCTAACTTACTAACGTTAGGTCTCACTTTGCAGCTTCTTGTTATTAGCCAGCTAACGTTAGGCTAATAATGAAAATACAACAACACTCAGATTATTGTTATTAGCCAACTAATAACTACAACCACATCCACAAATATTGTAATTTACACCAAAGATTAATTGTCATACAATTGTTATTGGTGTCAGTAAAACCTATATAATTGACTAATAATCTCAGCCTTGATAACTTGCGCAAGTAGCCATGATGCACAACTATGCTGCGCGATTAAGTCATTTTTCGACAAGAAAATCTGCAATTTCGACATGTTCAAGCATCAAGAATAATAGCCACGTTCATAATGTTTGTAAGAAACCAAACTGTTTGTAAATCCGTCAAGAATTCAGTGAGATAAGAGTATTTGTGTTCGTGCTGATCACTCACCTTACATTAGGTACCACAGAGCACAACAGAAAGCCTGCCTGAGGCAAGATGGCCGCCGGTGATGCCGTTTGAGACTCCGCCGTAAGACATCTAGCCTTTATTATGGATATCTATGGTTTTCCCTCCATGACGGTGCGTTCAGGGGCAGCCTGTGGAGGTTTTCCCTCCATGACGGTGCGTTCAGGGGCAGTCTGTGAGTCAGGTCCCGGTGGAGGTTTTACCTCCATGACGATGTGTTCAGGGGCATGCTGTGGTCAGTCATGATGGTGTGTTCAGGGGCAGCCTGTGAAGGTTTTCCCTCCATGAAGGTGTGTTCAGGGGCAGTCTGAGGTTCCGGTCCAGGTACAGCTTTTCTCATTGTGACGTTCCTTTCAGGTCCGATTGGAGGTTTTCCCTCCGTGGCGATGCGTTCAGGGGCAGCCTGTGGAGGTTTTCCATCCATGATGGTGCGTTCAGGGGCAGTCTGTGAGTCAGGTCCCGGTTGAGGTTTTCCCTCCATGATGGTGCGTTCAGGGACAGCCTGTGGAGGTTTTCCCTCCATGATGGTGCGTTCAGGGACAGCCTGTGGAGGTTTTCCCTCCATGATGGTGCGTTCAGGGGCAGTCTGTGAGTCAGGTCCCGGTTGAGGTTTTCCCTCCACGATGGTGCGTTCAGGGGCAGCTTGTGGAGGTTTTCCCTCCATGATGGTGCGTTCAGGGGCAGCCTGTGGAGGTTTTCCCTCCATGATGGTGCGTTCAGGGGCAGTCTGTGAGTCAGGTCCCGGTGGAGGTTTTCCCTCCATGACGGTGCGTTCAGGGGCAGTCTGTGAGTCAGGTCCCGGTGGAGGTTTTACCTCCATGACGATGTGTTCAGGGGCATGCTGTGGTCAGTCATGATGGTGTGTTCAGGGGCAGCCTGTGAAGGTTTTCCCTCCATGAAGGTGTGTTCAGGGGCAGTCTGAGGTTCCGGTCCAGGTACAGCTTTTCTCATTGTGACGTTCCTTTCAGGTCCGATTGGAGGTTTTCCCTCCGTGGCGATGCGTTCAGGGGCAGTCTGTGAGTCAGGTCCCGATGGAGGTTTTCCCTCCATGATGGTGCGTTTAGGGGCAGTCTGTGAGTCAGGTCCTGGTGGAGGTTTTCCCCCCATGATGGTGCGTTCAGGGGCAGCCTGTGGAGGTTTTCCCTCCATGATGGTGCGTTCAGGGGCAGTCTGTGGAGGTTTTTCCTCCATGATGGTGCGTTCAGGGGCAGCCTGTAGTGTAGCAGCTTTGTGTTTCAGGTTGTGTGGAGGAATGTGGAGAACAAAGCTCCTAGTGTCCGTCCCTCTGACCCTGCCGCCAGCCTGTGGGACGCCTGGGCTGAGGGGATTCCCACTCACAGCTGCAGGGGTCCTGACCTGGTTTAACTGGGAACACTGGGAGCCTTATGGGGGGTCTGACTCACTGATGGGGTCATTGATTGACTGCTTTCAGTGCTGACTCCGCCTCTTTAATTCACCCCTGAAAGGGGGGGTATTTATAATTAGCAAACAAGCCTCTAACAACCAGTTTAAACTGGGTCTGAACTGGTTCATTACACCAGTTCAGAATGGTTTCACTGGGTTTTGGTTTGGGCCGGTGTTGTTATACTGGGTTTATACTGGTGTAGGTGGGGGTTTCACCCTGGGTTTACATTTAACCAGGGTTTAAACTGCTTGAACAGTGTGTTATACTGGGTGTGCTGGGATTAAAGCTGGTGGGACCTGTGGTTTTACTGGGAGGCTCTGTGGTTTCACTACAGCTTCAGACGTGGATTCATGGAAGATGTTCCTGCTGGATGAACTTCAGGTTCATTGTTGTGTTTAAACTGGTTTAATACTGGTTTTAACACGCCAGCTGGACGTAGGCGTCACTGGTTTCCTGATCTGATGATCTGATTCCTGCTGGTTCTACTAACTGGGCTGTTTTTAGGTCTTACTGGTTTTGCTCTGAATGGGTTGTGCTTTGATGCTGGGTTGAACTGGGCTAAATGGTTTGCAGATAAAATCTTTTCACTGGTTTCACGGGTTTAATTACTACATCTGACAGTTTGGATGTTTGCTATAAACTGGATTAAAGCGTTTAGACTGAATGTAAACATAAGTTCTGATCAGACTGTGAGTCGGACCAGCTGTCCAAACCTTCCTCCTCCTCCGCTCCCAGCAGCAGCTCAGGTGTAATTTTGGTTCTCGGTCTAATTACAGCGTCTGAGTGTCCCACCACAATGGCCCTTCCTCCTCCTCGTCTTCGTCACCTCTGTAACCACAGCTCAGAGGAAGGATTCTAACATGCAGTCAGTCCAGCCTGCATGTTTCTGCTCTGGGTTTAGCTGGTTCTGGTTCCTCAGGGACCCAGGATGTTTACGTTAGAACCTGAGGAGGAAACAGTGATGGCTCCCAGGGTTCCCCAGGCAACCATAGCAACCTCAGCTGTTCTTTCTAGATGTTCCAGGAGTCCTGAAGGTCAAACCGGCTCCATGGAAAAATCTCCACCATGAAGGAAAAACCTCTGCAACACACAGAGTCAGAACCGGTTTCACAGCAGAACTGCTTTACGAAGTCTAGAAATCTTATAGTGTCATCCTGGTAAACAGAAAGTTTAATTGTTGAAATAATCTCAGAGATTTAAAAGAGCTTTAACTGTAGAAGCTGCAGCAGAACTGATCCGACCTTCATAGATCAGGTACTAATGATGAAGCCGACTAAATTCTGCGCTCAGGTATATGTCATTATACTCTGATGGATGGATTCATTCATTAAAATAATATAATAAAATCATCAAACCAACTAAATATGACTTAAACCTTAAGAATCCTGAACAGGGATTTTAAATAACTTTCTATCAATATAAATTAAATGAATAAATAAATCTGAAAAGTCTGCCGGGCTCTTATTGTGAAGGTCCAGTTTGCCAGGCTCTTATTGTGAAGGCTCACCGCGCCGGATGCTTATAATGTCTTTAGCGTATTAGGCTCTTATTCTGAAGGCCTGGGCGGAAGTCCGTGTTCCTCTGAGTTGTTTGAGTGTGTCGGGCGGAATGAATGTGGCTCCGGCCCGGGACATGTCCGGACCTCGGTTCTGATGGACCTCCTCGGTGAGTCCCGTCCTCTCCGCTGCTCCTTACCCAGCCTTTAGCGCCCGGTGCTCGGCTAGCCTCGGTGGCCGGCTCCCGGCTGTTTGCTGCGGTCGCTCCGCTGGTTAAAGCCCCGCTGAAGTAGTTTGGTGTCCGGTGCAGGAACCTGCTGCTGCTACCCGCCGAGCTTAACCGGTACCGGCCAGGATTTATTTAGTTATGGAGCCGCTAATCCCGGTCAGAACCGAACCTGATTTAATCTGACTGGTTCTGGTTTGTTGCTTAAGTTAAAGTTTCCCAGTTCTACCAGTAGAACCAGGAATAGAGAGAACCAAACCAGTAGGGAACAGAACCGATCCTCCTTTATTCTGGGTTCTGATTCTGGACTAAGTTCGGCCTAATCCATCCCTCCTGCTTTAATCTGTACTCCTGTTCATCTGATGATGGGATGATCTAGATCTGCTCTTTCATCATTTCTGCTCTAGTTTTACTTTTCTACAAATATGTGACCCTGATGCAAGAAAAAGAAAATTTTTTCCACAGATTTTTATTCCTTTTATCCTCCTCCTTCCCTTCCTTCCTGTTTTCTTTTGGCTTTAATCTAGATTTATGTCAGTTTTTTTTTAAATCCAAGCTTATTTCCAATGTGTTCCTATTTTATCCTGGTTTTATTTCAATTTAATCTGACCTTTATTCTGTCTTTAATCTCAGTTTTATCCTGATTTTATTGTGAATTTTGCCCAGTTCTCTTATTTATTCCAGTTTCCTGCTGCATTATGTCAGTATTGTGTCATTTGTTCTCCTGGTTTTTATCCTTGAGCGATTCTTATTTAATTCCTGGCGTTGTCTTTATGATTTTCAGATTTTTCTACTGTTTGGATTCTGTGTTTATCTCGCTCTAATTCTGATTTCTCTCCTGTTATCTGCTGTTGATGTTCCTGATTAAACTCAGGTTTTATTTTGACCTGATTTTATTGCTCTTATAGATTATCTGAGCTCCAGAAGGGAATTTTATTGTTATGAGCGTCCCGCTTATTAGGCTTTATTTTCTGTTTAGTAAATAATCTGAATGATAAACAGTTTAAAAAAAGATCCCAGTTCACTTCTGCTTTACAAAAAGAATTTAACTTTGACATTTTATCAGGAGAAACTGATTTATTTTACTATATTTAACAAAAAGAATCCAAATAGTGACAGATTTTAGTTCTGAGTCGCAGGATCGCCCCCCCCTCCACTGCTTTGGCGTTGAGTCAGAGTTTCATGAGGCTGAAACAGCCAGAAACAGCTGACATCTCTTCATCTGGTTTCATGTGTGAAGAACCTGAATGATTGTTTACCTGAGCACCGCTCACCTGTCGGCCAATCACAGTGGCCGTACAGAGGGCTTTCATGATGTCATCTTCAGCAAGGTGTGTGCTATCTGAGCTGATCTCAGGTCAGTTCAGAGGGAAACCCTGAGTGCTGCCTTCAGGGCAGATTTCAGAGCAGCTGACGGCAGCTACAGCTGGTTTAAACTGATGTGAGACCAGTCTGCTGTGTCCACAGCTCCCTGCACTCAGCTACTGTTCTGTTGACCTTTGTTTCGCCCTGTGATGCTGCAGCTTAACGTTGTGGATGTCAGAGCTGCAGCCCAAACAGCTTTGTTAATAAGTTGAGAGGAATGTCTGCAGAGGCAGCAGCAGAGCGGCTTCTTTCAGTCTAAAGACATTCTTTGAATAATTGTTGTGAAAGCTGAGCTCTGTGAGACCTTCAGGGAAGAACCAGTCAGAGAGAAAGAAAGGCTTGCTGAGCTGCTGTTTGCTGAGCAACATCAACCTCTGGAGGATCCAGGAAGAAGTAGAAGGTTCACTAACGTTCACCAGAAACACAGCAGGGATGATAAAACATGGAGTCAAATATTTAGTTTCTAAATCTTTAGAAAAAGCTGATAGAAACACAATAATGGCAGTCATGTAGATATTTCAATTTTCCATTAAGTAAACTCCTTGGATATGCTGAAGCCGCCCGTCCATCCATTTTCCATCACCCTTATCTCTGCTGGAGTTAGCTGTCTAATGGCGAGAGGCGGGGTCCACCCTGGACAGGTCTCCATGCCATCGCAGGGCGACACAGAGACAAACAACCATTCACGCACACACTCACTGCTGAGGAGGATTTAGAGAAGCCAAGTGAGCATAGCTGCCTTCTAAGCAGTTGACCTGGGTTCGAATCCCAGCCATCACATGATGTGATAGCTTAAGTAAATCCAAAAGGAAAACCAGTCTTCATAGGGGAGGCCTAGTGGTTAGGGCATAGAGCTTGGAATCCTGAGGTTCTGAGTACGAGTCCCACTCCCACAGACTGCCACTGTGGATCTCTGAGCAAAGACCCTTCACTGCTCCCCTGGCGCCGCACAATGGCAGCCCACTGCCATTCAATCTCTGCATTTAACCCAACAGTGTAATGACAATAAGAAGCTGAAAAGAAAAGGAATAAAAATATATAAATTGTATAGTATTGTACGATTAGTATGCTAACACCGATGTTAGCATTAAGATTCTCCCATTGTGGGACAATACATTTTCTATTCTAATAATACCTGGGATTCTCCAGTTTGAATGCTGGCATTAGCATGCTGAGGCTAACATGCTATTAATAGAGAGATCTTTTGCCTTGGCTGATCTTTTATATATACATTTTTTTGATAATTGTATCATTTATATCCATTGAAAGCATTTTAGCTAACTGAGCTTATTTTAAATCGTCAGTCAGTTTATCCACATTCTTCCTTTGCTATTTTTTTTCTTGATGAGTTGAATTTCAGAGACATAAAGAGGTTTCAGAGGCGCAGCCAAAAGTGTTGTTGATCCAGATGACTTTAGGAGGTCCCAGAAGCTTCTGGATCCCAGGGAGGAGCCCTGGATCAGGAGTTTTTAATCCACCACCTACAGCGTTACTGTGCTGCCTCTCTGAAAAGCTCTCCTGGAACAATGAGAGCAGTTGTGTGTGAGGCGTTCAGGTGCAGACTAAGGTGCAGTCGTGTTGTTTGAGCTCCACCCAAAGACACAAAGGTTTCTGTCAGCAGCTGTTTCCGCTCTGTGATCCTCAGCCAACAAACAGAGCCATCTCAGACATTCCCAGCATTCCTGCTGCTGCTCTCTGCTGACATCATTCCTTTCATTCATCCTTTCTGTGCTTGAGGCATAGCTCCGCCCACCTGCCAGGTCAAAGGGTTAACAGGTGGGATTTCAGTCCGCCGTCACCGAAAAACCCGAAACTGAAGGCAGGAGCGGTGCTCACAGGTGGAGATGGTCAGCGGGTGTGTTCTCCTGACGGGTGGAGATGGTCAGCGGGTGTATTCTCCTGACGGGTGGAGGCGGTCAGCAGGTGTATTCTCCTGACGGGTGGAGATGGTCAGCGGGTGTATTCTCCTGACGGGTGGAGGCGGTCAGCAGGTGTATTCTCCTGACGGGTGGAGGCGGTCAGCAGGTGTATTCTCCTGACGGGTGGAGGCGGTCAGCAGGTCTGTTCTCCTGACGGGTGGAGGCGGTCAGCAGGTCTGTTCTCCTGACGGGTGGAGGCGGTCAGCAGGTCTGTTCTCCTGACGGGTGGAGGCGGTCAGCAGGTGTATTCTCCTGACGGGTGGAGGCGGTCAGCAGGTCTGTTCTCCTGACGGGTGGAGGCGGTCAGCAGGTCTGTTCTCCTGACGGGTGGAGGCGGTCAGCGGGTGTGTTCTCCTGACGGGTGGAGGCAGTCAGCGGGTGTGTTCTCCTGACGGGTGGAGGCAGTCAGCGGGTGTGTTCTCCTGACGGGTGGAGGCGGTCAGCGGGTGTGTTCTCCTGACGGGTGGAGGCGGTCAGCAGGTGTATTCTCCTGACGGGTGGAGGCGGTCAGCAGGTCTGTTCTCCTGACGGGTGGAGGCGGTCAGCAGGTCTGTTCTCCTGACGGGTGGAGGCGGTCAGCGGGTGTGTTCTCCTGACGGGTGGAGGCAGTCAGCGGGTGTGTTCTCCTGACGGGTGGAGGCAGTCAGCGGGTGTGTTCTCCTGACGGGTGGAGGCGGTCAGCGGGTGTGTTCTCCTGACGGGTGGAGGCGGTCAGCGGGTGTGTTCTCCTGACGGGTGGAGGCGGTCAGCAGGTGTATTCTCCTGACGGGTGGAGGTGGTCAGCGGGTGTATTCTCCTGACGGGTGGAGGTGGTCAGCGGGTGTGTTCTCCTGACGGGTGGAGGTGGTCAGCGGGTGTGTTCTCCTGACGGGTGGAGGTGGTCAGCGGGTGTGTTCTCCTGACGGGTGGAGATGGTCAGCGGGTGGTTCGTAGATTAGATGCATTATTACCTATTTTGGTTGATTTGTCTTTAATGGACTTTATTTTTCCATTTTCTACATTTAAAACAGGATCAGGTCTGAAGTGATGTTTCCAGATGTTGATATCTTTCATATTTAATGATGTTTGCTTAGAACAGGTTTGATTTAAAGCCTTTTTCTCTGAAGTGATGCTTTCATCCTCCATGTTGATTTGACCTTTAAATTCCTGAGGTTTTTCCAGAACCTGAGTCTGGTTTTGAACCAGATCCTGTCTGGGTTTACATAGAAGCCTGTGATCCAGATCTGTCTGGGTTTACATAGAAGCGTGTGATCCAGATTCTGTCTGGGTTACATAGAAGCGTGTGATCCAGATTCTGTCTGGGTTTACATAGAAGCGTGTGATCCAGATTCTGTCTGGGTTTACATAGAAGCGTGTGATCCAGATTCTGTCTGGGTTTACATAGAAGCCTGTGATCCAGATCTGTCTGGGTTTACATAGAAGCGTGTGATCCAGATCCTGTCTGGGTTTACAGAGAAGCGTGTGATCCAGATCCTGTCTGGGTTTACAGAGAAGCGTGTGATCCAGATCCTGTCTGGGTTTACATAGAAGCGTGTGATCCAGATCCTGTCTGGGTTTACATAAAAGCGTGTGATCCAGATCCTGTCTGGGTTTACATAGAAGCGTGTGATCCAGATCCTGTCTGGGTTTACATAAAAGCGTGTGATCCAGATCCTGTCTGGTTTTACGTAGAAGCGTGTGATCCAGATTCTGTCTGGGTTTACATAGAAGCGTGTGATCCAGATTCTGTCTGGGTTTACATAGAAGCGTGTGATCCAGATTCTGTCTGGGTTTACATAGAAGCGTGTGATCCAGATCCTGTCTGGGTTTACATAGAAGCGTGTGATCCAGATTCTGTCTGGGTTTACATTAAAACGTGTGATCCAGATTCTGTCTGGGTTTACATAGAAGCGTGTGATTCAGATCCTGTCTGGTTTTACGTAGAAGCGTGTGATCCAGATTCTGTCTGGGTTTACATAGAAGCGTGTGATCCAGATTCTGTCTGGGTTTACATAGAAGCGTGTGATCCAGATTCTGTCTGGGTTTACATAGAAGCGTGTGATCCAGATTCTGTCTGGGTTTACATTAAAACGTGTGATCCAGATTCTGTCTGGGTTTATATAGAAGCTTGTGATCCAGATTCTGTCTGGGTTTACATTAAAGCGTGTGATCCAGATTCTGTCTGGGTTACATAGAAGCGTGTGATCCAGATTCTGTCTGGGTTTACATAGAAGCGTGTGATCCAGATTCTGTCTGGGTTTACATAGAAGCGTGTGATCCAGATTCTGTCTGGGTTTACATAGAAGCGTGTGATCCAGATTCTGTCTGGGTTTACATTAAAGCGTGTGATCCAGATTCTGTCTGGGTTTATATAGAAGCTTGTGATCCAGATTCTGTCTGGGTTACATAGAAGCGTGTGATCCAGATTCTGTCTGGGTTTACATAGAAGCGTGTGATCCAGATTCTGTCTGGGTTTACATAGAAGCGTGTGATCCAGATCCTGTCTGGGTTTACATAGAAGCGTGTGATCCAGATTCTGTCTGGGTTTACATAGAAGAGTGTGATCCAGATTCTGTCTGGGTTTACATAGAAGAGTGTGATCCAGATTCTGTCTGTTTTTCTGAGCTGCAGATCTGGTGAAGCAGACCCAACAGACCCAGGAAAACAGGACGGTTTCAGAGCCGCATTCCTAAACGCTCCGAGCCAAAACCACCTGATGGCGTGTCAGTTATTTCTGACCGCGGTCTGCAGAGCAAGCAGGGATGTAATGACAGGTTCTGCTGATGTTTGCTTCACCTGCTGCTGTGCTGCAGCCAGCCTCTGGATCTGGGGCCCGTTTTTATCAGAACTCCTGTGATGCTTCTGGTTCTGAGTGGATCTGACCTCTGTCCATCTGAACGGTGGCTCCCTCCTTCTCTCTGGTTCTGATTTATTCTCAGAGAGAGAAGGCGGTACCACCAGAGACCCAATCAGTCTGATCCGCTCAAATAAAAAAACAGAGCAGGTAAAGAGAAACTGGAGCTCCAGTCTGTCCCAGTTCCTGCTGCGACTCTGACCCAGTCTTGAAGGTCAGATGGTCTCTGTGGGCCTAGAGTCCAGAACCCGGTCCAATCGCTGGCTCGTAAGCAGCCAGAGGGGGAGGAGTTAATAAGACGATAAAAAAGATCCTCCTATGGTTCTGTTCATGAAGACATGATGACCTCATCAGCCTGTTTCTGTCACTTCATCAGCTTCTGGACTCTTAAAAAAGAAAAAAGCAGCAGATGGACCCGTTAATAACAGGTAAAACCTCATTCTGTTGGGGCCCTGGTACCGACCAGAATGTTTCAGCCCATTTAGGCCGTTTGGCTTTGGTTAAAAGTTTGACCCTTGACCTTTAATTCTCCTGAAGAACTTTGATCTCATTAGAACAGAGATGCGTTTCCTGTCCTTCCTGCTGGGAGCCGCTATCAGTGTCACACTGATGGTTCTGATGGTCGCCATGTTTTTCAACGCAGATAAAATGACCACAAAGTTCCCATTTTAACCAGCTTTAGTATTTTATTTATTTACTTTTTATTATCTGTGTTTTCTGCGACACACGCAGATGACCTGGTTTCTGAGTATAAATCAGCATTAAGGCCTCCGTACATGGGTCATGTGCGCTGACCACTGTGCCACCGAAGCATGCCAAGCTTTAGCCTTTTATGCTAGCATCTACAGCAGCTAGTGTTAGCGTCTTGGCAGAATGTAAAAGCAGATGTTCCAAAAGGCTGCAGTGGTTTCCAATCAGGCATCTTCCAGGGCAGCCTAAAAGCCTTCCTGTTATTTGCTAGAAGTCCCGCTCTCTCAGTGAATCACAGACAGCTTCCTGTTGAACATCTCCATGGTTACCAATCGTTTCCTGGTTAAACTGCTTCTTTTTTTCTTTTTTTTACTCATTTCTATAACATCTCTTAAAAGTAGTGCCTCTAAAAAATGATTTTATTTAGTTATAAATTCTTCCACCCCCTGCAGTTACACTGTGCCCCCTCTAGGGGGAGCACCCCCACTGATCTAAAACATGAATGTTCTGTCAGTGCCAGCTGGTGGCTCTGAACCCCAGAGGTTTTGGTTCTCCAGGTGTCAGCAGGTCGGTTGATGAACGGCCACCACTGGAGTTCTGCTCGGTGTTTTAAACGCGTTCGTTCCCCGTTTATTTAAAAGTCCCTGTTGGTTTCCTCAGCAGGTCGGAGCCTCTGGTGGATGAGAGGTAACTTGTTTGGTAATTATCCTGAGAGGGGAGCGATGAGGAAGGAGGAGGAGAGAGCGAGGTTAGGACTGCAGGGAGAGAGGAGGAGCAGGAGGAGGAGGAGGAGGACAGTGAATCTGGAGGATTGATTGGATAAATGCGGTAAAACCTGGAGGGTTAGAGTTACTGCTGAGTGAGAGGAGGAGGAGGAGGAGGAGGAGGATGCGGCGCTGAGGAGGGAGAGGCAGGATGGAGGATGTTACCGGGACGAAGCTGATGTCTGCAGCTTAACCCCATTGGCTGGCAGGCGGCGGCTGCTCCGGCCAATCCCGTCTGACCGTGTGTGTGTGTGTGTGTGTGTGTGTGTGTGTGTGTGTGTGTCCTCTCCTCAGATGATGGGGAACAGCTGCGATCGAGGTATGTTTCTGTCATGTGACCCTGCCGTCTCACTTCCTGTAGCATGCTGCCTGAACTTTGTCTCCGGGACGATGAGCGGCGATGGCGGCGTCTGGGACCGCTGTGCCCCCCCCCATCCCTCTCGTCCCATCGCTGGTTTCTGTGTGCATGAAAGTTTGCTTCCCTGCAGCGCGCCGCGGCGTGCAGCTGGAACCCGATCTGCTCCGCTGCATGATGCCTTCACTGCGGCTTCGACGGCCCAGAGCCGCAGGGCTCCATGCGTCCACAGCATGACAACATCATCTGGGCCGGTCCCTGGTGCTGACCGCCAGAACCGGATCTGAACCGACCGTTTTCTGGTTCTGGTTCTGTTGATGGTAGATTTTTGATCTGATTTAGCTGCTTCAGGCTGATAGAGCATCCAGAACCTGAAGAACTACTCTGTGGGTCCGGTTCTAAGCCGGATAGACCGGCAAGGTGCTGGACTGGACCGGAACAACAGAACTCACAGCTTGGATTTCAGGTTCTGGTTGATTTAACCTCCTGAAGAGCTTCCAGAAACACTGAGACCGGGTCCAAGGACCGGACCTGGGGTTCTGACAGGAAACCAGGCTTCATTCATCAGAACATCTGATCCAATCTGGTTCCTCCATCAGCTCTCCCTGGTGGTACCAGGTGTTGGTTCTACTGAGCTTCTGGGTGTTAGTGGCTGTTTAAAGGTTCTGGACGGTTCGTTTGAGAAAACCCAATCCAGAAGGTTCTGGAGCTGCAGGCTCGGGCTTAATGCTGAACCGGGTCTCAGGACCCAGAACCTGAGCTTCAGGCGGAGAGATGCTGTCCAGAGGAGGAACAGAACCGGTCCAGAATCTTGGCTTTGTTTGAAAACATGAAGACATTTTCAGTCCTTCCTGGTCCAAACACCTGCTGGTTCTGTCCAGCAGGAGAAGTGGACTCTGCAGGGATGAACCGGTCCGTTTGTTAACCAGAACCTTTGCTCTCTGTCTCTGCAGAAGCATCTTCGGATCGTTCTCCGAGGAGGAGGAGCATCTCCGGACCGGGCTCAGAGAAGAACCTCGCTCTAGACAGTCCCAACTCGTCTCCGTTCAAGGTTCCGGTGAGTAGAAGACTTTCGGACCGGTCCGCTGGTCGGTACCAGGTGAAAGGCTCGCTCAGAGGCCTCTGCTGAAACAGTTCTGCTCCAGGTTCTGGTCTTTAAGGTCCGGCTCTGGTTGTCAAAGAACCAGACTGAGTGGTTCAGTCCAGGTGGACCAGCTCCTTCCATGGTTCTGATTCAACCCACTACAGCTCAGAACCGGTCCAAATCCAGGCTGCTCATCTCCAGTCTCTGACTGATGATCAGCAGAACCATGTATCCCGGTTCTCCTTGGCCTGATGGCGCTCAGGGCAATGAGTCATCATGGGCGCCGCAGCTCAGAGCCAACATGTTCTGGTCTGATTCAGACAGAGACCGCTGATAGACCCGAGGAATGGACCGGAACCAGACCAGAACACTGTTCTTTTACGTAGAGAAGTAGAGAACCGGCCTCTAGAACCGGGTCTACAGGAACAAAGCTGCATGTTGACCCAGTTCCTGTTTAATTATGGGGTGCCATCCAGCAGAAAGCAGAATCAAGGTCCAGTTGGAGTCATTTCCTCTCTGATTCTACCAGTCCAGAACTCAGGTTCTGCTTCATTAGAAGAAGGTTCTGTGAACCGAAACAGAACCACCAGAGAAACATATACTGGCTAATAAGCCCATCAACTGATCTGGACCCGATCACCGGTGTTAACCCGCCCTGAAAGGACCCGACCTGCCTGGCTCTGTTAGCCAGGAGGAGGCTGCAGTACCAGGATCAGACACAGGGGGAGCTGTAACCCAGAGCAGACCGAGGTTAACCCTTTATAGGGAATTCAGTCAAATCTAAATTTCAAGCCAATAGCAATATTGGAATTCAGGACAATAAGAAATCTGGATATTTTGATGTCAAAAATGATTTAAATGTAATAAGAAACGCCGTATTGCCCGAATATATTAAGAAAAATAACAAAAGTGCTTCTGTAAGAAATTCATGAAAAACACGCTGAGGGGAAAGATTTTGATTTGATCTGTTTTTACAATAATGAAAATGGTTCAACTGTGTGTCAGAATACTCATGTATTTTACTTTTTCCTGTCACATTAAACACAAAGTGCACAAAACTGTTGCATAAGTGCAAACTTGTTTGTGAAAAGTGAAAAAGTGAAGCCGCAATCGTGACACAGTGGAGACACAGCAGACATTCATGAGCTGCCTTATCTCCACTACACAAACCATATTTGCAGCATTTTCTGTAACAACTACAAGGTTTTTGCTGCTCAGCCTCCATTTGTTAATGTCTTCAGTCAACCTGTTGGCTATATTTGCAGCTGTCTGGCTTGAAGTCATCTTTAGTGCGTCTTTCCTGCTCATTTGAATGTGAACGTCACGCTCGTCACTTTAAAAATAATCAATCTCATTCCCTAGACATCGATTCTGCAAAAATGTAAAGGAATCGATTCAAAATCGATTAAATAAATGTTTTTACCCAGTCCTACTTAGAGGCAAAATTTACGCAATGCGCACTTTCGTCTGGTTTGGTCTGCCGGCTTCCGTAGCGTCCTGAACGCGCTGGCGCGCGCTTTCAGGAAATCCTATACACTACTGTTTATGCTCTAAAAACATTCTAAATGACTTCGTTTCGAGTAAATTCTGGATGCTACCCACTCAGGACACTTGGAATACATTGGACGAGCAGTATGGAGGAATATTGACACGTTTTTGTGGACTTTTATGGACCTTTCTGTCTCGGGCGCCATAGACCTCCATTATTTGAATGTCAGCAGACAGCAAGAAGCCTCCCAGATCTCCAGATGCATTTGAGATATCAAAAAAGTACTCCAGAGTGTTTAGCATGGGGGTGAGTAGAAAATGAAGGCTAATCATGTTTTGGGTGTACTATTCCTTTAATGCTGATACTGCACTTACATTTTATAGTTCATAAACCTAAAATAACTGTTTACTTTTTAACTTTTTCACTTAGCTTTTTACTTTTTCTTCCTTAACATTTTTATTTCAAGTTATCATTGAAGGGCTCATCTAATTGGTCAAATGCCAAAATAAGATGTAAAGCCATGTAGTAGGATCTATGCTGAATGGATGGATATAGAAAGGGTAAAACAGAACCGGTTCTGGAACCATTCATGAAAGGCGATGGTTTCGACTTTAATTGTGTAAATCAAACAGTTCTCAGCAGAAAGCCTCTCACACTGATCCTGGTTCTGGTTCTGATTCTGGTTCTGCTGGAGGTTTGTTGCATGCTCAGTGTGAGCGATTGCTGCTATCAGCTGGTGTTCAGTCTGGATGATCTGATGGAATCGGACGCATAGAAATAAACTGGGATGAATAGAAATGTCATTAGCAGATCCACCCTGGATGGATATTATTATTATTATTATTATTATTCATGTGTTCCTGAATTTCCCTGAACTGTTTTAGCAACTCAGAATGTATTAATAAAATATGTTTTTTTTTAATATTGTGTTTATTAGGTATTTTGATCATTTATACAAAGAAAGAAAAAGGAAGAATAAAAAAAGAAACAACAGGACAAACATAGACAGCACTAATACAGAAAACAAAACCAAAGGCATGTGCATAAATTACAGCAAACATTTGAGGAAAAATAACCAATATATACATAAACTTCAACATTTACATCATTGGGATTCACATTACTGGTCTTTTAATTTTGAAAGTTGGAAGTATTTTAGAGTACATTCCTATCTTTTTTTTAAAAGCGTAGAATTTCCCATTCAGACAGTATCTTCATCTTTCTCATAGAATGAATTCAGAAAGTAAGTTTTTCCATAGCTGGATTGAAAGGGCATCACTACTAACCCATTTAAGTGTTATTGATTTTCTGGCCAACATCAGTAGGAATTACATGTTGTCTCTCAGTGAGCGTCAGACTGGATATGAACCAAGGAGGCACAGCGCCGAGCCAGGGAGGCGTGTTGGTCCTTTAGCACGCCTCATTACTCCACATACTGCCCACTGTAAACTAGTAGGGGTGGAACGGTTCACAAACTCCACGGTTCGGTTCACGGTTTTCGGTTCGGTATATGTTGATTGTTAGCCTGACATGTTGGCCGTGTTGCTGTTAGCATAAACAAAACGTGTTGCACAATGCTTGCACACTGTTTTTATCCACAACTTTCTTTCCGCCGTCATCGTAGGTCACTCTAAATGCAAAGTGGTCCCATACAGCAGACCTATAAAGTGCTGCTGGCGCGTCTTCCAACTCCTGTTCTTTCCCACTCGCCATACCCACACAATTCTCCACAACTGATTTATTTCTGCTACACCCGGCTACACTGCTTCGATTCTTCTTCTTCTTCTTGTTTACTACTGGTGATTGGCTTTGGTCGCAGTACCGCCACCTTCTGCTCTAGAGTGTAATCGCTTTGCCTATGAGAAAAAGGAGCAGCACATCGAACCGAGACAGTCGAACGGAACGGTTCGGACGGTTTTCATAAACCGTTCCATCCCTATAAACTAGGGGTGTGAATCACATCCATCATGGCGATTCGATTCAGTATCGATTTCCTGACCCAGCGATTCTATTATTTTCGATACTCAAGAATACACTACGATTCGATTAATTGGTTCCTCTTTTTTTTTTTTACATTACAGGCTAGAGGATGTTTCAAATTTGAAATAAATCAATAAAAGCTGTAATATCTTTATGCATTTTTCTTTAAGAAACAACAGCAAATACCGTATTTTCACGACTATAAGGCGCACTTAAACGTCTTTTTTTTCCCTCAAAATGTGCGGTGCGCCCTTTGGTGCGGTGCGCCCTATGTGTGTTGTAACTGCGACTTTTGAGACCACCTCATTGAGGAGATGATGAAAGAGTGGCTGAATGTAAGGAGACCAGGTGTTTTTTTTCCACTCATCACCATCGCTGTTAATATGTGACTCCATGCGTGCCCATCTCACAGCTGATGTGAAAAACATGGGGAAACAAATTAACCCTGTGCTCGCTGTTCAACCGCTCGACATCGGTGTGAACCGGACCCAGCAGGCGCAGCAGAAGCAGCCAGTTTACATGCAAAGTCAATGGTTGACGCGTGTATAGGTGCAGCAAAAGGTCTGCTGCTGGACGCGCCGCATCAACCAATCAGAGAAGCTGATCTGGGAGCTGACAGCGAGACAGACGCATCGCTCTGATGACATATGATATTAACGCAAAGAAAAAGGCTGGATGGATGAGGAGATGATGAAAGCGTGGCTGAGGGAGGTGTATGTGAGGAGAGCAGGTGTTTTGTTCCACGCATCACCATCGCAGTTAATCTGTGACTCCATGCGTGCCCATCTCACAGCTGATGAGAAAAACATGGTGAATCAAATGAACGCTGTGCTCGCTGTTATCCCGGGGGGTCTGACAAATGAACTTCCACCGCTCGACATCGGTGTGAAAGCGGCCGTTCAAAGTAAGGCTGCGAGCGGCGTGGGAGCGATGGATGACAGACGGAGACCACAGTTTCAGGATAAGTGGAAGGCAGCGCCGGGCAAGTTACGCCACAGTTTGCGGATGGATTGTAGATGCTTGGACTAACGTGTCTGCTGGCTCTGTTGTTCGAGCTTTCGCAAAAGCCGGCATCATTTCTGAGGAGCCGCACGGCACGGAAAGTGACTCTGACAGCGAAGGGGAAACTGGCATGTCTGATTTAGCGCAGCTGTTTAATTAAGAAACAGAGGATGATGACTTTGATGGGTTTGATTACTACTCTGTAATAAATACATTAATAAAGCACAATCATACTCAGTTTTGCTCCCGCTCTATTTTTCTACCTGGAAACTTAATTCAACAGCAGCCTCTGGGCGGGTCTCCTCCTCTTCACCGCGGCAGCTGGCAGGTGTTTTTCATCTAAATAATCTAAATCTTGCAGCTATATTTGCTGTGATCAGTGGGAATAAAGTAGTTTTAATATGTTTTTAAGTGAGAAAGTCCACCTGAAAACTTCATAATTACAGTCAGTTCATCCAGATTATCTATTTCTGTCGGAGGCGCTCAGACCCCCACATACCAGCGGTGCACCGACAGCAGAAATCCCTTCATCAGCAGCCTGTAGGCTGGGCAGCCTCCAGGTTCACCGCGGCGGCTGGCAGGTGTTTTTCATCTAAATAATTTTAGCTGCAGGCACCTGGATACCGGCAATAAAAGCGAACATATTCCGTCGGCAGGTTTCAGGATTTTAAGTTAATTTAGGAGTGACCACAGCGCTGTGTCATCTGCGATGTGTTTGTCTCACGGCCAGCTCCCAGGTTTGATTAATAGTTTGTAATAAATACATGAATAAAGCACAGTCATACTCAGTTTTGCTCCCGCTCTATTTTTAAATACACAGTAGAGGTATTTAAACGTAGTATAAAACATGTACCTGTATATAAAAAACGCGCCCTATAGTCCGGTGCGCCTTATGTGTGTGTTAAATACAGAAATGGGACACATAACTGAGACTGCGCCTTTTAGTACGGTGCGCCTTATGGTCGTGAAAATACGGTAACAGAATTAGAAAAGTTGCATCAAAAAATACTGCAAAAAATCAGTGCAATGAGTGCAATTCAATGCCTCGGCTCCAGACGTCCCGCCCCCTTCCACAGACGCTCCGCTGCTCCTCTCCCAAATTGTAACTATGCGCAAACGGTGCCGAAACAGGAGGCCGGCTTGTTTTGTTTTTATGACCGAAATTGCAGAAAACAACTTGTGAAGTTTGACCCGCTAGAAGAGCGAGGTGCGCAAGAACGCTGGGACCCTTTTTCCACTTGAACTCTCTTTTTGGCCCTCATGTCCCTCCGTCGTCAGACTAAACTCGCCCCCACTTCCTCACCGCCTCGGCCGTATCTAGACCCACAGCGTGTAGCATAGACCATGCTTCAATATTTAGCATAAATCAAAAATGTCTGCATCAAGCTCACTGCAACAAACTGCTGTAAAAGTATAACCAGGAAGCGAGGTGGGAGGGCAAAATAGGTTTAGCGCCACCGCAGCACGGGAGGGAGAATTACGCCCAGGAGGAAATGGATAAAAATAGACCGGAGGAAAAAAAACATGAATCGATTCTCTTGCGGACGTGTCGATGCATCGGATCGTCGGCTGTTGGAGCGATGCATCGATACAAAACGATTATTATTTACACCCCTAGTGTAAACGGTGATCTCTAGTCCCTCCAATCACTTCACATTTGCTACTTACTATTTATATGTGGAGATATGTATACATTATGTAAAATATTACATCGCATTTATAATTCAGGAAGGCAGAGTCAAGATGTCTTCCCATGCTTCTCTATCAATATCAGTTACATTCCAAGTTGATCTTAAATTCTCCATATAAATAAAATTTGTTTTAATAATAATAATTTACCTTTGAATAAAAAGAACCATCTGTTTAAATCAGATCTGTGAGGAAGTCCCGCTTTTTATCAGCGAGCCAAAGTGATGCTGCTCCGTCTCTGTCAATCAGTCTGCATCAAGCAGAGTTTCATCATTTCAGCTCAATTACGGCCTCGTTTGAAGGAGCATCGCTTTGCTTTGTTACATGTTAGGAAGAAAACATTAGCAGTGTTTCCTGAAGAGGCTGGAGCTTCAGGTGATTCTGCTGCTTTAAAGGAAGGAAAAACAAACATTTAAACAGAAAGTTGATGGAAAGGAAGGCAGATGTTTTATAGTTTAATGGAAGGAAAAAACTTTCACTGCTAAAGAAGGTAGATGTTCATAGAGTCCAGTGTTTAAGCATTTTAAAGGAAAATTAAGTGGAAGAAAAAAGCAACATTTTAATCGCAGGCTGAGTGAAAGGAAAAAGTACAGATTGTCGCTGGAAAAGATGGATTCTCACATAACGCTGGGCTGGAATTAAAGTGTGAAATGTTACTTCTGAAGCAGCTGTATTTTTCTCAGGGTGTGGTGTTTGAGTTGTAAAGGAAAGTTGAGTGGAAGAAAAAAGTATCTGTTACTGCTGAGGAAGTTGGATAATCACTAGTTGCTGTGTCCGAGCAATTTAAGGAGAACTGAGTGGAAGGTCAGATAACGCCAGTAGCAGATCATCCTAAAGGAACAGGTTGGATCTCAGAAGTTGGTTCTGGTTCCGCTTGTTTTGATCTGGACTCATTTATCGTTACTATTTGTCAGATTGACTCCCCTCAAATGTTCTGACCCGTGATCTGTCGCCATCTGGTGGACAAACAGAGTCAGCTCTGGTGTGTAGATGACCTGCCGTCTCCTCTGATACCCGCTCTGCTTTTCTTCCAGGGCTTCTTCAGCAAACATCTCAAAAGCTCCATCAAGAGGACGAAGAGTCAGACCAAACTGGACCGGAACACCAGCTTCAGACTGCCGTCGCTCCGGCCTGCTGATGCAGACAGGTACTACTGCAGCTTCCTCATGGAAACAGGAGTTCTATGCTGCTTTGATCACTGCTTAAACATCAGCGTGAGATGTGACCGCTTCAGTCAGGCTTTTATTGTAAAGGTCCACCTCAGCTGCAGGAAGGTCTTTTTTTTGTTTCATTCAAGCTATTATAATCACATTCTTCCTTAATTACAGTAGGCTTTTATTTTTTAATGTTCTTTCGGGTTCTGGAATGATTTATTTTGAAGCTCCTCCGATCACATGGAGGCTTTTATTTTGAAGTAATATGGTGTTAATGAAAGCTTTTAGTTATAAGGAGGCTTTTATTTAAAAGCTCCATTAGCAGTTAGTAGGCTTTTATTTTGAGGTTCTATCAGCTGCAGAGAGGCTTTAATTCTGAAGTTCTTTCAGGTTCAAGGAGGATTTTATTCTATTGGTCCGTCTGAGTTATAAGGAGGCTTTTATTTTGAAGTTCTATCAGCTGCAGAGAGGCTTTAATTCTGAAGTTCTTTCAGGTTCAAGGAGGATTTTATTCTATTGGTCAGTCTGAGTTATAAGGAGGCTTTTATTTTGAAGTTCTATCAGCTGCAGAGAGGCTTTTATTCTGAAGTTCTTTCAGGTTCAAGGAGGATTTTATTCTATTGGTCCGTCTGAGTTATAAGGAGGCTTTTATTTTGAAGTTCCATCAGCTGCAGAGAGGCTTTAATTCTGAAGTTCTTTCAGGTTCAAGGAGGATTTTATTCTATTGGTCTGTCTGAGTTATAAGGAGGCTTTTATTTTGAAGTTCCATCAGCTGCAGAGAGGCTTTAATTCTGAAGTTCTTTCAGGTTCAAGGAGGATTTTATTCTATTGGTCTGTCTGAGTTATAAGGAGGCTTTTATTTTGAAGTTCCATCAGCTGCAGAGAGGCTTTAATTCTGAAGTTCTTTCAGGTTCAAGGAGGATTTTATTCTATTGGTCTGTCTGAGTTATAAGGAGGCTTTTATTTTGAAGTTCTATCAGCTGCAGAGAGGCTTTAATTCTGAAGTTCTTTCAGGTTCAAGGAGGATTTTATTCTATTGGTCCGTCTGAGTTATAAGGAGGCTTTTATTTTGAAGTTCTATCAGCTGCAGAGAGGCTTTAATTCTGAAGTTCTTTCAGGTTCAATGAGGATTTTATTCTATTGGTCTGTCTGAGTTATAAGGAGGCCTTTATTTTGAAGTTCTATCAGCTGCAGAGAGGCTTTAATTCTGAAGTTCTTTCAGGTTCAAGGAGGATTTTATTCTATTGGTCCGTCTGAGTTATAAGGAGGCTTTTATTTTGAAGTTCCATCAGCTGCAGAGAGGCTTTAATTCTGAAGTTCTTTCAGGTTCAAGGAGGATTTTATTCTATTGGTCCGTCTGAGTTATAAGGAGGCTTTTATTTTGAAGTTCTATCAGCTGCAGAGAGGCTTTAATTCTGAAGTTCTTTCAGGTTCAAGGAGGATTTTATTCTATTGGTCAGTCTGAGTTATAAGGAGGCTTTTATTTTGAAGTTCTATCAGCTGCAGAGAGGCTTTTATTCTGAAGTTCTTTCAGGTTCAAGGAGGATTTTATTCTATTGGTCCGTCTGAGTTATAAGGAGGCTTTTATTTTGAAGTTCCATCAGCTGCAGAGAGGCTTTAATTCTGAAGTTCTTTCAGGTTCAAGGAGGATTTTATTCTATTGGTCTGTCTGAGTTATAAGGAGGCTTTTATTTTGAAGTTCCATCAGCTGCAGAGAGGCTTTAATTCTGAAGTTCTTTCAGGTTCAAGGAGGATTTTATTCTATTGGTCTGTCTGAGTTATAAGGAGGCTTTTATTTTGAAGTTCTATCAGCTGCAGAGAGGCTTTAATTCTGAAGTTCTTTCAGGTTCAAGGAGGATTTTATTCTATTGGTCCGTCTGAGTTATAAGGAGGCTTTTATTTTGAAGTTCCATCAGCTGCAGAGAGGCTTTAATTCTGAAGTTCTTTCAGGTTCAAGGAGGATTTTATTCTATTGGTCCGTCTGAGTTATAAGGAGGCTTTTATTTTGAAGTTCTATCAGCTGCAGAGAGGCTTTAATTCTGAAGTTCTTTCAGGTTCAAGGAGGATTTTATTCTATTGGTCAGTCTGAGTTATAAGGAGGCTTTTATTTTGAAGTTCTATCAGCTGCAGAGAGGCTTTTATTCTGAAGTTCTTTCAGGTTCAAGGAGGATTTTATTCTATTGGTCCGTCTGAGTTATAAGGAGGCTTTTATTTTGAAGTTCCATCAGCTGCAGAGAGGCTTTAATTCTGAAGTTCTTTCAGGTTCAAGGAGGATTTTATTCTATTGGTCTGTCTGAGTTATAAGGAGGCTTTTATTTTGAAGTTCCATCAGCTGCAGAGAGGCTTTAATTCTGAAGTTCTTTCAGGTTCAAGGAGGATTTTATTCTATTGGTCTGTCTGAGTTATAAGGAGGCTTTTATTTTGAAGTTCCATCAGCCGCAGAGAGGCTTTAATTCTGAAGTTCTTTCAGGTTCAAGGAGGATTTTATTCTATTGGTCTGTCTGAGTTATAAGGAGGCTTTTATTTTGAAGTTCTATCAGCTGCAGAGAGGCTTTAATTCTGAAGTTCTTTCAGGTTCAAGGAGGATTTTATTCTATTGGTCCGTCTGAGTTATAAGGAGGCTTTTATTTTGAAGTTCTATCAGCTGCAGAGAGGCTTTAATTCTGAAGTTCTTTCAGGTTCAAGGAGGATTTTATTCTATTGGTCTGTCTGAGTTATAAGGAGGCTTTTATTTTGAAGTTCTATCAGCTGCAGAGAGGCTTTAATTCTGAAGTTCTTTCAGGTTCAAGGAGGATTTTATTCTATTGGTCCGTCTGAGTTATAAGGAGGCTTTTATTTTGAAGTTCTATCAGCTGCAGAGAGGCTTTTATTCTGAAGTTCTTTCAGGTTCAAGGAGGATTTTATTCTATTGGTTATAAGGAGGCTTTTATTGTGAAGCTGTGCTTGCTGCAGGGGTGTTTCCTGTCTCTGGATGTCTCCTCAGTGATTCCTTCTTCCTCCACAGCTAAAATGTTAAACAGAACATCTCAGTGGGATCAGCTGGTACCAGAACCCAGACCCGTTTCAGAGATCTAAGCCTCTCTGCTTCATGTTCTGATCGTTGTTTCATTTTAAGCTGATCGGACCTTAATTGCTCTGATTCCTGGTTCTGGTTCTGTTCTAGCTGCTCTATAATAAACCCCGCTGCAGCGACCCACTCAGGCGTCAGTTTGTCTTCCTCCTTCCCAGCGCTGGGCGGGCCCGGCTTTACTGGAAGTGCTGCTCTCTGCTTACCACTCGCACTCCTCTCCCAGTGAGTGGAGCTGCCAGGACCAAGGTTCCGTTTGGGTTCTACATCTGTATCAGAACTTTACCCGAAATGTTTGAAAGTCCAACCAGCCAGAAAAAAACGCTGCAAAACTTGTCCTAAACATGAGAGTTCTACCAGGCCAGCATCTGGGCCCGATTCCTCTTTCTGGAACCGATCTAAACCCTGAGGGATCCGTATCGGAGATTCTAGGGGCTGATCCTCTCCCACTAAACTCTGTTCCTGCCGGTTCTGGTTCTGTCCCAGTTCCATCAGAACCAGTGTTCTGATGGTCTGATGGTCTGAGAGGATGTTGATGCAGGCAGGAAGGCCGCGGTTCTGATCCTCAGACTGGATGTCAGCCAGCGGGATGCCCCGCCCCCTCCCCTGGACTGGACGGGTCGGGTCTCCTCTGCTCACACTCTACTGAGACCAGGAGGAAGCCGTAAGGTAGGGCGGTTCTGGAATCGCTTTAACTGCTTGGCTGGGTTTTAACTGGGGAGGCTGGGTTCTGAAGGTCCGTTTGGGTTTACTGGGTGGCGGTCTGAACCAGAACAGGAGCAGAACGAACCCGGTGGAGCCGGATCAGCACGATGGGAGGTTTCTGGTTTCACTGGGCTGGCCTCTGGTACCGGTTCTGATCCCAGCTGGTTTCTCTGGTTCTGAAACCTTTCAGCTTCATCTTTAGGAACCAGCAGGTTGTGGAGGCTGATCGGGTCGTGTTCTGAGAATGTCATGTTGCAGATTATAATCCGTGCGATCCGATTGGTCAGTCAGACCATCAGTAATCTGGGTTTATGTAACAGAGATTAGACAACAGGAAGGTCCATCACGGGGAGCGGAACCAGGAACGGACCTGCTTCTGTTACCAGAACTCAGCTGACTCCTCCTTATGCAGGTCTATGGTTGAATTACTGGTTACCATGGTAACCCTGCAGCTCTTTGGTTCTGCTACTCAGCAGCGCCTCCTAGCTTCCAGCTGCGGTTCTGTGCGGCCGCCTCTGACCCGGTTCTCTGTTGCAGGTCCCGCGGGCTCCCTAAGCTGAAGGAGTCCAGCTCCCATGAGTCTCTGCTGTGTCCGGGCAGCGCTGTGGAGGCTCTGGACCTGAGCATGGAGGAGGACGTGTTCATCAAGCCGCTGCACAGCAGCATCCTGGGCCAGGAGTTCTGCTTCGAGGTAAGACACTCACCCGGGTTCTGGACAGGAACCATAGATGATCCATTCCACCTCTGATCCGCTGTGGTTCTTCTTCTCTGGCAGGTGACCTACTCCGGCGGCAGCAAGTGTTTCAGCTGCACCTCCGCCTCAGAGAGGGACAAGTGGATGGAGAACCTGAGGAGAACCATCCAGCCCAACAAGGTCAGGCCCAAACCGGACCTGGCGTGTGGTTCTGGTTCTTTAAACCCATCTTAATGGGTTTGATGCATGATGAGTGTGTCTGCGTTTCCAGGACAACTGTCGGCGGGCGGAGAACCTGCTGCGCCTGTGGATCATCGAGGCCAAAGACCTGCCGCCCAAGAAGAGGTACTTCTGTGAGCTGTGTCTGGACGACGTCCTGTACGCCCGCACCACCAGCAAGACCCGGCAGGACAGCCTGTTCTGGGGCGAGTACTTCGACTTCTGCGGCCTGCCCGTGGTGCGCAGCGTCACCGTGCACATCTACCGCGACGTGGACAAGAAGAAGAAGAAGGACAAGAACAACTACGTCGGCCTGGTCAACATCCCGGTGCCCAGCATGACGGGACGGCAGTTCGTGGAGAAGTGGTACCCGGTGAGCACGCCAACGGCCAGCAAGTCCAAAGGGGGCGGGCCCTCCATCCGGATCAAGTCCCGCTTCCAGACCATCTCCATCCTGCCCATGGAGCAGTACAAGGAGTTCGCCGAGTTCGTCACCAACAACTACACCATGCTGTGTTCCGTGCTGGAGCCCGTCATCAGCGTCAAGAACAAGGAGGAGATGGCCTGCGCGCTGGTCCACATCCTGCAGAGCACGGGCCGGGCCAAGGTCAGAACCAGCGCCTCACTCACATCACATCACATTTACGGCACGGCTGCTGGATGCACTAAAGGAAAGCCCGTTAGGTTCTGCTGGTCCGATGTTCTGACAGCCTAATTGTCTCCACCTTCTGTTCAGGACTTCCTGACTGACCTGGTGATGTCAGAGGTGGATCGCTGCGCCGACCATGACGTCCTGATCTTCAGGGAGAACACGCTGGCCACCAAGGCCATCGAGGAGTATCTGAAGCTGGTGGGCCAGAAGTATCTCCATGACGCCCTGGGTGAGTGTTTAAGGAGCTGGAGGAGGAGCAGCTGGAAGAGGAGCAGCAACATGTAGGAGAACCTAACAGGCCGTTCCTCCACTGTTATTCCTCCAGTCTGCGGCTGTCAGACGTTCCTGCCTCTTCTGGGCTTTTTATCTCTAAATCATCTGAATGATGAAGCTCCTTCCTCCTCCTCCTCCAGCTGCTCCCTCTTAACATCTGAGGAGAAACAGAAGCTGAAAATAGACCCTCCTGCTGTGACTTTCAGTCACTGAAAGCAGCTATTTTTAGCAGCATCAGTGGATCAGAGCTGCTCTGATGCTGCAGCAGCTTTCAGCTGCGCTGTTATTTCCTGCTGGATTATTAAATATTCATTCCTCCACTGATTTATGCCGCCTCGTTAAAGCTTAATGAAGGCCAGAGCTGAAAACTCCCAGCTCCTCTGCTGACAGCGAACGCCTCTCAGCTCAGGAGGAGGGGAGCAGATGTTTGGTCCAACAGAAACATCTGTGGCTGCCTGTAGAACCGTTCTGAGCCTCGGGGTTCTGCCGTGTCTGCAGGCGAGTTCATCAAGGCTCTGTACGAGTCGGACGAGAACTGTGAGGTGGACCCGAGCCGCTGCTCCGGCAGCGACCTGACGGAACATCAGAGCAACCTGAAGATGTGCTGCGAGCTCGCCTTCTGCAAGATCATCAACTCCTACTGGTAAGGCCCGGCTGGTCCGGAAGGTTCTGGAACCCTGTAAGGTCCGATCAGACCAACAAAGACCAGATTAGCTTAGCGTGTTGATCTGCTTGAAGCTGGTTTTTTTTTTCTCTTGGTTCTTTTGGACGATCAGAACCTTTAAAGCTGGTGGTAGGTGGAGTTAAATTGTGTGGGTTTGGTCTGTGCAGCGTGTTTCCTCGGGAGCTGAAGGAGGTGTTCGCCTCCTGGAAGCAGCAGTGCGTCGCCTGCGGACATCCGCAGGACATCAGCAAGCGCCTGATCAGCGCCTCCCTCTTCCTGCGCTTCCTCTGCCCCGCCATCATGTCGCCGTCGCTCTTCAGCCTGATGCAGGAGTACCCGGACGACAGGACGTCCAGAACCCTCACCCTCATCGCCAAGGTCATCCAAAACCTCGCCAACTTCACCAAGTGAGTCCCTGCGCTCCGGCTTTCCTCCAGGCGGCGCCGTCTGCCGGCTTCGCCCCGAGACTGAGGCTGTTCTCCCCAGCAGGTTCGGCAACAAGGAGGAGTACATGGCCTTCATGAACGACTTCCTGGAGCACGAGTGGGCCGGGATGATGCGTTTCCTGTCGGAGATCTCCAACCCGGAGACCCTGTCCAACACGCCGGGCTTCGAGGGGTACATTGACCTGGGCCGCGAGCTGTCGGTGCTGCACGCTCTGCTGTGGGAGGTGGTCTCCCAGCTCGACAAGGTGAGTGTTTGTTCCTGCTTTGGTATCAGAGTGAGGACCAGTGGTCTGATTTCACCATCAAACTGAGGACAGGGTGCTGCTCCTTTGTTTTGGCTAACGGTTCAGGTCAGGGTAACGGTTGGATGGTTTATGCTCAGAAACCAGATCGTCTGCGTGTGTCGCAGTTAATGCAGACATGACCACAGACAGAGCCGCAGATAGCGTCGCATGGAGGAGAGAAAGGAGACCTCTGATTGGTCTATTCTACATCCTTTCTACACCATGCATATTTCCTGTTTGGGGCCTAATGGCAGAAACTCAGGCTATAGCGCCGTCCACAACGCCTGCACACCTCAGACACTATCCCAGACGGCGTACAGGATGCTAGTTTGTAGCTCTGAGCGACGGTCTTTTGGTTTGGATCTGAAGCCAAAACACGCAGCGCCACGGCCGGTCTATGGGAAACAGTCACGAGTGAACTGTGTGTCATCAGGCGTGGGATGAGGGGTTGTAGACCGAGAACAACCTCGTCAAACCGACAGACACCCACAGTCCTAGCTAGCTGGTCCTGATTGTCCCTCTGGCGTTGCGGCGTGGAATAACAGCGCAGACGCAGCTTCAGTATTGGGTAGAAATGAAAAATGTGTCATACCTGCGACAGGCTAACTGCCACACACTGCTGAGGGAGGATAACCAGCCCTTTACTGTCAACACATGGACCTCAGTACCCTAAAGGATCCTTGCACTGCAAAAATGTACTGAAAATAAGTGAGCATGTCTTTAGTTAAATGCATTTACCCTTAATTTTGGTAGGGAAATAGGGTGATCTGCCAATGGAACAAGCATTTTTACCCTAAATATATGATAATTAGATAATGTGCACTTGCAATAACAGACTGCGATTGTTCTTACTTTAAATGTATTGTCTTATTCCATTGGCAAAGTGTCTTACTTACCTGCTCAATTCAAGAAAAGATGCACTTATTTAATAAAAAAATGAGATTAATGATGTTGCAGCAGAAGAAGGCGTCTGATCCAGTTGGTCCAGTTAATACTTAACCTCCCAGTGTTCTAATATAAAGAACAAACCATGAAAGTTAAATGTTTGATCCAAGGATTAGATTAATTTGAGATGAATTAATTGAGTTTTCAGGTCAGTATGCAGCACTCGGTGCATATCGATGTTTTCCCTGAGTAACTAGAGAAGGTCGGATCCAGTCTGGGTCATGTGACCTAGAGCTACGCTTTACTGCAGGCTGAGTTCCCCCTAAACACCACAGCTAACTAAGCTAACAGTTGCTGCTGTTAGCTGGCAAAGCAGATCTGACCGCTCTATTTATTGACTGATCGCCCGTTGGTAGTACAGGGTCGAGGGAAACCACCGGCGTCATATTGGTACTCCCTAGTTAAATCGATCCCAATGTAAACAAAACTACAGCATCGAACGACGATGATTTTATCCTTTTCAGGGGGACTTAAGACTTTTAAAATAAAGATCGATTCATCACTTTGAAACACACTGGCTGTTTCATAGCATCAGTAGATAACTTTAACTTATAACAAAAAAAATATTCGCATCACATTGCATCATTATTAAGTCAATGAAGTTGATAAATCATGTAATATCACATATACAATCCATCACAACAAAATTAATGTGTTAATTGAGCTTCATAATACAGATGAGCGAAAAATACTAAATTGATGATGTATATGTGAATACATGGATTGATTTCTTAGTTATGGTCATTACATATTACATATGATTACAAGACTTTACATAAAGACTGAATTCATTTTTCTCATTGCAAGTTGAACATGCATGAATAGTTTTATACTGTCTGTGCATTAGCCTTTAAATCTGACATAGATTAACAGTAGAACTAAATTAATGAACTAATTTAATAATTCCACACAGCTTCAGTTTCTACACTAGCAGAATCACATGACATGACATGCACACATAAACTCACATTCACTATCCAGTGATTAAATACCTTTAATAATAAAACTTACACAGGTAGGAATTCACATTCAAATATACATTTATATGCATTTCGAAAAAGAAACAGAAATATAGCCAAATGGTGTTTCATACTATACTATAGGACACATTGGAGTATATGTAGATTTTCTTGGTTAGTTCATTCACTGACTGTATAATTACCTTTTGAGACTTCTCCCCAAAGCCAAAAAAACTGCTTGTTTTTGCAGCCAAATGCCCACATTTAGGCAATTTTATGGTGTTTCTCCGTGAGAGTGGGGAGTACCAAGATGGCGGCTTTTTTCACGCCATCAGCATCTGGTGAAGAAATAGAGATCAGTGGATCTGACCCTCACCTGATCAGACACTGCTTTGGTCTTCCTGAAACGTCCAGCTTTAGCGCCCCCCAGTGGCTTAAAGTTATAGTGCAGCTTTAAAGGATTTTCTCTTTGAACATTCTCCCCTTTAAACAAATAATATGGAATTAGATGAAAATTTCTCCCCTTTAAACAAATAATAAAATATGTTATTAGATCACTTCATTATTTAATCTGTTTTTATAGCATTGTTAAAACCTGATCGATGCAGAAAAAGCTGCTTTTCAGCAGAAATCAGATCCAGATTTGATCCTGGATGAATTTGTTTTCCTGAGGTTCTGGTAGTTTTAGCTTGTAGGACCAACTGATTTATGAGGACCGTGCGAACGGACCCTCAGCTGGGTCGTGTTTCAGAACCATGCTGGGTTTGCTCACCCTGCAGCCTCTCAGGTCGACTGACTGAACGTTTACTGATCACTGATTGGTGAACAGTTGGTGTGTTGTGTGACGAGGCGCTGACATCACCAGAGTTCATTTAACCTCCTCATTAACGCTGCCTGATCACAGCATGACCCCCACCCCTCCAGCTGTGCTGTGCCTCACCCTCCTCCCCCGTTCTTCTCGTCTCACCTGTCGGAGCTGACTGTCCGCATGGCTCTGCTGTGTTCTGGTTCTGTTCTGTAGCAGCATGAAGTTCTAGACGGTTTGTTTTGGTTTCCATTATGTCCTCCTCATTTTCTTTCCCTCCTTTTTTTTCCTCTCCACTTCCTGCCACCATGTTTTGCTTTCCCCGCCTCCACCCGGCGCTCCATTCAATCCATCCGCTCACAAACACACCAACACACGGGACCACAGGGTGAAAATTCCTTCCTGCAGGCCACCGTAGCCAAGCTGGGCCCGCTGCCGAGGATTCTGGGAGACATCAGCCGCTGCCTGGCTGCGCCCACGCCGATCCAGCAGCAGCTGAGGCGTTTCCAGGACAACAGCAACATCAGCGGCAGCGTGTCGTCAGGGCTGCAGCGCATCTTTGAGGATCCTGCCGATAGGTAACCAGTCAGCTGCACAATCCGCTACCATCATACGCATCTGTTACTTTGGTCTGAACGAGATTCCTCTGATTTCACTTTTCCTTCTTCAAATTACCGACATCTTTCTGGAACATTTAGGCTAAGATAAAGTAAAAGGAAGGGGCTGAGATCTGGTTCTGCATGGACACAAGAATCACTTTCATTTTTCGGTTTTATGCTTTAAAACACTGTTAAAATTTTTTATGTTTTTTTAGGGCTTAAAAAATTTATCTGAATGAATCGATTATTTCAACAATTAACTGATCTATTAAGTGTTAATTCTAGTATACAGACTAAAATCTTAGCTTAAAGATAAACCCACTCAGAGGAGTATTTATAAAAAAATTTGTAGTAAAATGTCAATATTTGTCATTCAAAAAGAAAAACCTTTAAAACCCTTTATAGGGCCCTCAGTGAAACAGTTTGATAATCAACATTTCCACCCAATAGTGTTATTGGAATTAGAACAAGTCTTTATTACCTTTGTAACATTAAAAAAATCTAAATATTTTGATGGAAAAATTAATTAAGTCAATGTAATAACAAGAAACGCCAACTTTCCCCAATATATTAAGAAAAATAACAAAAGTGCTTCTAGAAGAAACTGATGAAAAACACACAGTGAAATAAAAATGTTTTGGTCCAATATAACCTTAGAGGCATTAATGCTGATACTGGAACTTACATTTTTTTGTTTATAAACCTAAATATAATTGTTAACTAGAGTTATTAACTTTTTAACTTTTCAATGAGCTTTTTACCTTTTTTTCCCTCTTGATTTGTTTCAACTTAATTTCCATTAGGTAACATATAAGGCTCATCTAATTGGTCAAATGCCAAAATAAGATGTGCAGCCATGTGGCAGCATTTTTACTGAAGGGCTGGATATAGATCTTGTGCTTCTAGACCTCACTGAGGGACGAGCGGAGGGGTGTTCTCCAATTTTAATAGGTCCTGTCCAGAATTCCTCAAATGTTTTAACTTCATCTGGTTTAAATTCTGTCTAAAATATTTAATGAACCGTTTTATATCTGATTAGTAATAGAAAAAATAAACAACAGATTAATGGATGAACAAAATAACCATTAGCTGCTGCAGACCTGCTGTTTTTTCTGTTTACAGACATGAGAAAGCAGCTAAATAAACTTACAGCCCAGTTTCTAAAGTGACTGTTAGCAAAAATACTGGAGTCTGAGACCTCAGAGTGTTGGAACTGCTTTCCATCTATAGAGCAGAGCATAGCGCTACCACTGCATCTCCATCTAAAGGTTAGGTAGATAATAAACAGTGTGAGGCATTTTTATTGACTTGTCTAAATCCTGTGGAAGCATATTTTTCCTTGGCCTATTTGTGAGATAAAATATTTAATGGGGTGATTGTTTATAAGTCTATATGCTGAAGTAAAGTTATGTAGGGAGTTAAGAGTGGGGGAGGGTGGGGTGAAGGGAAGGCCATGAGAGATAATGAGTGTTTATCTGGCTGATATTTATGTCCTTAATGAATTGAAGTGTTTTTTTCTTGGGAATAACCAAATGTTTGTGCGAGAGAAAGTCCTTTATGTAGGAATGGGAGAGTTCCAGGGGAGACTGTGTGTATTGGGAGTATAAATGTATGTTCTGAGCTTTGCCCAATCAGAGCTCTAGCTCTCCGTCTGAGGACGTAAAATAAACGTAAACATTCTCTTGCAGCTTCCTCCTCAACTCCACGATCCTTTTATACAGTTGATCAGGAAATGGTGATAAATTTCCATTAAATGGTTAAATAACCACCAGTAATGGTGGTTTATTTAACCATCTTCCAGAATCCAGGGTTGTTCCACACGGTTCAGTCCAAGTTCCCTTCTTTTTTAACATTTATTAACTGTTTAGATTAAAAGCTAAAGGTCCATTTTCTTTCTATGCTGATGATGCTGCCTTATATTCTGCTGCAAATGCAGTGAGCAGCTACCAGCAGCTTTTCCGTGTAATTTAATAATTAAAGCTCATCTTAAAAGTTTTTTTTTAAGCCTAAAATCATTTCCACATAACAGTTGATGAAGCCCTCTGATTGAAGCAGAATATAAATATATAATAATATAAATGTTTGGGTTTTATCCCTGATGATCCTCCTGGTTATCATGGAGGTCTTTGTTTTCACGCTTTACTCACTACTGTCTTCCATCTCCCCATGGTGGACTCTGGTCACCACTGGCATCGTTTATTTAGACGGCCATCTTGCTTTTATTTCCCCTGATCTCCTCCCTTGTTGAGAGAAAATATTCAGGAAGTGTCTCTATAGTTCAGGCCAAGTTCATTTAGCTAAATAAATCTGCAGTTTGTTCTGATGGCGTTCCGTTTCCTCAGACTGCAATCAGCCGTTCAGGCGTTTAAGGCCAGTTTATCTTTAGAAATGTTTTAATTGGTTTCATATCATATTTTAGTTTTTCTCTGATGGTTGTTTCCTGTCTCTAACTTCTGTGTCGCTGTGACCCCCCTGCAGCCACAGCGACGTCCGCAGCCTTCAGTCTCCAGCCGGCGAGCTGCTGGAGGGTTACGGTCGGAGCCAGCGCCCCCTGCTGGCTCAGCAGCTTCCTGCCAGTTTCTCTGATCAGGACGGCCTGCTGCCCAACGGTCGCAGCGTCTCTCTGGTGGACCTCCAGGACTCTCAGAGCCTTCATGGTCCAGTGGGGCCCCCGACGCCCCACGAAGCCCCGCCTCGCCTCAGCAGGGTGGGCTCTCAGGCGTCTATCGGGCATGGCCCCTCCCCTTTGACTTACCCCCACTCCAACCCGGTGACGCCCCAGCCGGCGCCGCACCAGTCCAAAGCCCCGCCCAGAGACGGTCAGCCGCAGAGTGCGCCGCAGGCGAGGCGGCCCCTGCCCCCCTCGGTCAGAGAGCAGCGCCTGCTGCAGGCGCTGTCCTTCCAGAACCCCGTGTACCAGCTGAGCAACCCGGCCCACAGCCTGTCCACCCGCTCCGCCCAGTCGCTGAGGCACGACTCCAGCTCCGAGAACCTGAGCACGGAGAGCTCGCACAACAGCCACAGCAACTCTGACGACTTCGGCAGCCAGGTGGGGGGCAAAGGTCACATGGCGTCCAACAGCAGTCTGGACGAGGTGGGCAGCAGGCGGAGCACGCAGAGCGAGGACTGCCCCACGCCGCGCCGCCATCCGCCGCAAGACCTGCCGCTGGCTGCAGCCACGGCGGTGGCCATCCCCCGCCAGAGCACCACCGCGGGCACCGCCCACATCATCAAGGTGGAGCAGCAGAGCAGAGGAGGGGGCGGGGTCAGGACGCCTCGCTCTCAGCCGCAGAGCGCCTCGCTACGGAGCAGCAGCAGCGCCAACACTGAGCCCACACCCTCCACCCGCCAGCCGTCCACAGGCGCCATGGAGACCGTGGCTCCGCCCTCTAGGGCCGCAGCTAAACAGCCACAGGTAAGCAGGGCTCTGCAGCGCTGCTCTCTGATTGGTTCAGGCAGGCCTGTGACGACGTCTCTCTGCCTGCAGGTGGGAACGCCAGTGGAGGCGGTGGCCATGTCCCCGGTGGAGAGGACCGCGGCATGGGTCCTGAACAACGGCCAGTACGAGGAGGAGGAGGCGGGAGCAGAACCCAGCAGAGAGGAGGGCCGGAACACGGAGAAGGTACCGAGCATCAGAACCGGGTCTTTGTCCGCCGCTGAGACGGTTTTAAAGCGGATCCATCTCTCATCCCCCCGCAGTACGAGCTGGAGATCTCCCGCCTGAAGGAGCGGCTGCGGGCGTCCGGGCGGCGGCTGGAGGAGTACGAGCGGCGGCTGCTGGCTCAGGAGCAGCAGATGCAGAAGCTCCTGATGGAGTACAAGAACCGGCTGGAGGACAGCGAGGAGCGGCTGAGGAGGCAGCAGGAGGAGAAGGACGGCCAGATGAAGAGCATCATCTGCAGGTAGGGTCTCCGCTGAGCGCCACCTGAACCTGGCTCAGCCCAGAACCTCACAGCGGTTCTGTTCCTGCAGGCTGATGGCGGTGGAGGAGGAGCTGAAGAGGGACCACGCAGAGATGCAGGCGGTGATCGAAGCCAAGCAGAAAATAATCGACGCCCAGGTAGGAAACTCCTTCATCCTCGTCATCCTCATCATGTCAGGTGCTGAAAGGGAAGCAGGTGATAAAGGCAGAGGAGCTGCCGGTCGCCAGTTAGGGTAAACTTTGTTCTCACCGTCTCTTCACTGATTTCAGGTCAGTAACGGATGTGAATTAAACCAATCAGGCAAGTACCTGTAGCCCCGCCCCCTCCACCACCCCCTCCATCCTCCTCGCTGGTTTTCTTTGATTTGATTTAAAAACTTTGACAACCAAACGCCAACACGCCTCAGACGGCAGCCAGCCAATCAGAGAGCTGTGAGCTCCCCCTGCTGGACAATCTGAACCTGATCTGGATAACGTCAGGAAGGAATCTGGTTCCATACCCTGCAAACACTGAGGGAGCATACGGTACCGCTGCATTGGGCCAGGTTCTCATCGGGTTCTATTGGACCGGGAACTCTGAGGACTGGACTACAGAACCAGGATGCTTTATGCTGAGTAGTGATGTCACAGGAAGGAAGTTGGATTCTTCCTGACCCACTTATTGTTCTGATCCCTCTGAAAGTTTCCGATATTCCCTCAGAATGATCAGCTAGGAGTGTGAAAGCGGTTCTGATCCAGTGGTAGAACCTTTAGGGCACAGCTCTGTTGGACGGCGCCACTAAGTAGCAAAAAAAAAAGGGCAAAATAGAACGGCAGAGGAGCCGCAGCCAACGTGATTGATGATTATAGGACCTAAAAACACTGATTAGTGATTTACTTCAGCCTTACAATCTGTTGTCACATATTTATTTATAAATGTCATTTATAGTATTTATAGTTCAGGTTTTAGACCTATAATTTGTCCTTATTCATTTATTTCACTAATAACAAGCATATAAGGCTGGCTGTTAGAAACACACATAGAAAAGCAACATAGATACAAAAGGCAACTGTCAACCAGCTCCACAGGCGGCCCCGTCCAAGAAACACAGCCAGGTAGACGAGCTCCGAGCCAGCTCCCATGTCAGAGGATGAAGAGAGCACATCCAGTTAGTCACAGTCAGAGAAACAGGACTACACTGAAAAACAGGCCAAGCTCCAACATCTAGAAACAAAGGTGTTGATGGCAGCAGCACAGCTGATATTTCTCTCCAGGATGGAGTCACAGCCAAACAGGAACAGACCAGATGAAGCTACTATGAGAAAAAGCAGAGAGAGCGGAACGTTAGAGATTGAACTAACAGATTCTGCAGAGTGGGAGAATAGAGATAGAATGAAGCAGGATGATGAAAAAGGGGTCCCTATGTCCTCCAGCAGTCTAAGCCTATAGCAGCAGAACTATAGAGATAGCTCAGGATAACCTGAGCCACTCTATCAGCTTTATCAAAAAGGAAAGTTTATTAATGTATGTCACTATTAACAAACATAAACGCTGGTTTTTCAAAAAAACAGGTTTGTTAGAGAATAGTTTTGATCTTTAAAGCATGTCTTGATTGTCTCCATGCTATATGTTTATAACAGAAACTAAATGAATCAGTGAAACCACAGACTGTGAGCAGAACTGTTTTTTAGTTTCTGCTGTTAGCTGCATAAAATGAACATGACTGAACTTTGGAACTGATTTCTATTTCGATCTGACTGATTTCACATTAATCTGAAAATTAACTTTTGATTTATTGTTAATTAACGGTTTATTATTTAAATGTTTCCATCCAGTTGATTAAAAGTGTTTGCTTAAAAGGAATCTCTTTGTTAAGCAGAAATGAGAATGGATCCAGAGTCCGGTCCGGATTTTTTACTCTGCTTAATGGAGGCAGAGATGCAGAATGAACTTAAATCAGGTTCTGTTTGTAAATAAATGTGATAAACTTTAGCTATCACCTGAGTAGCTCCGTTTAGCCATGCTGCATGTAGGAGCAGCGCAACTCTGCACTTTTTGTTCATCTTTTTTATTTGGTAACCTGGCAGGTTTCTGTTGTTTTATTTTCTATAAATAACTTTAATAGCAATAGCATAGCAAGTGATGAAGGCTGAGGAGCTTTAACGAATTTTAAATACCGTAGTCTTTTTTTTGTAATGTAATGTAAAGTGTCTCCCAGTCACTTTAAATAGTTCTGCTGCTCAGACTACAGCATTTCTGGTTTGCTGACCAATCAGAGCCCAGAGTGCTGAGAGACACGCCCACTTATTCATAGCAAGAAACTAGACCTGAAGGTTCTGTTGAGCCCCAAAACCCCAACAGGAACCAACACAGAAACATCAAAATAAATCTTTGAGATGCTAATGGACTTCAGAAAGGAAGGGAACCATGAATGGATGGTCAGAGAGCTGTCGCTTGTCTTTTTTTAAGATTAAGAGGAACCCTCTGAGGTGGTAACGGGTCCATCCGGTGTTCACAGCTCCAACAGAACTTCCCCCATCAGAACCACGGATCAGCTTTTCTGTGGCACAGGCGTGTTGGTTTGTCTGAATGCATTTGATTTCTGTTTGGCTGCCCACCCCTCCCCCATCCCCTCACCCCCCCTCTGAACCAGCACAGCTTCACCATCAGGGCGACAGCGGAGCAGACCTGAAGCGGTCCCAGAAGCTGAAGCTTTTGTTTTCAGCTTTTTCTTCCTCTGGCTGCTGCCTTCAAACTGCTGCTGCTGTCGGGTCAGAACCACCTCAGGCTTTCTCACTTTGCTTCTTTTTTTGCTAAAACATGAACGTTATCTGGTTAAAGTAGGAACACCCCAACCACATTTCATAATGTTCTAACAGTCGGCAACTTTCAGAATAAAACTAGAGGAATTTTTCATAACTAATGGAGATTTACCACCTCTGGTCCCTTTAACGTCTAATTCCCGGTTCTGAGCTGAGACCTTGTCTCTACACGTCGCCATATTTAGTCAGGATGTTTAAAAACGTTCTAGAATCAACAAGCTACAGGGTCCTAAAGCTGACCTAAAGACTCAGAAACATGAGTCCAATCAGGGGGTTTTAACCAAAGAAAGCAGATGATTTCCATCAGATTGATCTTTTTTCTGGTTTAACCCCTTCAGCCCAGGGGGTCTTAAGAGCAGATTCCTCCTAGCAGTGTGCTAAGTGGAAATGTGGTTTTGGCACAATGAAAATAATGCACAAAATAAATTTTTCCACCCATAAAAGGGAATCTGGTCAAATATGCATGAGGCAAAGCCTTTGCTCCTAAGATTTAGCCATTGTTTCATTGTAAGTTACCAATAATATCACCAAACTGAATAGAAAATAAGAATAACAGAGCAGCTTATGGAACGCATGCCGATTACATCACCTGAAATGGTCGCACAATGACCTCTGACCCCTCCTCTGAAAGCTCTAATGATTCCAGTGATGTCGGGCATTAGGGGGCGGGGCTAATAATGAATACCTGCTGTTGCATAACCCCCAGAGTCACACATTTCAGATGGAATTTTAAATCTCATTTTATTTGTTTACTCAGCTGTAAAACAAAAAGTATATGCGGGAAAAAATAATTTTGAAACATGTTTTAGAGATTTTTAAAGCCCCATTTGAAAGGTGTGTGCATGAAACAAACAGTTCTATAACTGAACATGAGCAGGACATTGTTCTCTGTACCGGGCCGTCCGGGCTGAAGGGGTTAAACTGAAGCACTTTTCTTTTAGCCGCCGTCGCTCCGGCTCAGACTCTGGCAGTGTGGTTTTAACCCGACAGTGTTCGTAATCATCCCCGCACAAACTTTTATTTTGAAGGCCATAGCAATCAGTCTAACTTCCTGCCCCTCCCCCTCTTTGTTTCTGTCCAATCAGGAGAAGCGGATCGGCTCGCTGGACGCGGCGAACTCCCGGCTGATGGCGGCGCTGACGCAGGTGAAGGAGCGTTACAGCGCCCCCAACATCCGCAACGGCCTGTCGCCAGGCAACCCCACCAAACTGTCCATCACTGAGAACGGAGAGTTCAAGAACAGCAGCTGCTGATTGGCTGACAGCGGAGCGGAGACTCCGCCCCCGAGCTGAGGGCTCTTAAAGAGACAGAACTGATGAATGGATGTAGAGTGTAAATACTGAAGGTTGTACAGAGAGGAGGAGGAGGAGGAGTCACAGAAGCACAGCGAGGAAGAAGAAACCAACCAAAAACACAATCTGAACGTTTTCTAACTTTTTTAAGGTTTTTATTTCAAGCTTCTAGTTTTTGTTGAGGAGTTTGAAGCTTTGGTTTTCTTTTTATTTTCCCCCTTTGACATTTCTGACTGAATTTAGTTTTCTTTTTTTATTTTTACCCGATGCATTGATTCGGGTTTTTAATTTATTCCTCTTTGTTCTCGACCCCTTTGCTGATCTACTGAACAGACCTGTGAAGGGTAGGGGTCAAAGGTCGCACCTGTCTGCTGTCCCACGTTAAGAATAAAACTGTCTGAAAGCAGCGCTGTCCTTTGTCATGCTTCAGGGAACCACCTCTTCTACGCAGCAGTCTGTTTGGACCAGACGGCATATTGGGACAAGATTCTGACCCGATCCATCTGGTTCCTGTCGTCTTCAAACCGGTTAGAACAGTTTGGATAATTCAGAACACGTTCACAACTTTTAAAATATTTTCATTTCTCGTGAAGCAAACGGAACAAAATAAACCTTTAGCGTCCAGAACCGTTTACGGTACCGTAGAACCGCCATTGAGCTCAAACAGAAAGTTGGACCCGCTGGTTCTATTGTTTTTGTTCATTGCAATATTTTTGGAAGATTTGGTTCTACCAACATAGGGGCCAAGGGAAGCCATCTGAGAGGGAGCGCCCAGAACCAGGTGTAGAAACCCAGGCTGGTTCTGAGAAACAAATGTCTGACCCACCTTAAGGTTCTGCTTCCTGTCCCAGCAGTGTGGGCACGATGAGGGCATCAGTGTAGCAGAGCTGTTTTCAGGTAGAGGCCAATGAAAAGAAGAAAAAGGTTAACTTCCTTTATGATGCATCTTAGAATGAAGCGTATAAAAAGACTTTTAATTAAATACATTTTCCTGCAAACAGCATTTTATTTTTTATTTTTTTTACCAATGTTCCAATTTAAATTTAAACAGTTTTTAACTTTTAAAAAGGAAATTTGTATTACTTTTTATTTTGTAAGGAAAAAATGTAACTAAAAATCAGACTGCCATTACAGTTTTCTACTTGTGCAAACCCTAGTGGCAGCTTTAGGAATAGATGCAGAACTGACTCAAACTGTCAGTTTTATTCACTTTAGACAGAAACAAATCTATTTAACAAAAACATCCAGCAATAAGGATGATATTCTGATTACGAAAAATCCCAGTTCTCTCTCAGCAACAAAGCCCAGCAGAGGAAATACTTTGTGCGGCAGCTGAAAAAACTTAACCTGCCGAAGATGATGGTGCACAAGGTCAGACTGCAGCATGTGATCCTTTCTGCATAGAAGGTGATGGGCTGCAATCTTCCGTCTCTCCAGGATGTGTACGCTTCCAGGACTCTGAGGCGTGCAGGGAAGAGTATGGCTGATCCCTCGCACCCCAGCCACAAACTATTTCAGTTTCTTCCCTCTGGCAGGAGGCTGCTGTCCATCTGGACCAAATCCTCACGCCACAAGAACAGTTTCTTCCCGTCCGCTACCAGCCTTATCAACAAGGCCCAGAGACCCCGTCACACTGACACTGCCTCTCTTCAGGTTCTAGAAGCTACACCAACGTAGCATCTACAGACCTCCTGCGTTACATTATCACTGTCTCTGTGTATATTGTCTATGGCTATATGATATATATTTTACAGACATCCCAAATCTCCCGGAAGTTCCGGGAGTCTCCCTGATAGATAGTTGTTCACGGATGCCCCCGAGTCAGATAAATTATCCCGGATTTTAGACTCTGCGAGGTGGTGGTTTTTTTTAATGCAAGTGAGAGAAGGCAGGCAAAACAATAATTTGTGCATCATGTGTGGATTAGAACTACATTGATTGCTCAGACAACAAGAGACCTGTGCAGCGTTTCTGTCCAAAGCGATGCTCTGATCAACCAGCGTTCCAGGCGACTGGTTGATCAGAGAGCTGATTGGATCAGTCTGATAAGTTTCTCTGGGTTTCTCTCTGCCAGTCACCTAGTTACCACTCAAAGCTGTGCATCCTGGGAAACGGCAGAGGTTCAATCCTCGAGTAAAAAATGAACATAACTAATTTTACAGCAGAATATATTAAAGTATATCCACCTCTAGTGAAGGTGAGGTACAGTGGCTGATCAAGACCAAATGTACCAGGGGGGCCAGGAGGGGGCCAGAGTGTTTTCATGGGGGCCCAGAAAAGCATGAAATAAAAAAAACAGGGCAAGAGATTCAAATATATTAAGAGAGCTGCATGAAGGGAAATTTATTTTCAATTAGGTTCAATAAAAATTGTATTTGTTATGAGGTCAATATAAATTAAAAATTTTGGAATTTTACATATTTTTGACTTAATTAAAGTTAAAACTGCCGTTTTCTATAACATTTGAATTAGAACTCAAGAAAAACTGTTAAATTCATCTGTAAAAAATAGAGAATTTTTTTATGTGTTGGGAAAAAAAATAATTTAGCAGATTAAAACTGGGATCCTATTTTAATCCCACTGAAGCTGTCACCTTATTGTTTTTGAATAAGTAGTAGAACAGAACTGTTTAATGAAAAATAATTAAATAGATCCGAAGGACCCATCAGTAATCATGTTTGTTCCAGCGCAGATCTTTATTAGAATATCTTTTAAGCATTATGTCTTCAGTACAGGGGCCAAAACAGGGGCCAGGACATGATCTACAGCACAGGTGTCAAACCGGTTCCAGAAAGGGCCGTGTGGCTGCAGATCTTCTTTCCAACCAAGCAATAGCACACCAGACTCCAGTCATCTCATCAAGTGAGTCCAATTTGAACATGATGACTTGATGAGGTGACTGGAGTCTGGTGTGCTATTGCTTGGTTGGAAAGAAGATCTGCAGCCACACGGCCCTTTCTGGAACCGGTTTGACACCCCTGATCTACAGGGGCACTGGCCCCCGTTGGTCCCTGTCTAGAACCGGCCATGGTGAGGAATGATGACACCGTGGCGAGGTGCACTATATGCTGAAGAACAGAAAGCACAACTGATTTTCAAGGATACAAGATTGAAAGTATTGAAAATAAAAGACCGGGTTAAGCATCTCCCTGAAATGAGCTTTTCAACGTGGGATGTCTGTATTGTATATAGTATATTATATGTTGTATATTGTATATAGCTATACATTCTGTACTCTGTTTATATATCTAATTTGTCAAAAAAGTCAAATTTCTTGTAAAATTCTGATTTTCACATCAGGAAGTGGGACAGAACTTCCCTGCCAAGTTTAGCACATCTGCTGATTCTGATAAGATGTTTAATGTTTAACACCAAACACAGACTTCTGACAGTGCGACAAATGGTGATAAGATTTCATTATCTCCCTCTCACAGGAACAAACCACTACTGAAAAACCTGAACACAACACATCTTTGTTAAGGCAGGGCTCTGTTCGGGGCTAGATTGGGACCCAGCAGTCTGCATAGGGATCAGATGCCACCCCTAGAAAAGTTGTGACATTCATGCAGGTCATCGTTGGAAAAACCACAAATATTGGCACCCCAACGCAAAGGCAGATCCATTAACAAGTACAACAGCTTTGATTCTTTATCAGGCACGTCTCTAATCCCCTCCGAATGTTCAATCAAAGGCCTTTCTATATAGAAAATTATAAAGTTAATTAGGTAATTATTAATTTTATAAACCACGTTAATATAATTACATGCAAAAAAATAAAAATAAACTACGTGCAAGTAGGTTTTAATTTAGGCTGATTCAAAAAACAACCAATAACTAAAGACAAAGAATTACCGTAAACTTCTAGATTTTTTTTCTTTATAACTAACTTAAAAAAACTATAATTTTGTCTGACATAAAAAGTATTTTTTTACATTTATTGCCTCCATAGGTTGTGGGTGGGAATAAATAAATGTAATATTGAGGTGAAATAGTCAAAGACTGTCATTACATTTCCTCCCCAGGATTCACTGGTTTAGAGAGAAAAAAAATCTCCTTTAAATAGGAGCTGGAGATCATTTAATTATCAATGGATAAATCCAGAGAGATACTTCACAGCAGTGCTGATTTCTCATGGAATACGATGTCAATTTTGTAACATTATTCGTAAAATCCGCATTGTTCAAACTTCACAAACGTAGTCATTTAAACTGCATGAAAAATTCAATAAAATGCAGATGCACATTAATCAGATGTTTATTCCGCTCTCAGATGCAACCTCCCCTCTGCTCTGGAGCAGCAGGTCAGCCTCTATGAGAAGGTTAGCAGAGAAAGTAGAGCCCTGATTGGATAAAACCCCAAAATACGTCACCTCCAGTGAGGCTCAGCCTACTACCCTTTTGAAACCGTGCCGAGATCGGTCTGAGCACGGTAACCGAGAACTGTTGAGTGTAAATGGAATGTAAACTGAACTGAACCGTGCAAAAGACACAACCAAACTGCACTAAACTAGTACTAGTTTATCAGTGGGGCTCGGTGCAGGTCAGTTCTGGCTCGGTTCTCAGATAACAAAGAGCACATGAGAAGACAGCGTCATCTCCTTACAGTCTGCCTCCATAATCATGAAGCTTCAGACATTCTTAACAATACAAGCTTCGCTACAGTGCTTAACCATTTCCAGTGATGACTCTGCTTAGCAATGAGATGAACCTCATAGCCCGTCATTGTTGCCAGCATCTGTAAGCCCTGATTAGACTGATTAGATCGTTTGTCGTATCCACTTTCCAAAAGCCAACTCTTTCAAGTAAATTGACCAAAGGCTGTCGCCTCACCTGACTCTCTTAAAAAATGAATACATAATTAAATAAATATTACAATTAAAACCAAACGTCCTGAATATTACAGGCGCCGCAATATTGGTTTGCTCGTTTACCTCTAGAGAGTAGTAGTAGTTCTGGCAGCAGTAGTACTGTAGATTGTCACTAGGAGGCGAGAAACCGTGTTAGCGTGGTGTGTAAACAGTCGTAAGGAGACAAGCTCGGCTAGCGTGGCCATTTCTATAGCACCAAAAGGGAGGACATTGTGCGGCATATCAATAAATTACTAAGGTGTACATAAGAATCGGGTAAAGTCACATTTATAGCACAATTCTTAGTAGTTTAAAGAGGATGCTTGTGTAGCTGAATAGAACAAAATATTATAGAAATGTAAAAGAGAATTGGTTCCCAGCATTTGTATTTATTCAATACATTGTGGTGTTTAAAAAGTGACCACCGAGATGAAGTGCAGAATACCACAAAGCATAAGATGTGTGGACTTAAACGTTAAAAATAATCTTTTAACAAGAAACATTCATAATAAAATAGCATAATATGTTTTTAAACAACAAAAGAAATTGTGGAAAACACATTCAACTGCTCTAAAAGTATAGCTTTATTTTTAAGAGCCTCAGTCTTTTGGGAACTTATCTTAAGTGTCTGTGTGCAGCAGACGTGTCTTTATGGTCCCTTTAGCTATGGGCCAATCACTGAAGTCCACTTTCACGTCACAGTCTACACTTCCGTAGGACTAGTGATGTTTTATAGTATAGTCCACCTTGCAGCTCTGCACAAGTTATTTTAGCATCCAGGGGGGGACAAAACTTAATGTAAAAGCCAACATTGAAGAGTTCGCTGCTGCACGTTTATTACTTTTATGTTAATCCGTACTCGCACGCCGTTCAGTTGCAGCTTTTCCTCGACTGCTTACGCCCACATCGCATCGACAAAGTGGCAGAAACCATGGAATGAATCTCCACTACCTTTGGTCATAAATTAACCCTCTTTTGTCCATTCTGGGTTAAACAACGTCCTGGTTTTGACAGGATGCTAACATTAGCATCAGTAATTCTGATCCTTGTTTACTTTTGTAACCAATGACAAGCAGATCTTTATCTGACACGCCGCCACTCTTAGCCAATCATCTGTTAGATCAGATAGTGATTCATTTTTGATGATTGGATATTGAGCTGCAGCCCAGCAAAAAATAGATAAAAATCAGCTCTACAAGCCTAGTGCCTCATAAAGGAGGAGAAATACACGTCCGGCTAGATGCGGCGCTGGACGCCAGACAGTGCAATGAAAATCTGGACTGTCCGCCCTAAAGTCGGACATCTGGCCACCCTAAGCTCGCCACAGTTTACTGATCCAAGCTCGGTCTGTACTCTGCACGGATCAGTTTTCAGAGAGTAGTGTAAATGGGGCTTAAATAGGGCAGTGGTGGGACGTGAAGCTTGCTGCTCGCTGCTGTGCACCATAAACCATGATAATAGTTTTGGATATTGAGGACCAATGTCCATATTTCATCGTCACATGTTCACTGGAGATGAGAATGCAGTTTTTCTCATATAACAGCTCTGAGACCTCTCCGCTCTGCGACCCCCTCTCACTGCAGCTAACTCCACAGGATACCTCCCACAGAGGTGTGCCTTGGCCTGCCTCACGGAGCTGAGAACAGCAATTCAATTTAGTTTATTTCTATAGCACCAATTCACAACATGGCATCTCAAGGCACTTTCCAGTTCACCAGATAATACAGTCAGATTGATTCAAAGTTTTCTATCTAGGGAAAACAAGTTGATTGCATTGACTCATTGACTGTTCAGCAATCCCTCACACGAAGCATGCTTGTAGCGACAGTGAGGAGGAAAAACTCCCTTTTAACAGGAAGAAACCTCCACCAGAACCAGGCTCAGTGTGAGCGGCCATCTGCTGAGGCCGACTGGGGTTCAAGAAGACAGAAGCAGAAATAGAAAAATAAGCATAGATACAAAAGACAGCTGTAAAAGGCCGCCCTGTACAGGAAACAGCCCGGCAGACAAGCACCAAGCCAGCTCCCATGTCAAAGGATAAAGAGAGCCAGTCACAGTCAGACAAACAGAAATACACAGAAAAACAAACCGATCTCCAACATCTATAAACAAAGGTGTTGATGGCAGCAGCACAGCTGATATTTCTCTCCAGGATGGAGTCACAGCCAAACAGGAACAGACCAGATGAAGCTACTCTGAGAAAAAGCAGAGAGAGCAGAACGTTAGAGATTAAGCCAGACTTCTGATAAAGATTAGAAATAGATAATCTCTCTCCTATCCTGGCTTCTCTTCATTGGCTTCCTGTTAAATCCAGAATCTAGAATTTAAAATCCTCCTTCTTACATATAAAGCCTTAAATGGCCAAGCTCCATCTGATATCAGAGACCTGATTGTTCCTTGTGTTCCTAACAGAGCACTTCGCTCTCAATCTGCAGGTTTACTAGTGGTTCCTAGAATTTCTAAAAGTAGAATGGGAGGCAGATCTTTTAGTTCTCAGGCTCCTCTCCTGTGGAACCAACTACCAGTTTTAGTCCGTGAGGCAGACACCCTGTCTACTTTTAAGGCTAGGCTTAAAACTTTCCTTTTTGATAAAGCTTATAGTTAGAGTGGCTCAGGTTATCCTGCTGTCTCTATAGTTATGCTGCTATAGGCTTAAACTGCTGGAGGACATAGGGACCCCTATTGTCAAGTAATTCAATCTTTGCTGTGCTATTGGTTGTATTAAGCTGAACATTAAACTGGTTTCCACTCAATGACCAAAGTGTTGTTTCATCTTTTTCTTTTTTTTCTTTTTCTTCTTGTGTTGTTTACAGATAATCATTAATTAAGCATGTGAAAAACCTTTAAAAAAACCGAAACCAAACAAAGCATTTACCGTATTGCACATTGTAATAGTCAGTTCTGAGAAATGTATCATTAAATGTATTTATGAAAATAAACTGTTTTTTACTTTAAGTTAAGACCATTTAGTTTTTAATTATCATAAAAAATGCATCAAAAAATATTGAAGCATTTTAACAACGGAAGTGGATTTATGCAGGTTATTTAACCCCATAGATTACACGAATTCCTAAATAGCAATAGTAAATAACCAGTGATTGATTTTTAGTTTGTTTTAAATATGCATAACGCAGTCAATGAAATTTCCTTTTAACTTCGGAATACTAAAAGTCCATTTACACACAGAATAAAGATACAGAAATTACCCTGTGCAACAGTTTCACAAACACATTAAGTTGGACCGTTTCAACCACGTCAAACAAATCACTGAAAACAAGTTACAGCATTTCTCTGACTAAATAAAGCAAGCCAGCATTTTCATGACGCACCGTGTGAGTATTTATAAGCTTAACAACACTACAAACGAACATTTCTGGCACGTCTCAATGCCTCATCAGCGCAGCACACACATTCTATTCACAACAGGATTAAACGCAAGCTTACCGGCTGTCTGTTAAGTCCTTCGCTTCCTCAATACAAACTTTGCACAGCTTCTTCCACTGCCATAGTAGAATGGCAGGCTTTTTATTTCATGCTGCGATCCTCTGCTCAAACTAGGAAGTTTGTCTCACCTTATTTTGATTGACTGATTGATTGCACGCAGGTAAGCTGCGTGCTCATGCTCAAACAGCTTATGTAAACAAAGGGAGCGTTCGCCGCAACACCTCCCACTCAAGTTTTCTGTACTTGAACAGAAAGGTTGCAAACTGAAAAGGCGAACATCTTAAAAGATAGGGTCACTGCTCTTCTACAGGGAGTAGAACTACAAGTCGTCTAACATCTCTGCGCAGTATCACACCCTTTGGTCTCTCTTTCCAGTCACCAGAAGATGAGGAGTCGGCCGCTGGTTGTGGAGGTTGGATTGAGACACGGCTGCCTGGGGTGACAAGCACTTCAGCATCTCTGACGATGCCCTTTGGCTCAGGAGCTACAGTGACGACTCGGCCAAGTCTAAACTGCCCTTGCAAGGCATTTTGACCACAGAGCCAAACAATATCACAGATAGATACATTTCTCTCTGTGGTGTGCCACTTGGACCTGATACAGGTTTGAGCCCGCGAGCTGGCAACATGCTTTGCAGAACTTGTTGACCCGGGTTTGGATCTCTCAGAGCCACTTGTAGGGGTAGTTCTGGAAGTCAAAGGACTTGACATCACCTCCCTGGGATGCTCGGCCAAGGAGGTGCGAGTTTGGCGTTACGCACTGAACACAGTCCTCCCGACTTTGCTCTCTTGCATCAATGGGCCGCTCATTGGCCAGGTTGGCTGCCATCTGGGGGCAGTGAGGAACCCGTTAAAAGTGAGGTTTGTACCTGAAAAGCTCTCTACATCAGGTAGAATCATCCATGGAGGACTTAAAGAAACGAATGGAGGGGCTGGACGGAAGATTGACTCAAGCGGAGGACAGAGTAAGTGCAACGGAAGACCGAAGCATACGGCAGGAGAGGGCGCTGGGATACTTGCTAGAAAGGGAAGCTATCCTCACCACTAAATGTGACGACATGGAAAACAGACTCCGCCGTAATAACATCAGGCTGTATGGCATCCCAGAGGGAGTGGAAAAAGAAGATATGGTGAACTTTGTCACAGACTTTCTGAGCACTTCTCTAGAGTTTCAGGAAGAAGTTGTAATTAAACTAGAAAGAGCACACAGAGCGTCAGGCCCAAAACCTAAAGCCGCGGCGCCCCCAAGATCCATTATAACCCGATTTCTGGACTTTGATGTAGAACAAAAACTGCTATTACAAGCTTGGAAGCAAAGAAACATAAAGTACCAAGAGCACACAATTTATTTCGACCATGACTACTCACCTGACTTGCAGAAGAAAAGGAAAAAGGTCAGAGAGGTAATAAAGAAGCTTAAAGAAAAGAACATTAAAGCCCAGTCACCATACCCAGCTAAGCTGAAACTCTTCATGAATGGGGGTACAAAACTCTTTCCCTCACTTCTAGCTGCACACTCTACACTGAAAGATCTTGGCATTGAAACATCCCTGGAGGACAGAGAGATATTGGAAGAGGAGTTGACAAGGGACGGATGGACAACCCAGGGAAAGAAGGGGAAGAGCCAACAGCTGAACCCTGTTGAGATCAGAGCCATTATCCATGGTGACAACAGAGAGGAGAGAGCCAATGGTCTTGAGTAAGGTCCTCATGTCTACTCTAGAACTGGTTGGAAGGTAAATAAAGACAAAATCTTTTGACAAAGAACACGGAAGACAATGGACAATAATTGTAGAATAAAAGAAAGACTAGAGTGGACTTGCAGGGAATGTCATTTATCACAAAATATTGACTTAAATATATAGATTTAGGCTATAACATAATCGTTGGTAAATAAGCTACAAAACAGTGGGGAAGGGAGAAGGAGGGAAATTGGATGAAGCAAACTTTACAACCATGGCGGTGTGAGGACACTTCGGGGACGTCCTGGAGGACCATCGCCCAGGCACTTTGTGCACAACACCCAGAGAGCTTTGTCTCTCTGCCTAAAGAAGATCAGGGGTGGGGACCCCCTGACTTTGTTTGTATGGTTATGTTTATGTTTACTTCAGTTCAGGGGCAAACCACTGGGGAATTGGAAGTTCACAGTTGTTTTTCATGTTCAGGAAAACTGTTTTGTTTCTTTAATGTTCTGTGTCTCTCAGCAAACAATGTTTTCTATGTTGCTATGGCTTTTGACATTACACTGATGATAGTTATTAAGCACAGTTACAGGGAAGAGACAATAGTCAATTAGGTATGTTTATAAGGAAGGAAAAAAAAAAGACCTTAAGCAATAAAAATGGATACATTAACAGTTATCACGTATAATATAAATGGAGTAAACAATCCAATAAAGAGAAATAAAATTTTGACCCAGCTAAAAGGGCTGAATTGTTCAATTGAAATGCTTCAGGAGACCCACCTTAATGAGACGGAACATAAAAAACTTAGAAGGGCATGGGTAGGGCAGGTTTTCAGCGCTTCATGCGAGGGGAGTAGACGGAGAGGAGTCGCCATCTTATGCCATAAATCACTAGGCTTCGTTGTAGAGAACACGTATGAAGACAAAAAGGGACGCTACATTTTGGCTGTAGGTACAATTAGAGGAGTGAGAATATCCCTCTTAAACATTTATGCGCCTAATGAAGATGATCCTAGCTTCTTCAAGGACATTTCAGCTCTTTTGTCAGCAAAAGCTGATGGATTTAAATTGTGTGATGAACCACAAATTGGACAAATACCCACATGAACAGAGCCCAGTGCCCCAGAAGGCAAAAATTCTGCCCAGTTTGATTGAAGAACTGGGGCTAGTGGATATATGGCGTCAAAGCCACCCCAAGGGGCGTGATTACACCTTTTATTCAAAGGTCCATGGAAGCTACTCCAGAATAGATCTCTTTTTTGTCTCAAAGAGGGATGCACATAAAGTTACAAATTGCCATATTGAACCAATAACAATATCAGATCACAGTCCAGTAGTGATGACAATAAATTTAGAGAACAATACACAACCTAAACAGTGGAGAATGAATGTTTCACTTCTAAATGATCCAGAAATAGTTCAAAGAATTAAGAGAGACTGGACTGAGTATATGGAACACAACGACAAAAGGGAAGTATCAGTGTCAACTCTTTGGGAAGCTGGAAAAGCTGTGCTGAGGGGTAGGTTGATTTCTTTGTCATCCCAAATAAAAAGAGAACGCGATAAAAAAAGAGTGGAGTTAGAAAATCGTATACGACAATTGGAGGGGGAACATAAAAAGACTAATGATGAAACTACTTTAAAATCTCTTGGCGAACACAGACAATCACTGGATATTTTGTTGACGCACAAAGCAGAGGGGGCATTACGGTTTGCTAATCAAAAGTATTATGAATCAGAAAATAGGGCCAGTAGGATACTAGCATTTCAGCTGCGCAAGAAACAGGCAGATCGCACAGTGGAAAAGATAATGAATCCTCTCACAAAGAAAATGCTGTCTCAGCCTAAAGACATTGCAGAAGCTTTCTCACCTTACTATGAGACACTTTATGATTCAGAGGAAATAGACAGTAAAATAGAGAAGATTAAGAATTTGTTGGGTGAAATTCAGTTACCAAAATCAACTGAAAATGATGCCAAAGCGATGAGAGATCCAATCACAAAACAAGAAATTGAGGTGGTCATAAAAAATTTAAAGAACAACAAAGTGCCAGGAGTCGATGGATTCCCAGCGGACTTTTAAAAGCATTTTAAAACTGAGGTCACCCCCCTATTACAAAGAGTATTTAATTATGCCCTCACGAATAAGGACCCCCCAAAGCATTGGTCAGAAGCAATAATATCCATAATTCCCAAAGAGGGCAAGGACCCCATAAATTGCTCGTCCTACAGGCCAATAAGTTTGCTCTGCTGTGATTTAAAAATTTTAACTACAATACTGGCAAACCGAGTTCAAAAATGTATCCACACAATAATTAAGCCGGACCAAACAGGGTTTATAACGGGACGTTTAGGGATAAATAATATTAGGAGAACCTTGAATGTGATCTCTGTGGCGAGACAGAAACAGGATCCTTCAATGCTTCTCAGCCTTGATGCTGAGAAGGCATTTGATAGGGTGGACTGGCAGTACCTGAAACACACACTGGCAAAAATGGGATTTCATAGAGACTTTATCAATTGGATTAGTGTGCTATATTCTGGACCCACATCCATAGTACGGGTGAATGGATACTCCTCAAAGAAATTTGGTTTAAAAAGAGGAACTAGGCAGGGATGTCCTCTTTCACCTCTACTATTTGCTATCAGCATTGAGCCCGGGCAGAAAGAATACGGACAGACCCTAGAATTCATGGAGTAACAGCAGGTGGAGTCACCCATAAAATATCACTATATGCTGATGACATTATTTTGTATATCTCTAATCCTCTGTGCTCAATCCCTAGACTTATGACTAGTTTAAAAGACTTTGGAGAAATCTCCGGCTATGAAGTTAATGAAACCAAGCCAGAAGCTATGATGTTAGTGGGAAAATGGCCTACAGATTTAGATAAAAAGGTCACCTTCAATTGGTCCAAGAGGGGATTCAAGTATTTAGGTGTGACGATTACACCACAAACCTCACAACTATTTAATGGAAATTTTAGTAGCTTAATCACACAAATAAAATCAGACCTGTCTAGATGGGAGATTCTCCCTCTGTCCTTTTTGGGCAGAATAGAAACAGTGAGAATGAATATACTCCCACGATTAATGTATCTATTTCAGGCACTTCCTATTTGGATACCTGCCTCCACTTTTAAAATTTTAGATAAAATTATTAATAACTTTATTTGGCAAAGGAGGAAAGCAAGAATCAGACAGAAATTACTGTTAAGCCCAAGAAGAAAAGGTGGCCTTGGTTTGCCTAATTTGAAATTGTACTACTGGGCAGCACAACTTAGCGCGGTGGTCCAGTGGCTTGTGCAGGATGAGGAGACGAACTGGATTGGTCTGGAGAACAATGCTTGCCCACTGGTACCTCTTGAAGCGATGCCATTTATGGAGGGAAAAATTGGAAGGATTTAAAAATTGAAAATGAGTGGATTAGTTGTACATACAGAGTCTGCTCTCTAGTGAGGAAGAAAATAGGAGCACCTTTAACTATATCACACATGATAAAAATAGCCAAGATTACTGACTTTTTTCCAAACAAACTAGACACGGGTTATCAGAGATGGGCTCAGAAAGGATTGATAAGAATCAATCAGTTATTCAGTGGAGAAAATATTAAGACATTTAAGCAATTACAGGATAAATATGGATTATGCTCAAAAGATTTCTATAAGTATTTACAATTAAGGGATTATCTTCTATCACATAAAGAATGGCATAAATTGAAACAAAATACTTCACCTTTGGAAATATTTTTGATAAAATGTGTGGAGGAAAATAATAAGAGGAAGATCATATCTAATCTATATAAACATTTACAAATGCATTTCTCTGACAGCCCTATAGACATAAAACAAAAGTGGGAACTAGAAATGAATATTGTTATTGAAGATGAGGAGTGGGAGGAGATTTGTGAGAAAGGTTTTAAGATCACCCACAGTCCAAATTGGAAAGAATTTGACTGGAAATTAAAAATGAGATTCTTCAAAACACCTTTCAGTATTTCAAAATATGACAGAAATGCTACAAATGTGTGTTAGAGGAATTGTAATCAGATTGGGGATCACACTCTGCCCAGTACTGATTCCATTCTGGCAGGGGGTTCAGACAGAAATTAAAAATATACTCAAGTTTACATTACCACTGAACCCACTGCATTATATACTGGGTTTGACCCCAGGAGATGATATTGGAAAAAATGAAGTCCAGTTACTACAGATTCTGCTACTAGTAGCAAGAAAAATGATAACTTTGTCTTGGCTCAAGCCTTTGCCTCCCACCCTTCAACAGTGGCAAGAAAGATTGAAGAATGTGTATACAATGGAAAAGATAACAGCAAAACTTCATGTAAAAATGGACATTTTTCTGAGTGTTTGGACCCCAGCTATTTCCCACTTTGGATGGCCACTTTGATAAAGATGCTAAGTGTTAAAAAAAACTGCTAATCCCCTTGACATGTCTCTCTCTTTTAATGAAAGACACTGGATATAAACATTTCTCTTTCACGTGAGCCGATGAGAACCTCTAAATGTCAATTGCCAAAATGGACTTAAATGTTTGCTGAGACCCCCCCCCCCCGTGCCCCCCCCCCCCGTATTTTTTTGTGTTTTTTCTTTATGTAAGTGCATGCATAAATATACATATGTATGCGTTTTGGATTCCTAATAATCTTAAATAAAGAATGTTCAAAAAAAAAAAAAAGTGAGGTTTGTTGAGTTACTTAAACTTTGAAGAGCTTTCTTGACGACCCTTACAGTAGCTTCTGCAGCACCGTTCCGATGCGGAGAATCGGCAGGGAGTACTTTCCAGGTCCAGCCTGTCCTGTTCTTCGCAGCATATTCTTCCAGGCTTGAAGGCTTGATGTGTCTTGGCTACTCATGAAGCTGTAGAGGTCCTCCAACAAAGACTTTGCACCAACAAAGTTTGTTCCTGGGTCTGACCAGACCTTGGTGGGATGACCTCTGCTGGCAGTAAACCTCTGGTAGGCCATAAGGAAGCTCTCTGTGGACATGCTGTTGACAAGGTCAATGTGCAAGGCTTGGCTTGCCATGCAGCAGAAGACTACCCCCCAGACCTTCATGGAGACTCTTCTTTTGACCTAATCTCTTACCAGATATGGTCCAAACAGGTCAACGGACATGAACTGGAACAGTGCAGCAGGTCTTGATCTTTCCATTGGCAGATCACCCATCAGTTGTTGGCAGACTTGGGCCCTGGCCTTCTTGCAGTGGACACACTGGTTGATAACTTGTTGAGCCAGCCTTCTGCCTTGCACGATCCAAGCCTTCTCTCGCATTCTAAGTAAAGTCCCAGCAACCCCTTCATGGCCTTCCTGGTGACTTTGGCGTGCCGGTAGAGTTCCCAGCCAGGTGATGAGGGAATCTGTGGAATGGCCTGACCATTTTCCTTGAAGTGCTGGATCCTGCCACCACTCAGCAAGAGCCCACTGGCCTCGTCCCTGTATGCGACGAGTCGATCTGTTGTAGTGCTGGGGAAGGTAGCTCTTTCTTGTGCTGCAAGGCAGAGGTCTCGGAAGGTATCCTCTCTTTCGGCGACCGTAACTACCAGCCTAGGGAACTGCCTCCCACCTTGGATTTCCCTGGACTCTGTCATGGCGAAATTTCTTTGCTGCCCTCCAGACCAGTGCAAAAGACTTTACCAGTCTGGTTAGGCTGCTGAATTGCTGGATTTTTACCAGGTTTGTCACTGCAGCCCCAGCAGGAGGCCTGTGCAGATTGACAGAGCATGAAATTGGCTCCAGCTTAGGGTGCTTTCTTTGCTCCAGCACGTGTGAGGGCAGCGACGAATGCCTTCTTCTGGATGTGCATCACATTGCTTCCACAGCAACGTCTTTTGCGGACTTGATTGGCCACTCACTTTCAGTAAGACTTAAAAACTTGGGACCCAGCTGCCATTCTGTACCTTCATCCAACTCCTTTGGACTTACCCCTCTTGAGATAATATTTGCGGCATTGAGAGACCCGGAGATCCACCACCACTCTTGGATGTTTGAACTGCCTTGGATTTCTCCAATTCTATTGGCAAAAAAAGTTTGGTAGCCATAGCTCTCACGTTGGATTGCACCCAGGACTGTCTGGCTGTCAACCAGGTGCTAGCACTTTTCCACACAGATGTTGCCGTGCTTCTGAAAGTGCTTCTTCAGACGGCTCTCATGTACTTTGAGAGTTTGGAATTTCTTGCAGTAGTAGAATTTCCTACTGTGGCCCCTCTCTCAACAGACAATGCAGGATGCTTGGGAGCACTGGAAGTTGGTGGTCTTTGAGCGTGCATGCTTTTGGGGGACTCTTGTTTCCCTTCTGCTGGGGTCCTCATCCTTCAGTTGGTCCAGCTGCTTGTAAATCTTCTCCTGACTTCTCAGGAACTTGAGGAGTATGTTGAACCTGTCTTCAGGGGAGGCATCTTCCTCTCTTTCTGACACATGGACCAGCCACTCCTTCTTTAGGCCTTCAGGCAGATTACTCTCCAGAGCCTTTGTGACGAGTGGGTTTCTCAGAGCACCAGTGTTTTCCACGCCACTGAGGTCATACAGGGCCTTTTCCACAATTTGTATTAAGTCCACAATCTTCCTAGGTTGGTGAATTTTACTAGTGGGAACACCTGTAGCTCCTCAATGATTTTCAAGTGCAATTGCTGTCTTATTTCCAAACCTGTTTTACAGGACACGGAAGATCTCCTTCGCTGCTCCATATGTTGACAGGCGAAGGTCCCTTACTACTTTGTCCTCCAGGCTGCCCAAAAGCTGAATCTTCTTGACCTCCTTGGAGCCGGTCGGTTCCCCTTGTCTTTGAAGTGCCTCCCATTCTTTCCTCCAGAGATAGAAGTTGCGTTTGTTACCATCAAACTGTGAGAGTGCCGTTGGTTTAAGTTTGATGGCAGGTGACTTGTGGGGTGTTTCCTCATCTGACTCGTTTTCCAGCTTTGTCTGCAGAAGACCAGCTTTCTCAGAGGTTAACTCCAGTAGTGAGCCTTCTACACTCCTGATGCACTTCTGGAAATCAGGTCGCTCCTCTTCTGGCACCCACCAAGTCCATTGGGGCATGGTTTCTTTCGCAGTCTTCACCAGCCGCTCAATGTTTCTAAGCATTAGTTCATACACCTCTAGCTTCAGGTCAGATGCACTTATAATGAGTCGCTTACACTCCTTCTCAGCTGCCCTTAGTCCAAGAGAGAGTTTGGTGTAGCCAAAACTTTGCCACAGTCTTCTGAACAGCGGCCTCTATCTCTTCTAGCTTCTGTTCGCAGTTCTCTGTTGTTTTCCTCACATCTGCATTGATGTCCACTTTATCAGCTGCTTCAAGCTCCGCTTCCTCAGTGAACATTCCACTTCCTCATTTGCCTCCATTACCTTCTCAGGCTCAAGTGTGACCTTGCTGAAGGCATCCATTAGTTCTTCTGCTGGCATTTTCTTGCAAGACTTCAAAAGTGAGTTTGCTTGCTGGGTAAACCATTGCTTGGCTGTTGTTCTCTCTCTTTTTACCTGTTGCAGAGATTTTGACTCAGCCATTTTCAGTTTTGGAGAGAATGGCGGGCAGGATGTGGGCTCAGTGGCAGGCGGGCTTTGCAGGACGCAGAAGTTTTGCAGGGAGTTTCAGTCTGGGTGGATGGGACCTCTTCAACCAGCTGGATGCGGTTTTTCACTGTCAAGTGATTTCAACAAAGGGGGAGTTCGCCGAAACACCTATTTCATCATCATTCTATCTCTATTGTCCCACTCTGCAGAATCTTTTAGTTCAATCTCTAAAGTTCAGCTCTCTCTACTTTTTCTCATAATAGCTTCATCTGGTCTGTTCCTGTTTGGCTGTGACTCCATCCTGAAGAGAAATATTAGCCTGTTTTTCAATGTAGTCCTGTTTCTCTGGCTGTGACTCACTGGATGTGCTCTCTTTCATCTTCTGACATGTCAGCTGGTTCAGAGCTCGTCTGCCTGGCAGTGTGTCTCCTGGACAGGGCTACCTCAGTATGTCACCTCAGTCAGCCTCAGCAGATGGCCGCTGACACTGAACCTGGTTCTGCTGGTGGTTACTTCCTGTTAAAGGGGGAGTTTTCCTCTGTCACTACAAGTATACTTGGTTTTAGGGATTGCTGTTGAGTCAATGAGTCGATTCAATCAGCTGGTTTTCCTTAGATAGAAAACGTTGTATAAATCTGGTCGTATGCTGTGGTTGAATTGTCTCTGTAAAATGGCTTCAGATGACATGTCTTGCTAAGTGGCATGTGAAGTAAAAATGAGTGCTGAGAGTTGATATGCAAGGAAGAAAAGGTTTTTATTTTACTCTGCAGAGGAGAACAACACAAACAGCTGAATACAGCTCTCAGTTTGGCTCTGGGGTGTTCAGGAATCCACCCCTGCATATAAAGAGACTCCACACGAACATTGTTTTTTCAGGTCATCAAGGACATAAATTTAGTTAGATAAACACTTCAGACAACTGTTTCCCATCCATACGCCAAACAGGACGTGAGAACCTTGAGCACAGTGGGGACATTCTTATCTAAACTAGGGAGGAAACTTTCTTCTTCTCAGGCTTTTAATAATCACTATTCAGGCAGAGAAAAGGAACACTTTTAAACATTTTATCTCACAAACAGGTCAAGGAAAAATATGAAGGCCCTATATAAATCAACTGTCCCTTAAAACCCTAATTGAGTTGAGCTGGGGAAATAATCCCAGTTTGTTTAGCACCTTTGTCATATCTGCTCCTAGAAAATCCATCAAGGAGATCCTGTTTGTGACGCCAACTGTTATTAGAAAAGAAATTCTAAGTCTTATATTATCAGAAATTTTGATCGTTGCTCTTCATTCAAGTAGCCTTTATTAATCTTTCTTCAAGGAAGAACAGATACAGTCTTTGCCAGTGTTCTGCCTGCTCTGGTCAACAGGACTTCACAAACTAATTAAGAAGCACAGGAAGGGAGACTCAGAGACAAAGTAGATAGTTTTTCACATACCAAAGGATTGTTAAAATAATATGGAGTCTAAAGGTTATTTCAACAATCCTTTTGAAATACACTTTGGACTAAAGGAGTCTAGTCTCTTACCAAAACAACTAAAACAAGAAAACAGCTTCTGAGGTGTCACCAAGACACGACTCTCATCTAGTCTTGTCTAGCAGGTCCTCTGCTTGAGCAAATACAGGAAATACAGTTCACAAGGTCTCAATCATAAATCAAAGACTGCAAACCATAGTTTGGGCCCATCTTAGGCCCACCCTATATGGCGCATTTCATATCTAACCTGTCATGCATTTCTGCTTTCCACACACACATTTATCAATTGTTTATTCTAAATACAGAAACATCACGGGTCACAATTTGCTACAGTTTAAACAGATATAACAGAGTCCTTTTTTGAGTTCTTAGTTTTATCAGAAGAACATATTGTCAGAACAATGTAAAATCAAAATCATTATAACATTTTTTTAACTCAGATCAGACAAGATCTCTGCCCTTATTTCTCACTTCCTTCCTTAAAGTAACTTAAAACATTCAATTTTATCCGCAGCACAGGAACTTTTACTCAATTCATTTCTTCATGAGGATGTCTGAGACTACTGGCTGCGGCTACACAGAAAGCACTGCTGTGACATTACTTCCTGATTTGCTCCAGACAGTCAGTTGTAAAGTTGCCTGATAATGCTTCAATCAGGTTTATTACATTGATAATTCTTTGTGGAGAAAAAAGGCTGACTTCACCTCACCTCACAGCTGTGATTACCATTGCTTCTCTTGGATGGGAGCATTGGCACTGCTGGATGACCTTGGCTGACTTGATATTTATTGCCCTACCATGTTAGTTTTGCCTAACCGTAACATCAGTGGACTTAAGACCTTAATAAATGATCTACCTTTTTTAATTGTCAAACATCAATGAACTGTTTAATAATCTGTTAATCATAAATGAATGTTCCCTTTAAAATTTATAACTGAGGGTTTGTGAGGAATCCAGTCGGTTTTTGTGTTCCTTTTTTTCTCCACCAGGTGGTGCCCCGTCCTCATTGGGCCTCCCTGCACACCTGCAGCTCGTTGCCTCATTACCTGTGGGGTGTTCTTAAGCTGCTGACTGCCACTACCTCGACGCCAGAGTGTTTGCCAGTTTGGGGTACTCTAGCCAAGCTCAGTTTAGCAGAGTCTAATCTGAATTTTTGTTTTGCTAGTTTTGGGTACTCTAGCCAAGCTGAGTTTTGCTAAGTCAAACTGAGTTTTTTGTTTACCTGAGTTTTAATCTAGCTGTTTTTGTCTTTGTCTTTAATCCCCACAATAACCCGTTCAAGTACCGCAGGAAATCCGCAGGAAATCTAAGTGGCAGTCAGCTTCTCCGTTCACCAAGGAACAATTGCAGTCTGGGTAAACCCTGTCCAACCACCATCAAACAAGACAACCATTGGAACATCCCACACAGACTAGATTCAATAAAAGACACCTTTTTCTGGAAACGTGAGTCTGCAACCTATTCCTCCTCTTCAAGTCAAAGATGGATATCAAATATGGATTAAAATTTATGTATTTTAGCTGCACCAATATATTCTACATATCTGCAGATTGAGGACATCTAAATGTAATAAAGTGGCTGCATGTAGCTGAAGAACGTACACTTTCGGTTGTTATCTATACCAGAGAGTACTGCTCATCCAAATTTATATTTTTTAAAATAATTACAGCTGTTAAACACTCACCAACATGTATTAGCCCACAGGTTTTTAACATGATCAACAAGTAATCGCTGTCTCAAGCCAAATAAACCTAAATAATTCTCTAAAATGAACCATAAGTCTGAGATATTCCTGTCAGCGCTAAGCATGTTTTTTTTCTAAACAGAATTGTTGATATGAGCAGACAATGCACCACATCGTAGATGTGTTGCCATTTCCAATGCTTTGTTTCATTCTTCATGCAAGTACTGTGGCTACCTAACAGGAACTTAATCCGACTCTGCAGCACACGTATCAACACATTAAGATAAATGCCTCATTTACAATTCTTTGATCTTTACTCTGCCATTGTTAACCAATAAATAACACATACAATTGATCAGGTGACTCAATACAAAACACATTATCAGTCATAAGGTGTGTTGCCTTTTGATAATGCCAAACACATTCACTTTGGATCTTACACAACGTCTTGTAGATCAGCCTGATTAAGAGGAGAGATGATCAGAGGAGCAGAGTTTTTACCTCCATGATTAAGAGACGGACTAAAGAATGGGTAGAGTTTCTGAGTGAAGCAGCAGCCAGTAAAGGAGTAGATCAGAGCTGCAGCATCTACATCATAGAAGGAGACCAGACCCTCCTCATAATCCACAAACACCCCCACCTTCTCAGGACCAGAATGGAGATGGAGACGGACTGGAGGACCAGCTGCAGCTTTGTACTCATCTCCATTTCTTAAACCCACAGTCCAGTAACCATCCAGAGGTCTCAGTATGATGTTTCCCTTCCTGTTGATGGACTCTCTGGCCACTCCTAAGGTCCAGTCAGTTTTTCCTTTAACCTGAACCTCAAAGTAAAAACTGCCTGAAGAGAAACTCTGACGTCCTAATACATTGGCAAACAAGGAAAATCTCTCTGGATTGTCTGGTAGATCTTTCTCTACATCTCCATCTTTCACCTGTTTTCCATCATCAGACAGGATGAGGTCAGGATGAGCTGTATCAGGATCCAGAGTCACATCCACTGCAGACTGCTGGACCCTCTTCATCTCAGCCTTCATCATCTGATTCCTAAGTTTCTCCGCCAGCTGAGTCACAGCTCTCACTACAGTCCCCTCGTATAATTTCGGACGGACTCTGACCTCTGTCCAGTTCTTGGTGGGTGGAGCAGCTTTCAGGGAGGAGAAGCTTTGGAGGAGGTGGAGGTGGTCTTCAGACTGGGAGAGCTGCTTCACCTCAGAGCTCCTCTTCATCAGCTCAGAGATTTCCTGTTCCAGATCTTTGATGAAGTCTTCAGCCTGTTTCTCTGCAGTTTTCTGTTTGTCTTCGATCTCCTTGATGAGCTCCTTCAGGCCTCTCTCAGCAGACTCCTTTAGAGCAGTGAAGACCTCAACACCTTCTGCTTTCTCTCTGTCTGCAGCATCTTTACTGATCTTCACAGACTCTTTGATCTCCTGAATCTTCACTCGTCTGTTCTGGATCATCTTCTGAACTTCATCCTCTGTCTTCCTCAGCCCTTCTTTTTTTTCTTCAAATTCTTCTATCAGAGGAACAACCTCGTGGTTCTTGTGGTCCAAAACAGAACAGAGCGAACAGACACATGTCTGGTCGGTCCTACAGAACAGCTCCAGAGGTTTATCGTGCTGCAGACACATCCTGTCCTCCAGGTTCTCCACAGGCTCCATCAGCTGATGTTTCTTCAGACGTGGAGCTGTCAGATGAGGCTCCAGGTGAGTCTGACAGTAGGAGAGGAGACACACCAGGCAGGACTTCAGGGCCTTCAGTTTGGTTCCAGTGCAGACGTCACAGGGAACTTCTCCTAGTTTGGCAGCTTGTTGCTCTGAGCTGCTGCTGCTGATGGCTTCCTGCTGAGCTTCACGTCTGAACTGAGAAACCTTCTCGTTGATGAAGGTGTTTGCTCTAAGCTGAGAACTAGTAGTGAACTGCTCTTGGCACAGAGGACACTTATAGAGAACATTAACATCCCAGTGCTGAGTGATGCAGGCTTTGCAGAAGTTGTGTCCACATGGTGTGCTAACTGGATCAGTGAAGACATCCAGACAGATGGAGCACAGGAACTGATCCTCAGACCGCAGGTTGCTGCTAGAAGACATGTCTGAACTCTGAGGAAAGGAGACAGAAAGGAGACCCAGTTTAAATTGCTGTTTTTTGGTGCCACAAACCATGATAATCATTTTGGACATTTAGGACCGATATTGCTGATTAACAAAGCCATTTGATTGGGGGGATGCAATTGGCTCAAACAAATCTAACTGCTGCAAAGTCCCTCCCCAAAGACAGTGTCCCAAGGCACTTTTATAGTCATGCAGCCCTCCCTGCCACGGTGCAGAGGATTTCTTTCTGTAAAGCTGTGCGGCGGATTACACTGGAAGATGCACAAGCTTAGAAAACCCTGGCCAAAGGTCCAGATGTCCAGACCTACCAAGCTTAAGTTGTGCAGATGGACATTTCATAACCAAACTGCTGGAAAACAGACTGTTTGCAAAATTCCTCCTTGAGTTTCAGGAACTTGAATATAGTGGAGATGAATAAAGCGGAGGAGGAGAGCTCCCCTGATGTGTGTCTAGCTGGAACAAAGTTTGACGAGGATGGGATTTCCCAGAGAAAGGTGTGAAGAGTTAAGACAAAAGAAAAAAACAAACAAAACAACAAATGTTTGATTTTCTCCTGACCTTACGATTGCTGATGGTGAGGTAGTCATGAGAGGCTGATCGCCCCTCATTACCCCCTGTATACTACACTGTCAGGTTTATTCAATGATGATTATAAAGTTAATGTACACTATATTGCCAAAAGTATTTGCTCACCTGCCTTGACTCACATATGAGCTTAAGTGACATCCCGTTCCTAATCCATAGGGTTCAATATGACGTCGGTCCACCCTTTGCAGCTAGAACAGCTTCAACTCTTCTGGGAAGGCTGTCCACAAGGTTTAGGAGTGTGTTTATGGGAATTTTTGACCATTCTTCCAGAAGCGCATTTGTGAGGTCGCACACTGATGTTGGACGAGAAGGCCTGGCTCTCAGTCTCCGCTCTAATTCATCCCAAAGGTGTTCTATCGGGTTGAGGTCAGGACTCTGTGCAGGCCAGTCAAGTTCATCCACACCAGACTCTGTCATCCATGTCTTTATGGACCTTGCTTTGTGCACTGGTGCACAGTCATGTTGGAAGAGGAAGGGGCCAGCTCCAAACTGTTCCCACAAAGTTGGGAGCATGGAATTGTCCAAAATGTCTTGGTATGCTGAAGCATTCAGAGTTCCTTTCACTGGAACTAAGGGGCCAAGCCCAGCTCCTGAAAAACAACCCCACACCATAATCCCCCCTCCACCAAACTTTACACTTGGCACAATGCAGTCAGACAAGTACCGTTCTCCTGGCAACCGCCAAACCCAGACCCGTCCATCAGATTGCCAGATGGAGAAGCGCGATTCGTCACTCCAGAGAACGCGTCTCCACTGCTCTAGAGTCCAGTGGCGGCGTGCTTTACACCACCGCATCCGACGCTTTGCATTGCACTTGGTGATGTATGGCTTGGATGCAGCTGCTCGACCATGGAAACCCATTCCATGAAGCTCTCTGCGCACTGTTCTTGAGCTAATCTGAAGGCCACATGAAGTTTGGAGGTCTGTAGTGATTGACTCTGCAGAAAGTTGGCGACCTCTTCGCACTATGCGCGTCAGCATCCGCTGACCCCGCTCCGTCAGTTTACGTGGCCTACCACTTCGTGGCTGAGTTGCTGTCGTTCCCAAACACTTCCATTTTCTTATAATACAGCTGACAGTTGACTGTGGAATATTTAGGAGCGAGGAAATTTCACGACTGGATTTGTTGCACAGGTGGCATCCTATCACAGTTCCACGCTGGAATTCACTGAGCTCCTGAGAGCGACCCATTCTTTCACAAATGTTTGTAAAAACAGTCTGCATGCCTAGGTGCTTGAATTTATACACCTGTGGCCATGGAAGTGATTGGAACACCTGATTCCAATAATTTGGATGGGTGAGCAAATACTTTTGGCAATATAGTGTATGTGCATATGGAACTTTGAAGAAATGAGATGCTTAACTCTGTTTACTGCAAACTGTGATGCAACGGTGGTAGAAAATTGCTGATGTTTGTGCAAGGATAGTCACAGTTATCGGAGACCACTCTATTCTGTGATTGAATCAGAAGGTGCATTTTGTCCTATGACCTGATCAATTGCTTTGTCAGAAGAACACTGTTCTGTAACCCACCCCATGTGTTATGATCTGCTAATAAAAAGGTTTCTGCTGAGGAGACCCACCAGAGAGCAGATGTGGCTGAACGTGGCTCTCTCCTTCTGCGGAAGCCAAAAATCCCTATTCTGTGCGGACTCAGTTTCTCTTTTATGAACCTACATTTTTGAACGTAACATACACAACGCACAATCAGGCTGGAAGTCAGGCGGATTGAAAATCTGGAGAATCGGCCCGAAAAGGGCAAAAAAAAAATCATACAGTGTACACCCGACTTTGGGGATATTTCCCTAACTTGTTCACTTGGACACAACAATTCTCAAATATAAAATAAATAATAAATGGTGATATCATTGCATCATCTCATTGATGCTACCATGTTTTTCCTTCTTTGTACACTGTAGCTTAGTTTGATATGAAATCAAAAGTCAGTCAAGCTTGGAACTTAATTAATTTTCTTAATAAACTCTTATATTTTGAACAGATGTTTTGGTAAATTTATTCCATATATGTGTGGAGTTGTCTGATCATAATTTTACGCTTAGGGTGGCCATTTCTATAGCACTAAAAAGGATTATGCACCATATCAACTCTATTATGCTCTCATTCATAGTACAATTTGAGGGGCTTAAAGAGGATGCTAGTGTAGATGGAAAAAGCCTAATATTTTATTTAATCAACAAGAGATAAAAAAACACATTCAACTGCTGAAAAAGTATAGCCTTTTTAAAGTGCTTCAGTCTGTTGGGAAGTAGAGCATGTGAGGATGCTCAGGATGTCCAATCATTTCCCTGCTCAGGAGGATGTCCAATCATTTCCCCTCAGGAGGATGTCCAATCATTTCCCCGCTCAGGAGGATGTCCAATCATTTCCCCGCTAAGGAGGATGTCTAATCATTTCCCCGCTCAGGAGGATGTCCAATCATTTCCCCGCTCAGGAGGATGTCCAATCATTTCCCTGCTCAGGAGGATGTCCAATCATTTCCCTGCTCAGGAGGATGTCCAATCATTTCCCTGCTCAGGAGGATGTCCAATCATTTCCCCGCTCAGGAGGATGTCTAATCATTTCCCCGCTCAGGAGGATGTCCAATCATTCGCTCTGATGCTCAAAGTTGCTCCAGGACGCTCAGCTCTAAATCCGGTGAAATCTCCGGTGAAATCACTCCACAATCGCTCATATTTTTCAGGAGAAGGCATTTTCTGACATCTTTCCTTCCTGTAATGATGCCAGGGCCCTGGGACACACGGAGTCTGCTGACCCCGGAACCGGGTCGCGGGGGCAGCAGACTAAGCAGGGACTCCCAGACTTCCCTCTCCGCAGACACCTCCTCCAGCTCTATTGGGGGAAGCCCTAGGCGCTCCCAGGCCAGCCGAGAGACATAGTCTCTCCAGCGTGTCCTGGGTCGTCCCCTGGGCCTTCTCCCGGTGGGACGTGCCTGGAACACCTCCCGAGGGAGGCGTCCAGGGGGCATCCGAAGAAGATGTCCGAGCCACCTCAACTTACTCCTCTCGATCTGGAGGAGAACCGGCTCTACACTGAGCCTCTCCCGAATGACCGAGCTCCTCCCCCTATCTCTAAGGGAGAGCCCAGCCACCCTGCGGAGAAAGCTTATTTCAGCCGCTTGTATCCGGGATCTCGTTCTTTCGGTCATGATCCAGATTTCATGACCATAGGTGAAGGTAGGAACGTAGACCGAACGGTAAATTGAGAGCTTTGCCTTTTCGCTCAGCTCTCTCTTCACCACGACAGACCGGTGCAGCGTCCGCATTATTGCAGCAGCCGCACCGATCCGTCTATCGATCTCCCGCTCCATTCTTCCCTCACTCGTGAACAGGACCCCAAGATACTTGAACTCCTCCACTTGAGGCAGGGACTCTCCTCCAACCTGAAGGGGACAAGCCACCTTTTTCCGGTCGAGAACCATGGCCTCGGATTTGGAGGAGCTGATTCTCATCCCGGCCGCTTCACACTCGGCTGCGAACCGCCCCAGCGCACGCTGTAGGTCTTGGCAGGAGGGAGCTAGCAGAACTACGTCAACCGATACATGTGTATTGTCTTATTTAACTGGCTGTTAAATCATTGCACTGTTTCCCAGCTGTAAACGTAACGCCTCGCTCCATCCATGTTGGTCCGTTAAATCAAATGAATGTCATTTTACAAATGCAATAATCCAACATTTTAAAATTGATGTTGTGAGCACACATCGGAGCGAACTGGAGCGGAGCCAAATCCTCGCTCCGGCCTTGAATTGAAAACCACTCTATGCTCCACCATATTTCTTCCACTCCGCTCTGCTCACATGCTCTACTGGGGACGTGTCTTCAGTGTTTCAGTGTGTGCAGCTGCAGCAGAGCTGCTGTCTTTAAGCTTACCCCTTTAGTTGTAGGCCAGTCTCCTGGTCCACTTTCACGCCACAGTCTACAGTCCTGTAGGACTGGTGATGTTTTACAGTCTGGTCTATCTTTCACAGCTCCGCAGAAGTTATTTTGGTATCCAGGGGCGACGAAACTTGATTAAAAAAGTCCTTCCTCGCATGCCGTTCAATCCCAGCTTTTCCTTCACTGCTTACTCCACATTGCATCACCAAAATGTGCAGAAGCAATGGAACGAGTCTTGGCTACTTTTCGTTATAAAAAGTCGCTCTATTGTTTATTCAGAAGGTATGAACAAAAGAGGTCTTGCGTTTAGGCATGATAGTAACTTTCTGTCAATCTATAATTTAGCAGCACTGATCCTTGTTTACTGTTTTAACCAATGACAAGCAGATATTTATCTGACACAGCACCTCTCTTAGCCAATTAACTGTTAGATCAGACACCCGGCGCAGGGCTGCAGCCCAGCAAACACTGAAATAAATCTGCCTCATATAGGAGGACAAAGTCCAGAAAGTGCAATGAAAATCCAGACAAAATTCAGTCTGTTCAGCCTAAATCCAGACTCTCAAGCCTAAATCCAGACTATCCAGCCTAAATCAGGACATCCGATTCCCTCTTTTGTTTGTTGTTCTAACACGCAGCCAGCAGAGCGTGTGTTCATGAAAAATATATGACAGTCTGAATAATAACTGATCATCTGATTAAAAAAACAATACTAATAATATTTATTTAATAATAATAATATTTACCAGCCCTACCAGGGTTGACAATACGAATATTAAAGTTTCACAAGAAGTTCTTCCTAATCTTTTGTTTCTTCCACTTCAGATTTACTCTAAAGAAATGTCTCCAGCCTTAAAGCTGTACATAGAAACTCATTTAAACTGTTTTCTGCTTCACTCACCAGAATCAGAGTCTGTTGTTTGGAAGGAAAAGATGAACTTAGTTCGTCTTCAGGAGGAACAGGCATGTGTTTTTCTACGGCAGCTCAGGCTTGATTCTGGCTAGCTTTCACTTTCATTTCTGCAAAGTGACGTTTTTAAACTCCTGACTCAGTGCTGTTCCTCCCATAGATCTGTGAAGCTGGTTAGAAGTTGGACATTCAATGCTCCGCATAGTCAGCAGGATCTAGCTCACGGCTGATCTGACTGAGGGACTCTGATGTCAGCCAGCGTCTCTTAGCTGCTCCCTCCTCCCACACCCTGGGGTGCAGTTAGGGGCCATCAACAAATCTTTGGACCCGGGACTCTGCAGAAACAAAACGCTCTATATTCCTCATCTTGTGATCGGCTAAGAAGAAACTAATATAAAATCATGCCAATAGATAAGATTTGTAAGGAGATCAATTTTAAGCTCTTCTAACTGTGGCAGCGCGAGAGGGTGAAGCTGCTACTCTGCCCTTCAAAGCAGGGTAGCCAGCGGGTGTCACAGCGCCACCTTGGGTATTGCGCCCAAGGAAATAGATTGGTTTGTACCCAAGGAGAACAAGACTTCTTTTAATGCAAAAAAAGAATTCATCTTATTGTTTTCTCTCTTTAAAAAAAAACAGTAAAATTCAAGGAGCACAATAGGAAAGGGAGTGCAGTGCTGGGGCCTACCAGCAGGGGGAGTGCAATCCAAATGTGGAAACTGGGCATAAACAAATAAATAAATCAAAATAAATCACCCCAAGCACCTGTGAATAAACACTCAATCTCTGAAGAAACCCCAACACCGGTCACTCGCACAGCACACTGGTCCAGTCCCTCTGGATGCCCCCCACTGCCTTCAGCTCCCAGCCTGGAAACAAAAGGGTGGGGTTGAACAAAGCAAATACGAAACAGAAAGAAAGAAACTACAATTTACACATCGGTGCTAAAATGAGGTTACCCTCTGATACAGCCAGTTATTAAAATCAACAGTTTGATCAAAATGGTCAAAAAAACCCCCACAGCAGTCACACCCAGCCAAGCTGGAGGCAAAAACAAAGCAAAAACAAAGCAGCAGGGCTTCCAGCGAGCTGCAGCAGCGTCAGACCTGAAATTAAGTTAGATTCATAGGTGTTTTTGGGAACATGGCGCAAGGCAGAGGAAACCATTGTCACCTACCAGAGCTGGATGACTCCACCTCAACCAGAGAGCCTCTTCCGGCCCCACAGCAGGAGGATCCACTTGTCAATACAAGCTATGTACAAATAATTGTTATTTTATGATGGTGAACTGCATGGGTGCAGAACAATACAGGTACATACCCTTTTTATGTTGCCAAGTAGCATTGGGAGGGTAAATTACTGCCACATCCCAGTATAGTCAGGAGGCTTCAGGCAGCTTCTGAATTTAAACAACTTGAATTAGCCAACTCAAATTGAGATTTTTACAGAAAGAGAAACATTACTTACTATTTCAGATTTTGAGTTTGACCACTGCAAATTAACCAAGAAGACATTCAACTGAATTGTGACCAAATGCAGGCATGAAGAGAGAAGGCTAGGGAGTCTGCCTTTATGCTCCCACCCACTCAGGGGATTAGGTGCCAGGTGTCTTCAATCCTGAAGAAGGCTTCATCCTGCTACATAACATTTTTAATTTATTTTAAAAGACAAAATTTGGGGTTTTCTTCAATAGCTTCCAGCTCATGTGACTCACTGACTCCGAATCTGTGTGAAATTGTTCTACTACCTTTGCCTAATGGGGCACACTCATTTTTATTCCATTTAAACCCTTTGTATATTTTTATAATTTGGAAAATATATATAGATATATTTTTTTATTCAATAGCTTCTAGCTCATGTGACACATTGACTCAAAATCTGTCTGAAACAGTTCTACTACATGGGAGAAATGAGACATACTCAGTTTTATTTAATTTGAAATATTTTTATATAGTTTACATTTTTTTAATGCAAAATTTGTTTTTTTCCATAGCTTCCAGGTAATGTGAAACATTGACTCACAATCTTGATGTTGGGATCTGGAGATTCACCACCTTTCTCCAGCACAGTGCGCTGTGGGTCTCCTGGGCTGGAGCCCTCCAGCACACCTGACGCTCATCAGCCCATCAGGAGACCTTCCTACATAAGCAGCAGCCAGACCTTCCTTCAACGCCGCAGTGTTGACCAAGTTTGGTTAGCGAACCTGAGCCTCTGTTATCCTGATAGAATCTTAGTTGTCTCTAGAGAGAAACCTGATTCTAATCTGCCTCTGTCTTCTTGCTCACAGGAAACCCGTCTAAGTCTAAAGCTTTGGATGAGCTTTGCCTGTGAACCTGCCTGCCTGCCTAAGGGAGCCAAACCGGAAGATCTCAATCTCGACTCCTCCTGCTGCTCTCAAGGAAGAGCTGGAATCTCAAACCAAGGTCTGCCACTCACAAGTCAGAAGCTAGACGCTGCTGCTGCTGAGCACTCTGCTGAACCAACAGTCTCTGGACCCAACCGGTTCCCTGTCTCACAAAGATCTGTCTGGACCTCTTCAAGGTATATTCTGAATAATCTAAATTCAACAAACCATCTGACTGCCTGGCTAATCAAACTATCCGTCTCTGCAGACATCAGTGAATCCAGTCCCGGACCAGTGCCCGACCCAGTTCATGTTCTTTGTGTGAAAACCATCAATAAACTCTGTTAAACTTTTACTCTGCTTCCAGTGGTGTTCTGCATGTGGGTTAAGTCTCTTAAGCCAATCATGACACTTGCTGAGATTTTTCTACTAGATGGGACAGAGGAGGCAGACTAATTTTTATTTTATTCCAAGTATATATTTTTTATCCATCCATTTTTTTGTCACATTTATCCCAAGCGAGGTAACGAGGGGTGCTGGAGCCAGGTGGGGTCCACCCTGGACAGGTAAGCAGTCCATTACAGGGCAACAGAGACAAACAACCATTCACACACACACTCACACCTAAGGAGAAGTTAGAGAAGCCAATTAACCTAACAGTCATGTTTTTGGACTGTGGGAGGAAGGTTCCTGGAGAGAACCCACGCATGATCAGGGAGAACAGGCAAACTTCATGTAGAAAGACCGGGAAATGAACCTGGAACCTTCTTGCTGCAAGGCAAGGCAGTGCTACCCACAGCGTCATTTTTTTTTTATTCAAACTTTAGCCTCTCTTCAATAGCCTCCAGGTCATGTGAAACATTGACTCAAAGTCTGGGTGAAATTGTTTTACTAGCTGGGACAGATGTTGCACACTCATTTTTTCATTTCACATGTTTTCATGTTTTAGGATTTTTTTGAATAAAATTGTGTTATTCATTAGCTTCTAGGTCATGTGACCCATTGAGTCAAAATTTGTATAAAATTGTTCTACTAGAATGTACAGATGAGGAACACACTGTTGGAAAAAATTTTATATGAATAGAAGTATTGTAACACATTACATTCTTAGACAGAATTGTTAGACAGTATGGAACTAATTTCATCTGTTATGCTGGTGATACACTATATCTGTTGTGGTTGGAAAATTTAGATTTCTCTTATTTGATATAATGATTTATGCTATTTACTCACTGAAATTTTTTTTTTACTCATTCTGTTTAACCTGCAAGGCCACGTAATGCCCGAGTGAGGGGCAAGACATATTCATTTGTCCAGATAAGGACAGCGCTGATTACCATGCAGTCAGTACTGCATGATAAACTATTCTCTTTTTGCAAAGATACAATAAAATGCTAACTGATTGAAATCCATCGATCTCTGTTTATTTAACTAGAGTGAATAGTTGAGAACGTTCTTCCGACGACACTGTCTGTAAAGATGAAGCTAACCCATTACACAGACTACGGACATGTCTTAAAGGCATAAAAACCTGGATGACTCTTAACTTTCTGGTTATCCTGAGCTATCTCTATAGATATGCTGCTATATGATTAGACTGCTGGAGGACATAGGGATTCTTTTCATCATTCTGCTTCATTATATCTCCATTCTCCCATTCTGCAGTCTTTGCTTGTTCAACTCTGATGTTCTGCTTTCTCTGCTTTTATTATCACAGTAGCTTCATCTGGTCTGTTCCTGTTTGGCTGTGACTCCATCCAGGAGAGAAATATCAGATGTATGGCTGCCATCATCACCTTTTTTTAATAGATGTTGGAGCTTGGCGTGTTTTTCAGTGTTTTCCTGTTACTCTGACTGTGACTAACTGGATGTGCTCTCTTTCATCCTCTGACATGGGAGCTGGCTTAGAGCTTGTCTGCCTGGCTGTGTGTTTCCTGGACGGGGCCGCCTGTGGAGCTTGGGGACAGTTGCCTTTTGTATCTATGCTTCTTTTTGCAGTCTGCTTCTGTCTCTTTGAACCCCAGTCAGCAGATGGCTGCTCACCCCAAAGGGAGTTTTTCAGGCTCTTCCAACAGCTGTTCTAACGGCTGTTCCAACGGTTGCAGTTCCGAATGGTCCCTGACTTTACACGAGTGAATAAAGTGAATGTGATTGGTCGATTATCAAGGGGGCGGGATTGTTGTGGCGGAAGGTTCGCAAGCAAGTTTGATTGTGGCTGGTGTCTCTAAGCATCTTGCTAACCAGTTAGCAACTTAGTGCTAGTAGGTTCCCATTGGGAAATTCCATTGGGACCAAGTAGCACTGAATTAGTGACTTAGAAATGACACTGTCAAGGAACGCTATGGACAGCGGAAACATGCAAGAGGAGGAGAGTTTAGTGTTGGAGGTCATGGATGAGTCTCCTCCGTCATCCATTTTTTATTTAGAGGAGGAAAGCGGGGACGAAGATGTTGTGGAAGAGGACGCCAGGGCGGCAGAAGCTTGGTTTGGTGTAGAAGGCTTCCAGCCGTACATGTTTGAGCCCTTGCCTCGCAACGCTGCCAGTTCTGTTAGCTCTACGCCTGCTGAAGACACAGACGTCCATTCCCGTGAACACTGGGACACAACTCAGTGTGAAAGGAAATGATTCTGATTTCAACCATTGCGTATATTAGCTGTGACATATGAATCAAGATGCTGTGACCGAAAAAATGTGATTGACAGATGACCGTTGATATATGATTGGCCGAATTTAGGTGTACAAGCTGAAGTATAACTAACTGACCTGCATAAAATAAGGAAAAAAACAACAACACAGATTTCAAGACAGGATTTTTGTTTTTGGGGACAATATTGTCTGATAAAGATTAGATTTATATACATGTTTAAGCCAGAATGACTTGACATTTAAATATGACTTCCCTACGACTTTAAGCTAAATTGAATTGATAGGAATTACTGTAGGTTCAATAAATAAAGCACCTCTGTTTCAAGTGTGGTAGTGTGTGATTATTTATCACACACTACAGAGCCTACTTCCTTTGAGTAACAACTTGAATACAGAGAGACAGAAAATGTCCTTTTGGTTAAATATTAATAACTTTGCTTGCAATTAGTTATTGACATTTACTGATGGGGAAGCCAAAAAGGTAAGCCATTAATAACTCCTGGTAACTAAGCAAATTGTCAGTAATAATCATTTAACTAAAGATCATTACTTGGTTTTACCCTTAATTTGAATTACATATTAATTAACTATAACAACTTCTATTTAATAATATATTCATAATCTGCTAGTAAAATTACACAACAGCAGTTGTTGATGGCCTGCTAGGAGGCTTCTGCTAAGGCAAGAAAACCTGAAGCTCTACTCTGCCTATTATTCACCTGTTGAACATCACCTGCTCTGATTGGGCCCGTTAGAGACTTCACACCTGACCTTTTTAATTTGTCCCTTTGGATAAACTCTAAAGATCTGTTCTCCTTCTGCTTTTTGAACCCATTGGATTTTCGTGTTTAATCTCCTACAGACATGCTTTGCGAATCTTCTGTTTCTAGTCTAAGCTCAACCAAAGTAGGGGTAACATTTAAACATCCAAAGAATGTCTGTCCATCCTCTGACATTCTTCCAGAACTGGAGAATTTCTCATCGCTTTAGCAGAAGAGTTCACAAAACACTGTGTTCAATCTGGTTTAAAACACATGAAAAAAAAGAGACAAAGTCCTGCTCTTCTGAATCGTAAACAGCAAGTAGTCTGATTCAGTCAGCAAACACAGACAGAGGATTTGGTGGCTATGACATAGTCCCTAGCTGAGAACCGGCATGTCTTGCTTCACAGCATCCATAGGCCATCGGCTAGGAGAATGTGAAGTTGGAGTCTGCTGCTTAAGTGGACTTTGTTGCAGATGGGGACAGGCAGGGTCAGAGGTCAAGTAGCAGAGAGCATCAGGATCAGGGAGTCAGAACACATGAACACCAGAATAAGTCTCACCAACAGCTCAAAATAAGCTGGCACTGATGACTTGTCTGAAGACTTTGTTAAATAGAGTTTAATGCAGGTGAATCAGATAAACGTGTAATGAGAACTAAGCGGAACTAAGCAGGTGTGTGAAAGGAGTGATCAGACCAGACATCAGTTCTGATATTAGGAATGCTATTTTGCTGCTTTAGGACCCGAATGACCTGATGTGATAAATGGAATAATAATTTCTGCCAAAAAGTCTTGAGGTAGGAAGTCAGAGTATCTGCTCATAATCTCTAGCTGAAACAAACTTGGGTTCCGCAGCAGAACAATAATCCAAAGCACACCAGCAGGTCTGCCTCTGACAGGCTGAGGAAAAAGAATAGAAGGCTTGGGAGTGGCCTCGTTAAAGTCCTGACCTGACTCTCTTTGAGATGCTGTGACAGGAACTTAAAAATGCACCTTGTTGAAAACCGTCATGGCTTCCCCGTGTCCGTTGATTTGAGTGCAGGTCACTGAGATGGGGTGAAATAATGATGCTGGACAATGTATCTTCAATTCGCCTTCTGCAAAAGGGAGAGCAGCAGCAGCAACAGCATCTGCAGACAGCAACTCTGACCCCCTGTGCAAAACAGGCTCTTTTTATTATCTTCATCAAGGAGAATCAGACAGTCCCATAAGAAGTTACAGATTGATCATACTCCCTACATTCCTATCCCCATGGAGTTGTTTCCTATTTTTCTGCTCCCTTGTTTTTCTGCTCCAGCTTTTTCTGTATGTGTGCGAGCAAAGTCATTCTCAGCCTTCCCATCTGCACCTGTTGTTTTCTACACTCTGTTCTGTAAATCTTCCCTTATACATATGAACAATAGGTTTTGCTGCAGCTTTAACTTAGCTCTTTACTTCTTTTAGCTTAAAACATGTATATATATCTTCAACCTCATGCTGGAAAATACTGCACTCATTGAGCTTTTTTCTTTTTCTGTTCATGCTGCTACTGGGTTATCTGGGAAGAACATCTCTACTGATCTCGGCAGCCTTTTTTCTTTATCTTTTATTTAGATTAAAAAATTCAAATCAATTTTTTTGCTTGTTTGTTTATGAAAGTCTTATTTCTGTTTGAGAGTTGGCCCGGGGTGTTTAATTAGTTTAGTCATATACATTGATGTATTATTAGTGATATATATATATTTTTATTTATTTATCCTTTATTTAACCAGGTAATACCCATTGAGATTAAAAATCTCTTTTGCAAGGGAGACCTGGCCAAGATAGGCATCAAAATTACATCACATCATTACATACGTACAACACACACACATAAAAGTCAAATATGCACTTACAATAAAATTTCAATTAAAACATTGACATGTGAGGAATCTAACTCAAAACATCTAATTCTCAGCTTAAACGTATTCAAAGGAACCAATTTACTAAGTTTCGTGTTATTTTGCAGCAAATTCCATGTAAAGGGAGCAGAGTAAGCAAAGGCCTTTTTACCCAGCTCAGTACTGACACGTGGGACAGAAAACAAGACAACAGCCTGAGAACGGAGAGAGTAATGACCAGTACTTTTTTTCATAAGAAGTGAACATAAATAAGATGGAAGCGCACCAAGAATAGCCTTATATATAAATATATATCAATGACAAAGCCTCCGTGTAGCCAAGGCAGACCACCCTACAGGAGAATACAGCTCACAGTGATGGGTGCGAGCTTTACAATTAGTAACAAATCTCAATGATGCGTGATAGGCTGCGTCAATCATCTGCAGGCATTGAGCATGCATATATAATATATCACCATAGTCCAGCACAGTTAAAAAAGTGGATGCCACCAACCGTTTTTTTACATTAAAAGAAAAGCACAGCTTATTTCGAAAGTAAAAACCCAACTTTAGTCTCAACTTTCTCACTAGACAGTGAACATGAGGCTTAAATGATAGGTTGTCATCAATGAAAATACCAAGATACTTATAAGTTGAAACTATCTGTATTTCACGACCATCAAGAGTAACCACTGAAGGAACATTCAGTGACCTGTTCCGAAGGTCTGTGAAAAGCATACATTTAGTTTTTTCTGCATTGAGCACAAGTTTCAACTGTAGCAAAGTATTTTGGACTACATTAAAAGCATTCTGTAAGTGTGCAATAGCTTGTTTAAGAGAAGGTGCACAGCAGTAAATAACTGTATCATCTGCATAAAAATGAAAATTTGCATCAGACACATGCCGATTAAGATCATTTATATAAATAGTAAATAAAAGAGGGCCTAATACAGAGCCTTGTGGAACCTCTTTAAAGATTGGTAAAATACCAGATTGAACACCATCATGCTTAATGCACTGAGTTCTGTCACTAAGATAGTTTGAAAACCAAGAAACAGTTTTCTTTGAAAACCCTGATTTAAGAAGCCTAATCTTTAGAACATCATGATCAACCGTGTCAAACGCTTTTGACAAATCAATAAAAAGTGATGCACAGTGCTGCTTCTTGTCACGAGCAACAGAGATATCATTTATCACCTTCATTGCAGCTGTGATGGTACTATGTTTTCTTTCTAAAACCTGACTGAACTGGGGATAAAATGTCCTGGGCGTGCAAGAAGTCTTTCATCTGATCACTCACCAGGGATTCAAGCATTTTGGCCAAAACAGACAAATTAGAAATTGGTCTATAATTATTTAAATTTGACGGGTCACCCCCTTTCAGTAATGGACAAACAAATGCAGATTTCCAGATTTTAGGAATAGTGTTGCTCTTTAAAGTAAGGTTAAAAATGTACGTTAGAGGCTGTGCTACACAATCAGCAGCTATTTTTAAGAAATAGGGTTCTATAAGATCAGGTCCTGGGGGTTTTTCAGGAATCAGTCCTTTTAGGGCTTTTTGAACGTCAGCCACTGAAAATGGAACGAGATTGAAAACACCCGTAGTGACTGGCACATCTCCACAGGGTGTCAAAGCATAAGGACAAACAGTGTCAAACAAAGAACCTGACTGAATAAAATGCTCATTAAAATGATTCAGTATCTCTAGCTTGTCATAAACTACTACAGACTCTTTCATAATAGAAGAAGGAACATTGAACATTGTTTGGACCTGTTCACTTCCTGTTTGGATTAACTGAGTGTGCAGCTGTTCAGAGGATCTCCATCTGAAGTTAAGTTATTTTCTCTGTGATATCTCTGTATCTAAGTAACTCTAGGCCCCCCACGTAGCTGTCCTCCAAAAGTGCCTGAGCAGCCAGGCGATTGGGTAACTGTACGCAGAAAGCGTAGTCGTGGATCTCTGCCCACTGGTCACCACCAACCCGTTCACGTTTCTAACCGGTTTTCCCCACTCAGTGACACACCCACTGAGAAGCCCACTCTGGTGATTGGCAGCTCCATAGTCAGAAACGTGGCATTAGAGACACCAGGGACCATAGTCAAATGTTTGCCGGGGGCCAGAACGGGCGACATCAAATCCTACCTGAAACTACTGGCTAAGGATAAGGTTAAATACAGTAAGATTGTTATTCACGCTGGTGGTAATGACACCCGGTTACGCCGATCGGAGGTCACTAAAATTAGTGTTGCTTCGGTGTGTAAGTTTGCCAAAAAAATGTCGGACTCCGTAATTTTCTCTGGTCCCCTCCCTGATCTGACCAGTGATGACATGTTTAGCCGCATGTCGTCATTCAACCGCTGGTTGTCTAGGTGGTGCCCTGAAAACAACGTGGGCTACATTAATAATTGGCAATCCTTTTGGGGAAAGCCTGGTCTGATTCGGAGAGACGGCATCCATCCCACTTTGGATGGTGCAGCTCTTCTTTCTAGGAATCTGGCCACATTTATTAGTCCTCCAAAACCCTGACCACCCAGGGTGCAGACCAGGAAGCAGAGTTGTAGTTTAACACACATCTCTGCAGCTTCTCTACTGTTACCCACTCTTTACTCCATCCAGACAGTGTCTTGCCCACGACCAAAATCTAATAAATTAGCAAAGATTCCCAAAGGAGTAAATCATGATAATCTAATTAAAATCAAAATAACTCCAATTGGGGAAAAAGTTAAAACAATTAAATGCGGTCTGTTTAACATAAGATCGCTTTCCTCTAAAAGTCTACTAGTTAATGACTTGATTTGTGATAATCACATTGACTTGTTTTGCCTTACAGAAACCTGGCTGCAGCAAGAGGATTATGTGAGCATAAATGAGGCAACTCCTTCAAGCTATTTAAATTTTCACATCCCCAGAAGTTCTGGGCGAGGAGGAGGAGTAGCAACAATCTTCCAGTCTGACTTACTGATTACTCCCAAAACAATTAATACCTACAACTCTTTTGAACATTTAACCCTTAATTTCCCTGATCCAAATTTCAAGGCAAGAAAACCTCTTCTTTTTGTAACTTTGTATCGTCCACCAGGTCCTTACTCTGAATTTTTAGATGAGTTTTCAGAGTTCCTTTCTGATTTGGTATTAAATACTGACAGGGTCATCATAGTGGGAGATTTTAACATCCATGCTGACATTGAAGGCGATAGCTTAAGAGCAGCCTTTAATGCTATCTTAGACACTATTGGCTTTGTTCAAAATGTGAATAGTCCCACGCATTCTCATCTTCATACTTTGGATCTTGTGCTGACATACGGCATAGAATGTGAAGAAATAACAGTATTTCCTCACAACCCTGTCCTCTCTGACCACTTTCTAATAACCTTCAGGATTACTTTAACAGAGTTCTCCTCCCCCAAAAGAAGGTTCAATTTTAGTAGATCTTTATCAGATAGTGCATTTATAAATTTTAAAGAATCTGCTTCACTTTCTCTCTCCTCTGTGTCACTGAGCAGTGCTGCAGAGTGCAAAAGCTTAGCTTATTCCCCTTCACAGGTTGATGATTTTGTTGATGGGGTTGCTAGTTCTCTGCGTATTGCCTTAGACAACGCAGCTCCTTTGAAAATGAAAACCGTTAAAAATAGAAAGCTTGCTCCTTGGTTTAATGCAGAGCTGCGTACTTTGAAGCAAAATGCTAGGAAACTGGAGAGAAAATATCGCTCCACAGGCCTGCGAGAGTCCTTCCTAGTCTGGAAAAATGGTTTACTGCTGTATAAGAGGACCCTTTGTAAAGCAAGAGCAGCATACTTCTCCTCATTAATAGAGGAGAATAAGAATAATCCTAGATTTCTTTTTAATACAGTTGCCAAACTCACCCAGAGCCATAGCTCTGTTGAACCGTCCATTCCACCTGCTCTTAGCAGCAATGATTTTATGGGATTCTTTATAAATAAGATTGATCTTATTAAAAATAAGATCATAAGCACTCCTCTATCCGCGATTGTACCTGAGGTAGTCATGGAATCTGAACCAGGTTTAGACTGCTTTGATCCAGTTGAACTCTCTGAATTAGCAAAATTATTGTCTTCATCTAGGCCTTCAACTTGTATGTTAGATCCAGTTCCAACCAGGTTATTTAAGGAGGTGTTCCCTTTGATCTCCTCCTCCATTTTAGATGTGATTAATCTATCTCTGTTACAGGGATATGTACCTAAAGCTTTTAAGGTTGCTGTAATTAAACCTCTGCTTAAGAAACCGTCTCTTGACCCAGATGACTTGGTCAATTATAGACCTATATCCAATCTTCCTTTCTTATCTAAAATTCTTGAGAAAGTAGTTGCCAAACAAGTTTGCGATCACTTCCACCGTAATGAACTTTTTGAAGAGTTTCAGTCTGGCTTTAGTGCTCATCATAGCACTGAAACAGCAATGGTGAAAGTCACTAGTGATATTCTCATGGCCTCAGATAATGGACTTGTATCTGTGCTCGTCCTGTTGGATCTCAGTGCTGCATTTGATACAGTTGACCATAATATTCTTTTAGAAAGACTTGAATATTTTGTTGGAATTAAAGGAACAGCACTAGACTGGTTTAAATCTTATCTATCTGACCGATTTCAGTTTGTTCATGTTAATGATAGATCTTCAACACGCTCAAAGGTTACCTGTGGAGTACCACAGGGATCAGTGCTAGGACCAATTCTCTTTACTTTATACATGCTCCCAATTGGTAGAATTATTAGACAGCATGGGATTAATTTCCACTGTTATGCTGATGATACCCAGCTATATCTGTCTATAAATCCAGATGAAGCTAACCCATTACATAGATTACAGGCATGTCTTGAAGACATAAAAACCTGGATGACTCTTAACTTTCTGCTTCTGAATGCAGACAAAACAGAAGTTATAGTCTTTGGACCAGAGTCTCTGAAAAAGAAACTGATTAGCCAGTCACTTCATTTGGATGGGATTAAACTGATTTCAGATAATAAAGTAAAAAATCTTGGTGTTATTTTTGATCAGGACCTGTCATTTAAATCCCATATCAAAGAGGTTTCTAGAATTTCCTTCTTTCATCTGAGGAACATTGCAAAAATTAGAAATATCCTGTCCAGGGGTGATGCTGAGAAACTAGTCCATGCATTTGTTACTTCAAGGCTGGACTATTGTAATTCTTTACTATCAGGAAGTCCACAAACTGTAGTTAAAAGCCTTCAGCTGATCCAAAATGCTGCAGCCAGAGTTCTAATGAAAATTAAAAAGAGAGATCATATCTCGCCTATCCTGGCTTCTCTTCATTGGCTTCCTGTTAAATCAAGAATAGAATTTAAAATCCTCCTTCTCACATATAAAGCCTTAAATGGCCAAGCTCCATCTTATATCAGAGATCTGATTGTTCCTTATGTTCCTAACAGAGCACTTCGCTCTCAATCTGCAGGTTTACTAGTGGTTCCTAGAATTTCTAAAAGTAGAATGGGAGGCAGATCTTTTAGTTATCAGGCTCCTCTCCTGTGGAACCAACTACCAGTTTTAGTCCGTGAGGCAGACACCCTGTCTACTTTTAAGGCTAGGCTTAAAACTTTCCTTTTTGATAAAGCTTATAGTTAGGGTGGCTCAGGTTATCCTGAGCTATCTCTATAGTTATGCTGCTATAGGCTTAGACTTTTGGAGGACATAGGGACCCCCATTTCATCATTCTGCTTCATTCTCTCTCTGTTCTCCTATTCTGCAGAATCTGTTAGTTCAATCTCTAACCTTCTGCTCTCTCTGCTTTTCCTCAGAGTAGCTTTGCCTCGTCTGTTCCTGTTTGGCTGTGACGTCATCCTGGAAAGAAACATCAGCTGTGCTGCTTCTATTAACACCCTTGTTTATAGATGTTGGAGATCGGCCTGTTTTCCAGTGTGGTCCTGTTTCTCTGACCGTGACTGAGTGGATGTGCTCTCTTCGTCCTCTGGCATGGGAGCTGCCTTGGAGCTCGTCTGCCTGGCTGTGTGTTTCCTGGACGGGGCCGCCTTTTACAGCTGCTTTTTGTATCTCTGCTTCTGTCTCCTTGAACCCCAGTCGGCCTCGGCAGATGGCCGCTCACACTGAGCCTGGTTCTGCTGGAGGTTTCTTCCTGTTAAAAGGGAGTTTTTCCTCTCCACTGTCGCTACAAGCATGCTTAGTGTGGGGGATTGTATTTGAGTCAATGAGTCAATGCAATCAACTGGTTTTCCTTAGATAGAAAACTTTGTATCAATTTGACTGTGTGATCTGGTTGAACTGTAAAGTGCCTTGAGATGACATGTGTTGTGAATTTGGCGCTATATAAATAAACTGAATTGAATTGAATTGAATTGATACTATCTTTGTTAGAAGAAAGTAATTTTATAGCCTTCCAGAATTTTCTGGGGTCATTTAAGTTATTAGTAGTGACTGACAGATAAAAATCAGATTTTGCTTTCATAATAGAAGAAGAACATTTGTTTCTTAGCCGTCTAAAAGCAAGCCAATCAGACGAGGAGCCCGTTTTTCTTGCTTTGGCCCAAGCTAAATTGCGGTCATGAAGAATATCTCCAAGCTCAGAGGAAAACCAGGGATTATCCCGCCCCTTAACTCTAAATCTCTTTAGTGGGGCATGTTTATTTATTACTTGCAGAAAACTATCCCGGAAAAAGATCCAGGCTGATTCCACATCGGGAATCAGCTCCATTCTACTCCAATCACAATTAAACTTTCTGGACTGCCTGGTGAGCATGGAAGGAGATGGAAGCCTAAACATTGAAGTGTATAGGAAACCTACTCACACAGACCAGTATCTTCTTTTTGACTCACACCACCCACTGGAACACAAACTCTCAGTCATCAGAACCTTACAACACCGGGCAGAACATGTCCCTACTAAAACAGATGGGAAGCAAAAAGAACAGAAACACATCAAAGATGCTCTCCAAAACTGTGGATATCCAAACTGGGCTTTTATCAAATCAGCAAGGAAATCCAAAAGACACGCAACAGAAGACAGCGATGGGAAAATTAAACGCAAAAACATCACAATCCCTTATGTTGCTGGAGTGTCTGAAAAGCTCAAGAGGATTTTCTCCAAACACAAGATCCCAGTACATTTCAAGCCAAACCAAACCCTTAAACAGAGGCTAGTGCATCCGAAAGATAAAACCCCCAGACCAAATATGAGCGGAGTGGTATATGCTGTTCAGTGCAGCGAGGAATGCTCTGATCTTTATATTGGCGAAACAAAACAACCTCTCCACAGACGCATGGCCCAACACAGAAGAGCGGCCGCCTCTGGACAAGACTCCGCAGTACACCTACACCTTATGGACAAAGGACATTCTTTTGAGGACCAGAATGTCCATATTCTGGATAAAGAAAATAGGTGGTTTGAGAGGGGCGTGAAGGAAGCCATCTATGTTAAGAGAGAAAAACCAACTTTAAACAGAGGTGGTGGACTCAGATTCCAGCTTCCAAAAACATACAATTCAATCATAGACATGATCCCTTCCAGATATCACCAAACCCCCCACCCCATCACAGAGGAACGAGGGACCTACCCGCCCCAGCCGGTGAACAATACCTCCTTAACGACCAACCCTTAACAATCATAGACAGGTTTCAGGTATTACAGGTGACAATCCCCCCCCTTAATGGCAATCCCCCCTTTAACGACCGACCCCTAGAATCATAGACAGGTTCAGATATTACAGGCTAACGATGGAACTAACGACCCATTCATCGGTTACCATTGCATGTTTCCAAGCGATACAAGGCGTTGTCTATATAAGACTCAAACTCACTGCGGATCCAGACATTTGAATTGAGAAAGCTTCCTGGAGAGGTGGCGAAACGTCTTCAAATCTTGAAAACCAAGTCCAGTGGATATGTTTTGAATTTTTACGGAATGACTATGACCTGGATGACTGAGAACCTTCATCAGCGTAAAATTGAAAGAATCACAAAATGACTTAAATTCATCTGAGCAAGGTTTTAGCCAGTCCCAGTTTAGGTCACCTGCTAAAATAATTTCAGAGTAGTCCAATCTGGATAAGAGTTGAATAAGAGTCTGCAATGCAGTACTGAGGGCAGTTGGAGGCCTATAACACCCAACAACAGTAACATAAAGGCCCTTGGCCAACTCCACACTCACTGCCAAAAATTCCAGCTGCTTACCAACTGATTCTGAATGGACTAACTTCATATTAAATTTAGATTTAGCATAAATAGCAACCCCACCACCCTTCCTTAATCTGTCAGTACGAAACACATTATAACCATCTATTCCGATGTCCGAATCAGTAATTGATTTTGTCAGCCAGGTTTCAGACAGCACAACAATATCTGCATCTGTTAAATTCACCCAAATTCTAAGCAGATCCATTTTGGGTAACAAACTGCGAACATTTAGGTGAATTACACTCAAACCAGACATGGATTTCACATCAGATGGCAATGAAATACACTGCAACTCAGGACCTGGATTTGGCTGCACATTGCCAGACAAAAGCAGCAATAAGAATATTAACCATCTCTGTTTACCATCAGTATACAAAAGATCTGTGGAGTTTTTTAAATGAAAGTCTCAGAAATGTCTGTCATCAAATGCAAAATAGTCATTTAAAATCAAGAGATTTTGAAGCTGATGAATATCTCTGGGTAGAAACCAGGCTAAATTTAAGTCCTTTGCCAACTCTTTCGGCATTTGAGGGGAATGCACAAAGGCTGAACAGTTGAATCCGTAGGCTACATCCAAAGAGCCATAAATGTTGTAAGATGTTCTCACCCAGTGTAAATCACTTGATCTTAGATTTTGCACAAACAATGAGCAAAGCAACATTAAAAGAAAAGCCATGTTAGCAGCGGATGTTTGCAAAACCCGAATGTGCTGACAGGGCGTCAGGATCCACGCAGAGCTTGGAGATATTAGCTGGGCTGCCAGGGTCCGGAGAAGCCAGCAGAACCCCAAGATCCAAGTGAAATCTGGAAGGGCCAGCAAGGCCACAGGATCCAAACAGCACCCAGAGACAGTAACTGGCCTGCTAGGGCCTGAAGCCTAGAGATGGTAGCAGGGTTAGAGCTGAGCCAGAGAAGGAGGTTGGTAGCTAGGCTGTTTGGGCCTGGAGCCTAGAGATGGTAGCATGGCTTCACGATCAAAGTAGAGCCAGAAGATGGAAGCTGGGTTGCCAGGTCCTATAGAGGCTCGGAGGGCCTCAATATCCAAGCAGAGCCAGGAGGTGATAGCTGGGCTATTTAGAGCCTGGAGTCTCAAGATGGTAGCTGGACTGCTAGGGCTAACAGGAAGAGCCTGGAGATGGAGCTTTTCTGCAGAAACGTAGTCCATAATCTAAAACATACACCTTATCTAAAAGCCAAAGAACTCAAGCATAGAATCTGTCAAAAAAAGTTATCCATATATGAGTATAAAAGCAAGAAAAATGAGTATAAATGAGAATAGGTATACGCGACAAACACACATCAAACCATTCATGCCGCCATCTTGGATTCTATATATAGAATCCAAGTTAGTGATGGGACTAACGCCGTTACCTTATTTTAGTAACGAGTAATCAAAATTATTAGGTAACGCTTTCTTTTACAGTACAGGTAATATCTGTTGAGGTATATTACCAACATGGAGCTAAATCAGTGGGCTGAACCATCCCCGTTTGCCACCTGAACCACCCCCTTTCTTCTTCTCCACAATGGAACTAGCCCCACGTCACTCACAGCACGGACCAATCAGCCGATGCGCAGACAGGAAGTGCCAGCACGTCATCCATGGGTTAAAAAACGCGGCGCGAGAAGACTTCAGCCTCTTTTTCCATGGGTTTGGAGCCAAGACAGAGGAATTTCCCTGTCTTAGATTTAACAAAGCACGAGAGTCAATTGTTTGGTCGGACTCTTGATTAAACACTTGGGAAATTTCAGAAACAAAATCGGAAAAATCACATCTGAGGCTGTCTTCGGAGGCAAACCTTGCCTCCGCCCACTCTAGGGCTCGTCCGGTTAGTTGGGACAGAATAAATGTTATCTTTTTCTGATCAGTTGGGAAACTGCCAGGAGAGTTCTGAAAAATAAGACGGCACTAAAACAAAAATCCTTTACAGTCTTTCAAGTTACCTGAAAACTTTTCAGGAAGACAAGGGTGGAACTCAGGTGATGACGTCACAACCGGTGACCTCGGAGGCGGAACTGGACGCGGAAAAGGTTGTGCTGCCGACGTGGCGTTAGCACTGCTCATGTAGTTAGCATAGCTTTGAAGCATTTGGTCATGGTAATTGACCATGGTATGTAACTCACGGAGGGTTTGAGTTTGTCCTTGGATTTGAGCGTCTTGCTCCTCCAGCCGACGACGGAGGTGGTCTGCTGGGCCTTGTGTTAGGCCGCAGTGTTCTGTCATGATGGGTTCAGAAAAGCCCAATATGCAGAACGCAACGGAGACTGATGAAAAGTTTAACAAGGTTTATTAAAGCACAAGCACATGAATCATAACACTGGAACTGGTTCAAGCCGGGGGAGGGCAGGTTCACTGGAGTCTGTAAGGATGACAGTTCAGTTAGCTCTGGGACTGAAGAGTTTGAGTTTGAGAGTTTCTGAAGAATACCTTGAGGAGTCCGGGTTTCACTTTGAGAGAGGAACTGTTGGGTCCAGTGACTGTTTAGATCAGCAGAGTCCAATAACCGCTTCAGCGTCTTACTTCTGACTTGAGGGCAGACCTTGGTTTGGGTTTCCAGCTCTTAGCCAAGAGCTGCAGGGGAATCCAGAGAAGAGTCTTCAGGTTTGGCTCAGAGGGCAGGCTCGGCAGGTTAAGCTCATCCAGAGCTTCCAAGGGAAACAGGATTCCTGTGAAGCAGAGACAAGGAGGAGTTAGAATCTAATCTCAACAGAGATAGCTAGATTCTCATGTGTTTGCTAGGCTCAGGTGCTAACCAAACTGGATCAACACTGCGGCGTTGAGGCAAGGTCTGAAGGCAGGTTATATACAGAGGGAACCTCTGATGACGAGATACGCCACAGGTGTGTTGGAGTCTCAGCTCAGGAGGATCCATGGCGCACTCTGCTGGAGAAAGGTGGTACAGCTCCAGATCCCAATACCAGCGGGTTTGAGTGGATTTAACGGCCAGTTAATTGAATCTAAGACTTATAATCCAATAGAGAATTGGTGATTTGGGACTTCGGCTGCGTTGTTTGTTGGTTGCTGCTATTCTGAAGCCGTGAGATCAAATTGTGGATTGGTGCAGCACAAAAGGGTTCTTAAAGTCACAGCAACTGGGTCAGTGTAGGCCACGGTGGCAGAGATTGTTCTCTCCCCCTAGTGGTAGCTTATGTAATTACAATTACTCAGCTGGTTCCAGTGTTTTGAGATCCAAATTGTGTAGTGCTCTCTTTGGCGCCATCTGGTGGCGTAAGCGTGTTATTGCAACAACAGTTTGAAAATTCCCAGGCGAAGGCACCTTGTCTCCCCCTGGTGGTGGCTTCTGAAATTGCAGCTGAATGGTGTAGAGAAGGAGTGACTTGTTTTTTTTTTCTTAATTTTTATTTTTCTTTCTTTCATGCTGTTTCACTATTGCTTTCTGTACTGTGGACAAACAGTGTTTTAACAATTGGAGAGTGGTTAGACTTAACCCCTTGAACCCTACGGACCCACCGGCGGGTCCAGCTGCTACGTGACCTCGTAATTTTACCAAACCCCCAGTATTGATGTAAAAAACATATTTGGCACAGTTTGGTGACATTTATGGATAAATGTGCCAAAATGGCCTCTCCGCCTAAGAAATTTCTCACTAATACCATTCTAAAATAAATATGATTCATCTGATTGAGTCCAAATTTGGTATATTTTTACACAACATTTAGATTTGAAAGTCTGTACTACTTTTTTGTGCTATAAATAATATTTTGGTACTGTTTTGCAATGTTTATTTCAAAGAAAATTTTGGCGAGGTTCAAAAAATGCAAAATATTTTGTATTTTGTCCCTAATATTTCAGGCAGGGTCAAAGCTACAATGGTGCTGACACCAGAAAACCATTCTATGACATCTTACCTTTACAGACGTACCAAAAGTTTCTTCTTAAATCTAATAGCTTTGAGGCTATAAGTTATTTACTTTTGTGTGTTTTTGTCAGGCAGAAATTTATTTATTCCCCCTTAGGGTGTAAGAGGTTAAAGTGCAGGTATAAAGAAACAAAACCTCAGCATTAATTGTGCAGCTGCTGCCAGCTTTTACCACTTCTGCCAGGTTTTCTAACACTGCGTTATCCATTTTGTGTGCAAGAGTTGTTTGTTAACAGTGTTCTACACATATATACATACACACGCACACATCTATACACATACACACACTTTCGAACCAGCCAATCTTACTTACTGAAAGGTGAGTGAATCAAACCATTAGAAACCCACAGATTTAAAAGCAAATCGGCAACCTGTCAAATTAAAGAGGAGGTCGCAAGTTGAAAGCAACCTGCATATTGTTTTATCCGCACGTTGTACACCTGCCGTATAGGTAACGAACCTACAGTAAACTGAGTGTGTTTGTTTAGTGCGTGTAGTGCTAACACAGTTAGCGATTTGTAGCCAGTGCGCTGCGTTTCCTGCTTTGTGTTCCCCCTAGCGAATCGAATGGATAGGGATCAGGATCAGCGAGCAGTGGGAGCTTCTGTGGCCTCCATCGAAATTGAAGCCCAGAACTTAATAAGCTCAGTGATTTCGTTGCCAGAAGACGAATACAGAGCCCTTGGTAGTTTGGATCTAGAGGCTTGTGAAAGAGAGATTGAGAAACTAATGGAGTCAACTAGGAAGCCAGGGAAAGAAATGCTTATTGCAAACGTGCTTGGTCAGCTTGCATTGCTGTATCAGAGGAAGTCCCAGTTAGAAACAGAAGAAGAAATGCGTGCAGAAGCTGAAGAACTGCGTGCGGAAGCTGAAGGAAGGGCAAGAAGAGCAGAAGAGAATAGGATGGTGACCTCTAACTTCCTGGAAGAACGGCAAAGGGGGGTTGCTCCCTGCCCACAGGACGAAGGGTCAGATGAAGGGTCAGACGAAGGGTCAGATGAAAGATCAGAAGAAAGAACAGAAGGTTCTCTTAAGAGAGAAGAAAGCGAACCCACCCCTGCTTTAAATAAGGTGGATAGAAGGGGTACCAGGGGAGATCCTCCTCTGGCAGCCACAGAGCAGAGAGCTAGCATGAGGGAGCAGGGAAGGTTCGGTAGTGTAGTGCGTAGTCCCCCCCAGCAGAGCAGCTTTAGACCGCAGAGGATGCCGGACCTGAGCGGCATGCCAGGTCCTAGTTATAGAGCGACAAGCTGGTCAGACCAAACATGAAGCACGACCTACTATGACACACCCTTGCCACAAAGGCAGCTGTACGACCAACCATGGGACACTGATGAGCGACCCCGCACTGAGCCGCGGCCATGGCCTAGCGGCTATGGAGCAACAGGCCCACCAGTGTACCATGAGCGGTCTCAGCTGCCTTCAAGGAGGTCAGAGCAGAGCTTTACCCCCTACCGTGACAGGAGCTGGCTAGAACACTCAGATGAAGACTCAGACGGTCCAGCCCCAGTCCCAGAACAGGGATTACAGATGCGACAACTCGAATCCCTCGCCCACGACATAGAACGTTTTGACCCCAGCAACACTGAATCCACCATTGAGGACTACCTTAGAGATGTAGAACGCTGTCTTTTAGACTTACCTCGTCCCTCCACGCGTGAAAAGTTAAAGCTAATATGGAAGACCTACCTCAAGGAGCGTGCACATGTTCATAGAAAGCCTTAGGCCCGCGATCCGAGACACTTATTCCTCTCTTTGTCAAGCACTGAGAGAGGAATACTCTGTACACACTGATCCAGGCTCTGCGATGTTCAGTGCTTTCGGCATACAGCAGAAAAGAAAGGAGTCGCCGAGAGAGTTTTACCGTCGTTTATGAGCTTCATATTTTCAGGGGCGGAGCGCCCCTGGACAGGAGGAAGACCACACATTAAGATACCTGTTCCTTCACAATCTCCATGAGAGCATCAAATACGATGTTACTATGTACTGCCGAACCAGGAACCTTACCATGCAGGAAATAAAGAAGTATGCTCAGATGGCATGGGAAACACGTGCTCGGGTCAACAAGGAAGCTGACCGGAGCAATAGGGTTTTACAGGTCCGGGCCGAAGCAGGTAAGGACCTAGAACTGGAGGGACGAGAGATTCCCTCCTCTGACAACAGATCCAGGAACAAATCCAAAGGACGTCAGAAGTTCAACCCACAGGAGAAGAAAGGGAGGATGAAAGAAAGATGGAGTCGAGACGGGAAAGAAGGTAAGGAGTCCAATGTGAGAGTCAAACCAGACAGAGCGAAGTCTGACAGCCACCCTGAAAAGAAGGTAAGGCCTAAGAATGCAGACGAGAAAGGACAACAACAGATGATGAGGGAGATGGAGGCCACCTTACGCAGACTACTTACAGAAACGGTGCAACAGATGACCAACGCATCCCAGCCGCCAACAAATCCCACCGATACCCGAAACAAACCAAACCCAAAACCTCCGTCCGCATGACTAGGCGTGGATCCAGACCCATCCAACAAAAGGGTCAACCGAATTGAGTGGGGAGCACACCCCCTCAAACCGGGTGAATCCTCCGAAACCCCATCACACAAAACACCGTTCTTGAAGTTCTTGGGTGAGCTCCATCTCACTAAAAACGCACGTCGCCTTTATTGATCTGCCATGATAGGGGGGTGCGTCACTGCTGATGCTCTTCTGGACACAGGTTCAGAAATTAGTCTAATGTGCGCCATGCTTTTCGAAAAGGTGATGAGAGCCATGAAAACCCTTGGAAAGCCATTCCAGGTGGAGACCTGCAACGTAGGGATCACCAGCTACACCCAGCATGAGTCATGCATCACCAAGTGGGTGTGGTTAGATGTCACTTTCCGAGACATCCTATCTACATTTGCACATTGGATACAGAACCCTTTCTTGTGGGCCAACACCTACTGGACAGGCTGGCCCCACTCATTGACTGCAACCAGGGACACTTATGGGCCCAGGTGGAAAATCCAAAGCCGTTCCCCTCTACAGAGAAACAGCTTGTCCCTACCCATCTGGTAACCTGTTCAAGCGAGTCAGTGAAACACCAAACACAACCACTTCCTCCTGCAGAACCGCTTTTTGGGGCTCCAGCCTCAAGGACACAGACGCACAACCAAAGTGCATCTTTCCGCAGCCATGAATCCTTCCTCTGCACTCTCACACCTTCCGATAATGAAAGCTTCAACCTCACAATGACTGAGGGCATTCACTTGGAAGATGTCTTCCAACCGAATGCGGTCTTGGCCCTATGGTTGGAAAAGTCAGCCATAAGCAGAGGACTGTACCTTTTTTTATGCCAGGCGAAGCCTGACCTGGTTGAAGTAAGACGTTGCCACCACCTACTTTCAGACGATCGGCTCCGTCGACTCCTGAAGGCTACTGGGGTATGTATGCTTAGGGTAAACATCGGACCCAAACACATATTGTACCCTTTTAGCATCGTGGAACATCCACTCACCCGGATTCTGATCAGCGCCGACCTCTTGGTCTGACTAGGGGTTCAACTGGACACATGCAACCAAGTCTTGTGAGCCCGGGCCCGAACACCAGCACGTTCTTTCCTTGGAAAACCTGAGGTCATGAGGTCAGGGCAGACCATTCCCCAAGCCTGCCAGGTGACATGCGAAACAGATATGCTGATACCAGTATATACCACTGGTGTCCCAGTCCGGCTAGTCATCCTCAAAGGTCAAGAAATGGAAAACCCCTTGGTCCATTTCCAACCTCTGCCTCACTTCCACGAACTGAATCTGGTTGTCCGGGGAAACCCCTTGCTTGAGTTGAACAATCGTTCAACCTACCTCTTGGTCGAAAATCCAACCGCGGTCCCAATCCTACTAAAAACCGATAAAACCCCTCGGGGTGCTAATCGATAGTTCGTTCCACGACTTCGAGTTGAGCATTCCCGTCATTGGAGAACTGCCTTCATCCCTGATCACCACACAGGATTTCACAGACAGCGCCTCCACCTTCCCCTCGAAAATGATAACTATCAGAAGGGACGAGGCGCTGCCTGTCAAATCCCTGTTTGGCGCCACTCTTGAAGCCGAAGGGAACTTGGTAGTGTACTCGCTAGAAGCCCGTTCCACAAAAGACAGCCAAACTGAACCTGAAGGGCAGAACCAGAAACCCGAGCTGTACCCAGGGTTCGAAGACGAAGTAAACCAACAGTTAGAGAAGGCCGACGCTTTGTCCACTGAAGCTGAAAAAGCAGCACTCAGGGACCTTTTCTACGAGTTCCAGACCATCTCATCTAGAGACTCTAATGACTGCGGGGTTACAGATTTGCATACGGTCCGTATTCCCACGAAACCAAACGTTCCTCCAACCTTCGTGCGTCAGTATAAGATTCCTCTAGCTGCTTATGACTCGATCCAAGAGATCCTCAATAAGCTGCTAGAGAAAAACATAATTCGGGAATGCAACTCCACCTACAACTCCCCCATCTGGCCGGTGTTCAAACCGACAGGAAAATGGCGTCTCACCATCGATTACCGTGCTTTAAACAAGCAGGTACCGTTTTCGCGCTGGCCCATGATTCACTTAGACCAAGAACTGGCAAAAGTTAAAGACGCCCGCTTCTTCTCAACCGTAGACGTGGCTAAAGGCTTTTGGACAATGAAGGTGGACCCAGCTGATCAGTATAAATTGGCGTTCTCTTTTGGGAACCGCCAATATACTTGGAACAGGTGTCCTTTCGGATACTCCAACTCAACATCTTCCTTCATAAGGCCGATGCTACAGAACGAGGAAACCTCATTTATGTCGATGACATCCTAATGAGGAGCAGAACCTTCAAAGAAAGTCTTGAGGAAATCTGACACGTTCTAGGCCAGCTAGCGGCTGAAGGAGCCAAGTTAGCGTTAAGCAAGGGTCAGTGGTGCAGGAAAAAGGTGGACTACATAGGGCTCACGGTCGGACCAAACGGCATTGAACCTCAAGCCGACAGAATCAGGGCCATCCAAGATTTAGCAGCCCTGACCAACGTCTCCGAACTCCGGAGCTTCCTCGGGGTCTACAACTACTCCCGTCAGTTTATCGAAGACTATGCAGACATGGCGCGGCCGCTCACCGAGTTGTTACGCAAAGACACTCCGTTCGATTGGGGAGAACCTCAGGAACAGGCTTTCTGCTTTTGGATGAAGCAGAAGCTGGTGTCAGCCTCCTGCTTAGCATACCCAAACAAGGACCGTGAGTTCTATCTGGAAGCCAGCTTCTCATCTCACTGCCTGAGTGCAGCGCTGAGACAGAAATACGACCAGGACATGCGAGTCGTAGCATACGCGAGCAGACCACTAAGCGAGGTTGAAATAAAATTTTCAGACTGTGAAAAGGCCCTCCTCTCCACAGTCTGGGTGGTGGAACACTTCCGCAGCTACATAGGAGGACAAAAGGTGATTATCTTAACATGTCACCAGCCAGTAACTTTCCTTAACAGTCAGCGTTTGAGGGAAGGGAGAGTGTCGAACAGCCGGATCGCGACATGGATGATGGCGTTACAAGGCTACGACATTGAGGTAAGATACGGTCAAAACAACCGGATGGCGTTGGGACAGGGGTTAGCCGGATGTAACCACTGCGAGTGCGATACACCTCAACCCCAACCTGACACACCCACAGCTGTGGGAACAACGCTCTCTGCCCACCGCTATTATGATGAGAACATATGCAAAGGGCTCCCAAGAGTGTATACCGATGGCTGTGCGTTCATGCACGAACACCAACTCCGAGCTGGGGTAGGTATAGTTTGGACAGGAATCGACTCCGCCGAACCAAACCACTACCGGTTGGGAGCGAAAACGAGCCAATATGCTGAAGTCGCAGCGATCCTCATCACGATCCAACAAGCAGCTGCCTTGAACCAGAAACAGCTGGTGATCTGCTCTGACTCCAACTACGCTAGGCTTAGTTTCATCTCCCACCTACCCGTTTGGAAAACTAACGGAATGAAGAACGCTAGGAATAAAGAAGTCAAACACTCAAATATATTCCTAGCATGTGAAAAACTCACCACAGAGAACGACATGACCATCTATTGGAAAAAGGTTAAAGGACATTCTCGCACCCTGGGCCAAGACAAGGATGGAAACGACGAAGCAGACCGCCTTGCCAGGCTGGGGGCAGAAAGTGGAACTCCCTGGGAGTTTGGTGAGGACTGGGCTAAGCCCGTTGAAAACCACACAGTTTGCGCCGTAACGCGACAACAGGTAAGAGCCAACCAAAACAAGCTCGGAAACGCTAAAGAGATGCTCTGCCTCGGACGCAAACCAAATGACCAGGACTTGTGTACCATGCAGGACCAAGATCTGACCCTGCATGTCATCAAGGAGTTGGTAAGCAATGGTACGTCACCTGGAAATCAACCATCATCAACTGGAGAATCAAAGGAGCTAAAGGCGTTTCGTCATAGCTTACCCCACTTGAGGATAGAAAAGGGGTTGCTAGTCTACTCCAAAGATGGACACGGCCCACTCCGATGGGTCGTTCCAACGGATCACAGAGGAATCATGCTCGCTCACGCACATGATTCGCCTGTGGGAGGACACAGAGGCTACAAAGCAACCCTACACACACTTCAGCAGGTGGCATACTGGCCTTTAATGGCAAATGACACATGGGTGTATGTGAAGAGTTGTCTGACCTGCTGCCAGTTCCAACCGGTCCAGCCCCTTGACCGGGCTCCTCTTCAACGAAGGGGGGTTACATTCCCATGGTCACACATACAGATAGACTGGGTTGGACCGGTCCCGAAATCAGCAAGAGGCAACAAATACTTCCTCACCGTAACCTGCAGCTTCACAAAGTGGGTTGAGTGCCTACCCGCACCCAATAACACAGCTACCACCACCGCGGTCCTCCTGCTGAACCATGTGTTCAGCCGTTGGGGCCTCCCACTGTCAGTTGACTCAGACAGAGGGACCCACTTCACTTCGAATGTTATGATGGCACTCTTCGAGATGCTAGGGGTTGAGGTCAGGTTTCACATCTCATATAATCTCCAGTCATCAGGACAGGTGGAGAGGATGAACCGCACGGTGGTTAGTATGCTAAAAAAATATGTTGGCAGCCATGCTAAGGACTGGGATGTCAAACTGCCCTTGGTCCTGATGGCTATCCGGTCCACACCGCAGACATCCACTGAGTTACGCCCTTCGAGATGATGACAGGCAGGCAAATGACTCTGCCGCTACACCTTATCTATCAGCCAGAAGATGTTAGCGTCACGACTGCCTATACAGCACATCAATACGTCTCCGATCTGAAAGATCATCTCAGAGCAGCATTCGCATGGGCCCAAAAGAAATTAGAGGCCAGCGTGGAAGGAGCCAAAGCCTACTATGACCGCAAGGCCACACACACAGAGTATGAAGTGGGAGATAAGATTTTCTACTTCAGATTTGCTCAACCACCCGGCCGGGCCAAAAAGTTCCTTCCACGATGGGCTGGACCATTTGAGATCGTGGGAAAACTCTCACCAGTGGCCTATAGAATAAGGACCTCCAAACCCAGGCAAGCACCTGAATACAAGTGGGTCCATGCGAATCAAATAAAACCTTACATCAAATCCTCCTCCCAACCAACCAAACGCGACACCGCCACGGAGGAAGAAAAAGATGCATAGAGCTGAAGTTGTGCATAATAAGTAGGGCCAAAAGACACATAACCTGTACACACTCCTTCATAATTCGGGTCTCTCTATTGCAGATGGAGATCTTCTGGGTAATCGGCTTCCTCCTGGGATCAACCATGGGCCAACCATCCAGTGTAATAGAGACAGGACCTCCAACCGGCACCGCTCTCCAAGACACACCTGGACTACTCATCACACACTGTAAACTCCATACACAACGGGTTTTCGTCCGTCTCGATCCATGGGACGTGTACCGGAAACATATTAAACTACCGCCTCAAGTAGGAGAAGGACGACAACAAGGCAGTCAGATTCCATGACACAGTGAACCATGCCAAACATACCACAACCCACATCCTTAAACAACTCGAAAACTTTATGGTTACCGAACAGGATATTATCGGAAGTAAACGCCCGAAAAGATTTTTAGGCGGACTCATAGCCTCCGTGGCCGCGGTCGGATAACTGTTTTCCATAGGCCTCTCAGCGGCAAATGCTGTTAGTCTGAAAACAATTCAAAAGCATGTACAAGAACTGGACTCTGAAATGCCAAAAATCCAGCAAAGGCTCCTCATACAACAGAAACTACTGAACATCCAGACAAAAACACTTCAAGGCACAGTAGTCACGGTTAACCTACACTCTGCCCTTATAAACAACACCATGCATGCACTGGAAACACTGACAGAAGTGGCAAAAAATGATCTAATGTACACGCACGTTGTGAGAGATTTAATGCAGGATCTCATCCAGGAGGTTGGTGAATCGGTAAACAGCCTAGCTGAGGGAAAGATCCTTACTTAGTCCCCGTGGAACTAGTAGAGAATGTGCTGAAATCCGCTGTCACGGATGCTCTGCAAACACCGCAAACTCACCTGGCTTATAGCTTAGGTAGTGCAATACCAATCTTTGTAGATCCCGATAACTTAGAAATCAGATTCATGTTAAATCTCCCAATCATTGAAAGGGCTAATGTGTATAGACTAAAATCAGTACTAAACGTTGGATTTTGGAGAGATAAAACCCACGTCCACCTAAAAACTCTGTCCATGTTGGCTTTCAATGACGCCAACCCCCAGCTTTATTTGGTCCCTAACTTAGACCTATGCACCAAAACTAAAGAAATCCAATGTGTCTGCCCCAGTAACCCATTCCTTAGAGATGTAACAGACCGCCTCTGTGGACTTAGAAGCGAATCCCCAGAACAAAACTGCCAAGCTAAGATGACTCTAAAAGATGCAGGAGTAGAAACAATGATAGAGCGCACAGGTAATAAATGGCTAGTGAGTACACCAGCTACCGAAGCACTGGTGTCCTACGAACTACACGACACAGTCACTAGAATTCACCTTCCCAATCAAACAATGTTGATTTCAGTTCCTCAAGGCGCCGTGATCCACATTGGTGATATAGTCTTACACCATCTCAATGTCGAACGATACGACTCAGAAATTGAAATTCTAGATGTCTTCAAAGGATATAACTTCAGTATTGATGTCGAAATTGAAAAACAACTCCTAGCAGCAGGCACTCAGCTAGTTAAGTTCAGCCTCACACCATCTGAACTACTCTCTACCCCACTTTTCCATTATTGCCAAGACAATGACTGGCCAAATACCCACACCATGTCTATTCCGATCATTGTTTTTATCTTCGGTTGGGTCATCACTACGATAATGACGTATAAGGCATACCAAAAGATAAAGCTGTTACAGAATAAGATCGAGAACCTCACCTATGTGGCCCCCAGATTCATAGCGCCATAACGTCAAAACATCCAATCAAAAAAAAGGGAAATGACGGGCTATGAATCACGAGTAGTTTAGTTAGTTTGGTTTTTTATCTCTGTCCCCTTTGCATGTTTCTTTCCTCTCCTCTCTTGCTTAAAGCATATATGCTGAACCAAAATGCTACGAGGTTGCTAATGGTCAACAAATGTCTGTGCTTCAATGTTTGGTAACATTGCAATGAGGATAGTTAGCTAGCTAGCAATACAATCGCCGAGCACCTGCCTCCTCTCCCTGAGCCAGCACCCACCTCTAACGAACTGCCAACTGCACATTGGACACCTAAACGCAACCTTGTTGGCAATATGGATTAATGAACTTGGTTAGCTTTAAAGACTGAGACGGATATCCACTCTTCAAAGCTAAAAGGGGGGAATATGTTGAGGTATATTACCAACATGGAGCTAAATCAGTGGGCTGAACGATCCCCGTTTGCCACCTGAACCACCCCCTTTGTTCTTCTCCACAATGGAACTACCCCCACGTCACTCACAGCACGGACCAATCAGCCGATGCGCAGACAGGAAGTGCCCGCACATCATCCATGGGTTAAAAACGCGGCGCGAGAAGACTTCAGCCTCTTTTTCCATGGGTTTTGAGCCCGTCAGGAGAGACTCGTTTCACGTGGAATACCAGAAGAAAGCTGACTGGAAGTAGCTTTCGTTTTCCTGCGTCAAAAGTCACGGATCGCAGTGTTCCATCGTGCATAGCGGCTGCGCCGACTGGGGAGACAGAAGCCTTTGAAGCTGACTGCGGAGTTTTGTTTTTCCCCCTTCCTTGGACGAATCGGCTGAGAGGACGCTCTCTAGCCGACCACCTCCTAAGATCACCTCCTAAAATCCCTCCTTTCCAACTCGCGAGCATATCAAGCCCTCTGCTGCAGCCCCGAACTGACTGAACTTCCCGAGGGGCGGACCGGTGGCAGAGAACCCTCTGCATGACAGAAACCAAGCTGGTGTTGCCGTGGAAACGCCAACCTCCCTCGGACGACGCATCTCACAGTAAAATCAATTTACTTTCCTTTTGATGCATCAGAATTGCTGTGCTCAGGCGAGAGAAAGGCAGTTTAGGGTTTTGAATTAATGCTGATGTTCTTTTTTTATCTGTGCTGATTAAGAGTTTGTTTATTTGGTTGAAATAAGTGTGTGCTTCTTTATTTTCTTTCTTGGCTTTCCTGTCTTCTTTGTTGTTTCTGCTTTGAGATAGTTATAAAGTTATCACATTCAGCCACGTGGGATCCCCGTGGTTGCCACCATCTTGGTTACAGGTCGCCCCCCCCCATTTCTCTTTGTTCCCCTCACTGCGTGGAGAACAAAGGGGGGGTGGTCCCCATTTAGCTACACCCATTCACACACATCGCTTCATTGCCAGGCAAAAAGGGGTTTTTGCTAAATGCTGCTATTATTAATACATGTTTAATAATTTACCAATACTAAGCTGGATGTGTTAATGTTACATGATCAATTGCACTATTATCATACCTGCTGCTAGCGGACATTAGTGAATGTATTAATATCTGGCATATTTTGGACAATCTCAGACGCCAGTAAACGGACTCTTATGGTTTTATTTCTTTGTTTCTATCTCGTTTAATTCTTTATTTTCTATTTTTCTTTTAAACTAGTCATTTAATCTACCCCGTGTTTATTTTTCTAGTAGTGTGTAGAGTTTGCATAGATGTTAGATTTCTGTAATCCTGAATTATTAGAATAAAGACATCATTGGTTAATCTGTAGTGGTTTTGGTCATTCATATAACGGAGGGTTTATCACTCAGCGCAAAACCACCCCTTTTGGTAATAGTGCGAATAAACAGAGATAGAAGGTTCTTTATTGATAATTTAATAGCTTTGCTGATACTTAACCTGGGCCACTAGACTGGTGGATACCGGGATTTTAACAGCCGGTCCCGGAACCCTCCAGTTGTGGATCAGCAACCGGTAAGTAGATAATTCAGGGCTATAATTATCCACCTAAGAACACTAAATTGATTTTGCCTTCGATGTTGAATAGGATAATAATTAACTATAACTCCAGTTCTAGTTAACCATCTATTCATTATCTGCAGGACATTATTTTTGCACAACATATCCATGTGATAATATGGTAATAACACAGCAATTTACACTATATTACTAGGTAACAAGATAAACTTTATTCGGTAATTACCACGAAATTAAGCAGTAATTGGAGTAATGGAATTACTAACGCGTTACCTTTTTTTGTAACGAGTAATCAAAATGATCACTCTTACTGTAACTATAACGCAGTTACCATTGCCGACACCCCGTTACTGCACGTTACTCAGGTCGCACAATGAAGCTGCATGAAGCTGACACCCCACCCACGTCAAAAAACTCTGCAAATAGACTGAATGATTAGTGCTACATTTGTGCAGAAAAAAATATTGTTTGTGCGACTTTTGTTTAAGAGATATTAAAGATAATTTTTTTAGGTCATCCCAAGGTCACCATCCCCCATTAAACTCCGATTTGAACCAAAGTGGTCTCCTTTTTTAGTGCTTCGTTTGTGCTGATTTGTGCCTTTAAAACCAACATTTGTGCTGCTTTACTTTTTAAAATATAATAAATTAACATTTACGCCAGTGACGTCACCATCCTCCTATTAGAGAGCTGCAGGAGTGAACAAGTCAGCAGCGAAGCAAAGGAGTCTTGTCTAAGTTAGTTTGAGTCTCCTATGCATGTTAGTGGATGTTTCAAGTGTGTCACTGATGACATGTAAGTTTATTCTGCCTTGTGTGTTGTAAAATTTCCTTATATAACCTCTGTTTAGCTGTGTTGTTTTGTAGCTGCAGCTTTAGTACGCCCTTAAAGCCTGTTTATAGACAATATTGTTCATTTTTTGGGATTATCCTGAACGTTTAAATGTTTATATTACATGTTTTGTTATTTACTCTTTATGCACAGTGATATGGAGTTTATAATCCTGTTTGACTATCATCTTGTTGAGTTAAGTTGTTTGGGCTAGATTGACCAGTAGGTGACAGCATGTTAAATTATATTTCTTTATTTAATTTAGGTTTATTCACTGCATGTAAGAACGTGCAGGTAATTTACTTTATGCTTACTGATTATTACTGATATTTAGTATATTATTTGTGTTTTTCTTTAGACCAACTTCAAGATCTTTGCATCTACTACCTGTAAACCTTAGCCCTCCAATAAAGCTGCATTCAGAATATGCAAACTGCATCCTGACTCCGTATGTGTTCTGACACTTCAGGAAGACAACAGTGCACATGAACCTCATTTATAAGTCTTCTAGTTTTCTAGTAGTCTTTTTATTGTATTTCTACTGATAAAGCAGTGACATTATTACAAAGCTGTGTAAATTACCATCACCAGCAGGTTAAAAACAAACTGATGCGCTACGCTTTTTAAAAACTGCATCTGTGTCTTACATATAGCATCCGTGTTGGCTCTTTTTCATTTATCATCAATAACCTTGGAATGAAAAGTTTCATTAAGATTTGCTGCACAGTAATACTGTATGTGCGGACTGCTACGTTTTCAATATTGTAACGCCGGTGAATGTTACAAACAATCAGGCTTAGTTGACTGTTTATCAACGGTGTTTGTTTATTATTTAAAACTCTAGGGATGCAGCACAACACTTCAGTAAACACAACAGCCTTATCACTCAGTATGAAACTCACATGCTCTCAACACACACACCCCCACAACAACATGAACTGAGGCAAATACAAACAATAAACAACATGAGCAGCAACCAAACAGAATAACAAGGAAATAAACAATCAAACAAACCAAAACAGTGCCCCATAATGCACCTCTTCGTCCCACCGCTACATAACCCCCTCCTAAGGGGTCAGACGTCCCGGGTGACCCCATCAGTCATAACAAAATCATTGAAACGAAAAGGAAGTCGGCGCAACCGTGCTGGCCACCCACTGTCCTCTGCGGCGGTCTAGTGCTGTGCGGGCTCCTCAGAAACAGGATCAGTGTCTCTCTGAACAGTCTGTAAGGCAAGGGGATGGTACTTTGCTAGCCGGTCGTGATGCAGCACCACCGCTCGCCGGCGTCCAGGCAGGCGCACCCAGTACACCACATCAGACAGCCCATCCACCACCTCTTTAGGTCCGTGCCAGTGGCTGCTCAGCTTGGGACAAACACCCTTCTTCCGAATAGGGCAATACACCCACACTCAGTCCCCATGCTTAAACACCTGTCCCATGCAGCGTGTCTCATAAGCTGTCGTAGGAAAAAAGTATTCAACTATTCATCCTAGTTAAATAAACAGAGATCGATGAATTTCACTCAGTCGACACATTTATTCATATCTTTGCAAAGAGAGAACATTTCATCATACAGCCCTTATGGCACAGCATTCTGAGCTCGGACCCACATGCAGATAAATAATTTCAGAGAGACAAGGGGAAAAGTTTAACAGGTTTTATTGAGAAGTTTTGTGGAGATTCCAGTGTTGCTCTAAACACTGCTCAACCGGAAATGAAAGGTGAGGGGAAGACACTGCGGTTAGTTCAGGTTCAGTGGGAAAATTGATTCTCGAACTTGAAGAGGAGGAAATGTAGGCAGACTCACGTTTGCAGAGAATTGGTTCACTCTTAGACTCCAGTTGGTGAGAAATGTGTTCCGGTGTTTGTCTCATACGGTGGAGGGCGGACAGGGTTACCCAGAATGCGGTTGCTTGTAGATGAACGGAGAAGACTGACTGCCACTCAGTTTTCCTGCGGTACTTGAACAGACTGTGGTGCAGTGGAATTCCTTGCTCAGTGTGAAGCTCAAATGATTCCTCGGGGGGAAAATGGATCCAAACCCCAGCTCAGTTTGAAGCTCAGTAGATCCTTCCAGGGAAAGAAGGTCCAAAAATCCAGTTTGCAGGATGACTTTCTGCCGAGAGGCAACAACAAAAAACAACAATGTTAAGACTCAGGTTGACAAAAACTTAGTTGACTCAACAAAACGCTAGAGTACCCCAAACTGGCAAACACTCTGGCGTCGAGGTAGTGGCAGTCAGCAGCTTAAGAGCTCTCCGTTAACGAGCTAACCCCTTGCAGATGTGTGAGGAGGAGAATCAGAACCAGGCGCAGCCTGGTGGACGAAGGAAGACAAACACACAAAAAAACACAGACCACACAGACTGGAGTCCTAGCAAGTTCTTATCATTATCAGTTACCCTTTTTGTTTCCCTGGAAAGAGAAAAGTTCAAATCAGTCAAAACAATAGACCCCTTCATCTCTATAAAGTGTAATTCAAATTATTATCCCGAGCTTCATTAAAAGTAAAAAAAAAAGATCAATCTCAATGCAAAATGTCAAAATCATAACACAAAGATGTTTCACACAGATTCAGTTCAGCTCTACAGAATCAGGGTCAGTCAAAGCACACGTTGAAAAGTTGGAGGATTTAATCTCAGCGCTCCTCTTTCCCAATGGTAGCTGAGATGACCCGATCTTCAGAGTTCATTCTCTAATCCAGAAATCTCTGCCAATACTGACCATCAGCCATCAGGTGCTCATCTAACACTTGAACTTTATTTGTATTAAGAAACTAATATCACTAATAACACTCAGATACTAAAAATGTTTACCTTTCATTAAAATACAACACATTACAACACATTTCCCTTCTCATTCATGTTGTATTATTAAATAATCAAAAAGCCAAAGCTGATGTCAGACATCTTCAGGTGGGCGTCTTCATCTTTCTGTTGATGTTGGTCCCTTATACAGGCGACATTTTGTACGCGGTTCAATGGGTGGTCTGCAGAACAGCTGGTCCTCAACACATCAGGTGGACTACTGATGTGTTAATTAACCAATCAGAGGGGATTATTCTGTCTATTTATTCTGATTTGTTTTGTTGAAACTCTTCCTGGTTCCTTCCTGATTAGCTCAGATGAGCTCTGATCACTTTCTTCTGATGACTTTGAGCTACACCTCCTCGTGCTGAAGGATGGAAGGATGGCTGAGATGGTCCTCCATCAGGGTCTCCAGGCACCTTGGTCCCTCTGTAAAGCCATCTCTAAGGGAAAAAAGGTCTTGTAGGTCATTTTAATGTGTCACCTCTAAGTCCTAGTCTGGCCAGAGGTCAGTGGTCTGGATCCTTATTAGTTTATTTTTGCTGTTTTTCTCTTGTTTTATCTTCTTTCCACCCTTTTCTTCATCAGAACAAATAACATACGTTCTGTTGAAAAAAAACCATAAACTTTCAGCCAATTTAACCTCCAGATATATTTGAGCTATGGATTCATTGAGAATAGGTCATTTTAAAGTCTCCACCATTAATCTTAATGGAGGAATTAAATCCTGTTTTCTATATCCTCTTTTATTGTAATCATTATTATTAATGTTATTGTCACGGTTTGGTGGTGTTGGTAGAGGACCCAAATGCAGAGACGAGTTGGTTGAGATGAATTTAAGTGTTTTAATGGGCTTTCAGGTTCTGAGGCAGGAGGTAAACAGGCTCAGAGGCAGGAGTCAAAAATCCAACTAAAATATCTTCAGAACCAGAATCTAGGAGACATCAGGGAAAAACCAAAACTAAGAACCAGGAAGAGACAAGGAAGGACAACAGAGAACTGACCAGAGGTTTGATGAGATGTAAGACGAGGATCCAGCAAACAAGAACTGAAGAAGGAGGGCTTTTAAAGGGAACAGAGACAAAGAGAGAGCTGACGAGGAAATTGGCAACAGGTGCTGGCAGAAAAGAGAAAACAGGAAGGGGGGACAGAGCAGAAAACAGAGCTAGGAATAGAGGACACAAGAGGGCAGCAGAGGACAACAAATGGAAAACCTGGAGGACAGGAACTAACAAGAAAACAACAAAATAATAATTAGACACTAAAACAAGGAGAAAAGTAAGACTGAATACTCTAGATAAACATAACAAAACCAAGACTGTGACAGTACCCCCCACTTAAGGGGGGATCCCAGACGCCCTAAAATGTCCAGAAACAAAAACAACCCACCCAGGGTGGGCGGAGGGGGAACCAGGAAGGAGGGCACGAAAACAAAACAGAGTCCAAAAAAACAAACAAAAATAAACAACCCACCCAGGGCGGGCGGAGGGGGAACCAGGAAGGAGGGCACGAAAACAAAACAAGTCCAAAAAAAAAAAACAAAAAAAAAAAAAACCACCCAGGGTGGGCGAGGGCAACAAAAAGTCTCTGGAGGCAGACGAGGAAGAGTCTCTGGAGGCCGGCCGCGGGGCCGGAGGCGAGGAAGAGTCTCTGGAGGCCGGCCGCGGGGCCGGAGGCGAGGAAGAGTCTCTGGAGGCCGGCCGCGGGGCCGGAGGCGAGGAAGACGCTCTGGAGGCCGGCCGCGGGGCCGGAGGCGAGGAAGACGCTCTGGAGGCCGGCCGCGGGGCCGGAGGCGAGGCAGACGCTCTGGAGGCCGGCCGCGGGGCCGGAGGCGAGGCAGACGCTCAGGTGGCCGGCCGTTGGTCAGGCAACGAAGGGGGACCATTGGAGGACGACGTCTCCGTTGCAGCAGGAACCTCGGAGGAGGACGACGTCTCCGTTGCAGCAGGAACCTCGGAGGAGGACGACGTCTCCGTTGCAGCAGGAACCTCGGAGGAGGACGACGTCTCTGTTGCAGCAGGAACCTCGGAGGAGGACGACGTCTCCGTTTCAACAGCTCAGCAACAGTCTCTGGGGGGACCGCGGACCGCGGCTCTGGAACAGGGTCCGAGGAGGCCGTCAGCTGCAGCTCTGGAACAGGGTCCGAGGAGGCTGTCAGCTGCAGCTCTGGAACAGGGTCCGAGGGGACCGCGGCTATGGAGCAGCCTCTGAGGTGGCCGCCGACTGCGGCTCAGGAACAGCCTCTGAGGTGGCCGCCGACTGCGGCTCAGGAACAGCCTCTGAGGTGGCCGCCGACTGCGGCCCCTGGACAGGAACAGAGGGGCCCGCCGATTGCGGCCCCTGGACAGGAACAGAGGGGCCCGCCGATTGCGGCCCCTGGACAGGAACAGAGGGGCCCGCCGATTGCGGCCCCTGGACAGGAACAGAGGGGCCCGCCGATTGCGGCCCCTGGACAGGAACAGAGGGGCCCGCCGATTGGGGCCCCTGGACAGGAACAGGGGAGCCCGCAGATTGCGGCTCCGGGTCAGGAACAGGGGAGCCCGCCGATTGCGGCTCCACCTCAGGAACAGGGGAGCCCGCCGATTGCGGCTCCACCTCAGGAACAGGGGAGCCCGCCGATTGCGGCTCCACCTCAGGAACAGGGGAGCCCGCCGATTGCGGCTCACCCTCAGGAACGGAGGAGACCGCCGACTGTGGCTCCACACCAGGAACGGAGGAGACCACCGACTGTGGCTCCACACCAGGAACGGAGGAGACCACCGACTGTGGCTCCACACCAGGAACGGAGGAGACCACCGACTGTGGCTCCACACCAGGAACGGAGGAGACCACCGACTGTGGCTCCACACCAGGAACGGAGGAGACCACCGACTGTGGCTCCACACCAGGAACGGAGGGGACCACCGACTGTGGCTCCACACCAGGAACGGAGGAGACCACCGACTGTGGCTCCACACCAGGAATGAAGGAGACCACCGACTGTGGCTCCACATCAGGAACGGAGGAGACCACCGACTGTGGCTCCACATCAGGAACGGAGGAGACCACCGACTGTGGCTCCACATCAGGAACGGAGGAGACCACCGACTGTGGCTCCACATCCAGCATGGAGGAAACTGCCCATGGCGGCACAGGTTCAGTCTCTGAGGTGGCTTGAAGTGCCCGCCGATGCGTATCTTCACTAACCCCGATCTCTGAAGCCTTTCGAAAAGTATGCAGAGCAGGCTCAGTGGTCTCTGGACGGCACAGAGCAGGCTCAGGGGTCTCTGGACGGCACAGAACAGGCTCAAGGGTCTCTGGACGGCACAGAGCAGGCTCAGGGGTCTCTGGACGGCACAGAGCATGCTTACGGCGACGCCGTCTCTTACATCGGGGGGTCTTAGAAACTGGGCTAATGGGTTCTGGTTCTACGCTAACTGGTTTGGAAATGGATTCATACGCTAAACTGGTTGGTATGTGAACTGGTTCTGAGGCTAGAAAATCAGGCGAGGTAACTGGCTCTAAAACTAAGGGGAAAGATATACTAAAGGGATCAGAAGCTAGGTTTGCAGGTTCACTAACTGGTTCTGACTCAAGGCTAACAGGTCTGCTGACGGGTTCGGACGCTAAGCTAACTGGTTTACTGATTGATTCTGGCTGGGGAGGAGAGATACGAGGTGGCATAAACGGGAAAAGATCATCTCTATCCCCATAATAGAAATTCCAGAGATCAGACTCCTGAATGTGGGGAGCTCTGACTGTCTGGGGTTTTATGGCTAGAGAAGCAGCAACGCTAACTGGAGATACAGAATTACTTCCGGGTTCTGACGCTAATGATTCTGGAATGCTAATGGGCTGAAAAACAGGAGATGCGTGAATGATGGCGGGTTCTGAAGCTAGTGGAACAAAAACGCTACCGGGCTCTGGAACTAAAGGAAGAGAAGTGTTAACAGAAACTGGAGAAACAGGGTAACTGACGGACTCTAAAGCTAAAGGAACCGGTAAGCTAACTGGTTCTGAGGCTAACGGAAACGGATCACTTCCGGGTCCTGAAGCTGGATGGCTAACGTGAGCTGGAGAAAACGGAATGCTGGCAGACTCAGAGGCTAGAGAAACAGGAAAAGAATCTGGTTCTGATCTGGGATCTGACTGACGGAGAGCTCTAGCTGCAGGGGTTTTGATAAGTGGCGTGAGTTTGAGTTTTCTGACCGAGGGAACAATCTGCTGATCTAACAGGTGCTTACTGGGACGGAATTGACTGACCTGGTGAGGAAGAGGACTGAGACCTGCTGCTGGCTGAACAACAGAGAGAGTGGAGGGGTCAGGCTGACCCACTGGAGATGGAAAGGCCTTCTTGCCCCGGCGGCGGTTCCTACACCTGGAAGAGGCAGAAGGCAGAGGCGAACCAGCAGCTGCAGCAGATGGAGGCTCGGATTCGGAGGTTGGTGGAAGCTGAGTTATGTCTCGGAGTGGTGGTTTGGGTGGTAAAGGTTTATTGTGTAGCTGAGCAAATGCATCCTGTATATTCCACTCAGCTACAGCAATGTAACCAGTTTGGAGGAAAAAGTCATGGAAGTCAGGGAATTTTTCCAGTTTCTCCTTTACCTGCCTTGCTGCACTCACCCGCTTCCAAGGTGGGCTGATCAGAGGTAGGCTGTCCAATGTAGAGATGAGCAGAGAAAGAAAATCTCTTATTTTATTTGGCTCTGCTGGGTCCATGTTGTTGGCTGGATCCTTCTGTCACGGTTTGGTGGTGTTGGTAGAGGACCCAAATGCAGAGACGAGTTGGTTGAGATGAATTTAAGTGTTTTAATGGGCTTTCAGGTTCTGAGGCAGGAGGTAAACAGGCTCAGAGGCAGGAGTCAAAAATCCAACTAAAATATCTTCAGAACCAGAATCTAGGAGACATCAGGGAAAAACCAAAACTAAGAACCAGGAAGAAACAAGGAAGGACAACAGAGAACTGACCAGAGGTTTGATGAGATGTAAGACGAGGATCCCGCAAACAAGAACTGAAGAAGGAGGGCTTTTAAAGGGAACAGAGACAAAGAGAGAGCTGACAAGGAAATTGGCAACAGGTGCTGGCAGAAAAGAGAAAACAGGAAGGGGGGACAGAGCAGAAAACAGAGCTAGGAATAGAGGACACAAGAGGGCAGCAGAGGACAACAAATGGAAAACCTGGAGGACAGGAACTAACAAGAAAACAACAAAATAATAATTAGACACTAAAACAAGGAGAAAAGTAAGACTGAATACTCTAGATAAACATAACAAAACCAAGACTGTGACAGTTATCAATATTATTATTAAATCATTTAATTATTATCATTATTTCCAATTTAGTAATTTGAACACCGTATAATTATTAACAATACTTATGTTAAATAAATTTGCATATTTCTTCCAGATCAGCTTAAGATATATTTACTTCTTAATGAATTGCAAATAATTTAAAAGTAAATTCAATCAGCCTAATTTATTTTTATACAAATTATTTTGCTCCACACATATAGATTTATTTACCTTTAAAGTTTAATCTAAATCTTAAAGAATTAAAGTTAACAAAGTTTAATTTGTCATTATTTATTTTAGCATTTAAATAATGACACAGTTTCTTGCTTATTTGAAGAAATGCCCCATTATTGTTAAACAAGCAAAATCTGTTAATTTGATTTAATTCGTTGTGATATTGAACGTTATGTCAATCCCCTATATTACCAATTTAAACAGCTGTGCATTAACTCAACATTAACAAAATTAACGTCTGCTTTGTTTTGTGTTTGGCAGATTCCTGGGACCCTTAGCCTGCCCATCTTTACCTCAGTAAAGATGGGCAGGCTAAGTAATTTAACTCTAATCAATGATATGTCATGGCGCATTCTGCTGCCGTCCCTCCGTCACTTTGAAGCGCCCCCTCCACCTAAAGCCTGTGGGGGGGGGGTCTTTTAGGTTCTCAGCAAGCATTTTCTTCATTGCAAGATGCAGAAAGGAATCTAACTGAGAAATCAAGCTTTTCTTGCATAGTTGGAAGTCTATGGAAATGGCAAATAAAATAACATATATGGTTGATCACTTTACCCTTTACTGACTGCTGCCAACAGGCAGTTTCAGTCCTGGAGCCCCCCCACCTTAGTCCAAAAAGGTCAGCCACTTCTCAAACAAAAACAAATAATTCAATAACTAAAAATTAATTTAGCACCGGGGAGAAGGAAAGCCTTAATTTTGGTGCACCTCCTCCTTGTTTCCCCACAAAAAAAAAAATGTCCCCAGTGTCTCTGTCCTCATGGTTCTTGCACACACACACATTGGGGAGCAAGTTGCAGCTCAGGTGAGTTATTAGGGTCAGTGGTTCAGAGCAGATGAAAATCCTTTTGTCTTGTTTTCCCCATATTTTAACTCATCATTTCCATCCGCTTTCTTTGTCGGTGTGTGTTCATTGCGGGGGTGGGGGGAGATTGATGCTTGAAGCAGGCTGCCCCTCTCCGGCGGGCTGATAGGAGGCAGGCAACTCCTCCAGGTCTGAATTCCACAAGGAGCGGCTCCGATCAGGGAGTCCATGTTTGAAGTGCAGGGAGTAAAAAAAAAAAACAATGGTTAGTTTAAGGAAGAATTTCAGTGTTTCAAATGAATAATACAAATAATAAAATAATATAAAGTTTTTCATCTTTACCATATAAAAGAAGAAGCCTTTTCAGGAAAGAAATGTCGTCTGGTCAGTCGCCCCACTTCATCCTTCAGTCACTTTAAGTCACCTTTCCCTCTCACCACATACATTTCTCATCACCATATTTTTGCTTTTCTCATCAACATACTTTTGCCTTTTTCACAACATACTTTTCTCAATTTTGTTTTTTGTAATTTAATTTTAGGTTAATTCCTCAATTTACAAGCTTTTTCTCCTTTAAGCTTCTAATTTCACCTTATTTTATGCCCTACTTACTTTCTTTTTTAAATTAATTGAAAAGTTTTTAGCTATGAGTTATTAATTCCTGTAAGAGTTTAGAGTTTTGTTTCTTTAAAAGAATCATTGAAATTAAAATGTGTTATTATTACTTAGCATAGTGTAAGTTTAATATATATTACAGTGTAAATATGTTTAGTGTCAGGTTTAAACACTGCCTTTTTGACTTCTTATTTTAACCCATTTCTCTCTGGAGCTGAGAGTTTCTTTGAACTCTCATCCATCCATCATTTTATTTTATCATTACAATAATGATAAAATAAAATGATTTTTATTTTTTATTTTTTTGTTGTTTTTTTGGGGGGATTTCTTCAAATCTGTAAATCTTCTTACCTTCTTTTTAGCCTCTAACTTCTCCTCATACAGTAATGGTTTATCTTATCTTTAATATTTTTGTATTGCAACATTAAAAGAACCTGATTTTCTTAGCATTTGATCAAAAAGTTATCCTTGGGCAGTTGACAATTCCCTGGAACCTTGCCTTTGTTCTACTGGCCTAGAAATGCAAACCTCTCCCATTATCTACAGGTAATTTACCGGTTTCCAATATGCACACCATTCCTCTGGTGCCGACCTGGATAACTGGGGGGGATCCCACTCTAGATTACCAACGTCTCAGTAAAATTTAGTACCTTCTGGTGGCACCTACAACCTTCCTCTCAGTGCTTAGAGAGAGCCTCACGTTCCTATGCAAGGGTCTTTTGGTTCACAGGTGGAAAAAACCCAAATTGCCTTTCTGCTCCCCAAAAAGAAAAGTTATCTTTTATTTTGTATGTATATTCTTTAGTATTATACTAATAGTAATGCTTTTAAGTGATTAATCTTTAATTTAGTTAGATTTTTATTTTGTTTTTGTTAGATTACATTTATTTATTTGATTATTTTTAATGGAGAAGAAGAGGACTTTGTTTGAGCTAATTTTCCAGTATTTGATTTCTAATAATCTTTAAATCTGTAAACAACCTGTTGTTTTATAATTTAGTTTTTGAAATTTAATTTAAACTGTGTCGACAAAAGATTAATCTCACCTTCTCAAAAAGAATGGTTCATTTTTAAAAATCACTTTTTTGTCATATTGGCTAAAACTGTCCCTATGCCTAGACAGCAGTACATGTTATATGTAACCTGTGAAAAAAACTGCTTCAATTGGTCCCGCATACTGCCTGTAATGCAATCTGGAAAGAATATTTTGGGACGAGACAAAACAACCAATCACAGCCAGAGGAGCGTCTGATGGAATGTCAATCGCAGCTCACACACGCTGAATCCCGCCCCCTCCCTCTCACCGCTTAACCTGCCGCTGCCGCTCGGCTGCTGCAGTCAGGAGGACGCGTGTGGAAGTCATGGCGGAGCGACAGCCACCAGCGAAAGAGAAACTGCCCTTACTGCCCCTGCCGACAACTGCTTACACGGCAAACTTCGGTATAACCAGCATCTTATATCTAGCTGCTTGGAGGTGAGTGTTATTGCTCTTACCGGTTCACACTCCGTGCCTCATACGCTGCTTGGACGCTTCTGGTCGCATGCGGTAGCCGCGCAGGTGCTGTGAGAGGGTGGAACTTGGAGGTGGGGCATGAGTGAATCAGAGAGGGTGGGGGAGTGGCGTGAAACCTGTTTTTCTTCAAATTTTCAGTCGAAGTCTGCTCTCTTCTCAATGTAACAGACTGCAGCTTTAACCTTCTAAACGGGGTATTGAGGCTGGAAGACTGCTTCCTCCAGGTGGTACCTGACACTTCTGACAATCGCTGTCCTGAGAAAAAATCAGTCAAGGAGAATCCTGCTTTGACAACGCCAAATTGTCGTGGGAAAAAATTATTCAACTATTCACCCTAGTTAAATAAACCATTGGTGGATTTCACTCACTCGGCACATTTATTCATATCTTTGCGAAGCGGGAACAGTTAATCAGACAGCCTTTATGGCACAGCATTCTGCTCTGTTCTACTAGAGCAGCGTTCGTTCCTCCTTACTTACAACAATGAAAAGTAGTTAGGGTCAAAACACACTTTGGTTAAACAGTAACATGTTATGAATAAACTTGAGAAAGAATCTGGTTTATTATGGGAAGAAGCTATGTCTGGTCTACAAACACCATCCTGCAGAGAATGGTGTGGCCTTGAGAGAGAAACGGACTGAGTGAAAACTTTTATAGTGACTAAATAGAATAAATTAATATATAATAGAAGAGAAATAAAACTTTTCTGACAACAGTCTAATCAAAAACTTTAAACATATCTTACCTTTCAATGCCTGGCAGTTGAAAGTTAACTATAACAAAATGTATTCTGCCTAAACATCCTATGGATTTTTCAGTGTACTATTTTGTCCATATAAGCTCAAATTACTGCAACCAATATACTCTCATTTAAGGACCTACGTCATAGCTCTAAAGAAACCTGTAGATATTTAGAAAGCATTTAACCCTGTTTTACACATTGTAACACACAATTCATGGATTACCTAAAGAAAACTTTAAAACTATTTTTATAAACACATCACAGCATATTAAGTTTTAGTTTCTTACAAACTTATTACTGCGTTTTTAGTTTACTCCTGTCCTCTTACTATCAAGTGATTAAAGTTCTTTAATTTCTAAGAATAACCAGCTTGATGCAGAATTTTATTAAACATTCACTCAGAAAATGTTCTAATTTATCCTAAATTGCATTTTGTTGTTGCTACTTTATTATTACCAAATGTTGAAGTTTCAACTTGTTGTCCCTTTAATGTTATGCTAATTCAAACTGACCAAACTATTTATCAAAAACCCAGTCTAATTTATAACAAAGTAAAACACCTCAAAGTCATTCATTTTTATTCATTTATTTAAGACTAACCCACCCCCTAATGATATCTGAACATTCCTACCTGTTTTTTAAAAAATTATTCCCATATTTCACTTTCATGTTGATGTCATCATTAATGATATATTTTTTTAATTATAACCCAACTACTGCATGATGTGGAGAAAGGTATTATTTCTCTTTTTGATCCCTGTAAACTATATACTATATATTATTCATGGATCAGTATTAATCAACCTGTTTTTAATAAGTCGCTCATGCTTTTTCATTGTGAATAAGAAATCTGGTGTGTCAGTTCACTTATCTTTTTCTTCCGGGTCTTATCCGATGATCCCAGGACCTTTGATCACCCCATCACTGCCAGTGGCCAGTTTTCATCCGAATTGTTTTGCAACCAGTCACCTCCTTAATGTCTGCATCTCAGCAAATTGCAAGGGGGTGGAAAAAATGTCAATGTTGGTGAATAATTTATTGGAATGTGTCACAATAGAAATATGTATGGAAAAGAAGAAAAATATTATTGTAAGTTGCATATACAGGTCACCAGGTTAGAATAATAATACTTTAAAGGACTGGATGGAAGAGACATTTACAAAAACTAGCCACAAAGTAATGTTCATCTATGGGGGCTTCAATATTGACTTGTTAAATCCAAATAACCATAAAATGACAGAGGAATTTATCAACACTGTGTTTAGTCTAGGCCTCAATCCCAAAATTACCAGACCCAGCCGAATTACTTCTCACTGTGCAAGACAATATATTTACAAATAGCATACATAACAACACAGTAAGTGGATTACTAATAAACGACATCAGTGACCACCTACCAATTTTTATAGTTCATGACAGCATCTACACTCTGAGCAGACATGTTATTAATACAATTTCCAAAAGGGTCAGGACAGAAGAAACAATGGAGGCATTAACAATTGATCTGCTAGCACAAGACTGGGAGTTTATTGATAAGGAAAAAGATGTTGACAAAGTATATGAAGAATTCCTAAGGATATTTAAATTATTATATGACAAAAATTGTCCAATAAAAATATATAGCAGAAAACAAAATCTAAATGATAGACCCTGGATTTGCAAGGGATTACAAAACGCACGTAAAAAGAAAAATATGCTTTATAGAGAATTTATAAAACACAGAACTATAGAGACTGTAAATAAATATAAGAAATATAAAAATAAGTTAACTAACATTATGAGATCTTGTAAAAAAGAAAATACTATGCAAAAATTATTAGAAAATAATAAAAACAATATTAAAGGTATGTGGAACATTTTAAATAATTTTAAATAATATTATTAAAAATAATAATAGTTAGGCTACTTATACTTATCCCCATTGCTTCATTGAGAATGATAAAAATAGTAATAACATGGAGGATGTGGTTAATAATTTCAATACATTTTTTGCAAAAGTGGGACCAAACTTGGAACAAATCCCGGTTCCACAATCATGAGAAAGTACATATAAGAAGCTAATAGAAATAAGTTCAATATTTCTGACAGCAGTAGATGAAAAAGAAATAATTGATATTGTTAAAGAATGCAAAAACAAACCATCCACTGATCACGATGGAATAGATATAAAAATTATTAAAAAAAAGTAATAGAGGGGATCGCCAAACCACTAACGAATATCTGCAATTTATCATTTTCAACCGGTAAATTTCCAACAAAAGCAAAAGTCATTCTGCTATATAAAACTGGAAATAAATACCACTTCACAAATTACAGACCTGTCTCTCTACTGTCACAATTTTCAAAAATTTTACAAAAATTATTTAACAACAGATTCGAGAAATGTATTGATAAAAATAAACCACTCACTGACAGCCAATATGCATTTAAAAAAAGAGATCAACCTCATTAGCACTAACAGAACTCATTGAAGAAATTACAAACTCCACAGATAAAAAGATATATTCAGTTGGGGTTTTCATTTATCAAATAAAAGCATTTGATACAATAAATCACAAAATATTAATCAGTAAACTGGAATGAATCGGGATCAGCGGGTTGGCTCTAAACTGGATAAATAATTATCTGAGAGACAGACAACAATTTGTGAAGATGGGAGATTATTGTTCTGAATGTCTGGGCATTGCTTGTGGTGTCCCCCAGGGGTCAGTGTTGGGACCAAAGTTATTGTTATTATATATCAATGATATTTGTAAAGTATCTCAAGTATTACATTTTGTATTATTTGCAGATGATACAAACATATTTGGATCAGGGTACAGCTTACAGCAACTCTTGGAATTGATCACTTCAGAATTAAAGAAAACAGGTTATCAATAAATTTGAGTAAAACTACATTCATGATATTCAGAAACTAAGTCAAAGCATCAAGCACAGATACAGATAGAAGGGGTTAACATAGAAAGAGTACATGAGAATAAATTCCTTGGAGTGATCATAGATGACAAGATTTGCTGGAAGCCTCATATAAAACACATCAAAACCAAACTGTTCGGAAGTATTTCGGTCCTTGCAAGAGCTAAGTACATTCTGGATTCCAAAGCACTTCACATTCTATACTGCTCACTACTGTTACCTTTTTTGAATTACTGTGTAGAGGTTTGGGGAAACACTTATCAACACTCACTACAGCCACTACTCATAATTCAAAAAAGAGCAATAAGTCTCCTTCCGATTGGACTGCCTGCGCCCGATTCTCTGGATCACAAACTCGGAGAAGCTCTGCATAAACGCCTGCCTTCCCTTCCTGGACAACGAACAGGTAAACCTCTCACAATCTGCCCGCCTGTCTGCCTGCAGTCTGTTTCCCCCACTCAGATTCAGTCCCACTCTCAGAGTAACCTGTTCAATAAACTAATCAAATGTCACTAACCTGTCTTGGTTTATCTAGATCCAGTCTCTGTCTATCTACAGTATAATCTGGCCCACATGGGTCCATCACCAGACGATCAGTGGCATGTTGGCGTGGAGAGATCAACTTCTCAGTTGGAGGCTGGTGAAATCCTGTCACATCTCCATGACTGGGCTCCTCCAGTCACATCGATTCCCCAGGCGTCGCTGCCAGTCACCGCGTCACACTCGGCTACATTCCCGCTGCCAGGCGTTTTTCACGCAATGTGAGATGCAGTTTCAGTTACAGCTATGCACATACCCCACTGACCGCTCTAGGGTTGCATATGTTATTTCCCTGCTGGCCAGTAAGGCAAGATTATGGGGAACTTCTGAATGGCAAAATGACTCAGACATCTACCACTCATATGATGCCTTCTCCCAGGAGATGATCAGAATTTTCAGCCCCGTGCTACCATGTCGGAAATCCACTAAAGGGCTCCTAACCCTGAGGCAGGGTGATAAGTCTGTCTCTGAATATATAATTGACTTTCATCTCTTAGCAGCAGAGAGCCGCTGGAATGAGCACGCCCTGAAGGACGTCTTCATTACTGGACTGAATAAAAAAAAGGATGAGGTTGCCACGAGGGATTTCCAACAGACCCTAAAGGATTTGGAGGATCTGGCAACCCGGATTGACCTTCGACTGTTGGAACGTCGAAGGGAGCGCCAAACAGCTAACCAGTTTCATCCCAGGTTGTTCTCCTCTGCTCCTCTGAGCCGCACCAGGCTCTCTGTCTCCCCAGACCTTTTGCTACCCGCTACCTTGACAGTTTCAGCCAAGTCACATAATCTGTCTGTTCTTGTTGATTCTGGGGCAGACACAGAGTTCATGATTGAGGGATTTGCCAGAGGACTGAATATTGGACTCCTCTCGGGCTCATCACCCCACCTCACATTGGTTAAACCACTCCCACCTTGTCACGGAGCCGGTTGAACTGCTAGTTGAAGTTGACTCCCCACAGGTTCCTGTTGTCCTGGGTGTCACCTGACTCCGGAGACACAATCCCCTGATTGACTGGAGAAGAGTGGAGTACATGGGTTGGGCTCCCTCCTGTTCTCAGTCCTGTTTGTTGTCTGCCCAACCTCTTCTAACTGCAGAGAATGAGGTAGAGGAGGTTTACCCTGACCTTTCTAAGGTTCCAGCAGACTACCATGATCTGAAAGAGGTTTTGATAAGTCCAGAGCCACGGCCCTACCGCCTCACTGTCCATTCGACTGTAGCATCGAACTGCTACCTGGAACAACCCCCCTAGAGGTCGAATCTACTCTCTGTCCATACCAGAGTCCCAGGCCATGCAGAAGTACATAAACGAGTCACTCAAGGCAGGAATAATTCGCCCATCATCGTCCCTCGCTGGTGCAGGGGTTTTTTGTGGGAAAGAAGGATGGGTCCCTCAGACCTTGCATTGACTATAGGGGGCTGAACGAGGTGTCTGTTAAGCACCGTTATCCACTTCTACTTATTACCTTGGCCTTCGACCAGATCCAGAGGGCCAGAATCTTCACCAAATTGGACCTGGACGCCTACCATCTGATCTGTATTAGGGAGGGAGACGAGTGGAAAACTGCCTTTAACACTCCCTCTGGCAACTATGAATATCTGGTCATGCCATTTGGCCTAACAAATGCCCCAGCAGTTTTTCAGAACCTTGTTAATGAGGTTCTCCGGGACATGATTGGGCAATTTGTCTTTGTTTACATTGATGATGTTCTAATCTATTCTGAAAACCTCTCAGCCCATGAAAAACATGTCTGTGCTGTCCTACTCGACCTTCTCCAAAATCAGCTACTGGTTAAAGCAGAGAAGTGTGAATTCCATGTCACATCCATGACCTTCCTTGGCTTCATGGTATCCCCAGGCCGTATTTATATGGAACCAGCCAAGGGCCGGGCTGTAACTGAGTGGCCTATTCCTTCAGACAGAAAGCAACTCCAGAGATTTTTGGGGTTTGCTAATTTCTACCACCGTTTCATCTGTGGGTTTAGTCAGGTATGTGCTCCCCTTCATGCCGTAACTTCTAGTAAAGTTAAGTGCCTGTGGAACAACCAGGCTGACAGGGCGTTCAAGCAGCTCAAATCCCTGTTCACATCAGCTCCGGTATTGGTCTCCCTCGACCTAGACAAGCAGTTCTTTGTGGAGGTGGATGCTTCCAGCTCTGGAGTCGGGGCCATCCTCAGTCAGAGAGCCAGTGATGGCCGCATTCACCCCTGTGCATTTTTCTCTAGGAAACTGTCCAGCTCTGAGTACAATTATGATGTGGGTAACCGGGAACTATTGGCAGTTAAGCTGGCCTTGGAGGAGTGGAGACACTGGTTAGAGGGATCTAAGCTCCCCTTCCTGGTCTGGACTGACCACAAGAATCTGGAGTATCTCAGGACAGCAAAAAGACTGAACCCCAGACAAGCCAGGTGGGCCCTGTTTTTTGGTCGTTTTGACTTCTCCCTGTGTCCCCGTCAGGACTCAGTCCAAAAACAGGAGGCCGGGCGCCCTGTCCAGGATGTTCGAGACCAGGGAGGAGATGTCCAAGGAGGCTCAGGAGTACATCCTCCCTGACACCGTTAGGTGTGCGATCACGAGGCTCGACCTAGAGGGGGAGGTCAAACAGTGTCTCGAGGGAGTATGGATTCAAGAGGCCTGCCCCTGGCACAAGCTATACGTCCAAGACTCTACGATCAATAACGTCCTTAATTTCTGCCATTGCTCCCATCTGTATTGTAATCCTGGTTACACTAAGTCAGTCAGAATCATCAAGTCCAAGTTTCAGTGGCCCACTTTGACTAGGGATGTAAAGGAGTTTGTCACAGCTTGCCCACAATGCAATCAGACCAAGGTCTACAGGTGACCCCTGTCCTATCTGCTTTGCTCTCTCCCTGTGCCTTCTTGGCCATGGTCTAGCATTTCCATGGACTTTCTCAAAGGCTTACCAGTCTCTGAGGTTCACTCTGTGATTTTAACCATTGTAGACAGATTCTCAAAAATGGTCCACCTGGTCCCTCTACCTAAGCTCCCCACTGCCAAAGAAATTAACACAACCCTGGCTAAAGAGGTATTCGTCTGAATGGACTGCCAGCTGACATAGTATCTGACAGAGGTCCTCAGTTTGTGGCCCTTTACTGGCAGCGGTTCTGCTCAATGTAAGGGGTATCAGTTAACCTGTCGTCTGGTTTTCACCCTCAGACAGATGGTCAATCGGAGAGGATGAACCAATAGGTTGAGACCAAACTTCGTCTCCTCTGTGAGTCCGACCCCACTAGGTGGGTGCAGAACCTTCCCTGAGTAGAACACGCCATCAACTCCACTCCTTCCAGGTCCACCGGCCTCTCACCCTTCTATTTGGTGTACCAGTTTCAACCACCAGTGTTCTCTGTCAAAGAGAGGGAGACCAGAGTATGATGAAGTAAATTAATCTGCACCAATGATTAGAATATATTGGATACATGTTTTACATATTGAATAAATGTTTTACACTAAATACATTTATGTTATACAGGTCACAGAGTCCAAAAGAGTGTGCTCCACCAAATGTGGAGAGATAGAGAGCAGTGTGTGTGTGTAAGCTCTCTGCAACTGCAGCTTTGAGCGCAGCCTTGAAGTCTGAGAGATAAGACCAGGGTGGGAAAACACAGAGAATAAGCGGGGGAACAGAAACATTGAACGGAGTCCAAGGCCATTTCAGGCTTTGATAAAACCAGGGTGCAGAAATGAGACCTGTTTGTAAGACAGACGCATTGAGAATGGGTTGTTCAGGGTTGCACAGCTCAGCTGAACTAATTGTAATATATTGACTTGTCATCTCCAAAGCATTCAGTGCGATACTGGTCACACAAAAAGTGAGGTTTTTACTGGGACTTTGAGTTTTAAACTTATGCTGACCTTTTTTAGATGTAATGTTATGATCATAAGTCACACTGGATGAAAACATTGTTTTGACATATTGATGATTAAGACTATGATGTGTTTTTGATTTAACTGCACTAAATGTCATCATGATCTACAAGAAATGTCACTATGACTTGTGAAGAAAAAGCTTTGATAGATCAAAGAAAGGCTTCAATTAAAAATATAAAATATGGTTTGAAGGTGGGTCTTCCGCCAAGATGAAAGAGCCCCAATCCCCGGGAGTGAATAAAAGAGAGCCCTTTTCTGCATGTAAGTCAGTTGCTCACCGGTGAACAGCTCATGTGTGTTCTGTAAATAAAATTCTCCGGACCTGGACCCAGTTGCTTCTGCCTAATTTTTGATCAGTGTCTGAAGACTTTTCTACAGCTTTTTAAGAACTTTTAATTTTTATAAGACTTAGCTTCAATTTTAAGTCGTTGGGAGAACAGTTTCCACGACATTTTTGGCGAGCCAGCCAGGAGGAAGCCCCAGGCGTCGGACAACCTGCAGGCACCAGTTGGAGGCCAGGAACCCCAAGGGCCCAATATTCACCATTTATAGGTGAGATACAATTTGTTATAATTTTCTAAATTAGTGGGGAACCAGCCGCCGGCGACGGCTTGTGGGTGTAAGGCGCCAAAAGAGCTCTCCTAGTATTCCAAATTTAATAAGTATTTTCCAAATTTAATAAGTATTTATATAAGAATATACAAAAGGCAGACTAAACTGGGGAAAGGTCCAGGTATGTATGAATGTATATGTGAATGCATGGTTTAAGTATTAATTAATGTTTGTATTATTCTGTATTTGAACTGTTCTGTGTTTGAATTATTTTGTGTATAAGTTAAGCTTAACAGGCGATGTTCTGAGGCATTTGACATAGTCTGTGGAAGCCATAAATCCGGAACATTAAAGTACGCGTGTTAAGTGGGAATATTGGCAACTAAGCGGTAGTCAGCATGCTCTGTGAACTTGTGTTGTATTAGGTATTAAGTATTAGGTATTGAGAGGCTAAGCGATAGCCAGGCTAAGGGATAGCCAGAATATTACCGATTAAGCGATAATCGGAGAAAGAGTACCGCTCTACCGGATGACGTCTACCTATTTTCAGTTAGTATCTGAGTAGGTCTGGGTAGCAGGGAAAACGCGTGTGCCACTGTAGGAGACAGTGCACTGTAAATATATAATCATTTGTCTTGTGAGTCTTTGTCAGTGTAAAGATTGAAAGAGTTAATTACTTAGGGGGAGTAAGGGGCAAATAATAATAATAATATTAATAATAATAACGATAATAATAATATTAATAAAGCTTAAAAGGTATAATGATCAATTAACAGAAATAATTATTATAAAATATAGTTAAAAAAAGAATAACACAAAAAATTTACAGAATTGGTAACTATAACAGAATTGGTAACTGAAAAACACATGGTTAAAAGAATAAAATAAATTAACAAGGTCCCAATTTAGAACTACAAAACAGGTTATAAGTGAATTAGAATTATGTTATACATAAAATATAGAGTAACTAAACCGAATACTCAGTAAAAGTACGAAAATAATATTATAAATCTGTTCTATTAGAGATCCTAACTCAAAATTGTAGAGATCTAAAAAAACTACAGAGTAGGAAAATTAAAACAGAAAGAGATCTGTATTGGAGAGAGCAGAACATGTTAAATTAAAACATTAGGAACTATAAAGGTTGGTGAATAAGCACAGACCCTAAGGGTTGAGTGACTGCTGGTTGCCATGGGAGCCAATGTGACTGAGGGGCTAACGCCTGCCAAACTGGTAATAATGACACATCCATCCAATAAGCGCAAAATTCAAAAATGCATGACAGAATGGCATAAGATAACATCTGGGAAAAATTGCTGGCCTAAAGAAGGCAGCTTTGATCCTTCATGCTGTGATGAAGTAGAAGAAAAATTGTGGGATAAAGATGAAAAACGAGACCGAATACATTTGCATGAAAAACTGAAACATGCTGAACAGAGAGATATCCTACGATATTTTAAAGTTGAACACCATAAGAGTCCAACAGCTCCCAATTATACCGATCATAAGCCGCCACCTTATCACCCACCAACTGTAGGACAATATCCTATATGTGAGAAGCAGAGCAGCAAGGGAAAAATTACAGGACAACTTAAATTAGTGTTAGAAGAAGATGAGGAAGAAGCAGAAAAAGAAATGAGTAGCACGCAGCAGGAAGAGTGTGATCAAAGCAGTGAAGATGAAGAATCAGACAGATCCTTAACGGGAGTAAGAAGAAGATCACGCTATAGCTACACACTACCCCCAAGACATCGCAGACGAACCCATATCAGAGGGGCCCCACATGCCACTCAGAACCCAGGACTAAGTTGACATATATGGATGAAACCGAATCACTGACAGAAAAAATAGACAAGAAGCTGGAGGAACTGAGGAAATAATTTTCACTAATCAGAGGAGAAAAAGAAAAAGCACAAGTGAAATATCAAAGGTATATGAGAAAGACAATAGAAAAACAAAAGGAGAAGAAAAGACAAAATGAAGAATTAGAAAAAGTGAAGAGAATGGAAACAGAGCAGCTTATAAGAGATGCCCAGGCTAATTACCCAGACCAGCCAAGCCCACGGACTATGACCCTGATTGACAAAGCAGGAATAAAAAAGGGAGAAGAGACGGAATGTGAGGAGGAGGCCTCAATAGAAAGTGAGGTGACTGAATGGGAGGACTTTGAAACGCAGGATGAAGGCTCAGACATACTGCCGTCAAAAACCCCATTTTATGAGGGGTCCAAAGAAAAAAGCAGGCCAGTGGCAAAAGAACAAAAGCCACTCGCAGCTGAATATGACGTGGATCTGCAAATAGTAAGAAGCGGCCCACGCACAATGCTGACCAGGTCCCAAGCACGACAGCAGAAGACAGAGGGAGGTCAGGGTGGGGCTTATATAGCTCTCTTGCTGTCTAAAGGACCTCATGAAGACAGATATGTGCCATGGTCATTTATGGACATGATTACACTTGCTGGAAGACTGACCCCGTTGGCAGATGGAGCTGACAGGTGGATAGAAAAGCTGGAAGAAAGCACTGGAGGCATCAACCTGGCAGCTGGAGACATCAAGGCGCTGCTAATCAAAACAGCAGGACACTCAGCAGCCAGAGAGGTGTTTGACGAACCCCAGCTTCCAAGGGTCATGACCTCACACCAGTATGACAAGATACCATTCAACCACATAAGACCTAAGGTGTGGGCAGCCTTGAGGAGCAAATACCCCACCTGCATTGATCCAACTAAGTTGAGACAAGAATGTTTAAAGGATGATGAAAGTCCAGCCCAGTTTCTGCACATGTTTCAACAGAAATGGAAAACAGAGACTGGAAGTGATGGGAATGAACAGAAAACATCTGGCCCTCTGTTCAGAACTTACATCAGAGAGGCCATGCCCAAAGAAGTACAAGCCAAACTGGACGGAGTTGTGGGGCTCATGAATATGGACCGGCCTCTGTTATCTGAGCATGTTATACATTATGTAAACATGCATCGGGCCGAAAAACGGGCCTTTGAGGACCAAAGCAAGATGCTGGCCACCAAGTTAACCCAGCTGCAGATTGGGGAATTGTCCAAAGCAAAGAAAGAAAAAGAAAAGTCCAAACATCAAGCAGTGCTGTCAGTGGCAGCCACACCCCCGACTGAGGGTGCACCAACAGGGGAGGCAGTCGTACAAGCACTGTGGTGGTTTTCAATGGTCAAAAAATCAGGACACCTTCAGTCGATCATCTGCTTGCCCCAGGACGGGAGAAGAAGCGTTTATTTTATAGATCAAATTGACATGCTGTCCTCAGTACACGTAACACAGCGCTGAACACTTCAACAGAACACATCTAGCTTTTCTCAACTCCCATTTCAAATCTGGGCGTTTATATAGTTTCAACATTGCACTGTGTGGACGTATGTGCACGACTGGACGCTCTGATAACATTTCCTGGAAGTTCTTGGCTCGTGACCGGATTGCGTGCGAGTGGGCCTAATGATTTTGTTTTTCAAGACTTGTACTCGGCTTATCGCCTGTGAACACATTGTTCCTGCCATTGTTATTGCCAAAATGTGTACGTGGCTCCCAGACTGCTTGCTCTGTGTTCTCAATTATTGTGAGCTTAAGGTCACGATGACCTGAGGCAACACAATTCGCTTCTACATTCCCTCCTGTAGTTCATTGAAAATGAGGTACTAATGAGAATTTGCATAGTGATGGTAATATTACGCAACTAAGTGCACTTACGTGTATGTGAAGTTTAAATGGAACGGTACCTAAGTGTTACCGACGCAGCCCAGTATGGATGCAAGTTGAGAAAAACAAATTAAATGTCATGATTAATAACAAAACTAAAGTAAATAACAAACTTAGTGAATATTACCGAACCTTCAAAGAAAGATCATCATTTTCCACATGGCCATGATTCGATTAGTATGGGATCGAAAACCCCTTTTTCGTCCTGTGGGCATCTTACTCTTTCATTTCATACTCATGTAAGAGGAAACTATCCCATCGACCCATGCTTCCCCCAAACATCCATCCTTCCTCCGGCGTCGGCCGTAGCACAAATCGCATCCTGACCATGCTACTCATGATGATCTGTGAAACCAACACTGTTTGAACCATTCAACCCAATCTTGATATTACTTAATATGAGAAGGATAACTATTCAAAACATTTCAAATAACTCGAACTTAGTTATAGTGTATTGTAGTATATAAGGCTAGGTAAATGAAAGAAAGGAAAAATTAAGTAGGTCAGTCAGTCAGTAGTCTGAGTCCCCAGTCCTCTAAACAGCGGCCCATGTATGGTTTACAATGTGAAATAATAAAACAGTAATATAGGTTTTAATGCAAAGCAATGGCATGTTACAATCATCAGGTTTATATTTACAGAATACAATAATAATCGATACTTGTGTGGTCTTCTTTCCTGTTGAAAAAATCAAAAATATAGTTCTTTCACTTCAGGGCTCTGTCCTTGGCTTTTAAAGGCATGAACACAGGATCACAGGTTCCTGCCTTTAGTATTTTGCAGGCGGAAGTTGAAGGTTTGCAGTCTTATGCCCTGAGTCACCGGTCTTTACAATCCATCCCCTCAAAATGAGTAAGACAAAAAAACCACAATTAATGTTCTTATCAGCAAATATCAACTAATCATAGACAATAATATTCATATTATTCCAATCCTATTGTTGTACGTAGTGTTTGACTTATCTAATTCAATTGGAGAAGGATCCCATTCCCTCCTGTGATGCTTTCATCACATCTTGTCCTCTCGGTCGTCCATCCGCTGGTCGCTCCTTGGTGTTGCATTCTTTCGACGAGTAGCTAGAGTTCGCTGGTCCTCTTGTCCTTTCATTATTCTTTGATGTACGTCCCTTAATATTTGAGTTCAGTCAGTCTGCTCCTTGCCTGTCGTGGTCCCCTGGGCCTCGCATATCGTTCATGTGTCCATGGCTTATGCTGATCCAGAGTAAGGGCGGTCCTTGTCCCAGTGTCCTTAATCTCACTACCAGATGTTATCCTGCGAGGAAAGAAAAACTGACCAGTATCTTGAAACGAAATCTAGAGATGTAACACATCCTGTTTTTCATGAGTCCAGTTTCTGTAATTAATGTTCAAATTAAAATAAGAGAACTTTTGATTGTTGCAGTAATGTCCCATTGTCTATTGGTGTATCTTCTCTCTTATCTGCAATTATTAATATTTCCAAATATCCTCAAATAATCTGTAAAATTTAAATCTCAGAGAATTAACCTTTCTGATAATAATGAAATAAATCATGTAACACGATTGTAGGACTTCAGATTGGACCTCAGGCCAAAACAACAAATAAAAAGTCTATCTTTTGTTGAATCATCTTACCTGTTTAAAGAAACATGAAATAAATTACAATCATCTTACCTTCCTAAGATAACAAAATCAGGAGAAAACTTTACTCCAAGAAAATGGCAGTCCAATCCTACTGTTCAATCGGTGGTACAGCTTAAAAATGCTCCACAATACTTTCAGGAATCTTGTAATTTAAATACTTATTAACACAGCTAAGTGTTAGATAAATACAATGAAACTTCATCACCTTTTCTATTCCTCTGTAAGGTCCTTCTCATCACAGAGTTCCTGGGTCCTTTTCCTCGAAGTGCATCAATCCCCAATTATATGTTAATGACACAAGGAAAGAAAACAAAAAACATGAGTAAATAACAGTTTGAATTTACAATGCGACCCTTAAACAGGTTCCTCTTACATGGGAATTAGATTATGAAAGAAAAGACAAGAAATAATATAGTCAAACCGCTCTCAGGTGTTCTTCTCAGGCTCCATAGCGTACCTAGGCTCAGCCATTTTGTCACAGGGTGGACGCATCATCTCGGGGCAATTTGGTGATCCTTGCTCTAAAAAATTTTAAACACTGAAAATATTTTCTCTTATTATCTTAGCCGTCTGTTCCAATTTTATTAACCAGGGTTTTAATGCACAAGAGTAGTAAAAGTAGTAAAAACTTTAGCAGTATAGTAATAATGAGAATATAAGCAAAAATCCTTTTTCCTCTGGAAGCAAGTTGAGTGCCATCCTACATTATTTTTAAATACAATCTGCATTCTGGCTTTCTGTGCTTTATAACAACATTTGTAAAGACATCTAGATCTAGGATTTATTGGACAGTTTATACGCTTGGATCACATAATCTCACACTTACATAATATTCCTGAACTCAAATCTTAAGGTGCTTTTCCAGTTGTAAAGCCTGTTTTTATTCAGTATTCTACTGTTAGAAATGTATTAAGAATATGTGTGACAATCTGCGTTACATATTGGAGACGGAAATTATGATTAACTTTTCATCTTATTTGTGTAAAGTCTGATTTCTAAATGAAACTAATCCTTGATCTTGCAAACCCTGCAGAGATAAATTTTTACTTTTACTTATTTATAATGTTTATTCTGTTAGATATTAGTTGGCTCAGTGCAGATAACCAGGAATGTAACCTTTTTAAGGTTGTACGTTTCGTCTTGGATATTCATAAACAAGTTAGTGTGTCCACTTTAACCTTAATCATTCCTGTAGTTCTCCGCCCGCTAGAAAAAATAAAAGGTTGTTTTCCTGTGGACGGCGCACAGAAGTTGCTTAATCAGACTGGAATGCAGAGTGACTTTTTCCTCTCTCCATGAAACAACCAAGAGAGAGGCGGACAGAAAAAAAATGTCTTTCGAAACACAAAGATATTTGAGTAAGTATTAACATACTTTATTTGTCTTTGAGCTAGAACTGTATTTAGTCTGTTTTAGCCTATAATCTGTTTTAAGTCTTTTGTAATCTGCATTTAGGATTCTGATTTGTTTCTATATTAATCTTTAGTGACGTAAACAGTTTTCATTCTACGCTTCACGTAGAATCATCTAATATAATCTAAAGCATAACTAACCTCTTACATCTATTAATATAATCGGTTCTTCACTTCTTGAACCAGATCTGCTTCTTTGTTCTGTTTCAAGCATTATTATGTTAGTTTCCTCAACCGGATAACTTCCTCATATATTGAAGTAAATACATGTTGCTCTCACTTTAGGATGTAAGAGTTTTATTCAAAATCCAAGTAACATTTTGTACAAAAACATTTCAAACATTATTCTCTATTTCTGTATCTTATTGAGTAAACAGCTAGTCCTAATGCTAAGGGAGAGAAAGTCTATCTTCAATAAACATCTTGGATTATTATTGTGAAACTCGTCTGAATGTTGATTTCTTAGTCTTACTTAAAGTTTTTTCAGAGGTACATCTAGTGCATTATTTAAGGATTCATAGAATCTCTAATTTATGGAAATTTATTGTCTTTAAATACTTCATAGGCTTCTGCTGATTTATTTATTTATTTATTTTATGTTGTAGACAGTCTTAATTTAAGTTTCCTGATATATTTACGTTTAGCAGCTTCTTTTGCATTCTCTAATATTTATATTCCATATAGTTTACAGGTACTTGTACTTTGTGCCTAGATAATCACTAGGAGGTTCATATTGAATGTTTCTATTTAATTAATTTGAATCATGACCTATTCTAACATAGTCACCTAATTTCCACATGTCTCTATCTTCTGATTTAGTTCTTAATACTATAGACTGTTTGTTTTAAATCACTGAATTTGGGAACAAATCCAAAGTATTAGCAGCTGAGCTCTATGTAATATCCATTAACCGTTTTCCTACCTTACTATGACATTTGGCACAAACCGTGAGTCTTCCTTCAGAAAAGGTTTCAGGTTTAGCAGCATCTGTGAAGAAAAACTTAAAGCAGAATAATTAGTACGTTGTTAATGCAGAATGTGCAATTAAAACCTGGTCCACATTGTGTCCTGCATTAAGGAGGCTGAGCCTTTGTACTTAAAATAAAACTGGTCTGGAAATGTTTGATCTTTTCCATTAAAACCTTTGATCAATTAATACATCATGTTTATCAACCTTAACAGAGAATATAGTCATAATGAAGAAAACTGATTTCTAATATTTTGAAATAACATCTGTAGATTCACTGTTGGCTGAATCTTTACAAATCATAGCTGGTGGTTTTTCAACTTAACTGTTCCAAAAACAACCTAAAAGTAAAATAAAGGTTCAAACAACATCCCATAGGATTCAGGATGTAACCGTTGTAATGATTTACATAGTGGCAATTAGTAACATATTCTGAACATTTTGAAGCTTATTAATTACTGCTTTTAGTTTTCCCAATTCTAATTCAGTCTTTGTAAAGTAAACATCAGCAAGTTTACACAGAATGTCAGTGTGAGTTCTGTCCCCCAAAGCTGGAAACAAGCTTTTCTAAGATGAACAGAAAAAAAGAAAAGAAAAGAAACGTCAAAATCTTACTCTAATGTTATTAACTTATCTAAATCTCAGTGTTACTTAATTCTAATTGCATGAACTGATCAGCATGTTTTCTCTAAGTCCTAAAATGTCTCTGCTAAATGTGATATGAGATATTCTTCCTCATGCTGGTTCTAAGTCTCATAATGTGCTCAGCAAACTTCACATCACTCTATATTAAATACTGACCATATATTGTTAAGCATTTGTTTTAGGAAGTATCTGAACCAGAACGTAATGCATTATGATGTTACAAAATAGCTTTGCTATAAAGAAAATCATGACATTCAAAGGTTTGGAATGCAAGTTTATATTAAGATAATCACAACTGCTCTAAGGCGTTGATTACAAATTTTGATTGTATTTAGTTTGCAATAGATGCTTTAGAATTAGAAGTACAGTAAAACCTATAGGTTGTTTTTTCAGACAGAATAGATGTTATTTTAGACACCATGTAAATGTAAATGTTTTGCTGATCTCTGCTGTTCAACATAAATAAACCATAATTCACTTACTCTGACCATAAAGCTGTGTTAATTTGAGTATCTGATGTGTTTGGCTTTTTGCAGTGTTTTCTTCATGTCCAGCAACCAGCAACAGAAACCATCTCTTATTTTGGCCGAGCTTAATAATTAATTGAAGTTTTATTGATCTCAGCAGTGGCTACCATCGTTGGGCACCAGAGAGCAGTCAGGGTTAAGGGTCTTGCTCAGAGACCCAGAGTGGCAGTCTGTGGAAAAGGGTTTTGAACTCGCAACCTCAGGATTCCAAGCTCTATGCCCTAACCACAAGGCCAGCACTTCCCTCCAAGCTTTTCATGTCAGCTGCAGCACTTTCAAGTTCTGCCAGTGTTCTTTACTCGAGCCGCTTCGGCTAGATGACCGTGATTCCTCCAGTCTCCGCCTCATTCGGTCTCGGCTGCACGGCTTCAGTTCACCAGGCTCACCTCGGCATTTAGTAATCAGCTGGTCACAAGTCTGGACGACTCTCGTGCCGCTCCGAGCCCCCCTGGGCTCAGGGCACCGTATCCTAACCTTTCAGCCAAACTCATCCAACTCCTGTGTCTACATACCATTTTTCATTACTCTGTAAATAATAATGCACGTCTTCCACAACACCCCATGTTTAAGACAACCACAATACTGTTTTAAGTTTAATTAAATTCATGGAAAATAATTTGCCTTGTTAATTGTTTTATGAAAAAACAATTTATAAATCATAATTTTCCAATAGCAAAACCACGTTCCAGCTTTTGCTTCAAGGTGTTAATAGGACTTCATTTTATTTATCTCTTACCCCTAATAATTGTTGAGTTGTGTTTGTTCTGTTTCAAGTTTCATCAAAAGTTAATTACATTAAGAAATCATTAGCATAAATGTAACTTGCTCTTTTTGAAAATTCACCTTTAAATGTTCTTTTTTAATTCACCTTTAAGTATTTTTAATAATCAGTGTTTCATATATTCACTTTGCTACAGTAAGACCAACTCAACTCAGAAGTAATCTAATTCTGTAATCTATGTGCAAAGAAAGGATTTGTCTAACCATGTGGGGTTTATCATAATCAAATATAAGCTTAAAAATCAGTCCCTTTACATGCCGTCAACAATATCATTCTAGTGTAACAATCAGTACATTGTTTTCAGTTAAAAATGCTTCAAAACCCTCGGGCCCTAATTCTATTTTGATCGTCCCTGTGTGCACTCTGGAAACTGTGCTCCTTCTTCTGCCTCTCAGTGAAAACAAGCAGCTGTGTGTGAGTAGAAAATGTGTGTGTGTTGAGTTTCCGTTTGCCTCGGGACAGAACCCAGAACCATTTTGGACCTTACTGGGTGGGTGGAAGGAGGGAGGGGGGAGTTTACAGCACTTTTAGTACAAATTGATTTTTTAACCTTTAACATGTTAATTTCAAGACATAGTAAGGTGTACATGTATTAATCAATATATTTCTTATAAAATCGACCATAGTTTTTCACTTTTTATAAACATTTGAAAAAGAGGATCAACACTGCATAAATTTCAGCTCCTCTAACGGTTCAACTCCAAAAATCACAGCAACATTGATAGCATTTGCAAACCAACATAAACAAAATATAACTAAAACCAAACACTTTATAATAGAAAATGTCTAGACCAGATCCTATTTCTTGTGCTCATTATTTGTATTTTCTTTTTAGAAAGTTTTGTCATTGTTTGTATTGTAGTATTTTCTGATGACTTTGGTCCCACTCAGTACTGAATTACTCAAAATGCATCCAAATAGAACGTGCAGAAATTCGACTTTTTCAGCAACAGGTTTCCTGCATACCTTTCTTATCATATGTCCGGACATGGATGCATAGAGAGAATCCAGTTCTTCATGGGATTTTATGCTTATTGCCATATTAATCTATGTTTTAACATAGCTGTAATCTAATTATCTGTTGTTTAATTATCCTATTGATCTGTTTATACTGAAACATAATAGAACAAATATTTTATACCCCAGACAGACATGTTGACATTGAACAAACAACATGGAACAGACAGACAGACAAAGAACATAAAGACAGACAGACAGACAGACACATGCCGGCTTCTAACATAGTTTTGTTTATATTAATATATAGTCCTATTTAACAGATACAGAACGTCGTGGCATTTTTAAGCTTCCAGCTCGGTGTGTGTGTGTGTGTCAGCGCACACACAGACAGGCTCATAGGAGGAGAGAAGAAAAGGGAGGGGGCTTTTGCTAAGAAAAACTTGTTTTGAAGCTTTTAGATGTTGTCTTACAAATTTTGAAACTTCTCTTATTTCCACTGTTTATGTAACGAATTGTTTTGTAATAACTAACGACTTTTCGGCCAAATATAATTAAACATTGGGCACAGTTAAGCCTTTTCTGTTAGAACAAACAACTGGACACCTATTTTTCATGCAGGTCAGCTATTAGAAAATGTGACGCAGTTACAATTGAAGTGAAAGCAGACGTCTTTTGCAGATATAAAGTGATCACTTTTTTGTTTAGTCTTTTATGTTTTTTAGACTTATTTATATAATTGTTTGCACTTTTTATGTTTTGTTTCCTTATTTAATGACTTTTATTACCTCCTCTTATTTTGACCTCTTATGTCCTCTGGGACACTTAGGAGAGGTTATTAAACATCTCTACATTTTGTAGGGACTAGATCTTACTTTACACTGTTTTCAGTCTGATTAAATTACAGTAATTAAGCAGATCTGATTACAGATTCTGGAAGGAGGTTTGAATTTAAACAGATGTTTTTAGTGTACACCTAGATTTCAAACACACATACAGAATCACACAGAGTCACACGTTAATACAGAATCACACGGAGCTCCTTAGACATTCATACCATTAAATGCCATGGCAATAAATTATTTGTGCACAATTCTTTAACTTCATAGACCCAAGCAGCCAATATAAACTAATTTGCATGCACTTTTAACTCTTTTTAACAACTTTTGGTCTAACATCATCAACACAGAGCTAAACTGCTCTCTGTTGCTTCTTTCTCCGGAGATAAACAACAGCAACATACGAGATCTCAATACAGTCCCTCTGGACTCAGGCCTATTTTTTCAACAACAACAGCCTTTCAGGCTCAGTCGAACTGCAACTCGGCGACATGTTCTAGGAAATAGAATTCCTCACTAGAATGAGATATACATATTAGTTGCATCATTCATAATGATACATCACTTATAATCCGTGACCGCCAGTTTCCACCAATTTCTATAAAGTTATGGTGCAATCTCGCTTCAGCAGATTACTATTAATCATCCAAAACAAAAAATCCGAGCCAGTTCTCGACAGCTACTATTTATCTCAAGATGCCAATTTATGCTGCAGCAAACATCCAGTGGCAAACAGATAATCGTCTGATACAGTTTAAATGTGTGTCCAGCTTCCAAACACCTTAAGTGATCAGCTCACCTTAACCCGGTTCTTTTCTCAGCTCGGCCAATGCATCAAATGTGGTGGTTTTCAATGGTCAAAAAATCAGGACACCTTCAGTCGATCATCTGCTTGCCCCAGGACGGGAGAAGAAGCGTTTATTTTATAGATCAAATTGACATGCTGTCCTCAGTACACGTAACACAGCACTGAACACTTCAACAGAACACATCTAGCTTTTCTCAACTCCCATTTCAAATCTGGGCGTTTATATAGTTTCAACATTGCACTGTGTGGACGTATGTGCACGACTGGACGCTCTGATAACATTTCCTGGAAGTTCTTGGCTCGTGACCGGATTGCGTGCGAGTGGGCCTAATGATTTTGTTTTTCAAGACTTGTACTCGGCTTATCGCCTGTGAACACATTGTTCCTGCCATTGTTATTGCCAAAATGTGTACGTGGCTCCCAGACTGCTTGCTCTGTGTTCTCAATTATTGTGAGCTTAAGGTCACGATGACCTGAGGCAACACAATTCGCTTCTACAGCACCAGTAGTGTCTCCTGTCATCCCTCCGCCCACACAGCAGATGCAATATCCAGCAGTGCCAACTGTGGGAGGAGCCCTGCCACAGCAGACCCAACCTCAACCAGTCCCTCCTATTCATGTGCATCTAAACCAAGGAGGAGGCCCCCAACAAGCAGTGTTTGGAAGAGGACGAGGGGGGCCACCCATGCGGGGAAGATGGAGGGGACCACAAGGAGCCCCAAGAAGGCCCCCTCAAGGCCAATACCAGCAGATGCCCCAGGCAGGTCCAGACATGGGACAACAATGAGCGAGGCTGCAATGCTGGGGATGTGGACAAGTCGGACACATGCAAAGGGACTGCCCCACTAACCCATGGATGGGACCTCAGCCCCCTACTGCTGGACCCGCCACCTATGGAGCAGGACAAGAGGCGTACTGGCTATAGGGGTGCCCAGAGAAACCTGATGGAGAGGCCATTCTACCTGTATTAACCCAACGCCCACAAACAGAACCCACCATTGATGTCACTCTATATGACAGCCATCATCGCTTCATGATTGATACAGGAGCGGCCTACTCCTTTATAGGGAAAAGTGGAATTGGCCTGCCTCTCTCAGCATCAAAGATTCGAACAGTAGGTTTCTCTGGGAAGACCCAAATAATACCCATGACTGAGCCAGCCCCCATGATCATAAGTGAAAAGACTATGTATGCACCACTGCTTTACTCAGAAGATACGCCAATTAATCTGCTGGGTAGAGATGTGCTGTGCCAGCTCAATGCTAAAATCAAATGTACCCCTAATGGAATTTCTTTTGAAGCAACAGACAAAAATGAAGCCTACATGATGCCACTAGGCCCACAAATGACCCCCCAGGCAACAAGTCATGAACTAGAAGAACAAGTATTTTGGCTGACACTCACATCACCAACTTCCTTCCTCCAACTGGAGTGGGAAACATGGAGACCCCTGATAATGAATCACTACGACATATCTAAAGAACCTTTTCTCCCTCTCTATTGTACCATGTTTTATGACAAAGGCAAAACACACGAAGACTATGAGAAAAGCTGGGATGAAGAAATTAATAACAAAACAACTGTCATCCAATACGCTGACATAGTGGTTGGACCACAAGGAGCTGCAGCTGTTGTCACATTTCCTGATAAAGATGTAGCAGAATGGTTCCAGGTTACCAACTCAGCACCACATGTCACATTACTGATTGCAGACAAGTATGAGTCACATGAACTAGGACCCATGGTTAAAGAAGCCAAGCAAGTCACCGAATGGGTTGACACAGCATGGGACTGCATTAGCATGTCAAAAGATGGACTGTTTTTCAAAATCTCATATTCACAAGCTGATGAAGTAATAGCAGAACACATTAAAGTTCCTGGGAAAAGACAAATGGCAGTGGCTGAAGAACATGAATCATTATTAGAACAAGTTCCAGAGCAGGTATGGTCTAAAAGTAAAACAGATGTAGGCAGGGCCGGCGATTGCTATAGGCGAGCTAGGCAATTGCCTAGGGCGACAAATGTGTTGGGGGCGCCCTCTAGCGTCGCCCTTAGGCTTACTTCCCATTAATCATAGAATTAGAAAAAAAAGCGAATTAAACTGGTTATGAAGCGTCCGTCAGTTTGACTTAACCTTACGTATATATAAATAGCAAAATATGAACAAATAAATATACCACCGTTTTATTTTTTTATTTTTTCACATTTAAGAGAAAATCGGAAAAGATTCTGATCACTTTCCAAGCGCCCTCCAACCCGGAAGTCGTGACGTCAGAACGGGAGCGTTCATGGCGGTCTACTGCACTACAGGTGCTGGTCATAAAATTAGAATATCATGAAAAAGTAGATTGATTTCAGTAATTCCATTTAAAAAGTGAAACTTGTATATTATATTCATACATTACATACAAACTCATATATTTCAGATGTTTATTTTGTTTAATTTTGATGATTACAAATGACAACAAATGAAAATCTCAAATTCATCATATCAGAAAATTAGAATATTACTGAAGACCAATAAAAACAAAGGATTTATAGAAATGTTGGCCAACTGAAAAGTATGAACATGAAAAGTATGAGCATGTACAGCACTCAGTATTTAGTTGGGCCTCCTTTGGCCTGTATTACTGCAGCAATGCGGCGTGGCATGGAGTCGATCAGTCTGTGGCACTGCTCAGGTGTTATGATAGCCCAGGTTGCTCTAATAGTGGCTTTTAGCTCTTCTGAATGGTTGGGTCTGGTGTATTGCATCTTCTTCTTCACAATACCCCATAGATTTTCTATGGGGTTAAGGTCAGGAGAGTTTGCTGGCCAATTAAGAACAGGGATACCATGGTCCTTCAACCAGGTACTGGTAGCTTTGGCACTGTGTGCAGGTGCCAAGTCCTGTTGGAAAATGAAATCTGCATCTCCAAAAAGTTGGTCAGCTGCAGGAAGCATGAAGTGCTCTAAAACTTCCTGGTATGTGGCTGCGTTGACCCTGGACCTCAGAAAACACAATGGACCAACACCAGCAGATGACATGGCACCCCAAACCATCACTGACTGTGGAAACTTTAACTGGACTTCAAGCAACGTGGATGAAGTGCCTCTCTTCTTTTCCTCCAGACTCTGGGACCTTGATTTCCAAAGGAAATGCAAAATTTACTTTCATCAGAGAACATGACTTTGGACCACTCACCAGCAGTCCAGTCCTGTTTCTCTTTAGCCCAGGCAAGACGCTTCTGACGCTGTCTGTGGTTCAAGAGTGGCTTGACACAAGGAATGCGACAGCAGAAACCCGTGTCTTTCATACGTCTGTGTGTGGTGGTTCTTGAAGCACTCACTCCAGCTGCAGTCCACTCTTTGTGAATCTCCCCCACATTTTTGAATGGGTTTTGTTTCACAATCCTCTCCAGGGTGCGGTTATCTCTCTTGCTTGTACACTTTTTTCGACCACATCTTTTCCTTCCCTTCGCCTCTCTATTAATGTGCTTGGACACTGAGCTCTGTGAACAGCCAGCCTCTTTAGCGATGACCTTTTGTGTCTTGCCCTCCTTGTGCAAGGTGTCGATGGTCGTCTTTTGGACAACTGTCAAGTCAGCAGTCTTCCCCATGATTGTGTAGCCTATAGAACTAGACTGAAAGACCATTTAAAGGCTTTTGCAGGTGGTTTGAGTTAATTAGCTGATTAGAGTGTGGCACCAGGGGCCATCAATTTTGAACCTTTTCACAATATTCTAATTTTCTGATATGATGAATTTGAGATTTTCATTTGTTGTCATTTGTAATCATCAAAATTAAACAAAATAAACATCTGAAATATATGAGTTTGTATGTAATGTATGAATATAATATACAAGTTTCACTTTTTAAATGGAATTACTGAAATCAATCTACTTTTTCATGATATTCTAATTTTATGACCAGCACCTGTAAATGCGATAGCCAAAACGAGAAATCTGAAAGCAAAATTTCGACTTCAACCGAGCGATTCCTACCAGGAGACCATTCTGATGTATCGGAGGAAGAATATTTGTGTCTGAAGCCTCACATGTTCGACCCAGATGTTTTAGATGAAGAGAAGGCAGTGGACGAACAACAGCGAGTCGGACAATGAGTGGAGATTGGACGTCGGGAGATTAGATGAATGGTAGGACAAGTTTTTTCTTTTAACAGTTCAAACATTTTTTTTGTATGTTGACATCATTTTTTTCTCAGTATATATGCAGCAGAATTATGTGCTATATTATTAGCTTGAGAATGGGTAGAAGATACTAATATAAAATATTTTGTAGTGATTATCTGCATTGGGTATTCAAAAGGGATGTACAAATAATCATAAAATATAAAAAATATATGAAGTTATGGCTGTTCATCATAGAATATGTGAAAAAAAAAAAAAACAACGTAACGACGTGACCGTCACGTTACGTAAGGGCTCCTGACCCTGTCTGTGTGGGGTGAGCCGCGAGCGTGCCATTAGCTGCATTATGCAGCTAATGGCACGTTATAACGTTATAATGTAACGTTATGCAGCCTGCATAACGTTACATTAGACAAACGCTCAACTGCTGCTGCATTGAGCAAGCTTTGATATCATTTTTGGAAAAAAATGAAGCGGTCTAAACCATCGGGAGCACAGGGACGAAAACGGAGAAAGGAGGATGAGGAAAAGAAAGCAAAGTATAGAGGTAAGTTTTCTCATCTCAGCCATTAACGTGTCAAACGAAATAAATTGCATCAACTAATGTTTCATTGCAGTCACTTAGCTATTGCTAGCTAACCCACCGTTACTTTGCTAGTTTGCTTTCGTAAACATGCTAATTACCAACCATTTCATTCGCAAATTCTAAAACAACAATGTTTTTTAATACTTAAATAATATTTGCTAAATTAACCTTAGATTTTTCAGTAGCCGTAGATGTGTAGATTTGAACAAAATCTAGTTTGGTTCTTACCGGGGCTTTTACTGCCTGAAATATTCAAATTTGTTTCCATGCTCAGTGTTTAGTGGCACCAGTGGTGATCGTGGTGCTGTTCACCCTTCTGCACAGTTCAGGAATATACTAAAATGTATATGTTTTCTTGTTTTTTTTGCCAGATGCACTCAGACAATATTTGCAGAGGCCAGCACCTGCTGATCATTCATGTTCGCCTCTCTCTGAGCTTTGTAAGTACACAACTATTGTTGCTGTTATTTGTATTGTTATTATTATTATTAGCAATTATTACTTTTATAATCACATCACATTAATACTACTTCAAGCAGCCTAATAGTAATAATAGTGGTGGTGGTAGTAATTGTAATTTATCTACAAGTTACATGGTCAGATAAAATGAATTTGTACAATGCAACTATGTGGTAGGAATATAGAAATGACCAAATGCAATTGTGTAACAAACAGCATAGATGAACTCTGTGTTTGATTCTTATAGCACAATTTCTAAAACTATTAATACTAATAGCAAATCCACTCACTGAGTTCACAAAACTAAAAGAACAAACACTGCTTTGCACTCAATTTGCAATTTTGTAACACACACTTTGCACAACTGTAGGCACAATTCACCGCACAGCACTCTTTGTGGAACTGTAAACACAACTCAATGAAGCACTAAACAGATGCTGAAAACAGTACTGGTATTTCGCACGGCAAAAGTGAGGGGGGGGGGGGGGGGGGGGGCGCAAAACTCAATCTCGCCTAGGGCAACCAAAGGGCTAGAACCGGTCCTGGATCTAGGATTAGTAAAATCAGCAGATCCCATTAAATTTACCATCAAACTAAATGCTAAATCACCCTTCCAAAGACAGTACCCACTGAAACGAGAAGCAGTAGAAGGAATACAGCCTATCATTACAGGATTAGAAACAGCAGGAGGTCTTAAACCAACAGTAAATCCCTGTAACACCAATTTTTCCCATCAGAAAACCCAACAGTAATGACTACAGACTAGTCCATGATCTAAGATTAATTAATGCTATTGTAGCAGAAGAAATACCAGTAGTACCAGACCCCTACACACTACTGAGTAATATACAGTCAGGCACAAAATGGTTTACTGTGATAGATCTGTGTTCAGCGTTTTTCAGTGTACCGGTCCATCCAGATTCCCAGTATTTGTTTGCATTTACGTACAAAGGCCAACAGTATTCTTATACGCGATTACCACAGGGTGTTGTACACTCGCCATCAATTTTCAATCGTGTACTGGCGAATGATTTAAATCACCTTGACATATCATCTACAATGTTGATGTATGTTGATGACATTTTGATTTGTTCTGCTTCTAAAGAGCAGTGTGAGAGAGACTCCATTACAGTGTTGACTACATTGGCAGAAGGAGGACACAAAGTAAGTAAACAAAAATTGCCATTCTGCCAGCAAACAGTGGAGTATCTCGGCAGGCAACTCAGTGGAGACAAGAGGTTTATTTCACCGTCCCAACTAGAAGCCATAACTCAATTGCCCAAACCTCAGACTGTTGGTCACATGTTGTCTTTTCTTGGCGTGGCAGGTTACAGCAGACCGTGAGTATGTGATTATGCCATTAAAACGGCTCCACTGAGAGCCCTGATTAAAGCCGCTGGTCAAGGACACCAGTCGGCTCAATTACAATGGACAGACGAAGCAGAGGGTGCGTTCCAGCTGCTGAAACAAGATCTCCAAACTGCTCCTGCTCTGGCCAATCCAGATTACGGCAAACCATTCCATCTCTATGTGGCTGAGCGACAAGGGTATGCATGTGCAGTATTGATGCAAGACACCCCCACAGGTAAACAGCTAATTTCTTATTACAGCACAAAATTAGATGGTGTCGAAGAAGGTCTGCCTCCCTGCTACCAGGGCTTGGCAACAGCAGCCTTCGCATATAAAAAGGCCTCAGTTATTACTATGGGCCACCCTGTTATTTTGTATACATCACATCAATTACATGCACTGCTCACAAGCCCGCGCTTTGTGATAACCCATGCTCGTCGAACAGGTTATGAAGTTCTGCTTTCAGGACCTGACTTAACTATACAAATCAATCAACCCAGCCACAAGAATGGTATTGCCCACAGAAGGTGAGCCCCATGATTGTCTCCAGGAGATGGACACCTTCATGAAGGTAAGGGAGGACTTGTACAATCATCCAATCCCATCTGATCTGACGCTATTCGTAGACGGATCATGCATCAGAAGTGAGACAGGCAACAGAGCTGGATATGGAAAAGTCCAACTTGACCCCGATGGGACCTTTACCAAGGTACAGACAATGAGCCTTGATCAACCTTGCTCTGCCCAGTTGGCAGAGAAAAAAGCATTAACAGCAGCATGTAAAAGGGCTACTGGTAAGAGTGACAATCTATACTGACAGTGCATATGGATACGGGGTATGCCATATAAAGGCAAGCATCTGGAAACAACGAGGGTTCGTTAGAACAGATGGTACCCCCGTGACACATGGGCAAGCTGAAGTGGAACTAATACAAGCTATGCAACTTCCGTCTGCGTTAGCTATTGTAAAATGTGCGGCTCATCAGACAGCAAAGACACCCATTTCCATAGGAAACAACTTGGCAGATGAAGCAGCCCAAGAAGCCACAGGACCTGCAGTGCAGGGACCAATGGTTCATATAGCTGAATGTGAACCTATTGCAAATCTAGCCTCATTAATAGAAGCCCAAAATAGAGTATCTGAAGCGGAAAAGCGTCTGTGGGTGCAAAGGGGGGCGACACGTCTATCACGCCCCCATGATGGGTTGTGGCAAAGTTGTCGAGGGCATTTTGTGCTACCTTTGTCTTTGTTACCAACCACGATTAAAATAATGCATGGACTTGATCATTGTTCACGAGCCCAAGTTATTCAAAAGTTACAGGCAGTCTGGTGGTCACCTTACATGACACCTATGGTAGACAGAGAACTGGCCTTATGCCCACATTGTATAATGTGCGTAAAATGTTTACACAACCCTTAGCACATATCCCCATGCCAGACGGTCTGTTCCGCCATCTAATTATGGATTACGTTGACATGATAACTCAGGTTCAGGGAAAGAGGTATATGTTGGTGGTTGTTTGTAGGTTTAGCAGATGGGTGGAGGCATGCCCCACTGCTAGGAACGAGCACAAAGCAGCAGCAAGGTTTTTGTGCAAAGAAGTTTTTCCCAGATTTGGTATGCCTGATACAATATCATCTGATAATGGACCTCATTTTGTTTCACAGGTGATCCAGCAAATGTTCAAACAGTTGTGCATAAAACAGAAATTTGGTTGTGTGTATCATCCCCAATCACAGGCATCGGTGGAATGAGCTAACGGAGTGCTGAAATCGAAGCTTGCGAAGATTATTGCTGACAGCAATAACCGTTTAACATGGGTTGATGCCTTGCCTGTTGCACTGATGGCAATGCGTTCTCAAACTAACCGAATAACCCATCTTACCCCTCATGAAATGCTTACAGGTCGACCAATGCCTCTCCCACAGGTTCGAGGACCCCAGCAGGAGGAGGTTTCCCTGGCACAGCTCGAGCGTGAACTGGGGGATTACCTCAGATCCTTAACCCGCATTCACAGACTTATATTTCAACAGGTGAAAGCAGCTCACAGCCGAGACGAGACACACATTCCAGTGGACGTCAGGGACGTTCAAGTTGGTGACAGTGTGTTCATACGAGTCTTTAGACGTCAGTGGAACGAGCCTCGTAGGGAAGGCCCCTTTAAAGTTGTACTTATCACTCCCACTGCCCTGAAAGTTGAAGGTAAGCCCTTCTGGTTCCACAAAAACCACTGCACCCGGCATCGGCCGCCAGACCCACCTGGACTTGATCCAGGACCGACGGGCTCTGCGCATGCTGACAGGGCAGCAACAAGTCTCCCTCCGCAGCACCCCACCACAAGCTCACAGACGTTGGGATCAGGCACTGATGTACTCTCACCGCCGTCCACATCACATGGTCGAAGGCGTTCGGCACGCCTGGCGGCCCGGCGGTCTCCAATGTCGGGGGACTCTGAGGATGACAGTGTTCATTCTTATGCTTCCCCTCCGCCTTCTGACTCTGGTGGCAATGATGATGATCCTTCTGCCGCTGAGAGTTCTTCTGGGTCTTACCCAGATCCATCCATTGTTTAGGCACTGGACGAACTTCTTTCTTCTGACCCATCAGATGCTGGTGGAGTCCTGTCCCCTTCACATCCCTCACCTGCACCTTCCCCTTTCCTCCCCTCCCTTTCCCCTTCCTCCTCCACGGCAAGTGGGCCGTCGGGCGAATCTGTCCCGCCCACCCCATCGCCGTCTGGGCGTCTCTCGCATGTGTCTTCTTCCGTGTCTGACTAGTTTTCTTGTTGTGTTAACCCTTTGTGGGTTAACAAGGGGGGATCTTATTAAGATTACTGCACACTCACATTTAATGCGTCAAACACAAACATGCGCCTTAGCAATGATAACACTAGCTACTAACCAAGGGGTAATCAGTAATAATGACGGGGAGAATATATCACTAATGCATGTGCAAATCAAAGGATATGATTATTTAATGTCTGAAGAAATTTTAGGGAAGTCAATGGGGAAACATTGGCTTGGAATTCCACGAAGCATGGACTGCCGTGGGGATGGGATGGTGATCATTGAGGTAAGATGCAAAACAAACATATGCCAAAACACACTAACAAAACAAGTAATGACAGTAGAAAGAGCGTATAGAGTGGTACAACTAATGAATAGAAGACAGAAAAGAGATCTAGACAAATTAAAAACTGCACACTGGAGACAAATATGTTCCAACAATGGATTCAGTACTCTGTCCAGACAATGTTTAAAGCCAAAAGACGTCCTAAAGATGCTTGGATAGAAAGCGGAAGAGGGGCTGGTGCAGTACCAATCTATGGATCAATTGTTAATGCGCAGTATATAGCTCACAATAGTAGATGGGTAAATCTCCTATGGTATAATCAACAAAGGTTTATAAATTTTACAATAAAGGGCGTAGATCTGGTAAAGGATCAATTGCATGCTACTTCACTAATGGTTCTGCAGAATAGGTTCGTGCTAGAATCACGTATGGCTGGGGACCAAGGAATATGTGATTATATTGGAGAAGATTGTTGTACTTTAATTCCTATGCATACAGATGTTAATGGCAGCCTCACAGGAGTCCTTCAGGAAATGAAACGCATGAGAGATGAACACGTGTTGCGGTCCAATTGGAACACTCAGTTAAAGGGCTTCTGGGATTGGTTTGATAAGCTTGGATGGGGAAAATATCTTAAGGTAGCGGGGATGATTTTAGGCACACAAGTAGCAGTAGCCGCAGGCTCCAATGTTCCTAACAGGCAGCCAGAAGATCCTGCAGGGGGGCCAGGTGTCGCACCTCCGGGGTGGAACAGACCCATGATGACACCCAGAAGGCAGCCGGATGATCAACCACCATCACCTACAGGGAGGCCAATGTCCAACCTGCCATCACCTGGGACCCTCAGGATCGACTTCGGCCCAAACAGCACCCCTGCCAGTCCAGAGAACCCGGAGGACCGACTACCGCCCATCAGATCGCTTCAGGAGCTGCCATCCACTTCAGGCGTGCTGGCCGAGCCAAACGAGATGAGGCCTGTCTCTCTGCCAGAACCAGCACACGTTGTCGTTGCGGGCATGGTGCTCACCCCTGAGGAATCTCGCCACGTTGCAAGGTTCTTGGCTCATCCTCTGGAATCGTACAAAACCGACGATGACCTTAAGCTCACTTCTATGAGCACGGAAATTTATTCAAAGTTTATGAAGGGTCTGACGCACATCTACTAACGTCGTCCCTTGGAAATGATTTGCCGCACCATGTACAAACGCAAGGCAAAGGCAGGGAATCAGCGTTTGACCCGAGAAAATGCAGAGCTGACACGTCAACTTCAAGAGGCACGGCAGACCATAATCACCCTGCAAGGGCAGCTGCTGCAGCTGACCGCTGATCAAAAGCGCATGGCTCCCTACCCCCGTGGAGGCCCGAACTATTATTAATCTCAACCACAACACCATACTGGATATAAAGGACAATGCTGATTATTAATGATTATGAATACCTATGCTAAAAATAACTGACAGAATAATTGTGTTTATGCATAACATATGTGACAGTATGAGTACTGTGCAGGAGAGTGCCACATGGTTACTCATATGTTGGTTATAATGACGGTCCATTGACCATTAGATGATGTGTTTGCCTGGCATAGTCCAGGCATGATGGTGTTGCTCTTTGTTTATTTATGGGTGTGTAATGACACCTTGCGGGGGGGAATGCAGTGACCTAGTAGGAGATGAAGCTGCTTGGGCATTGGGATTCCCCTACTGCTTAGAAAACAATAACTGAAAATCCTTCTATAAAAAAGTAAGCAAGAGGTAAGAACCTCGTAAGTGAGCCAAGGGGGGATCCCTCTTTGTTTTAAGACGTTCTCTATTTTTTACATTTTATCACTTTATCATGTAATCACCACATTTTATATCACTCACTATAAGCATATGGTGTGTTTTAGTCTCACTTTTAGTTTGGTGTGCAAAATATATAAACATCAGTTATTTTTGAAACTTCACATTTATAGTATACAGTGGGCACTGGTTGGAAATGGACACTTCACTCATGCTCCCCGTGTTTCACAAATTGCGTGAAAAACATGTGACTACTATAGCCACTAGGTGGCAGTCTGAGTCCATTTCGGCGTCCCATGAGTCAGGAGTAGATAGCTCAATTAGCAAACTGGGATGGGCTTTATGTGTTCCGGGCTGTTAGTGTAGAGGGTAGAGGGAGTGGTCTGCAGTTCTGAAGGTTGAGGGTTCGATCCCAGCTATGGATGAATATTTTTCAATTTTTTTTAAATCACTTTTTTATTACATTAGACCATAGGGATTATCATTCTACATTTTTATCTTACTGTATATATAGGTCTATTATATTGCATGCCTTATAGCCACAGTGTTTAGATATTTTTATAATTCTATTTACCCTATTCCATATTATATATGTCATGGTCTGGCGGTGTTTGTGAATGAGAGATGGTGCGGCTCGGCTCATGTTCACGTGAAGCAGCAGATATGCAGCCCTGATGTGGAATTACTCTCAGTGAGTTTAAGACTTTGTTATCTGCCGCGGGAGTTTGGTCACGTGATCGTGCTGTGCGTTTCCAAAGCGTGGTAAACAAGTTTCAGACTAGAGTCTGAGACGGGAGTGGACTTTCACTCCTGTCCCATCTCGCTCCGATTCAGAATGACTCCCGCTGTTCCACCACTCCCATTCTTTCTTTTTTTTTTTGAGCTCGGGAGAAAAACTCAGAGCGGAAGCAGTGATGGTTTTTGGGTCGTGTAGTTTTTTTGACTCGCATTATAGTGTAGGCTTCAAGGAAAAAAACTACAAAATGGCCAGTACTGGATTTTTTTCTTTCTATTTAATTTTTTGGCATCGATCCTAGTTTTTTTTTGTTATTATTGGTTTGCTCCCGCTCCCGTCTGCTCCCGTTAGTGTTTAATCCTGTACCGTCCCAATCACGTGATCGTTACTAATACTGACTCCCATCCCACAATACTTCAATGTCTTTTTTAAATTTTTTGACAATATGATCATTAGACGGGTAAAACTTATGAATTATTTTTAAATGATATTGCTTTAATTTTGGTGGTCAGCAAATATCGGTTGGGTAAGAGCCAGACCTTCTTCCAGTCAATGTTTTGCACAAATGTATTCCAGAATGCAGGGCCGATTTAGGAGGATGGGGGCCCCTGGGCTGGAGTCAGGATGGGGGCCCCTGGGCTAGAGTAAAAAAAAAAAAAAAAAAAAAAAAAAAAAATATATATATATATATATATATATATATATATATATATATATATATATATATATATATATATATATATATATATATATATATATATATATATTGTATGTGTTTGTTTTGTTTTAGAGGATAAATAACATGCAAATACCAGAAGAAATTGCTCCAAAGACTTTGGCATAATCTATAGGAGACACAGGAATTTTGTATTCTTCTAGAAACTCTTTATAAGAGTAAAGTAGACCCTCTTTGTTAAATAAGTGGTCAACCAAAATAATGTTATTATTAAAACAATAATCAATAAATAAGGATTTATGTTTAAACAATATGTCTTTATTGTTAGATTTGTTAGGTAGGATTTGTTAGAACAGACTTCTTCACTCTGCTCCACTCTCCCCACGCTCACACAATACGTCACATGCAACCAGGAACAATAAAAGGCTGGACCTTTTTTATGCAAATGTTAAGGATGCATACACCTCCGCACCCCTCCCCCCGCTGGGTCGTTCAGATCACAACCTTGTCTACATGCCCCCCCATTACATTCCACTGGTGAGAAGGACAATTGCACAGTCAGTGAAAGTTTGGTCGGATGACGCCACTGAGGAGCTGAGGGATTGTTTCAGCACCACAGACTGGAGCATGTTCCAATGGTGAGGACATCAACAGCCTGACTGAATGCATCACTGACTACATGACCTTCTGTGTGGAGAGCATTGTGCCTACACCAAGTTTGCAGATGAGTTAAACAGCTTCTTCACCCGGTTTGACTCCCCTCACACTGGTCCCCTCCCTGCCCTCAACTCTCCACACACCTCCAACCACCAGCCCCCCAGAGACCTTTCCCCCCCACCGCCGCCACTCCCACCAACCCCCGACCCATCCACACCTCCAGTCGTGCCTTCCTCCCCCCTCACAGTAGCACCAATGCAGGTGAGAAGGCAGCTGAGGCTGAAAAAGAGAAAGGCCTCAGGACCAGACGGCCTCCCCCCCAGGCTGCTGAGGACCTGTGCAGATGAGCTCTGTCAGATCCTCAGCTACATGTACAACCTGAGCCTGGTCCCCACCCTGTGGAAGACCTCCTGTGTGGTGCTATTAAAACAAGTAAACAGCGGGATCTAATTTGTCATATTGATAACATGTCAGGTTTAGATTATGAACAAAATTAAAAACGATTATGTTGCATATACTCTATATTATCCTAATTATGTACAGCATTATAAAACAAAATTACAAGCAGGTTTATCAATACAGATTATCCAACAAAAACTGCCTTGCTCATTCTCCGACATTGTATACTGAGAAAAGTGGTTTTCACAAGCCTCACCATGCTGCAACTAACGATTATTTTAAAAATCGATGAATCGACCGATTATTTTTTCGATTAATCGATGAATCGGACAAAAAATATTTTTTATATTTTATACTCTTTATTCCAAAATAAACATTTTAGACAGAACAAACAAGCACACAAGTACAGGTTGCTCATTAACTGTACTGGTGCAATATAAAAAATAAATGTTTGTGTTAAAACTACGCAAACTTACATGAGAAATGTAGCTGTACATCCACAAAATATAGGGTACTTTGTTTCATAAAGTGCAAAAAAAGACATGTTTTTTTTAAAAGCCCCTAAGGGGTTCAAACAACAGGCCCTGTGATTCAAATTATAAATTGTATTTGGAATAAAAATGAGAGAACTAGGGGTGCTAAAAAACACATCCTCCAAAGACAGATATTTACATGGAAATGTGGCATATAATTAACTGACATATTACTGATCTTGCTGGAATTTATTCTGCTTTACTTCCATAAATTGCAGGATCTTTACTTTATTTTTGCCAGAAGATTTAAACTTTAAAAGCCCTGCCCTCATAATTTGCAAATTAATTTATTTATAAAGTAAATATAAACGCTGCTTAAGCTAATTCAAATGAAATTAAAAGTAAAATAAGTAGCCAACCTTATCACTGTCTGTAACCTACTAACAAGGTGAGGAAAGCATCAGATGAGCTACCTGAGAAACTAACGTTACGTTTTCCCACTTTAAAACCAAACAAACATAGTGGTTCCGTGCCATGTTAATTTGTTTTGACAAAAGTTGCATGTTACGACTTTTTTCACTGTACAAAGCGCAGGCTATTTTAATTATTGTAATCAATTTGTGCCGTCAATCCCGGTGCATGCGCGCTTCATTTGCAGTCTGGACGCTGAGGGTAAAAATCCTGCCGCTCTGACTGCAGCGCTGAGGGACTCTAGCGGGAGCGGGGGGAGGCGCCCCACCGCAGAGTAGGAATGATACATGCTTTCACGTAAGAGTCTCCAAAAGCCGCCAGTGACACCGTAAAAAGTCGCCAGATTTGTCGCTAGTCGCTTTTTTGAAAAATAGTCGCTGGAGGGGTCTGAAAAGTCGCTGAGTTGGCAAGACTGCACCTGCAGCGTTGGCTCGCTCTGCCGTATTTTTTCTTCTTCCCCCGCTTCAGTCAAGTGGATGTGATGACGGCGGCGGCGGATGACGCTTTAATCGCGCGACACAACTAATCGATGATGAAATTCGTTGCCAACGCTTTTAAAAGTGGATTTTTATCGATTTTATCGATTCGTTGTTGCAGCCCTGATATATATATATATATATATATATATATATATATATATATATATATATATATATATATATATATATATATATATATATATATATATATATATATATATATATATATATATGTGTGTGTGTGTGTAGGGAAATAACATCTTTCATTTATTATTTTCATCTTAATTTACACTTTGAGTAAGCTTGAAAAAGTAATCTCCAGGTTACTATTCCAAAGTCTTTTTCTGTAGAATTTCATCAATCCATCCAAATCATCAAACATTCCTTTTTTCTAGCTTTAAAGCTGAAGTCTGTAAGTTTTTAAAAATCACTTTTTTGTCATATTGGCTAAAACTGTCCCTATGCCCAGACAGCAGTACATGTGATATGTAACCTGTGAAAAAAACTGCTTCAATTGGTCCCGCCTACTGCCTGTATTTCAATCTGGAAAGAATAATTCGGGATGAGTCAAAACAACCAATCACAGCCAGAGGAGCGTCTGATGGAGTGTCAATCACAGCTCACACACGCTGAATCCCCCCCCCCCCCCCCCCCCCCCCCCCCCTTCTGGTCGCATGCGGTAGCCACGCAGATGCTGTGAGAGGGGTGGAGCTTGGAGGTGGGGCATGAGTGAAGCAGAGAGGGTGGGGGAGTGGCGTGAAACCTGTTTTTTTTTTTCAAATTTTCAGTCTAAGTCTGCTCTCTTCTCAATGTTACAGACTGCAGCTTTAAAGAAACACTACAGAAAATATCATTTGTTGACACAAATTGTTTTCCTCTACTTTAGGAATGCAAAGATCCAGGGAAGCCCACTGCTGTCACCTGGCCCTGGTTTGTCCTCATGGATGAGGTATTAGGACAGAGGCCGTCTTTTGCCCCACCTCTCCTAATTGCCTCCATCCCTGAGGACACACCAGGGCTAGATGCTGCAGAGGCTGAGCAGCACACAGATGAGCTTGGAGTCTTCTGACTGCGAGTGGGACATCATCTGGGGGGTCGGGGTGCCTCTCTCCACTGTTCACCACATCGTCCATCAGGGTTTGCAGGGCTGACCCAATCGACGGCTGCCATGTTACTAAAAAAGTTTTAAAAGACGCAGAAAATAATGACTTTACTAAAACTGTTTTCATAACCCTGAAATGAAAACAGCTAAAATGTCATTCTACTTGCCATCTAAATGTAACAGTGGTCGGGTAGACCCTCCTCCAGAGCAGACACCTCAGATTGTTATGACCTGTAGAAAAAAAAGACAAAAATATTTACTTTTATTCAGTCATCTATCTTTTTTTCATTATCTTTATTACATGATTTATTAGAATTCAAATGTTACTTGATCTAGATCCACTATTTAACTTATTTTTTTCCTGTATTATGTTTTTTTATATATATAATTGCAAATAAAATCAGGCAGTAAGGGGATAACAATTTAAACAAAAAATTATTTATTTCTCAACAGTTTGGCTTCTCAACACAACATTAGTGCTAGTGAAAGCATTGATTTAAGTCAGTTATTTACAGGGTTTGTACACATTTAACTATTCAATTCAAATTACTAAAGTTACAAACACATAAATTACAAACTTACAAATAAATATAAAATTTTATATTTAAACATATTCATTAATCTGCTGACAAGCGTTTATCATTTAACTATCATTTAATGCAGGAATAAATTGCAGACATTTTTATGTGTGCATGCATTTTGGTTGTATTAATATTGATGCCAATTCAAATCAAATGTTCTTGTAATAGTAATGTGCAGATAAACAGAGCAGCATTTTATGTCACCAAATAAAGACATTGGGAGTTTGCATCCCTGCAGTGGCTCCCCTAGCAATGTTGTGTATGAAAATCTAGGTTAAAGTTGTTCTGAATTATGTGTGGCATATTATTTTTATTTTTTCTTATCCTGATAAATACTTTCAGTTCGTTTTAACATTTAGCATACATGTGTAGCTGCCGAGTTGTTCTGTGTTAACTATAGTTCACTTGCAGCTCCTAGATTACCTAAAACGTCTTTCTGCTTTAATCAAACTTGCAATATAACTGAAACTATAGTTGCCCGGCCAGTATAACATATCTAAGTTAGCATAAATTTAACTTCACATTCAGTTCTATCAACAATTGGCTACGGTCGCTACGTGCTAACAAGCTAACGTAACGTAGCCAGCCTGGATACTAAATACTATGAAAGTTAGCCAACATCAGTTAGTTTATCATTGGGACATTATAGCCGTTGATTTAATGTTACATTATAAACAACCACCACCAATCTTTCTGCTAACTTACCGTAATGTCTTTCTGGTGAACTGCGACGTGTCTCTTCAGGTTGTGTTTTTTCCAGCTACCATGTGGTCATATTCCTTCCCTTCCACTAAAATCAGGCATTTGGTTTTGTTCTCCACTTCAATGAAGTGAAAATATATCCATAGATCACGTCTCCTCTTTCTCCCGAAGCATGTTTCACTTTTAACCTGTCGCCGCCTCGCCTCTGTGTCCGCCCGTGTGTGGCGGAGGAGAAAGGATTTGATAAAAACAATAACGTCGCTACTGGAAAGTGTTAAGGAAGAAAATATTCTAAAATAGTTATCTTTGGAAAAAGGTTGGCTTTTTTCTCTTCCTTTCCCAGGTGAGCTCGGCAAGCTGCGTGTTGCCCCAGGAAAACCAGCATTGTGTGTTGACGTCACAGAATTACAGAGTTTAATCCAATATAAGACAATGCATAAACTTAGAAATAAGACAATGCACAAACTTACACCAGAAACTGCAGAACAATGGAGACATACATTCAATTACCTGACATAAATGGAGAGAAGAAAGAAAGCAAAGACGTACAAAGACATCTTTGGAGAGTTGCAAGAGCAAATCTGATTTGTTACTTCTGTGTAGAAAGCTTTATCCTCTTGTATTTAATTTATTCACATAAGGCGTACCTTTGCTCCTCCAACCGGGAGCTCTCTCTGACACTCAGAAAAACTTAGAGCTTCACCTAATTTACTGCCTGGCCTCCAAGTATTCTAAGGTCATCTGGCTAACGAAAACATGAGATAAGACCTCACAGAATAGCTGTTGGAATGCGGGGCCTATTTCCTGATTCAGTTTCACACCATCCCAGATGTTTATTCTGGAAGACTTTTGACCTTCTGTAAACCAAACAGAAATCTCTCCTCCAGGCTCAAATAATGTTCGCCCCCCAGGAGATACTCATTTTATGGCCTGGTGCTTTAAATACTTACCCCTCAATAGTTTAGTTTTAAATCATTAACACAACCTTGTTCAAAATTAAGAAATATGTTCAAAATGAGAGTGTTCAACATACCTTTTACACATGCCATAAGATTAACTGTATTAAAGACTAAAAATAATAATTTTTCTTCAACAGTCCCCATTTTTAGGTCTGAGACACACAGACCTCACAAATAAATTGATTAAGCCTTCTAACAGAGGAACCAAAAAACTATTTAGTATATTAAAAAACTAAAACATTAGCCTAATTATATAACAGTCCCCTTTTCTAGACAGAACCTCCTAGCTCCACGGCCAGGTCATGTGTCTGAAGCTGAACTCCATTATCTGAACTTATCAAATGTATCCTGCGCTATCCAACAATTTAATACTCACCTGATGAACCACAACATTTTAACCAGTAAAAACTAAGACTAAAAATACCTTTCACTTATCAAATATGAAAAATCATAAAACTCCGTTATGTCAATAGAAGAAAAAACACAATAGAAATATCAGCCCAAGTATAAAATTAGAAAACCAGAGTAAGATATCTCGAAATTACTAAAAAATGCCCAGGAAACTTAAAAAACAATACTCGCCACAAAAATTACAATTTGTCAGTACAAAACAATAACAACATCAAAACAGAAAATAATCATAAACAAATAAAAATTACAAAAGACCTTTTTTTTTTTTTTTTTCACATAATTCAATAATAAGAACTTAGAGTTCGTCTCTATGCTCCTTCAATAGTCCTCCAAAAATGAATATGAATTCTTCGTCAGGAAATGATCCAAAAATACGCGCAAAAAGAAACGAATGTTCTTGAAGAGTTCGCAAAAAAACGAAAACACGCAATAAAGAGAAGATAAGGTAATGATGATCTTGTAGCCTGATCCTTCACGTGTTCCTCCTCAGTTGTAAACCTCAGGTTTCCACCTGAGTGTCCGTTGCTCACTGAAAATTGGAGTCTTGTGCCAATACAACAGTGAGTTTAAGGAGAGGGTGCAATCTCCTTTTCTCAATGAAAGGACACCGGAACAGGATTATTGTGCCTGTCCGGGCCTTTTAAGCCTTGTTATTCAGGAAAATGAAGTGGTTTTGGCAGGAATCCCTGCCACACTTCTGCCTGGAAATGCAGATCCTCCTCCGCGCTGTGATGGCCCTCAGACACTCCTCGACCACAGGTTGAGACTGTAGATTCTCCTGTATGCCTTGTAGCGTGCGTTGTGGCTCCTCAGCTGCTGTGCACTGACTCCAATGGAACCACATGTCTCCTTTCCCTTGTAGACGGACAGCATGAGATGTCCTCTCCACGACTCGGTATGGTCCGGTGAAGTGAGGTTCAGACCATTTTCTTTTGATGACCTTCAGGCGCACCCAGTCGATTTCCGAAACTGATCCCGAGCCTAGACGTTCCTGTGTCGTCTGGTATTTTGTAAATTCCGCTGCCAGGACCTGTAACTCATTGAAGAAATCTTTATGAGATAAATGTGCAAGCTCACCTTTCCATCCTGGAATACGGGTAGCAAGTCCTGGAAACATCCGTCCTGTCTGGAGCTCATATGGAGAGAACCCTGTTGATTGGTTAATGATTGATCCGACACTTTATGACAGCTTTGCTGTCTTCCTTTTGTATTATAAATCTGCTACTTTAGAGCTGTATTTTATCAATCCTTTCACCCTCTTTTTATATAAGGCCTACATGAGAAATAAATGTTTCCTATCATGTTGAACCCAAAACTTAACTGTATTTTAGAAGCAGTGCCATAATTGTTAATTTGTAAATCTCCAGTTTAGACCAATTTAATTTCAATCATCATATTTTCTATTTTTTTAAAACCTTAAAGAATGATCAGCCTGCTTTACATGAGTATAGTTAACCTTGTCACTAAATATCAAAAATGACCTACTTTATTTCAATCATATTTTAAATCCCAAAAATTTCAACCATTTTTACCTTTGATCCATTTATTCTTTTAAAAAACTATTTATTAAATATTTAATTCAATAATGTATTACCCTTTTTATATTGTTTATCAATTATCAATGCCTTTTCAGTTTTGGAGAGAGATTTCGATACAGCTAAATTTATTAAATGATGTAAATGTTTGGTTTAGACCTTCCTGGATGTCTTAGTTAAACAACTTATTTTAAAACATATGAATAGAGATGCAACAATCCAACAATCACCTTCCTTAGTTTAAGAAACACTATTTTATATAAATTATTTGATAGGCAATATTTTGTTTAGTATATTCAATTTATAAATTTTACTTATTTCATATCCAAATAGTTAGCTCATCTTTAATGCTGCTAATACACCGTAAAACATTTAATGTATTTTGATTTAACTTCAATAACCTCTTTTTCCGAAAAGTAAAGAGAGATCCAAACTAAAAATTTGCTTATTAGATCAATTCCATTCATGTCCCCCTGTTTTTATAACAGAACTAATGTTCTGTCATAGAATACAATAAAAATCCTATACAACTCATTGAGATGAAATCCACTATCACTACTAACTTTAGCCTCATGTAACACAGTTGGATGCAATTCAAACATGGTGTCCCAGATGCTGTTACAATCTGCACACCTCAATCAAATAATTTAATGTTTGATTAAATTTATGAAATCAACACAGAACTTACTGTCATTCGCTCAGTAAGCTCTATAGACACCCATCAATCCACTTTAACACCTTACTTTTAAATTCCATTTAAATTTAAATTTAGTTTTACTGACTGGTAGCCACTGTACTATGTAAATAAAATTTAGATCATCTTCCTTAATAGATGAAGCATAACACACAATGCAATTCAGCTATAGTTAAGAAAAAATATGTAATTGCAATAGTTAGTCCCTGCCCATTCTTTGAGGCAGGAAGGGAAAAAAGAGACATTAGCATTTTGTGAGACAAACAGAGTGAATCATGGAGGAAGTTAATGCATTTCCGAGGAATGCAGTGTCGTAACAGTTGGTGCACACCAACCCTCAAACTGCATTGTAAAACCTCTGACCCCAGGAGATGGGGTGTCCTCAACACTTAGCATTACACTGCAGGGGTTCAGGACGTGACGACAACAGTGCTATAACTAAAGTAAGAAGAGAACAATGGCATCACACACTACAAAAATTTAAAAAGAACTTATTCACCACTACCAAGTTTTGTTGGCACCCATTTCGTCTCCAACCTGCAGACTGAAGAGAACCCCAGGAGTGGGCTTTGGCGCCCAGGTCACATGATCAGAGGTGAGAATCCAGGATCAAACATGAGAACACACAACAGGACCACCGCTGAGTGACTTGCCATGCCCCATTCTTTATCTGCTGAATCAGAATGTGTCCAGAGTAGCAGTCATTCCCGCAGTGCAGAAACATCTGGATACAGTCCCGCTTTGATGAACTTTGGTCAGCCTTTCATGGTCGACAGAACAGGACGTAGAAACCAGCAGACCAGTCATCCACTGAAACCCCCGTCCGGGTTTGGACAAAAGGCTATGATCTTTGTGGTCCCGACTCACTGCTGATTCCCAGCCTTAGAAGACTCCCACAGATAACGCCTGAGTCCCTTTTGTTTTCAGCCAGGTATGAAAAGCAACACTCAAAAGAGACATCTGTTGCCAGGTCCTGTGAGCAGCACTTTGCCCTCACGTGACAGCAGGAGAACAGTTCGTCTTTGCTGACCTTCGTAATCGTTCAACAGCTTTTGGCTTTCATATAGCAGTCCAGCAGAAGATGGGCACAGTTCAGCATCATCATGTCTTTGTTCAGCAACAACAGCGGCCTGATGTGGTAATCAAGAAGATCCCTTCAAATACATCATCCCATATTCTCTGAGCTTAAAAGACCCTTTCCCCAAGATTGCGATCAAGTCAGAAGGAAGGAGAACTGCCAGAGAAAAAATAATACAAAGTAATTAAAAAGCAAAACTAATATTTGCTACATTTTGTTACTTTCACTATTATAAATAAAATTTATCTTGTGATGCATCCTCCCATGTGGCTCTAGATTTGTTGTTGTTATAGCACAAACGGCCAACTGCCCCAAATCCTGAACTGCAAAAAGAATAAACATAGAAATGTGTTAAAATAGTCCACGATCAGATGTGCCAGAATTAAGAAAATAATGACACTTACTGTTCAAAATCAATAAACGTCAATACCTCGATTACATTCACTCTGCTTGTGCCAAATATCAACTACAAATTCTAAAATCACAACCTCACAAACTCATTAAAGAATTAGAACAAACTCTAGAATGTCCTAATACTGACACTAATAAAAGTTCTGATTGAATTGCACTTGGTGAAATAATTATAAATTTCATATTGTTCTACTAAATACAAAACATCCTTATCATTGTCCCACGCTTGAAGACAAAGTCCTATTTTAAAATTACAGAAATTATTTACATTTTATTTGAATTTCATAGCAGTTTAAACCAAAATTTTCCTCAAAATTAATAATTTACACCCAACTGTATATAATCAAAGTCAGCAGTGATGCAGAAATCTATCAACAATTTTGTATGTAAATAAACATGGCATAGATGTTATTTAAAACCGTTCAATTTTAGATAATCAAATCTAATTTAGTAGAAGCTTCTATATCACATACATCATATTTTAGCAAAGCAGGAAGGCCATATGACTCTACATTAAAGAAATCCATAATTCACTATTGTTGAATGAAAAAAAGATCAAACTTATTGATTAACTAATTTACAATTAACCATATCCAAAAATTTACCAGGAATTAGGGTCTACTTCTCCTTCTCCCCCTGTCGATATAATAAAATTATCATTTTGAAAACAATTTGGAATCTATGTCACTGTTATATAATAATTAGCTGAAAAACCAAAATATTATAAGATGTTCCACCATTTCTCCAAATCTTCCATCTAGTATTCAAACTAGACTGAGATTAGGTAAATTTCAAAGTTCTTTCTGTAATATCTTATCTTTATAACATCCCCCTGTGTTTTCTTATTTCCAAAAGAAAAACAATTTAGAGGTGGAAAAACAAAAATGGAAGAACTTACCCCCATTATGCTAAAATTTCAACATGTCCAATCAGTTACCCATAAGAAATATAAACCAAGTTTATTTAGTTAGAATTTAGGTTAGAGTGTTAGTGTTGGTAGTCAAAGTGGACAACACAATTTCCTAATAACTACATCTATCTTCTTTAAGCCAAGGATGAATTCTCGTTTCATGTTAATTTCACTGCACAAGCAGATGATTCAGCTCCAACCAGATTGTGACACCAAAATATGTAATCGTCTTTACCATAAAATTGTCAAAAAAACCTTTACTGTCCCTAAACAGTTTAAAATAAGAAAAATATCACACAGCTACACACTAAAGTGATGTCATATTTACATAGAGCATCCTAGAACCCATCAAAGGCCATCTGCCTACACATTCACTCTCATTCACACTCAAGCAGACTCATCAACACCCCATTGTAAGAAAGATGCAGGATGTTACCTGTTGAAGAAAAATTATTATTTTTAGTCTTTAATACAGTTAATCTTATGGCATGTGTAAACACTCTCACTTGAACATATTTCTTAATTTTGAATAAGGTTGTGTTAATGATTTAAAACTAGGCTATTGAGGGGTAAGTATTTAGAGCACCAGGCCATAAAATGATTATCTCCTGGGGGCGAAAATTATTTAAGCCTGCAGGAGAGATTTCTCCCTGGTTTACAGAAGGTCAAAAGTCTTCCAGAATAAACATCTAGGAAACGGCCCCAACATTCCACAAGCTGTCTGTGAAAGCTTATCTTGTGTTTTATGACTTTAAGAATTCTAGATGCCAGGACAAGCTTTCCGCTTTTTCTTGTTAAAACAAAGAAGCAAATGACCCCAGATGTTTGCAGTAAATTAGGTGAAGCTCTAGGCAGTGTCAGAGATGGCTTCTGGTTGGAGGACCAAGGGCCAGCCTTATTTGAATAAATTAAATACAAGAGGATAAAGCTTTCTACATAGAAGTAACAAATCAGATTTGCTCTTGCAACTCTCCAAAGATGTCTTTGTACGTCTTTGCTTTATTTTCTTCTCTCCATTTATGTCAGGTAATTGAATGTATGTCTCCGTTGTTCTGCAGTTTCTGGTGTAGGTTTGTGCATTGTCTTATTTCTAAGTGTATGCATTGTCTTATTTTGGATTAAACTCTGTAATTCTGTGACGTCAACACGCCTTGTTGGTTTTCATTGTGACCACACGCAGCTCGCCGAGTGGACCTGGGAAAGGAAGAATGAAAAGCCAACCTTTTTCCAAAGTTAACTATGTTAGAATATTTTCTTCCTTTACAATTGGGGGCTCGTGCCGGTTCTGGAATCTCGGCGGGCGGCTGTTTGGTCCTGATTGATCCGTTTCGGCCCGACTTTGGTGTGGTAAGACAGTATTTGATTATTTGATTATTTTTTAGTTGTCTGAAGCGCCGTGTGGTCGGACCGGGGCTGATTTGCTGTGTGCGGCCTCACAGAATTCAGAAGCTGCAGAGGTAGATAGAATCCCTCCTAAAAGAGTCGGTTGTTTAAGGATTTGAATAAATACACATTACAGGGAACTGTGGCTAGTTCAAACAGAGCCTTTACGTTAACTCTGACTTAAGCTGGGTTTTTTAAAGGAAGTTTTATTGATTGATTAATTAATTAATTGATTAATTAATAAAGATTAATTTATTCTTTAACCCTGAGGAACAATGCCTGTGCCTCTAAAAAAGAATTTCGGGTGTCTGTGTATTAATTAGCAGGGGCTTGTATCAGCCCGGAGATTTCGACTCATCTCCAGTGGACTTATAATTATTTGGGTTAATTGGATCGAGTTGTATCACTCATGGAATAAGGACTAATAGCAGGTTAATTGGACCGAGTTGTATCACTCGTGGAAAATAAAGGACTAATAGCAGGTTGGATCACCTTTCTTTGGCACCCTTAATCGGGTTGCTTATAGTATAAAGGACTAAAATAAATTATTTGATTTAATACGGGTTCAATCGCTCTCCCCAGCTGAAAAAGAAAAAAAAAACCTTTTGTCACTGGGCGGATTGATTGATCGAATAAACTAAATTGAGGCTTATTTTCGCCTCGAGCTTGACCCAGCTCTGAAGTGTAGGACTGAGAAGTTGAAATGAGAATAAAAGGGATTTGTAAAAGTGAAATTGGAAAATTAAAAGATGCGTCATACATTCTTTTAGCCGGCACCTGACATTTTCTTTTCTTTTCTGTCTTTTCTTGACTGAACTACAACGTTGTCTGTGTTTCTGTGTTTTGTATGTTTCTTTGTGTTTGTGTGCGTGCTTGGCTGCGGGTTGATCTATGGCTGTGTGTCTGTCTTCCCCCGTTATACTGTATGTTCCACCACGCGCTGCTGTCTATTCGTCTGTCTGTGTCTAAATTGTGCTGAGATTGTGCGGAAGTGATTTGTGTTTCAAGATTGTGTTATGAAATATTGTCAAATGTTTTTGCTGGATGTTGTATTACTAACTTTCTGTTAAAATGTGCTTCTGTGGGACAGAGGTGTCTCCGTTTTGGATGCAAGTTTTGTTTCACAGCAGGGGGATTGATTGACCCCCCTTATTTGCATTTTGGGAGTGCTTCAGTTCTGTGCTATTTCCAGCTCACGCTTTCAGGATTCTTGGATTTTGATGTGAATTACTTTTAGAACTGTGTTTTGTGTTGCAATGAAAAGTACAAAATAACAGATTTACAGATGTTTTTACTTTCTCAGCGGGAGAAATGTGTGGCATCAGTTCCAGGCTGGAGCACTGGAATGATCCAATTGTTTTTTATTTTTTATTTTATAATATTGTAACATTGACAATCACTTCAATTTCTAGGTTTCCTGACACAGGAGGGAACACCCTCACTGATTGGAACAAGAGAACAAAAATGAGAACATATGGATGTTTTTCTGCTTGACAGTGTTTTCTACACTGTTAATGTAGGACATGTTGAAACACTAATGAATGACTTTGTTTCTTGTAGGACGATCTTCGTGTGCAGCCCATTTTGCATATTACATGACCACATGAACGGTTTTTGGGTTTTCCTACAGGGGGTCTAGGTAGCCATTTAATAACAGTGGGCTATCATGAAATACGGTTGTGTGTATAATATGGAGTTTTTAAAAAAAAAAGGGTTCACTCAAAACTGAACAATATTAGAACTATTGGATAATTATGTCTTTTTTATTTTTTTTTCAACCATGGTGTTATAATAATTGTGTTTAAGACTTTCACAGGATGAATTTTGGTTTGAAATCTGGGGTAACATCCTGCATCTTTCTTACAATGGGGTGTTGATGAGTCTGCTTGAGTGTGAATGAGAGTGAATGTGTAGGCAGATGGCCTTTGATGGGTTTTAGGATGCTCTATGTAAATATGACCTCAGTTTAGTGTGTAGCTGTGTGATATGTTTCTTATTTTAAACTATTTAGGGACAGTAAAGGTTTTGTTTCATAAATATGTTTTTATTACTGCTTTACGGACAATTTTAAGGTAAAGACGATTACATATTTTGGTGTCACGATCTGGTTAAAGCTGAATCATCTGCTTGTGCAGTGAAATTAATATGAAACGAGAATTCAGCCTTGGCTTAAAGCAGATAGATGTAGTTATTAGGAAACTGTGTTATCCACTTTGACTAACAACACTAACAAACTAACCTAAATTCTAACTAAATAAACTTGGTTTATATTTCTTATGGGTAACTGATTGGACATGTTGAAATTTTAGCATAATGGGGGAAAGTTCTTCCATTTTTGTTTTTCCACCTCTAAATTGTTTTTCTTTTGGAAATAAGAAAACACAGGGGGATGTTATAAAGATAAGATATTACAGAAAGAACTTTGAAATTTACATCATCTCAGTCTAGTTTGAATACTAGATGGAAGATTTGGAGAAATGGTGGAACATCTTATAATATTTTGGTTTTTCAGCTAATTATTATATAACAGTGACATAGATTCCAAATTGTTTTCAAAATGATAATTTTATTATATCAACAGGGGGAGAAGGAGAAGTAGACCCTAATTCCTGGTAAATTTTTGGATATGGTTAATGGTAAATTAGTTAATCAATAATTTTGATTTTTTCATTCAACAATAGTGAATTATGGATTTCTTTAATGTAGAGTCATATGGCCTTCCTGCTTTACTAAAATATGGTGTATGTGATATAAAAGCTTCTACTAAATTAGATTTGATCATCTAAAATTGAACGGTTTCAAATAACATCTATGCCATGTTTATTTACATTTAAAATCGTTGATAGATTTCTGCATCACTGCTGACTTTGATTATATACAGTTGGGTGTAAATTCTTTGTTGAGGAAAATTTTGGTTAAAACTGCTATGAAATTCAAATAAAATGTAAATAATTTCTGAAATTTTAAAATAGGACTTTGTCTTGAAGCGTGGGACAATGATAGAGATGTTTGGTATTTAGTAGAACAATATGCAATTTATAATTATTTGACCAAGTGCAATTCCATCACAACTTTTATAAGTGTCAGTACTAGGACATTCTAGAGTTTGTTCTAATTCTTTAATGAGTTTGTGAGGTTGTGATTTTAAAATTTGTAGTTGATATTTGGCACAAGCAGAGTGAATGTCATCGAGGTATTGACGTTTATTGATTTTGAACAGTAAGTGTCATTATTTTCTTAATTCTGGCACATCTGATCGTGGACTATTTTAACACATTTCTATGTTTATTCTTTTTGCAGTTCAGGATTTGGGGCAGTTGGCCGTTTGTGCTATAACGACAACAAATCTAGAGCCACATGGGAGGATGCATCACAAGATAAATTTTATTTATAATAGTGAAAGTAACAAAATGTGGCAAATATAAGTTTTGCTTTTTAATTACTTTGTATTATTTTTTCTCTGGCAGTTCTCCTTCCTTCTGACTTGATGGCAATCTTGGGGGAAGGGTCTTTTAAGCTCAGAGATCATGGGAAGATGTATTTGAAGGGATCTTCTTGATTACTGCATCAGGCCGCTGTTGTTGCTGAACAAAGACATGATGATGCTGTACTGTGCCCATCTTCTGCTGGACTGCTGTATGAAAGCCAAAAGCTGTTGAGCGATTACGAAGGTCAGTGAAGGCGAACTGTTCTCCTGCTGTCACGTGAGGGCAAAGTGCTGCTCACAGGACCTGGCAACAGATGTCTCTTTTGAGTGTTGCTTTTCATGCCTGGCTGAAAACAAAAGGGACTCAAGCGTTATCTGTGGGAGTCTTCTATGGCTGGGAATCAGCAGTGAGTCGGGACCACAAAGATCATAGACAAACCCGGACGGGGGTTTCAGTAGATGACTGGTCTGCTGGTTTCTATGTCCTGCTCTGTCGACCACGAAAGGCTGACCAAAGTTCATCAAAGCGGGACTCTATCCAGATGTTTCTGCACTGCAGGAATGACTGCTATTCTGGACACCTTCTGATTCAGCAGATAAAGAATGGGGCATGGCAAGTCGCTCAGCGGTGGTCCTGTTGTGTGTTCTCATGTTTGATCCTGGATTCTCACCTCTGATCATGTGACCTGGGCGCCAAAGCCCACTCCTGGGGTTCCCTTCAGTCTGCAGGTTGGAGACGAAATGGGTGCCAACAATACTAGGTAGTGGTGAATAAGTTTTTTTATTTTTTGTAGTGTGTGATGCCATTCTTCTCTTCTTATTTTAGTTGTAGCACTGATGCGCTCTGTTGTCTTCACGTCCTGAAGCCCTGCAGTGTAATTCTAAGTGTTAAGAACACCCCATCTCCTGGGGTCAGAGGTTTTACAATGCAGTTTGGGGGTTGGTGTGCACCAACTGTTACGACACTGCATTCCTCCTCCATGATTCACTCTGTTTGTCTCACAAAATGCTAATGTGTCTTTTTCCCTTCCTGCCTGCAAAGCATGGGCAGGGACTAATTATTGCAATTACATATTTTTTCTTAACTATAGCTGAATTGCATTGTGTGTTACGCTTCATCTACTAAGGAAGATGATCTAAATTTTATTTACATAGTACAGTGGCTAACATTCAGTAAAACTAAATTTAAAATGGAATTTAAAATTAAGGTGTTAAAGTGGATTGATGGGTGTCTATAGAGCTTATTGAGCGAATGACACCAAGTTCTGTGTTGATTTCATAAATTTAATCAAACATTAAATTCTTTGATTGAGGTGTGCAGATTGTAACAGCATCTGGTACACCATGTTTGAATTGCATCCAACTGTGTTACATGAGGCTACAGTTAGTGGTGATAGCGGATTTCATCTCAATGAGTTGTATAGGATTTTTATTGTATTCTATGACAGAACATTAGTTCTGTTATAGAAACAGGGGGACATGAATGGAATTGATCTGATAAGCAAATTTTTAGTTTGGATCTCTCTTTACTTTTCGGAAAAAGAGGTTATTGAAGTTAAATCAAAATACATTAAATGTTTTACGGTGTATTAGTAGCATTAAAGATGAGCTAACTATTTGAATATGAAATAAGTAAAATTTATAAATTGAATATACTAAACAAAATATTGCCTATCAAATAATTTACATAAAATAGTGTTTCTTAAACTAAGGAAGGTGATTGTTGGATTGTTGCATCTCTATTCATATGATTTAAAATAAGTTGTTTAACTAAGACATCCAGGAAGGTCTAAACTAAAGATTTACATCATTTAATAAATTTAGCTGTGTCGAATCTCTCTCCAAAACTGAAAAGGCATTGATAATTGATAAACAATATAAAAAGGGTAATACATTATTCAATTAAATATTTTATAAATAGGTTTTCAAATGAATAAATGGATCAAAGGTAAAAATGGTTGAAATTTTGGGGATTTAAAACTATGATTGGAATAAAGTAGGTCATTTTTATATTTAGTGACAAGGTTAACTATACTCATGTAAAACAGGATGATCATTCTTTAAGGTTTTAAAAAAATAGAAAATATGATGATTGAAATTAAATTGGTCTAAATTGGAGATTTACAAATTAACAATTATGCAACTGCTTCTAAAATACAGTTAAGTTTTGGGTTCAACATGATAGGAAACATTTATTTCTCATGTAGGCCTTATATAAAAAGAGGGTCAAACGATTGATAAAATACAGCTCCAAAGTAGCAGATTTATAATACAAAACGAAGACAGTAAAGCTGTCATAAAGTGTCGGATCAATCATTAACCAATCAACAGGGTTCTCTCCATATGAGCTCCAGACAGGACGGATGTTTCCAGGACCTGCTACCCGCATTCCAGGATGGAAAGGTAAGCTTGCACATTTATCTTCAATGAGTTACAGGTCCTGGCAGCGGAATTTACAAAATACCAGACGAGACAGGAACGTCCAGGCTCGGGATCAGTTCGGGGAATCGACTGGGTGCGCCTGAAGGTCATCAAAAGAAAATGGAGACACGTGGTTCCATTGGAGTCAGTGCACAGCAGCTGAGGAGCCACGGCGCACGCTGCAGGGCATACAGGAGAATCTACAGTCTCAACCTGCGGTCGAGGAGTGTCTGCAGGCCCATCCCAGCACGGAGAGGATCTGCATTTCCGGGCAGAAGTCTGCCAAAACCACTTCATTTTCCTGAATTACAAGGCTTAAAAGGACCCGGACAGGCACAATAATCCTGTTCCGGTGTCCTTCCATTGAGAAAAGGAGATTGCACCCTCTCCTTAAACTCACTGTTATATTGGCACAATACTCCAATTTTCAGTGAGCAACGGACACTCAGGTGGAAAACCTGAGGTTTACAACCGAGGAGGAACACGTGAAGGATCAGGCTACAAGATCATCATTAACTTATCTTCTCTTTATTGCGTGTTTTCGTTTTTTGCGAACTCTTCAAGAACATTCGTTTCTTTTTGCGCAGATTTTTGGATCGTTTCCTGACGAAGAATTCATATTCATTTTTGGAGGACTATTGAAGGAGCATAGAGATGAACTCTGAGCTCTTATTGAATTGTGAAAAAAAGAAAAAAAAAGGATATTTTGTAATTTTTATGTGTTTATGATTTATTTTCTTTTTTTGATGTTGTTATTGTTTTGTATTGACAAATCGTAATTTTTGTGGCGAGTATTGTCTTTTATGTCTGCTGAGCATTTTTTAGTAATTTCGAGATATCTTACTCTGGTTTTCTAATTTTATACTTGGGCTGATATTTCTATTGTGTGTTTTCTTCTATTGACATAACTGAGTTTTATGATTTTTCATGTTTGATAAGTGAAATGTATTTTTAGTTTTAGTTTTTACTGGTTAAAATTTTGTGGTTCATCAGGTGAGTATTAAATTGTTGGACAGCGCAAGATACATTTGATAAGTTCAGATAATGGAGTTCAGCTTCAGACACATGACCTGGCAGTGGAGCTAGGAGGTGCTGTTTAAACAGGGGACTGTTATATAATTGGGCTAATGTTTTAGTTTTTTAGTATACTAGATAGTTTTTGGTTCCTCTATTAGAAGGCTTAATCAATTAGATTTGTGAGGTCTGTGTGTCTCAGACCTCAAAAGAGGGACTGTTGAAGAAAAATTATTATTTTTAGTCTTTAATACAGTTAATCTTATGGCATGTGTAAACACTCTCACTTGCACATATTTCTTAATTTTGAATAAGGTTGTGTTAATGATTTAAAACTAGGCTATTGAGGGGTAAGTATTTAGAGCACCAGGCCATAAAATGAGTATCTCCTGGGGGCGAACATTATTTAAGCCTGCAGGAGAGATTTCTCCCTGGTTTACAGAAGGTAAAAAGTCTTCCAGAATAAACATCTAGGAAACGGCCCCCACATTCCACAAGCTGTCTGTGAAAGCTTATCTTGTGTTTTATGACTTTAAGAATTCTAGATGCCAGAACAAGCTTTCCGCCTTTTCTTGTTAAAACAAAGAAGCAAATGACCCCAGATGTTTGCAGTAAATTAGGTGAAGCTCTAGGCAGTGTCAGAGATGGCTTCTGGTTGGAGGACCAAGGGCCAGCCTTATTTGAATAAATTAAATACAAGAGGATAAAGCTTTCTACATAGAAGTAAAAAATCAGATTTGCCCTTGCAACTCTCCAAAGATGTCTTTGTACGTCTTTGCTTTATTTTCTTCTCTCCATTTATGTCAGGTAAATTGAATGTATGTCTCCGTTGTTCTGCAGTTTCTGGTGTAGGTTTGTGCATTGTCTTATTTCTAAGTGTATGCATTGTCTTATATTGGATTAAACTCTGTAATTCTGTGACGTCAACACGCCTTGCTGATTTTCATAGTGACCACACGCAGCTCGCCGAGTGGACCTGGGAAAGGAAGAATGAAAAGCCTACCTTTTTCCAAAGTTAACTATTTTAGAATATTTTCTTCCTTAACATACCCCAGATTTCAAACCAAAATTCATCCTGTGAAAGTCTTAAACACAATTATTATAACACCATGGTTGAAAAAAAAAGACATACACTATATTGCCAAAAGTATTTGCTCACCTGCCTTGACTCACATATGAGCTTAAGTGACATCCCGTTCCTAATCCATAGGGTTCAATATGACGTCGGTCCACCCTTTGCAGCTAGAACAGCTTCAACTCTTCTGGGAAGGCTGTCCACAAGGTTTAGGAGTGTGTTTATGGGAATTTTTGACCATTCTTCCAGAAGCGCATTTGTGAGGTCGCACACTGATGTTGGACGAGAAGGCCTGGCTCTCAGTCTCCGCTCTAATTCATCCCAAAGGTGTTCTATCGGGTTGAGGTCAGGACTCTGTGCAGGCCAGTCAAGTTCATCCACACCAGACTCTGTCATCCATGTCTTTATGGACCTTGCTTTGTGCACTGGTGCACAGTCATGTTGGAAGAGGAAGGGGCCAGCTCCAAACTGTTCCCACAAAGTTGGGAGCATGGAATTGTCCAAAATGTCTTGGTATGCTGAAGCATTCAGAGTTCCTTTCACTGGAACTAAGGGGCCAAGCCCAGCTCCTGAAAAACAACCTCACACCATAATCCCCCCTCCACCAAACTTTACACTTGGCACAATGCAGTCAGACAAGTACCGTTCTCCTGGCAACCGCCAAACCCAGACCCGTCCATCAGATTGCCAGATGGAGAAGCGCGATTCGTCACTCCAGAGAACGCGTCTCCACTGCTCTAGAGTCCAGTGGCGGCGTGCTTTACACCACCGCATCCGACGCTTTGCATTGCACTTGGTGATGTATGGCTTGGATGCAGCTGCTCGACCATGGAAACCCATTCCATGAAGCTCTCTGCGCACTGTTCTTGAGCTAATCTGAAGGCCACATGAAGTTTGGAGGTCTGTAGTGATTGACTCTGCAGAAAGTTGGCGACCTCTTCGCACTATGCGCGTCAGCATCCGCTGACCCCGCTCCGTCAGTTTACGTGGCCTACCACTTCGTGGCTGAGTTGCTGTCGTTCCCAAACACTTCCATTTTCTTATAATACAGCTGACAGTTGACTGTGGAATATTTAGGAGCGAGGAAATGGATTTGTTGCACAGGTGGCATCCTATCACAGTTCCACGCTGGAATTCACTGAGCTCCTGAGAGCGACCCATTCTTTCACAAATGTTTGTAAAAACAGTCTGCATGCCTAGGTGCTTGAATTTATACACCTGTGGCCATGGAAGTGATTGGAACACCTGATTCCAATAATTTGGATGGGTGAGCAAATACTTTTGGCAATATAGTGTAATTATCCAATAGTTCTAATATTGTTCAGTTTTAAGTGAACCTGTTTAAAAAACTCCATATTATACACACAACCGTATTTCATTATAGCCCACTGTTATTAAATGGCTACCTAGACCCCCTGTAGGAAAACCCAAAAACCGTTCATGTGGTCATGTAATATGCAAAATGGGCTGCACACGAAGATCGTCCTACAAGAAACAAAGTCATTCATTATTGTTTCAACATGTCCTACATTAACAGTGTAGAAAACACTGTCAAGCAGAAAAAAAAAACATCGATATGTTCTCGTTTTTGTTCTCTTGTTCCACTCATTGAGGGTGTTCCCTCCTGTGTCAGGAAACCTAGAAATTGAAGTGATTGTTAATGTTACAATATTATAAAAAAACAATTGGATCATTCCAGTGCTCCAGCCTGGAACTGATGCCACACATTTCTCCCGCTGAGAAAGTAAAAAACATCTGTAAATCTGTTATTTTGTACTTTTCATTTCAACACAAAACACAGTTCTAAAAGTAATTCAGATCAAAATCCAAGAATCCTGAAAGTGTGAGCTGGAAATGTCAGCGCTAACAGACACTGAAGCACTCCCAAAATGCAAATGGCGGGGTCAATCAGTCCCCCTGCTGTGAAACACAACTTGTAACCAAAATGGAGACACCTCTGTCCCACAGAAGCACATTTTAACAGAAAAGTTAGTAATACAACATCCAGCAAAAAACATTTGACAATATTTCATAACACAATCTTGAAACACAAATCACTTCCGCACAATCTCAGCACAATTCAGACACAGACAGACGAATAACAGCAGCGCGTGGTGAACATATAAAGGGGAAGACAAACACAGTCGTTTCA